>NC_073627.1:25935000-26560000 GCF_029407905.1 Bubalus kerabau
GAAATTACATAATTAAAACCTAGGTCAGTTTTGCAAAATCAGGGCTAGAATACTGTAGAAACGAGAAAGGATGAGTGCTGAGAAAGACTTGAAGGGTCAAAGGGTTACGTATGTGGTTAATATTAACCTTAGCACGGCTTTTCTCTTTTTCTTAAGTTAGCTAAAGTTTTTCTAAATTGTTTTAGTAAAACTGTGATAAAAGTAGCCAACAAGGAGGAAACAACATGTGTATACACCCACAAAATATGTGTATTCAATGTAAAAGTATATTTTTGGTGAAAAATCACTATATTCCCATATTCAGACTTTTTTTGGCCTTTTTAATTTTATAATGCATTACCTATTATATCAAAATATATAAAAATGAACACAGTGAAGACTGTCTCTCTCACCCCGACTCAAGTCCTCTAGTTCCTCAGTAGTTACCAGTATTACTCAGTACTCATTGCTTTAGTATCTTAGAAATCTTTCCAGAGATCTGCAGTGCACCTACACACAGGAAGATTATTTTGGATAGCAAGATGAATATGCAAAAATGAATTATTTCTTCACCCTACAGTCAGATTTCTCTTTTTTCTGGATTTCATAAGAGGAAGTGAAGATAATCAGTTGAAAAAGAAAGAGAATGGAAATTAAAGCCATGGAATTAGAGACTGAATAAAGAATCGGGTTGTGTGCTGCAATAGACAAGACTTTCACCTACAGAATGAGACTGAGAAGGGAAGGGATGAAGAGACCCAAGCCTGGGAAAGGCAGCAACTAGGATGGATGGATGAATGTGGCAACAGAAGGGTGGGCACGACACAGCCAAGGCGAGGACATGTCAAGAAAGAAGGTCTTGGTGAGAAACGACAGGTAACAAAGGATGGCATCCAGCATCACAACCACAGCTCACATGCGACATGGAACAAAACTACGACACTAATGAGGATCTCCAGCTCTTCGGCTCATCCTACCTCATAGCTGCGCCTATCCTGGGAGGTCAGCTCAAAGCAGGATTCTTTCTTGGAATCTTTTCGCAGGTAGGGGGCCATCCGTACACTGTAGCCCTTAATGAGGAAGATCCCTTTGGGCTGCTTGCCTGCAAGACAGGAAAGCTTCCTTTATCTCTAGAGAGATGCAACTGCCAAGGGAGGGCATCTTCTCTGGATGTAAAATAAAAGCACAGAAACAGCTGTTACCTCCCTGAGGAACCACAATAGTCGAGGAAGGGTTATTAGAGAAGCTTAAGAAGACGCTACTGTGACAGCCAGGCAGAGATCACTGCCAAGCTAGGGAATGCAACGTGAAAGATTATTTTGCCAAAAGAGTACAACAGAGACAGAGAATTTATTAGAATGTTAAGAGAGCTATAATAAGAGAAAGAAGAAATTATTACAGCGGGGAGAGTATGGCTGTAAACAGGAGGCTCTTGAAGGCTATTATAGAGCTGCAGCATTATTATCAGGGCCAGCAGAGCACATGTGAAGGGAGGGACAGCAGCACAAGGGGCTTCCTAAGTCCAGGTCTCCTCCTATGTCCTACGTAGCGTTTGGGCTAGACTTCTCTTCCTCTCCTGCTGGTCAGGTGGAAGTTATGCTAGAGGGAGAATAATTAAAACTCAGTATTTTATCCCCCTTGCAAGCAGTCAGATTGGGAAGCAGCAGAGTACTGTTGAGTATCGTTAGATGATGGAGGAAGGGAGTATAAAAGGAAAAGGATCCTAAGTGAGTGAAAGGAGAGACTACTCTGCCTGTCACTCTTAGAAAAAAATTAGAAACAGAAAAAGAGGGGGTGGTTCCCAATGATTTTGCGTCCTTGTGGTGTGGTTCAGAACTTGTAGAAGACACAACCACAGTGTCTGGGTGATGCTTTCTGTCCTGCAGAATGAATTTCTTTTTTTTTTTGGCCGCACCTCACAGCATGTGGTTCCCTGACGAGGTTTTCAACCCACGCCCCCTTGCATTGGAAGCATGGAGTCTTGACCACGGGACCACCAGCGAAGTCCCTAGAATGAATTACTTTTTGATGATGATGATGAGAGGGGTGGCAGTGGGAAGAAAATAGTTACAGAAAAGTAAAAGAATCTGTCTTCACCTGGTTGAGCTAAAAGAAATACACAAACACTCTGTACTTACTAAGAAAATGTCTTGGGCACAATAAGAAGTAACTGGCAAGAAGGGAGCCATGCAACAGTGCTTTTTGACACCAGAATCTTTTTTGTTAAAGTATCTCTCCTTGTTCTAACTGGCCACTAAAATGTTTTGTTGTTCTTTGGTCACCAGATTTTATTTCACTCTGATGGCAAAATGGTCAATAAAAGTCTCCAAGCCTCTCGCTCTTGCTCTCCCTCCTCACCTTGCGTGGGAAGGATTCTGAATGAATGAATGTGATACCTGGCTTTATATCCAGATATACCAACCATGTATTTAAATGTAAGGGAAATGATAAACATTTTACCAAGGACATATATGTTACATTAGTTTGAAGGTTCAAAATAAGAAAATAAAATCTGGCTAGCCTAGAATTCAGGGGAGAAACTTGAGTTGCTGGATTTGAGAGTGGGCCAGGGGTTGGAAGGATGCAGGGGGCTTATTATTCAGGTTTTGAGTTATGCTGCTATCATTTCCAAGTACACCTCACACTTCACCCATATATGGGAAAGGCTCTGAGGAATCGTGATGGTGAACCCAAGATGAAGGTTAGTGATAACTGTTGCAGGCAGAGAGGCAGAGTGAGGTAACTGCCTTGAAGCCCAAGATCGAATCTGAAGGATTCCATGTCATTTAGCAAAGCTGTTCTTTCTGCTACTTTTGAGCCAAAGGTGTAGGAAGTCCAAAGGCAACTGTGTAAGTATCTGACTATTCCCTTGACTAGCTATCCAGGCTTTGGGAGAGGAATAAGTCCAGGAAAGAAGGAAGAGAGGAGAAACAGAAAATTACTGAAAGGACAATAAAGGATTTGCTTTGGACCACTGGCCTCTGTAAGGTGGTAGAACCCAAAGAAATCCCCGCAAGATTGCTCCTTTATCTTCCTCTTGCGTGGCAGCATTACTCCTGCAGCAGTCTATCCAGCAGGAAGGAATTCCCTATTTCAAAGTTTGCATTCACCTACAGTGATAACTTTTAGCTTGTAGTTATTTGTAGCTCCTCCAGTTTGTGCTTATATCCTCTATTCCTTCTCATGAACTAAGCAAGAGTGTTAAGCCAGGATGGGAGGTCTTTTAGGGATAGCTCATGAGTGTTGTGGTTGATTGAGTCAGTGGTGGCTCATAAGAAGCTGCTTCTGGCTTGGGTCAACACTTTGCTGCTGCCGCCATCTGGCTGAAGGGTGTCTCTCGGGCACAGCAACTATTGGGGTCTCAACACTCCATGGCTCTAGGGATGTCCATTGGATTACATCCCAGGAGCCAGTAGGCTAAAGTTTGAAGCACGCTCTTAGAGAGTTCGTACTCAAAGGTTTATTTCTGGGCTGTTGGTAAGCTGCTAAAATCCTTCTCAGAATTATTATTTTTCAATATTTAACCTATATTATTGATGCCTATAAAGTGTTTGAGGTTCTTTTTTAACAAATGCCAAGGCATTTGACCTCGATAATATGTTATTAGTCATAAGGTAGCCTTTTGATATGCTGACCACACTATCCTAGTGCTTAAAGGGGCTATAATTTCTAAATTGGTATGAGTTTTTGGTGATGAGCAAGGTATTATTTAGCCAAGCTTTTTTCCCAAGCATGTCTCTTTATGGGTGTTAGTTAAGGACTACTAAGTTTAGATCTAAGTGCTTGAGAATTTACGAAGTGCTTGCATCCAGGAGTGAGATGCTGCTGTGCAAATGAAGAACACTTACTTTTCTCATTAGCATAGTAGTAGAAGAGGCCTCTGCTGACAACACACCATCGCTTCTGCCACTCTGATCCAAAGAAACTATGATCTAAACAGAAGAGCAGTAAGGGACATAAATTCAGGTAACTACAATCACTGAAGAGTCTGTAAAATCCAACAACACACAGTCCAGTGTGTTATTGTTTTATTTTCCAGGTTAATGGACTGTAAAACCCTCCCTTTCACTCCCACAGGTTATCCCATATTGACTCAGAGTGCAGAGGACTCACTCAGTTAAAGGCCCAAGTTCTAAACAGGTTTTGCTTGCTCTGACCTCAGCGGTTTCTCTACATTTCCTTTATCTTTCAGGTTCTATCCTCATCCTGTAGTTATAAAATTCTCCACATCTCCAGATCTTTATGTGTTGTTGCCTTTTCAGTTCAGTTGCTCAGTCGTGTCTGACTCTTTGCGACCCCATGAACTGCTGCACACCAGGCCTCCCTGTCCATCACCAACTCCCGGAGTCCACCCAGACCCATGGCCATGACATTCTAGGCCATGGGCATGAGCAAGTCTTTCTTTGTACTAAGCCAATTTGCCTGAGTGTTAAACCTGGTACTCCAACCCTACTATCCTAATTAAAGAGTGAGAGCTGAAGATTTGTACTTGTCTGAAACTTGAAAGTCAGCTGCTTCACATATGATATAAAAATTACACTTGAGGCAACACAGTTTCTGAGATGAAACTGAGATGAAACACACTGAGAGATGAGAATAAGAATACAGTCATTCATTTATTCATTCAACAAGTAATTACTAAGCAGGTGTACCAGGTGAGCAAGACAAACCAATCCCTGTCCTGATGAAGTGGAGATCTGGGGCCAGGTCTTTCCAGCCTACACACAGATACCAGACTTTTCTTTTTTTCCTTTCCTCTTGCCTTATACCTGCCTAGTATAGCACTGGGCACAGAGAATGCATTCCCTAGGCTGGCCCTCTTTTTCCTCATTTCCATTCTCTTCTTGGAATGTTCTGAGATCTGGGGGTCTAATCAGTACCTTTGCTTTTCTTCTCTAAGTATCCTTGCTTGATGATATTATCAAGCTCTTGAGCTCCTCTTTCGATGTCTTCCATTCCTAAAAGGAATAAGAGCAAAATGTTTTGTTGAAATCTGACAGAATTTTCATTGATTTGGGCTACTTGAGATAATCTACATTAATGAAGAGATGCAGACGGGCTATTGCTTAAATATGATACAGAATAAAACAATCTCCAGATGACTGGAGGGGAGTAAATTTTCTTTCTTTCTAATTATATCTAATGCTGAAACTGCTTAAAATGACTTAAACATAGTATTAGTCTGTACAAGGGAGGTTGTTTAAATGTGCACTGATTGGTAAGAAAAGGACTCCAAAAAACTAAGAATTTGCTTAACTAAACACACACTCACCTTTTTCTAACAAACAGAAAGTCACCTTAGTAAACATATTTTTATTAAGTTCACACAAAGAAAGGTTATGCATAGCTGAACTTGGCAATAATTGCCAAATCCCGGTTTTGTCAATGTCAAGGGAAAAGTCTAGGAATGGTAGAAGCCTTTACACAGAGAAGATCTGGCCTGACATCAGCTTTTAATTGTATGCTGCTAACACTCTTGGCTTTCAATTAGCCTAGTTAGGTACAAATTTATTGAGAAGTCAAGATCCTAATTTGTCTTCCACCACTAGGGTTTATACTCATTTTACAGAAGGGAGGGGTAAAGGTCAGAGACAAAGAGGAAGGAATTTAGTTCTCAAAAAAATAAACAACAGCAAAAACAATTAAAAACTCTGTACTTCTTAATTAGGAGAAATGAAGGGAGTGGGCTAGCATAGTCCTAATATTCATTGTTTTTAGGTTGGGGGACTAAACTTTTTGCTTCTAAACAGCTTTGAAACTAAGCTGTTTCCAGCTTAGTTTCAAAAATGTAGATCAGAAGAGCTCTTTCTTTTTTAGCTGAGTGCCTGATTCTTTTTCCTATTTGTTCTTATTTTCAACTTCTTGTTCATGGGCTGTTTCCATTTGTGTGTTTTGCAGTTAGCAAACTCCGTGGCTGCTATAAATCTCCTGGATGGGTCTCAGGGTGCACACATGAGATGAATAGCAGCAAAGGAAAGTTCATCTGTCTAGGATTCTTTCATTTCTCCCACCCTTCTGAAAATTCTAATATCTCTTTGAAAATGCTCTCCAAGAAAACAGAAGCAGATCATGCTGAGGGTGAGGACCTGGTGCAGCTAAGCAGGCCCTTGAAGGAGAACCTATCCTCTCTGCCTGCTGTCAAAAAATAAATTGCTCCTAGAGGCCTAAAAATTAAATGAAAGACACAAGGGATAAGAAAAACAGGGTCCTTTAAGCCTGGAGTTTCCATCTTTTCTTCCCACCATATCCCCCCCCCTTTTTTTAAGGTTTTGTTAAACTTAGAGACACAGTTTCTTGTTAAGGATGCCGAGAGTCTGAATCATAAAAGACATGTTAAACGTTCTATTAGAATTCAAACCTCCTTTTTAATGCAAATCTAAATGCCATTTTATGGAACATCTATAATTATGAAAATGGGAAGACATTGCCTCATGTTCGGGGAGAGTCTGTGAGTATGAATATTACATTAATGGGCCCACACCAGCTCACTGATCCTGCTGGCAGGAGCATAAAAAATGCTTGAGTGAAACTTTTATTTAGATGTTAAGACTCCAGGCCCCAGCGGGGTGACAGAGACAGTCCCTGTGAGTTGCCATCCGAGAGAGAGCTTGAATTGAATTACCCAGGGGGGAAGGAAGTAGTGGTGAGCACTGCTTCGCTTATTTAATTTCATTTACTTTCAGTACATTATCAGCATGAGGCTTTTCTCTCCCCACCAACTGAAACCTAAGAATGCCACCACCAAGAAAACAAAGACATAATGCAGCAGAGATGTTTTAATTCAAAGTTACTAATTTTAGGAGACTAGGGACAGCACCGGAGAAGTCGATGGCACCCCACTCCAGTACTCTTGCCTGGAAAATCCCATGGATGAAGGAGCCTGGTGGGCTGCTGTCCATGGGGTCGCACAGAGTCGGACACGACTGAAGCGACTTAGCAGCAGCAGCAGCAGGGCCAGCACCATCACTGCCTTCTTACCTTAAAAGTCACACTTGGTTTGCTAAAACTGGGCACTGAATGAGTTGCTGAATTTCCTCTCTTGGTCATCCATCAACAAGATTCTGAAGAGGAAGAGAGCTGGAAATACAGTATTTTATATGCTGTGTTTTTGTAAGATGTGTTATGTTGCTTCTTATTAGAGGGAATCTGTACTGATGAACTCTCTTGCTTGCATTCCCTTATGGGCAGTGGAAAAAAGTGGGATTATAGGTGAAGTTTGGAATGGCTAGGGAAAAAAATCAGATCAAATCAATTTTTATTCTGTTGATTGTCTTCTATGTCTAAGGCACTCTGTGATGAGTGCAATAACAGAATTGTTCTCAATGTAAAGTTGACTCTGAGCCCAATCTCTGAGCCCAATCTTATTACCGCCACGATCTATTAGATAAACCCAGATGGGATCCAGATCAATCTCAATCCAAGGTGAGAAGCCACTGTGGCAATCAAGTTCTCTCCCCTTTCAGTGTCAGCTCAGGGTCTCACTGATCAAGAACTGGTGGTCCTGAGGATATACACATTAACTCCAGTCCTGTGTGATGAGGCTGGAAGAGCCTTGTATGCCTGAATTCACAGGTGAACCGATATGCAGAGTTACTTAACATGTAATAGAAAGTATCTAGATGTTTTACAGGATGGTAATAAAAATATCATTTTTATTATCATAAAAATGGAAGGAAGAAGCCACAAACAGTTGCATGAGTTGCTATTTTAAGGCAAAAACATTTAAGTATATAATTTTTTTTTTTAATCAAGGCTTTTCGTCCATTACCTAAAAAAGATATCACCACCTTGATGGAAAACAAAAGAAATGATTTAGATTTATTGGGAATAAATTGCCCTTTGGATAAACCTAGGGGTGTATCACATTATATCAGCACAAAACAGAACTGCATTAGCGTCATAATCTCTCTCTCCTACTGCACTTAACTAAATCTCTCAGAATAGCCCATATAAAGAAAAGATTCACTTAGCTGAAGGATGTGGGGCCATAAAGATACGATCAACAGAGAAGAGTGTTACCCAGAAGTGATGGCCACCCAACTTTCCTGACAGATGAAGATAAAAGAAATTCTCAGACATCTCTCTTTCCCCATCCAGATTCCTGTAAACCCTGTATCCCACCCATACCACCTCTGCAGAGCAGAAGTCCATCTCTCAGCACTAAGCATGACTCCTCAGTTAGCCACGCACAGCAACGACAATGGGGGCCCTTTGGAGTGTGATACATTTCCATAAAGTAGTCAATAAAAAAGACACGGGAGCTTATGTGAGTCACGGCCTATTTAATCAGCTGCATTCTAGCCCACTGAGAAAAGAGAATTGGAGAAATCAGTTGGCAATACCACAGCACAAGGCTAATAGCACAAGAGGCCGCACAATTTCTATTGCAAAAAGGTTGCAGCAAAAAACAGTAGCCACAAACTTTCATTATAGGTACTGGCTTGGTCTCTTGCCCAATCAACCTGAAATGAAAATCAATGATTTAAAAAATTCCATATTTTGTTCAACATTTTCCTCTCCCTAAACTGGACTTCTATCCTCTCCTTTCCTTTTAATCCAAGTTCTTTTCAATTGTTTGAAAAAGAGACCAGGCCAACTCCATCCAGGAGACAGATAGCTCCCTGGGGTGAATTTCAGGCAGGATGAAGTTCCAGTTTCTTTCATTAAAGTACCCATGATATAGGACCTGGGATTTCTGGGGATGAGGTTGGACAAAATCTAAAATTTGAAGGTTGGGAATGGTCAAGTTCCATTTGTGATTCCAATTCTCACAGATCACTGGTGTGTGTGTGCATTTGCAAAATGACAGATATACTTTACAGTGTCTCAAATGGACAAAATCAAAGGGGATGTGGCAGGTAGGGTAGGAGGTATAGTAGTCTCCTGTCTGGTGGTTGTTAATCTCCAGCATCACTTTGCAGACAAAGGTCTGTATAGTCAAACCTATGGTTTTTTCAGTAGTCACGTATGGATATGACAGTTGGACCATAAAGAAGGCTGAGCACCAAGAATTGATGCTTTTGAACTGTGGTGTTGGAGAAGACTCTTGAGAGTCCCTTGGATAGCAAGGAGATCAAACCAGCAATCTTAAAGGAAATCAACCCTGAATATACATTGGAAGGACTGATGCTGAAGCTGAAATTCCAATACTTTGGCCACCCGAGGCAAAGAGCCAACTCATTGGGAAAGACCCTGATACTGGGAACGATTGAGGGCCAGAGGAAAAGGGGGCAACAGAGGATGAGATGAGTATCACCTCAATGGACATGAGTTTGAGCCAACTCCAGGACACAGTGAAAGACAGGGAAGCCTGGCATGCTGCAGTCCATGGGGTCGCAAAGAGTTGGACATGACTGAGCGACTGAATAATCTGTTGGTTAAATCCTCACCTTTGTTTTTGGTTTCTGAGTCCTTCTTTAATAAGTTCATTACTATTTTTCTTAGCTTCTTGCATTTCTGGATTACTTTTTGCTTTTTTTCTCAATTTTCAGGAACCAGTCAATAAATGACAGTTTGAGGTGTCTGGCAGGAAGTGTTCATCTTCTACGCATGAAACAGGGACAATGGTTTCAATGATTCTGCCTTCATTAGTCCCTTGGGACAGGCTTACATAAGTCTTGATCTGCTCTGGTTCCATTCAATATCCACTTGAGTTTACATTTATTTCTCACAGTTTTCAGTCTTTGTGCTTTGCTTATTAAGGAATATAGACTAACACACATGTAAGGTGAAAAATTCTAAGCCATAAATAACAATAGACTTAGGACCTAAAAGTTTCAAAGACATGGAAGCCTTTAATCTCATGGAGAAATAAACTGGATAGGAGATGAAGGGATTGAACACAAAGTACTTAACCAAGTTCTTCAACAAACTGTGACATAAGAAACTAAGAAACAAAATAAGTGCAACTGGAGCTAGACTGAAGGATGTCAGAGAATGGTAGAAATCACACATATTGTTAAAACCAATGCAGGAGACAAATATTCAGGAGATCTTGATGGACCCTTGTTTCCCCTCCAGTATTTTAAGGTCTTTAAAAAAAATCTGTTAATCCAGGTAACAGACCAAACTGTGTAAAAATCTGTGGAAGAAATTTGTTACACTGAGGATACAGAAAATTCTCGGTAGAGTCTAGGCTGGAAGTGCTAAGAAGAAAATAGATAATTGATGTATAAAATTATTAAAACTAATACATTTTAATAAAAATGCTTTTAAAGAACCTAACAGGTCTTAACCTGCATTTTCTCAAGCATTTTCACATTTAATTTGAGCTCCATAGCATCCCTGTGAAGTCTGTATTACTGCCATTTCCACTTTATAGACTAGGAAATAGGCTTACTGAAATTACGGGGCTTGCTGAAGGCTGCTCAGCTGGAAAAGCCCAAGCACTGTCCATCACCCTGAGTTTCAGCTGAAGAGACACATTCAGAAGTAGCTGAGGAAAGAAAGGGTCTTCCCACCTCACTTGCCCACAGGAGACCTCATTTAAACATGGAAAATGTGGGACTTCCCTAGTGGTCCAGTGGGTAAGACTCCAATGCAGAGGGCACAGGTTTGATCCCTGGTTGGGGAACTAAGATCTCACATGTTGCAGGGTGCAGCCAAAAAAAATACAGAAAAAGAAACAGACACAATGTGCAGTTATTCCAAGACTTTAATATCAAAAAATTACTTTAAGGTCCTATATTTCTCATTTACTTTGTAAGGTACTAGATGACTAATCTATAGAATTGTTTTTAGGGCAAGTCTGTGTGAAATTCAAGAGATCAACAGATATGTCGAACAAAAATGAAAGAAAAAGAATGCAATAAAAGGACACAAGGAAAAGAAAATGCAAGGGAAAGAAACCTGGAGCTCTCAAACAGTGCTGCTTGAACACCAAGATTTGAAAGGCCTCTCTGACACAAGAGAAGAAGGAAAAGGAAGCCTGGTCCACTGTGGGGCTCATGCAGGAATCTTGGACATGATTCATTTACTCTTTAAGGAAGAAATCTTGGTTTAAAAAGAAGCACGATTTTTAAGTCAAATATCCAAATTGGTTTCTTTTCATAAACTGTCCATTAATAATGCCAAACTTGTTTGTTGTTTAGTCGCTAAGTCATGTCTGACTCTCTTGTGACCCCATGGACTGTAGCCTGCCAGGTTCCTCTGTCCATGGTATTTCCCAGGCAAGAATACTGGAGTGGGTTGTCATTTCCTTCTTCAGGGGATCTTCCCAACCAGAGATCAAACCTGCGTCTCCTGCATTGGCAGGCGGATTCATTACCACTGAGCCAACAGGGAAGCCCCAATGCCAAGCTATAAGGTAACATACAGAAACAATTAATGTTCATGGCATATGAAGAAACTTCTTGTTTCCACAAAAAGGCACTACACTAATTACCACAGATGCCTGTGGTTTTCAGGGATGTTCCTCTTCCATGTCTACTTTCAGTTGGATTTTACTTATAAGAAGTGAAAGTTTTGGAAAAAAAGGCCTTCCAATTCTAAGTATGATAACTTTAATGCACCAGTTCTAGCATCTAAATAAATGGGAATAAACAACAGCATCCAGTAAGTAAATAGTTCATCTAATTCAGTTTAATAAAACTAATTCAATATAATAATTTATTAATTCTCAATCCTGGTATTAGGACACCAGGGCGTCTTTTGATCAGTTGAAGGTATTGATAGAAATGGCAGAGATTTTGAGTAATTCACTTTAGGAATAAGAATGGATTCGAAGCTTTTCTATAATAATACCATCATTTACATTCAATATGCTTTCTTAAGGGAAAAGTCAATTAAAAATGACTTATAGTATATTTTATTTATGCCACAGTCGATGGTGATTAAACACATTTGATGTAGTATTATAATCATGGCAATCAAGAACTCCAACAGAGCTTTATTTCCTTGGAAAAAAATTGTGTTTCTTCAAAATCATAGGTTCTTATGGAAGTGGGTTGGACATATAAATGTTGGTGGTCATGTGCTATGGGAAAAAAGATTGAGAATTCATGTAATCACCACAGAAATGGTTTAAACTCAGGAAGCCTCTTGTGTCTTCTGATTTTGTTAATAACATGTATCTATAACTTGGGGCTTCCTTGGTGGCTCAGATGGTAAAGAATCTGTCTGCAATGCAGGAGACCTGGGTTCGATCCCTGGGTCAGGAAGATCCCCTGGAGAAGGGAACAGCTACCCACCCCAGTATTCATGCCTGGAGAATTCCATGGACAGAGAGGAGCCTGGAGGGCTACAGTCCATGGGGTCACAAAAAGTTGGACACGACTGAGTGACTAACACTTTAATTTAGTACCTTTAGCTTTATTTTTAATCCTAAGGATCCATCCTTAATACTGAGCCACAGAGATCCAAATGACCTGAATTCCTTTTAGCAGCCAAACCACAGTAAGTGGCAGCAGGATAAAGTGAGAATCCTGACCCAAACCCAGACAGTGATGCTTCAAATGGCTTTGAGATTCTAAGAAGGGGGAGGAGAGGATTTCAAATACCAAATTGTATATATATATATTTTTAACAAATCTTGAAGGATCACTGTATTCTCATCTCATCTTGAGACAGGCCACTTTTATACATGTGTTACTTGAGAGTGTTTATCTTTAAAAATGAATGACACAATACTATTTTCAAATATATTTACTTACTTCTCTACTGGATTATGATAAGAACAGGGAGAAAAGGGAAGAAAAAGAGCCCTCCCTGGGTTTGGGGTCACTTTTCAACTGGTTTAACTTCTACCTGTCCACCATACTGTGGCCAGAAATCATCTTCCTGAAACACGTATCTGGCCCCGTCACACTCCCGTTTACAGCCTTTAATGGTTCTCCCTAGCCTGTAGGAGGAAACTCAAACTCTCCATCTCTTCAAAAACTTTAAAACTTGGTCTCACCCTATCTTCCAGTTTCATTTTGTCCCAACCCCTTATCCTTCCTAATACTCCAAACAATAAGTGACAGGCTTTGCCTTCTGGAATAGGGCATGTATTTTATACTGCCAGGCCTTGGCTTGTGCTGTTTTTCTTGGTTGGGAATTTCAATCTCTTTCACCATTTTATGAGGAGGGAGTGCTCCTTTAAGACTTAATTTAAATGTCACATCCCTTCTGAATCTTTCTCTCTCTCTCCAAACAGAATTAGATCCTCTCTCTTCTCTGCTCTAATACCATTTTCTATCGGGTACTATTATAGCACAGTCTTGGTTCCCAGAGACCCTAAACCTTTCCCCCAACACTCTCTCTCCATTCTTGTCTCTTGGCGTAGATGTACATTAAGACCTTAGTTACTATGTAAAACTGCTAGAAGCCTGAAAGAAGAAATAGAAAAGGGACTTCCCAGGAAAAAGAATGTAGCGGGGGATCTGGGTAGAAGGCAATAGGGAGGATGGCCTAAAAAGGGAAGGAGGGTAAAAATAGATCTTGCATTCATAGGGAGACAGAGAGCACTTTGAAAAAAATTAAATGAACAAAATAGCATAGTGCCTGGATTGACATGAGGGAACAAAGAAGAATCCAATATGGCTGTGCCCCAAGGAGATGGGCCAGTGTTTGCACCCCAAGTGTCTAGGTAAGGAGAGTAAGAATTATTGATAGATTGAGGCAGAGCTGGAATGGCTGAGACCCATCGCAGGGCAGGGCTGTACTGTAATTGTTGAACTGATGTGGGATAAAGAATAATCCTTTCCTAAAATACACTCAGTAAACTCCAAGGAGTTTGGTGCTAATTATTTAACTTCCTGAAGCCTAAAGAAAACCTGCGGTGGGAAGTCAGGTCCCTTTCATAGAGGGCAGTTCGACTCATCAGTCATATACCTGTTTCTCTCTGTATCCCCAAGGGTCTTGCACACACTGTAGGTGCCCAATAAATGTTTGTTAAACTGAATTGAAACCACTTCCAGCCTTATGGGACTTGTGGTCTACGAAGGCAATATGGGAGTGAATATTTGTTAGATAATTCCAGTTGAGCTATTTCAAATCTTGAAAGTTGAAAGATGATGCTGTGAAAGTGCTGCACTCAATATGCCAGCAAATTTGGAAAACTCAGCAGTGGCCACAGGACTGGAAAAGGTCAGTTTTCATTCCAATCCCAAAGAAAGGCAATGCCAAAGAATGCTCAAACTACAGCACAATTGCACTCATCTCACACGCTAGTAAAGTAATGCTCAAAATTCTCCAAGCCAGGCTTCAGCAATACGTGAACTGTGAACTTCCAGATGTTCAAGCTGGTTTTAGAAAAGGCAGAGGAACCAGAGATCAAATTGCCAACATCCGCTGGATCATCGAAAAAGCAAGAGAGTTCCAGAAAAACATCTATTTCTGCTTTATTGACTATGCCAAAGCCTTTGACTGTGTGGATCACAATAAACTGAAAAATTCTTCAAGAGATGGGAATACCAGACCACCTGACCTGCCTCTTGAGAAACCTATATGCAGGTCAGGAAGCAACAGTTAGAACTGGACATGGAACAACAGACTGGTTCCAAATAGGAAAAGGAGTATGTCAAGGCTGTATATTGTCACCCTGCTTATTTAATTTATATGCAGAGTACATCATGAGAAGCACTGGGCTGGAAGAAGCACAAGCTGGAATCAAGATTGCCAGGAGAAATATCAATAACCTCAGATATGCAGATGACACCACCTTATGGCAGAAAGTGAAGAGGAACTCAAAAGTCTCTTGATGAAAGTTAAAGAGGAGAGTGAAAAAGTTGGCTTAAAGCTCAACATTCAAAACGAAGATCATGGCATCTGGTCCCATCACTTCATGGGAAATAGATGGGGAAAGAGTGGAAACAGTGTCAGACTTTATTTTTTTGGGCTCCAAAATCACTGCAGATGGTGATTGCAGCCATGAAATTAAGACGCTTACTCCTTGGAAGGAAAGTTATGACCAACCTAGATAGCATGTTGAAAGGCAGAGACATTACTTTGTCAAAAAAGGTCCGTCTAGTCAAGGCTATGGTTTTTCCAGTGGTCATGTATGAATGTTAAAGTTGGACTATAAAGAAAGCTGAGTGCTGAAGAATTGATGCTTTTGAACTGTGGTGTTGGAGAAGGCTCTTGAGAGTCCCTTGGACTGCAAGGAGATCCAACCAGTCCATTCTAAAGATCAGTTCTGGGTGTTAATTGGAAGGACTGATGCTGAAGCTAACACTCCAATATTTTGGCTACTTCATGCGAAGAGTTGACTCATTGGAAAAGACCCTGATGCTGGGAGGGATTGGAGGCAGGAGGAAAAGGGGACGACAGAGGATGAGATGGCTGGATGGCATCACCGACTCGATGGATATGAGTTTGAGTGAACTCCAGGAGTTGGTGATGGACAGGGAGGCCTGGCGTGCTGTGATTCATGGGGTTGCAAAGAGTTGGACACGACTGAGCGACTGAACTGAACTGAACTGAAATCACTTCCACCTAAGCCACAAACAGTAACTTCTGTTCTGCCATATAGTCGCTATTTTAATTTTAGGGTTGGTACTGTGAAATAAGAAAGTAAAAAAGGGAAAGAAAGGAAGCTTTAGCCAAGAAAGCCAGGAGAAATTAGCGGGTGAAGAAGTCAAGAGGAATCACAGTGCTAAGAATGATGGGAGGACGGATAAAGAGAATTTTGGGGGAAAAATTAGGAAAAAATACCATGAACCTCAACTGGAGAGAACTAAATCTCCCAGCTGACTGCATAGCCTCATTGAGATACCAGTTCTTTTTACCTCAGAAGTTATTCATCTTCAGGAAAGCATCAAAGGATGTGTACAGAGAAAGTCATAATGGACAAAGATAGCGCCAACCACAACTTAACAAATGGATAACTGAATATACTTCAGAAAACAGCTATTGATGGCAATTTCTGAGCTGCAGGCCTTGAGTGGCTGAGAACTTGGCCCTTTCTTTCCCAAGTTTTGTTCTTTTATTTCTCTGAAAATTTTATTTTCTCTTTGAATATCACAAGTGTGTTTGTTTGCATCCTGTACACAAACATTCTGTGTGTGCCTGATTACTTGACACTGCTGATGGTGAAAGCTGCATGGGGATTAGTATACTAGAATCCTGGAATCTTTATTTTAGTTATTCTCCAAACCAAAAGATTTCAGGGAGGAATCCAATAATAGTAATTTTGCCTTCTCCATGTCTCTCTAGTGAAAAACATTCAGATATCATCAGAGCACTGCATTGAGAAAACTTTTAAAGCAAACAAAGCAGAAAATAAAAAAGAAGATTCAGGAACTAATTATCGTGATTCTCTGGGGGTATTTCAGGGTGGGTGATCTAATGAGAACTCTCATACCCCATCATGAAGAACTTGATGGGAACGCAGTGATCTCAGCAACGTGGCTTTGACCTGGGATGTATCAGCTGCTGGACAAAGGGCCACTCCCAAGCCAGACCTCGCTCCCAGCCAGCTCCCTGGGTGTCTCTGTGCAACCATATGGGATTGATGACAGAAAAAAGAGGGCTGCAATAAGGAACCTTGAGGGCAAAAATCACCGCCTTTTCTTTTAAGTTATACATATGAGATTTAAGATCTTTTTTGGTTCTTCTGTTTCATCTGACACAACTCAAGCAAGTTTGAAGTAAGTTGAACTTTGCAAGGAAAAAATTAGGGAGGGGAAAATGAGGGTGATGTTGCTAGACCCAAAAGTTTCCAACCAAATCACCAAGTCTGTAATTGCAAAATAAAAACACTAAATCTCAATATCTATTTGCACAGCTCATTAACTAAGGGCTCACACTCAGCAAATGGGAAAAAAAATAAAGGAAAAAACCTTCAGTACCAAATACATTTGGGAAGTTACTGTGGAGACCTGTCTTTCCCTAGGATCTAAATTAGGCTGTTGTCAGATGCATCCGTCTGTCTGTCTTTACTGTTTATGTGGGAAGCAGCAAGCTGGGATGAGGCAAAGCATCTTTTGTCAGACTGTGCTGGAGAGAAAAAGAGAACGTTCCTTTCTCCACTGAGTATTCTGAACGTTACAGCAGGCGCTCGACCTGCTTTGCTACTGGGACAACATGATTTACAATGTGAAAAGGGAAAACCTAAATCACCAAGTAATGAAAACATTAAAGTTAATGCATCACAAGTGAGGAATTTATTACCATTAACTCCAATAAACAGTTATAAAACACTTGTCCTTTCCTGTCCATGTGCAGGGACACAGACACTGGACTTCATTAAGCTCAACTTTCTTTTCTTCTTCACTAGACCAGTCATGTGTGTTTGAACCAACCACCATTTATTGTTAAGTGGACTGGTTCATTTTCCAGGACTGTAGAAAGCTGAAGGCACATCCATTTTGCTTCACGGTGCTTGGTATAGACGGATGAAATAGCGAAGTTTAGAAGACATGCTGCTCGGTATGGCTATATGAGTTTATTTAAAACTCCCTAAAATGTATGTCCGATAAAAACAGAGTAACTCTTCCAAGCAGCCTTTCTCAGAGGCAGGTGTATAAGTAATAATGCCTGGCGAGGAGGGTGGCATATTGGATGCCAATGCATGTCAGGTACATTTAGCTGAATAATTTTTCCCTTGTTATTGTTTGGTATAGCACCTTAGAAACCCGAGATGGAAACCCATTTCCTTCCAACATCTTTCTCTGTCACAGGGGCATACCAGTTTATTACCTTCAGGTTGTTCATGAACAAAAGAGGCTGCACATATTGGATGGCTAAGGTAGATTGGCTCTGGAATCATTTATTTTAGAGGAAAAAAAGAACTATAGTGTCTTTTTGGAAAGCCAACTCTAATCATGGAATTGCCTGAGTGTTACAAAGCAGATGGGAGGCAGCATGAAATTCAGGCTTCCCTGACCAGTTATAATAGTAATGATGATAATACTAATACTTCACATTTGGATAGCCCTTTATTTAGTGTTTGTAAAGTGCTTTCCTTAACAACATCTCTTTGATTCTGATACAGATAGAATGGCCTCAATAGTCTAGCCTTTAGGAGTTGAAACTGAAGCTCAGAAAGGGTAGAAGACTCTCACGCAGCTGGAAGGAAAGAGAATCAATACACAAATTCAGTGTTTTTTTAAGCTCCGAATCTAGTACTTTTTGGGTTATATTATGCTATGACAAACATTTTATGTAATGAATAATGCTATAGTCATAACTATAATGTAGTCAAGACAAAGAGTGTTTTAATTCTAGATTTCTCAGCCCAAATGGTTTTTAGGAACCCTCTCTGTTAAACATGGCTACATTATTGGTACTGCAGGATGGAGCCTTGGAATTGTCCAGGATGTCCAGCTTTGAAATGAGGTCTGATTTTTGCCATTACCAGAAAAAGGCAGGTACTTGGTTGGCTTTCCTGTTGGGTCTCCCATGGGTCAAACTATGTAGAACATATGCAAGAAAGGACTAGAGAGGCTCTGATGCAGAATCTGAGCTGGGTATTCTGCATTGCCAGCACCAAGATTTCCATAAGTAAGACCAATTGCTAAAAAGTAGTATACTTTAAGGAGGCAGTAATCACTATTTTAGCATTTCCATAAGGTACCCTAAAACAGAACTCTTAGATGTAGAGGTTACAGGTCTCAACAGAAGTGATGGAGCAAATGACCCTGCCACTCATATTGCACATAGGGAAATGAAAGCCCAGCCAGCTGTGATGCCATTATGTGACTCACTCAATGATGCCATTATGTGACATCATCCAAGGCAATGTGACTAATTTGTTGTAGAATTGAGAAGACAAATGGAGTTTTCTGACTCCAATTCAGCATCATATCATTCCTTCACTCCCACAGTCAGGAAATGATCCTTCTCTAACCTTCATTTGATACATAGTACAGCAGAAAGTGGTAAGCCATCCTGAAAACAGGTGAATTAAGTAATAGTCTCTGTCCTGAACACTGAGGCCCCTAGTCTTCTTTTACTGTTCAGTTCTAAAAACCCTGGTAGTCGTGTAAAAGGGTACCTCCAACAGATTCATGGATCCTTCCCTGGAAAAATGAATGGCCTCAGAGAAAAGACCTGCAGACACTGACATTTGGGAGACCCCAAGCAAAATGGCTGGTCTTCCTGTCACTCTCAAGTTTAGGCTTTCAAAGTGAAGTCCATCAGTGGGTATGTCCCACCTTGGCACACAGAAGGTTCAGTCAGCCTTTTAGTGCCTCATATTTAAATATAAGCAAGGTCTAAAGATCCCTAGACATTTACAGAAAAGCTTCCAACATGGAGGACAAAGACCAAAACATAAAAAGGAACTCAGAGGAAACAATTTAGGGAGCAGAAAGGAAAATAAAAACCAAAACAAACGAGCCATCATTAATGTTCACAGAGGGATGAGAAGAAGCTGAATTCATGAAACAGTATGCTTAAAAAGAAACAGAGAACAAGAAAGGCTGGTCTTAAACATATGGTAGTCAAAATTAAAAACAAAATCAATAGATGGGTTGAAGATGTAATTGAGGAAATATTTAAAAAAATAGGGCAAAAAGATTCAGAAAACAGAAGAGATAAAAACTTTAGAACACAGAAAGTAAAGGGAAGACAATGATCAAAGAAACTTTAAATTTTCTCAAAATGTGAGATATAAATCTTCTGACTGAAAGAGATCGCCATATACCCACCACATGAAATTTCAAAGAGACCCACATCTTGGTGATGACTTGAAATTTCATAACACAATGGATAACAAGAAGTTTGTAAAAGCTTCTGAGTTGGGGGAAAAATTGGTCATACACAAAGAATCAAGAATCAGACTGGCATCAAACTTCTTTACAGTGACACTAGAAGCTAAAATGAAGCAAAACTTCACAAATTCTAAGGGAAAATAATTTCCATCAGCATTTTAACACCTAAACCACCAATCAAGTATAAAGGTAGACTAAAGAGGTTCTCAGACATGCACATTCTCAAGAAATTTACATCCTGGGCATTCTTTCTAGGATGCCACCAGAACACATGCCCCACCACAGTGAGAGGGTCCCTCAAGAAAGAAGGTGATGGATCCGGTGGGGCTCTGACCAAGGAAAGAGACAAAGGGAAGTTCCAAGGTAGGCAGCCCACAGTGGGGAGGAGGACAGAAGTCTCCGGAAGAGCCGCTCTAAGAACAAAATGGACCTCCTGAATCATCTGATATGGGTGAACACTTCCAATTCTGCTACAAAGTTTAGGAAGAATTAGGGATGGTGACTTAGAAAACTAATAAAATGAACAAAGCCAAGGCATTTTCCTACTCTGGAAAAAACAAGGAATAAAATTTAATTATAGTTTATAAGGGTTGGCAGTAAATAAAATTTACATAGCTAAAACATGTAAAGCCTAAAACTGAAGAAACTAAATATTATAGTATAATCATGTTGGGAAGATGAAGGGAGGAGAAGTGAAGACTGGGATTAGAGAAGAGTATTAAATCCTCTTCTGCCAGAATATAAAATCAACAGTTAATATTGGAAATTGAAAAAGAAAAAAAACTGTATAATAATATTATTTAGAAATTTATTATTTAAAATTATTTAGAAATAATATTATTTAGAAATAATTATTTCATGAATTTCTAAATGTACACAGCAGAATTGATGAAAGATTTGAAGGGGTTGCTTCTGGAGAGCAGTACTCAGGAATTAGAAAGGGATGAATGTAGTATTATTTGATTTTTAAAACCATATGTCTATTATTTTGGTGGAAATAAAAAATAATTAGAAAATAGAAAAAACAGCTTTACAACTATTTTACAACAAAGCCACAACACTCCATATTTACATAATGATGATATCCATTCTGAATTTTGCTAAATATACAAATATTCTTAAACTTGGTATGAAGGGTTTATGACAAAGGAATCGAGAAAAGAAAGAAGAAATTGGTGTGGAATAAAGAGAAACAATTTTTTCTAAAAACCACTTACACAAAGCCATAGGTACCATTGAATTAGGTACCATTTTAAGAATATTTTAATAATCTGTAATCTTTGTACAATTTAAGATTCATTTGAAATTCTAATATTGTACTTTGTACCATAGGTTTAATTCTGCTTAAGCCCTTCCTACATTGCAAGGGGACCACAAAAACAGGAGGTCTCTTTCTACGGGAGATTCGTTTTATTTCACAAGTAACAAAGGATATGTGATCCCTTTATTAAATCTGGGGGTCTGAATCCCTGAGTATAAACTTGCGTTGCACTTTACAGAATAGTTTTATACCACTAGGCATGACCAAAAGTGTATAAAGTAGCTGCAGATAAAATTAAATCAGAAAAAATTTATTTGGAACCTACCACATGGTAGGTATTGCACCTGAGAGCAAACAATTCCCAGGACGTCCTAGAAAGATAACTTCAGATCAGTGCAAAGGCACAGAGAGCACAGACATGATTTTAATTTATAGGAGTAGAAAGGTACAAGGCCATAAAACAAGACACCTGTTGTCTGCATTTATGTTAAAGGTTTCGTTTTTTAAAAATAATCAGAAACCCATAATCATTATTCTTGACATAAATTACACATTAGATTGGGAGTGGAAATCATGTTTTAAGCCTAGGAAGGGAAGGAAAAGTAAAACCAACTGCATGTAATTTTTCAAGTGGAAACAATGGCAATATGAAGATATATGGGCTTCAGACCCTGTGGTAGAGGAAGGAGGCTGTGCTCTCTTACCTCTTACAGTGTCACTCCTGTGACCTCTACCATTTGAAATGCTTTGATTCCACCTTGCCCAAGGGACCTGTGAGCAACGGAAAAAGGGATGAAGGATGCCTATGTCTGACCTCACCTTTACATTGTCCAATGACTGAAGGTATAAATCAGCTTTCCCCTTGAAGACTTGAGTGTCAGAAGCTCATGTGAAATGCTGGAAATATTAAATGATGTCCCTGAGGGTTTTACTGTTACTCAGTTTTCTCCTGTAACTGGGAGAGCTGTTCACATGAAGGATACTCTCCCCCAGGACCTCAATTTGTATACAAAATGAAGTATGAAACTCCAACAACTTCTTGCCACTTTGGAAAGAAAATAAACAATTAGTGGAGGTTGCCCTTAGCCTACTGGTCCTGCTTATATTTCAATGATCTCTGTCTATTCCCAGAGAACAGTTCACACCAACAAAGGTGTGATACCCTCATTACAAATCCTTGTTTCCAGGGTAATAAATCAGTGATGGTTAACAAAATCTCTGCAGACAATTCAATGCATTTTTGTAATGAGGAAAAAGAAAAACTCTTCGCTTTGTCCTAGTTAGCAGAGGAAGTGTACTAATAATAATTAGAATAGAGGATCAACTGCCCCGGGGCCAAGTTTCCAGTGCTCGCTCATCACTGTGATCTTGGGCTGTACCTAAAACTCCCTTCCAAGATTCTTTCTGCAAAATTTTAAAATCTTTGGACTGTTAAATCTCCCAACACACTTTGATTCATTAATCCTCACTGCTGCTGCTGCTGCTGCTAAGTCGCTTCAGTTGTGTCCGACTCTGTGCAACCCCATAGACGGCAGCCCACTAGGCTCCCCCATCCCAGGGATTCTCCAGGCAAGAACACTGGAGTGGGTTGCCATTTCCTTCTCCAATGCATAAAAGTGAAAAGTGAAAGTGAAGTCGCTCAGTCGTGTCCGACTCCTAGTGACCCCATGGACTGCAATCTACCAGGCTCCTCTGTCCATGGGATTTGCCAGGCAAGAGTACTGGAGTGAGGTGCCATTGCCTTCTCCATTAATCCTCACTACTATCTCTATAATAGGCATGTGTGTTAGTCACTCAGTCGTGTCTAACTCTTTGTGACCCCGTGTACTCTAGCCACCAGGCTTCTTTGTCCATGGAATTTTCCAGGCGAGAATACTGGAGTGGGTTGCCATTTCCTTCTCCAGGGGATCTTCCTGACCCAGGGATCGAATCCAGGTCTCCCGCATGGCAGGCAGACTCTGTACTCTGAGCCATCAGGGAAGCCCATAATATAATAGGCATAATTATCTGTAATAAGAAAAATTATCATTTTTCTCTTGATGGAGAAATTCAAGTGATTCATTCAAGTCTCTCAGTAAGTGGACAAAGCAGGAACAGGAATAAGGAGTCCTCATGACAATCCGTACCATTAATCTCTTGGCATCTCTTTTCTCCAGCAAAGATTTGAAGTACTGGCACACAAAGAATATATAGTCCTTATTATAGAAACATGACTATATATCTGTATAGAGCTTCAGAAATTTTAGAGCATGTTCAAACCTTTTATTTAGTTCAATTTTTATAACAGTCCTATGAGGTAGGTATTTATAGACTCTGTAATGAAGGAATAAAAGTAAAACGAAACAGCTTAAACAGCTGAGAAGAAAGAGCCAGGGAAATATTAAGGATTACTTAAGACACTGTACAATCCATAATTACATCATGTTTCTAAGAGATAGCTAGATGTATGAATATATTTATTAGCCTGCCTGTTTCTGTGCTATAATAGCAGACTGATCTCTAAAAGAGCCTCTGCTCTGTGTTCTAAGATCATATTCCAGTCATGAAAGGATATTCAGAATGGTGTAATGTGCTCTTTTAACACAAGGTCTCTTGTCATCGAACCATGGCTGAATTAGGGATGAATGACACTGCTTCTCTGGGAGGAAAAAGAAAGTGTGAGGGCTGAGGGGGATCCCAAATAGCATACAAGGGAAAATGAAGAAAAAAGCCTTTTTTGCCTCCCAGAAGTCTGAAAGTGAAAGTTGCTCAGTTGTGTCCGACTCTTTGCAATCGCATGGACTATACAGTCCATGGAGTTCTCCAGGCCAGAATACTGGAGTGGGTAGCTTTTCCCTTCTCCAGGGGATCTTCCCAACCCAGGGATCAAACCCAGGTCTCCCACACTGCAGGTGGATTCTTTACCAGCTGAGGCACCAGGGAAAACCCTCAGAAGTCTAATCTTTTGAAATAGTCCCAGTGACTTATTTTTAAAAAGTAGCACCAAATAGAATCAATGCTGCTTAACTAGTGTATGTTTAAGGAAACTGGAAAAGGGTCCCTCTTCCAAAATATTTTCTCAACTGACTCCCTTAATTCCTGAAATACCACCATTAGAAGTCCATTCCCTTAGTTGAAAGCATTATTCTCTACCGAAATCCAAATGCCTCTGGGAGAGGCGTTCCCATCCACAGCATGATAACAAACAAGTGCATCACGGATACTGAGAGAGGGAGGCCCAGAGAGCTGGCTCTCCCAGGGACAAAGCACGGCCACTTGCAACCATGCATCAGGCCACCAAGCAGAGATAACTGATAGAAGCATGTCCAGCGCTGACTCTTATCCATGGGCTGTGTGTGGCTGACGATGCTGCATTGAGCTATTACCAGTCATTAGTACCTCAGAGCAGTGGTCTTAACTCAGCGGCACATCACAATCACAATCACCTGTCAGTCTTTCAAAAATGGAGATACTCGGACAGTACCCTACATTTGTGGGATCAGGATCATGTGGGAGTATGGCTGGGACATGTTTATTTTTACAAAGCTCTATGGATTTTCAGATGTTCTTCCAGAGTTGAAAACTGCAACCTTGGAGTGAATCTGTCAACCTGATGGCTTGCTGGTGGGCCTTGGTGAGGTGGGACCCCAGGTTGGGGGCCTGAACACTGAGTACCAGAACAAGTGGTGAGAGGCAAGGGAGGTTCCACACAAAGTAACAAAAGATGACACGGAAAAGAAGCGAGATGACTTACCTATATCACAATTTTGACAAACTACCTGGGAGTATTATTATTACCAAGACTTGATAAAACACTAGTCTATGAAAATTAGGACTTCTGCATAACACCATTTAAGAAATACCAGGGCAATGATTGTTTATGCTCATATAACTCAGGTTTATTTCATCCTTTCAAAAGGCTGAAGAAGCCTCTTGAAGTCTTTTCATTACTGTAGTATCTCTTCCCATCCCATTCTTTATAGTCCTCTCTCTGAGTCTTGCCATACTTATCTTTGATTAGCCTCCAAAGAGAGTACTTACCAGGTAAGTCTGTTAGGACTAGTTCCGTCAATGTGACAGAAATCACCCCCACCCCCACCCCCAAATAGAGGCCTAACAAGAAAGAAGATAATCTCTCAGGAATAAACTATGCAGGAGGGAGGCAGCCAGGCAATTGGAGGGTATTTCATGTGCTCGTCTCCTCTGTCTTGTCTCCACCACCTTTAGCAAATGATTTCTTCCACGTGGTCTGAGTTGGCTCCGGCTCCAGCCAGCAGGAAGGGAAAAAGGGGCAAGGGCTGCAGCATCACCCTCCTTCACCTGTGTGTAGCCCTAAAATTAACCCATTCTTTTCACATTCCGATGGCCAGAACTTGAGCCCACGGGTGAGTCTAGTTGTTAGGGAGTTAAGGAGGCAGGGAGCTGTTCAGGGCAACTATGAGCCCATCTAGAAAGACAGAGAAGGGGAGACAGCTAAGCCACACCAGGAACTGTGCATGCAGCGAAACAAGTACAGGCGGTCACCTTATGAACCTAGACTATCCCACCGGAAAGAGAGCACATGAGTGTGGTAAAGCAAAGACTGCTTAATGCCAGGTGTTGAGTAATTCGTGGTGATTAGAGGAAACTGCTTTCCACTAATGAAGAGTGAGAATTTGTTGAAAGTAGTTATCTGTGGCCCAGGCATCATAACAGAGGCCTCAAATAAATGAAGTGCTTGGTTTGTCTTTCGAAAGCTTACGATTCCTCTTGGAGTTATGTGATCCAAAAAGTCCACCTCTTGCCTAATGAAAGATCTGAATTCAGTCCTTCTTCCCAAGTCCCTGGAGTCAACTTCTGTAATCTGTCAGGAGCAGAACAGCATACCTGGTCATGGATTTCCATACTAGCTATCAATAAGTAGGAGAAATACTTATTTCACATACAAATTCTGCTGAGATGAGCTTTAAAAAGATTCTGATCAATGAAAAGACGTACTTTCCCCTGACTCTAGGGTTCCAGGTATGTCAGTACCTCCCAGTCTGTGACAGATCTGAGAATACAAAGCAGAACTATACTGGTCTAGAAGCATGCCGTCTAAAATACAAGAAATCTGTTTAACTCTGTAACTGTGTTTGCATTGCTTCTAGGATGGTTTAAAAGTAAAGTACTGCTTTGTTTTCCCATCAGATCTCCCTATATCATCTGATAGACTTGTTTCCTTTCTCTGTGTTTCTCACTCATCTGGCTGATTGAATTGTATAGCCAGTTAGCTCAGTTAGATAGGGCATGGTGCTAATGAGACCAAGGTCACAGGTTTTATCCCGAGATAGGCAGACAGGTATCCAGAGTAAAATTCTGTCCCACGTCTACTTGGTTGCTTCTCTCTCTCTGGTTAGCTGTTCTGAAAGGATGTGTACTTCTCAAAAGGGGGACTGAGTAAGAAAGAGTTGGTGTCTTAGCAGAGATAAGCTGTGCTGTGGAAAAACCCCACAAAACGCTGCACTGGAAATATCTCTATACCAAGAGGAATACAAAGTAGTTTGGTTTATGAAAAGGTCCCTCCTACTTCCAGGACATTGTGACCCACAAGCATGGAGACTGAGCTGCAACACTGAGGATGGAAAAAGAAAGCTAGGGAGGCAAGAACAATTGTCATGTTCCTAGGCTAGGGTCCAGAGCTCTTGTTTCCTGCTTCCTGCTTGATCCAGGACATTCAGATCACACGTGGTCTCCTATTTCCAACCCCACCTCAGTGTTCCCAAGTCAGTGGTGAGTTGTTGTGATGTTGTGGAGGAAAATCATGTCCAAAACAGGAATAAAATTCACAACCGCTTCTACTTGTTCTAGATAGAAATGTCATTTCTCACCACTGGAAGACTTCCCCCACCCCCTCCTTATCAAAAATCTGTCACTCTGTCCACACATCAGGGAGAACAAATGTGTTTTTGATCCCTCTGTGAACAAACGAGACTCAGCACCTGCACAGTGCTCAAGGGTGGCCGGCCCTCATCCTCACTCTGAGCCGGCTGCTGCTCTTGGGCAGAGAAAGTAAAAATGATTGATTCAACATC
Organism: Bubalus kerabau; assembly: GCF_029407905.1. Lineage (NCBI taxonomy): Eukaryota > Metazoa > Chordata > Mammalia > Artiodactyla > Bovidae > Bubalus > Bubalus kerabau. The sequence goes on from NC_073627.1 coordinate 25,961,907, forward strand.
TTAATTAAGATAAACAAACAAAGAGGAACATCAAATAATGGACCTGACAGTTTGAAACAAACCGAAAGTACAGCTTAGTATTTCATAAAAGAAAAAGCGTTTGATGTGAGGATGGCAGTTTAATAATTTGTAAATATCACTGGCTTGGTATTATAGCTAATCCAAATATTTTCATTTCTCATCATAAGTTACCCTCTGCTGATGGCTTGTCCTCTTCAACTCACAGCTTTCACTGTGGAGCCTTTGACAGGGGTGGAGAGGAGAGGAAGAGAAAGGGTCACAGGTTCTTTGTGGAATGTGAATTACATTGTCAACTTCCTTTCTACACTCTGATTCAGATAGTCCCTGGAAAATATCACCAACAAGCCCCAAGCTTTTATTGCCTTTTTCTTCAGCTCCCCTAAAAAAGTATCAAAATTTAATCATTACAGCTTTCCATTAGCTTCTGTTTTACTAATTAAGTCTGAGCTTTTCCCCATTCCTAATATGTAAAGAAATGGGAAATGAAACCTCCTCACTAACTGTAATGTCCATACAATACTACTTTTATACCATAATGAAGTAGTTAACTATATACTGAAAAGGTGTTTTATTGCCCCTGCTGCTGCTGCTGCTAAGTCGCTTCAGTCGTGTCCAACTATGTGCCACCCCACAGATGGCAGCCCACCCGGCTCCTCTGTCCCTGGGATCCTCCAGGCAAGAATATTGGAGTGGGCTGCCATTTCCTTCTCCAGTGCATGCATGCGTGCTAAGTCGCTTCAGTCATGTCCGACTCTGTGCGACCCTATGGACAGCAGCCCTCCAGGCTCCACTGTCCACAGGATTCTCCAGGCAAGAATATTGGAGTAGGTTGCCATTTCCTTCTCCCTTTATTGCCCCAACGCCTTACAAATAGGGTAGCTGGGGTAAGTTCATGCTTGTGTCTTCTGCCAAAACACCTTTGGGTGGGTGCTGAGGAGAGGCAGCAAGCCGGATGGCAATTGTAAAAAGGTGAATGTGGGAACCTCTACGTTGGTCAGAGCACTGTGACTTAGTGCTTGTGAAAAAAAAATTCAGAGGAAGAGTAGACAATTTTACGAACTTATCTGGACTATCCAAGGGAACAAATCAGATATAGGTCTGTGAAAGCAGAGCCAAAGGAATACCATTGGGCAGCCGGAGGCTTTGGGCTTTTAAAGTATGTAAAAGGGAAAGGGTGAGTATGCAGGCCTGTCAGATCAACCTGTATGCGGATATACCTCTGGGTTCAGGACATGACCATTCTCTTGTGCTTTCCCATTCTATTCTTTTTGCTCAGGTTCTTAACAGCAGCATCTTTTGGTTTTTTTTGTTTTTTTTTTATTGCTCTCAGATGATACCAAGCCCAGGCAGGGACCACACTGGGCTGGTGTGACTGACTGGGTCCCTCAGAGGGAAGCTGCAGTTCTGAGAGTTCTCCACAGGGAAGCAGTATGAGATCAGGGTTTAGATTAGGTGGCCCCAGCGCCTCCAGCTTTCCCTGATTCTGACTGAGACTGTCCTTCTGTGTGCGAGATGATCAGTAGGGCAAGCTCAGGCCTCAGGAGACCCTACTCCCCTCCCCAGACCTGAGCTTTACTACCATCTCCCCATGTAGCCCTCCATTCCCAGGTGTGTTTCTTTGCATTTGAGTCATCAGCTTGCAGAATACTGCTTTGTCCATTCCAGCTCTGGTCTATGCTTTATCTGAGGGATGCCATAAAGGCTAAGGATGCCCTTCTGGCCAAAATGGCCATATTTTAGCTGCTGGGTTCACATCACTGCCACAGAGAGGAAACCTGCAGAGGGGTCCTTAGCAACGTGTCAGGCATGTGTTTTTGTGGGCAGTATGAATTCTGGTAACCTCTGAATGGTTGGATAACTCTTGACATTTCTCAGGAAAGAATTGGTTCCCATCTTTGGCACTCTGAAGAAAATGGTACCAGCAACAACTTGATTTTGTTTGAGTTATAGAGAGTAATACACTGTTATGGTCAAAATTCCTAAATAGAGAGCTTATAACTTAGGTTCTATCTTGACAATGTCCCATTGATATATTGTGTGATAAAAGCAAAGTCACTACTTATCTTCTTTGCTTATAAAATAGAAATTACACCTGACATATTTCTGATAAGCTGCAAGAACTATGTACTCTTTGTGGACTTTATACAAAGTACCCAATACAGTGAATATTCTTAATATAGAAAAACTTTGAGCTTTCTTTTGACAAACATTCTCTAAAATACATTTACTTTAGTTGACACATTGGCAAATATTACATTTGTGAAAGTTAAAACTTTCTGAGAATTTTAAATCTTGAACGTTCTTCTAAAAAGTGAGCAGAAATCGCATTTCCAGCATTCATGTGATGAGAGTGGTTTCTTAAAATATGTCAGGTAACCTATCTCTTATCACACATTTTCTTTCTTTACCTGAACTCTAGAATTTAAATATTTCTGTCAAGTTTAAGAGAGGTATGTGGCACTGACTTTACACTGATTTCATCTTTTTCTTCACAGTCTATCCCAAACCATTTTCTGACCCAAGTCCTAAATTGGTTACCTTCTTTTCTAGGTACAGTCAACAGAAAACAAGCAAGAAGCTTGGAAAGGAGAGTGAGACCTGCCTTTTCAGTGATCTTTTAGGTTACTTTGCCTCCCAGACAGGTTGATACAAAGATAAGCAAAAGAAGCGGTTCTGGACAGACCTCTAGTAAAACTCTCTCAAGAAAGGATCGGCTGCAGTTGTGCTAGATAAAAATTGCAATTGCCCAGCTTCATCTCTCTGGGGTATAAACTGGATCAGAAAGGTAGGGACTGAGACACGTATAAACAAAATGGAGCACACAAATAAAATATTGATATTCCCCCTTGTATTCCACCTCCAAAAGATAACTAAACCAACTCTCAGTGGGAAGAATGCTATCCTCATAATACCAGCCATTTAAATTTTTCACAAACTGCAATAGCTGCAGTTATTGGTATAGGCTTCATGCTGTCTCTTCTGACCTAATATGACTAGTAATTTTTAGAAATTTTAGGTGATGCTATGCCCAAATGAGTTTTAATGCTGAGGTTAGATGATATTGCTAGGGCCTGTGTCACCCACGATTTTGTGTGTCTGTCTAGAAAAGGTTAGGCAAAGGTAAGAGAGATACAGAGCTCATTGAAACATCTCTTATCAAAGAAAAACTTGTTAAAAAAAGATTTTAACAGCTCAAACTACCTTGGAGGCCAATAAAAGCACCAAACCTGATTATTAGACCATGATCTGAGGTTAGAAAAAGGACTCCAGTGCTGACTGATTGGAAAGCTATTGGAAATAAATAAAAAGGCTACATTATGTGAAGCGGAGGGTCACAGCAAGGGAGCATCTTGAGAAGTCATAGGTGCACTGATTACATTTGTCACATTTAATGACTGCTTTGTGTATGACTTGCTTTTTGTAGATCTTTTGTATGAGATATTTTTAGATAAACTGACTTCACCGAAGAGGAGAAAGGTAATAAGTGTCACCTTGTGTTAATATACAAACTCTGCACCTTTGGGATCAAATTTGGTGCAGGGCACAAGTGAAATGAGTTTGGTGGCCTCGAGTGAGGCCACCATCAATAGTTATCCTTAAACAAAATCACAAATCATTTGCTGGCAGCAGAGATCAGAGACCTGGAGCTGATAGCAAGAGTGCCACAGGTCAGGAGGAAGACTTGGGCGGAAAACCAGCCATTACCTCTGGGTCTCCAGCCTGACTTCAGCTCATGCAACCAAGCAACCCTTCTCATCCATAAACACTAACATTCACACTGATTTTATGACCTCTCTTTGCCTGCCAAACCCAACATCAATATTCCCAACAACATCTCATGAAACCCCCTGTTATCTACGTCCTCATCACTCAGTTCTAATAATAGCAATTTCATAGTCACTATGAAAGGGAGGCCTATTTTTAGAATACTACTTGTCCTTAGTAAAATAATGGAACTTGTTTGTTCGAGTGAATTCTAAGTCTAAACATTGCTTGCTTTCTCTCTACTTAGTGAAGGGCTTCTGTGCTACTCTGATGAAAACATACAGAATTAGAAAACAATGACTGTGTGAATGACATTTACAGAGATCTCATTCTGGAAAGGGCACATTTTATTGTGACTCTGTGTCAAAAGTGTAGTTTCATCAGAGGACAGGAGGCAAAAGAAACAGGCAATCAATACTTGGGCCTGTGATATCTGAACTGAGAAAGAAAATCATTATCCTGTTATTTTTATTGTGGCATGATGCTTGAAATACTGTACTTTGTTTCCATAATAATCCAGTATTTTGAGGGTTGCAGATTTAAAAAGCCCTCACAGGGGTAGCCATGTGAAGTCAGAACACAAAGAGAAACAAGTATGCACACATATTCTATGGTGGGAATTTGGAGACAGATTGAGAACGAGAAAGTTAACCTTTTGTAAAAGATATAATAATCCAATTTCCTGAATCTATGTATCTTATAGCTATGTTTAATTTCTGAGTTTTCAGAATCATTAGCAAAGGGTTCTTTGTTTCTAATTTTTGGGCAAAACATACAGATTTCCAGTAGATAAGAGCTCCCTCAATATTAACAAGGTTATTTGGACAATATTTGCACTTCTGTACTTTTTGAAAATTTTGTTCCATTGGTAAGAAAGTAAACAAATCCAAGGTAGAAAGCATGTGGAATTTGACATTTGATTTTAAAGTTTGGTGTTATTTACTTCTCACTGGCAAAACACTGGTCACTGAACTTGAATTTCTTGCTGAAAAAAGGAGAGGAATTATCATTCACAAACATTTTTGAAATTCTTGTGTCCAGCCTTAAGTACCTTACCAATTCTGCCTAACTGCTTCTAATATGACTGTTTACTGGTTATTATTTTCAAAACACTTCAAGATATTTAACCTTCCCTTCTCTGGATTTCAGCATCCAATATGAAACTCTTATCTGAATATATATTATGGAGAGTGGGATCATACCCACTCTGCAAAACATGAATACAGTTATCCTCAACCTAACTTTCATACTTCTGTGGGTTAGTTATTTAAATTTAAATTCTATTTTTTCTCTTTGAATTATTATTGATGAGATTGGCATTATATAGTCTCGAAGTCATGACCTGCTTTTCCAGGCTGTCTGTTGCAGCCCCAGGGAGAGCTAAGTGGGTCCTTAATGAACAAGAAAAGGTTATCATGGCTGCACGTGGTGTCTCCCAGTCTGCTCTGGCTAGAATCTCTAGCCGCCAGAGATAACAGTTCAAAGTCATGCAAATGAGGGCTACTGGCTACCACTTTGTTCCTGTGATCCTTTGGCAAATGCACAACAGCAGCAGGAAAAAAGGATGTTCTCAGAGACCTAATCCATCTGGGCAGCCGGTTTATTTCAAGTGAACAAACTACTACAAGCTACCCACAAGAATTGTTAAAATTAAGAAAAAATGACAATACCAAGTGCCAGTGAGGATGGGAGCGACTAGAATTTTCACACACTGTTGTTGGGAGTATAAATTGGTACAAGCCATTAGAAAAACTGCTTGGCAGAATCTATGAAAATGGAATCCTCTGACCTCTCGTAGGTATAAACCCAACAGAAACGCCAACATAGTGTGCACCAAAAGACAGTTATAAGAATGTTCACAGCAGCTTAAAACAAGACAACTATATGCAATAATAATTAACCTTTTTATCATGTATAAGAAAATGATGTGTAATCCTACCACTTTGACAGAAATTAATATTCTGGAGTAATTCATATTGTGAAGAGAGTTTGTAACTTGCTTTTTAAAATTTAACACTATATCATGAATCTTTTCTTATGCAATTAATTTTTAAAATATTTAGATTTAAAAGAAAAAAGATACATAAAAATAAACAACCAAAACAAAAACACTGAAAAAAGAATATTCATAGCAGCATTATTCATAATATATCCAAAGTAGAAGCAACTCAAGTGTCTACTGACAATAGAATGAAATAAAATGAATAAATAAACTACTTTACATCAGTAGAACAAAGAACTACGACTACATGCAAAAAGAGTGATGGTTCTCACAAATACAATGCTGAATAAAAGACTCTACATACTCAAGAGTGTATTGTATAGCTATTCACATGAAGTTCAAATACAGGCAAAATTAACCTAGTGATAGAGGTCATGAGAATAGTTACCTTGGGGGAGATGATATTAGGAAAGGGCACAGAGAAGCTTCTGGGGTGCTGATAATGTTCTAAAACTTAATTGGGGTAGGGATTACATGAAAATATTTGCTTTGTTTAAAAAAAAAATCATTGAGTTCCATGCTTACAATTTTGGGCATTTTTCTGTATACATAATATACAATAAAAGTTAACCAAAAAACTATCAGTGTAGTTTGTTACTAATTAATGCCTTTGTCAGCTTATGAAATACTAGGAAACAAGGGAAGAATGACCAAGGTAGTTTCTCCTTGAATGAAATTTACTATAGAATTATATAAGAAATTATATGTTACATGGTTAAAAAAAATTGTGTTTCTTAGCCTGGAACTCATAAAGCTAAGTGGTGACTTGGCTTATACTTATATAGAACTTGATTACTGAATAGTGTGTTATATCAGAGGTCTTATAAGGAGGGTGCTAACCAGCTATTCCATTTATGCAGCCATTCAAATAACTTAAAATTAAAACAGGAAAAATTTCAGCTGAACATTAGGAGGAATTTCTGAGCCAGGAAGTTGAATGACTGTGGAAGCATAAGTGTTGGACATTTTTAAGAAAGAAAAACATGGGCTTCTCTGGTGGTCCATTGCTTAAGAATGTATCTGCCAATGCAGGGGACACAGGTTCGATCCCTGGTCTGGGAAGATCCTACATGCTTCGGAGCAACTAAGCCTGTACTCCACAACAGGAGAAGCTACCACAATGAGAAGTCTGTGCATTGAAATGAAGAGCCCCACTCTTGGCAACTAGAGAAAAGCCCACGCAGCAACGAAGACTCAGCACAGCCAAAAATAAATAAATTTAAAAGAAAGAAAAACAGCTGGCAGGTGGACAGGAGCCCCTGAGATGTCTTTTAGCAACATTCTTCAGTTCATAGTGGAAAGGTGGAATGTTTAAAAATCTATTCTACTATAATGCCTGGTGAGAGCAAGTGTTCAAAAATATTAGCTCCACTGTATCACTGCTAATAATACTTAGAAAGCATTTCAAGTTTAGGTGGGGCTCTAGCCCTAAATTTACTCAGTGACAGTGAAATATCCCCAAATCAATCTCTTTATAATCTCTGTAGCCAACTCCTCCTGATGATAAAAGAGAGAGAAAGCCCAAATGGTTAGTATCTCTAAACTGTAGTGATTTCTGAGATGAAACATGGTATGTAAATACAAAGAATTATTATTACAACAAACCTGGCCAACTGCAACATTGATGAGGCCAGAAATGTCAATCTAAATGAAATCTTAACACTGGCTCAGGAATTAAGTAGCTACAGGTACCCATGGGCTTTGAGAAGCAAAGAGAGTCACCACTGGGCTCTGAGGAAGCTAAGCTGGGATAAAAGGAGATAGGTCTAGAGGAAACTCCCTAGCAAATGTGATAAAATGGGTTTCTGAAGCTAATGTAAATCAATAATGGTTTAGCTATTATCAAGAGTTTTCTAGAAGTTTTCTTTCCATTCACTACCTTCCTCTATACTCCTACACTCTTTCTGCAGCTAAGAAAAATCATATTTCAGAGATATAATTAAACTGACTTTTTTTTGGTAATTGAAAAATATACTTAGCTAAAATGAAGATGTATATAGATCAATATATTTTTACTTGAAGTAAGACTGATTTACAACATTGTGTTAGTTTCAGGTGTACAGCCAAAGTGATTCAGTTATTTCTTTCAGATTATATTCCATCATAGTTTATTATAAGATATTGAGTATTAATCTGTGTGCTATACAGTAAATCCTGTTGCTTATTTATTTTAAGTATAGTAATTTGTTTCCATTAATCCCATACTCCTAATTTGTCTCTTCCTCCTTCCCTCTTCCCTTAGGTAACCAAAACTTTGTTTTCCATGTCCATGAGTCTGTTTCTATTTTGTATATAGGTCCATTTGTAGAATTTTTAGATTCCACATATAAGTGATATCATACAGTATTTGTCTTTGTCTGACTTGCTTCACTAAGTATAATATTCTCTAGGACCATCCATGTTGCTCAAATGGCATTATTTAGTTTTTTTTTTAACGGCTGAGTAATATTCCATTGTATATACATATATACCACACTAGAAAAATATTTTTAGTGCTTTTAAAATGTCCTCTTGAAAGGTATATGATTTGAAAACAAGCCCTTTAGTGTTAAAGGGGTTTTAACTCAGTTTCTGTGTAGCTGTGGAGATTAGTGGCATTCTAAAACCTGCTGGAGTTCCTGCTTGGTAAATAGAAACTGAGTTACAGCAACTATAGTCTGAAGACTCAGAAATAGATTTATGCTTCATAAAGACCTATATAAGAGAAATAACTATGTGGAAATTTTAAGTCCTTTCAGTTTCTGATTTCCAGCAGCCCTAGCATAACCAAGGCGCTTGTGCTTAATTATAAGCAACACGGCAGTTCTCCAAATTATACAATCAATTATATGAGCTTATCTTCTGGACATTTCCTGAGTTACTACTAAATTTCCACATTATATGCTGCAACTACATGCTGCATGGTGTACTGTCCTCTGGCATGCCCTATGAGCTTCTGAAAACTGAAGTGTGGGGCCAGTATCCTACTGCGTCTGTATCTATAAAAGCCAGGCCACAGAACCACTAAATCTGTCCAAGAACAGACACGTCTGCAAATTTCACAAATCAAGTCTAGAAGAACTATCACATATGTTTGAAAACAATTGGTTATTTAAAAATAAGCCAATGTAACCAGTTTTTATTAGCTCAGAGTGACCCATGGTTGATGGTTTGTTTTGAGTTATTCTCATTCACTTGAAACTCTATTGGCATATTCTATGAATACAAGTACTGTGCTAGGGATTGAGAAGGGCGCATGGCCTCTGGGAGCTGCCACAGAGAGCTAAGCTGATTATCTGAAACTGTAACAATGCAAGAAAATACATGATTAAGTGTCAAGATAAAAGATAAACATTTGGAGTTCAGAGACGGAGGTGCTCATGGACTGTGGAGGAGGCTACCTGGGGCTGGACTCTGAGAGCTTCTGCTGGGTGAGCATGTGTGCCTGTGTTCTAGGAAATGCTCAGCATTTAATCTATGAGCTTGGAAAAACAATGAGACTTCAAAGATCACGCTAAAAAGTTCCAGTAATCTAGGTTTCCTTTAGTTATGCAGTCATTGAAAGTTTTCAGTCAGAAAGTAATATGCTCAAACTAATGTTTTTCTAGCAGTGGAGATGATTCAAACAACTATGCTGCTGACTGAGCTATTCCATTTTTCAAACAGAATAATAATTCTTAATAAATAAATTAGTTCTCAATTCTTGCCTTAGATTTTTTTCTGGAATAATGTGGCCTATCCAAAGGTAGTTAATGGATAAGAAATGCTATCAAATTAAAATTTTCTCCCATAATTTTCCCTTAAATCTCGAGTTATTTTGCCTCTTTTCTACAGGGAGCCAAAAAGAACTAGTAAACAAATATATAATGGGAATTGGAGACCACACCCATCATGCTTAGTTCAGTGGCCCTTTTGAGAGGAGAGGGGAGTTGGCTATATTCCTAGTTGAAAGTTTGTTTTGTATAATATAATATGGCATTATTTTATGTTAGTAAAATTATTTATATATAGGAATCAAACATATTTAATGAGGTTTTTCCAGCTGTACTAAACACATTTGAAAACCACTGTTATTTTTCTGAAAAGTCTTATTGTTTTACTTCTATTTATTCATTTATTTATTTGGCTGTGCTGGGTCTTCATTGCATAGGCTTCCTTAGTTGTGGTGCACAGGCTTAGTTGCCCTGTGGCACATGGGATCTTAGTTCCCCAACCAGGGATTGAACCAGGATCCCCTGCATGGGAAGGTAGATTCTCAACCACTGGACAACCAGGGAAGTCCCAATATAGCCATACTCAAATCTATTCAATTTCAATAGATTTAGAAAGCAGAAAGAACAGCAGAGACATCACTTTGCTGACAAAGGTCTGCATAGTCAAAGCTATGGTTTTCCCAGTAGTCATTTATGGATGTGGAAGGCTGAGCGCTGAAGAGATGCTTTCAAACTGTGGTGCTGGAGAAGACTTTTGAGAGTCCCTTGGACTTCAAGGAGATCAAACCAGTCAATTCTAAAGGAAATCAACTTGAATATTCACTGGAAGGACTGATGCTGAAACTGAAACTCCAATACTTTGGCCACCTGATTCAAAGTGCTGACTCACTGGAAAAGACCCTGATGCTGGGAAAGATTGAGGGCAGGAGGAGAAGGGGGCAACAGAGGATGAGATGGTTGGATGGCATCACCGTCCCAATGGACATGAGTTTAGGCAAACTCCAGGAGACAGTGAAGGATAGGGAAGCCTGGCATGCTACAGTTCATGGGGTTGTAAAAAGTCAGACATGACTGAGTAACTGAACTGATAGGGAACACTGTCTTTACTACACAAGAATTTATAAACTAAGAGAGAAGGGCAGATTACCATGGCCTCTGGCTGAGTCATGGTAAAGTCTAATAGTAGTTGTATCTCTAATACATGCATGTAGATTCTCAAAGTAAAATAGTATATTTTCATGTGCTTCTCCCTTACTAATATTGACTTAGAGTTAGGTGGGATTGAATGAGTTAATGGTTGCACACAGAGGCTCTCTGTATTCTCAGTTTTTGACCACACACAGTAGGTGCTCAATAAACATTTTATAAATCAATGAGTTAAAGTTCTTAATATAGCAGGGAGTCAGAGATTTTAGGTCCTGTTATTGATTTTGTCATATATTTATTAATCAAACAGATATGGGAATACATATCTGTGCTCATTTTTTTCTCTTGGTGAAATCACGATGATAAAACTTCTTTTACAGAAATGTGGCAGTGTGTGAGATACTGTGTGCAAAATGATTTGTACTCCTTGGAAGAGAGGGATCTTATAAATAGAAGGCATTGTTCAGGTTACCCACAGCATTCAAATTTAATTTGTACCACATGGAATATGTGGAAGGTCCATGACCTCAGTAATGAAAGCTGCTGAGCCCCTGATGCCCATGGAAAAAAGCTTTTTCTCCTTGTCTTTCTGCCTGCAAGAGAGTGGCTACTGTTTCCCCAGCCTGTCTGTTCTAACTATGATGCACTTCTTTTCTTCAGCATTATCCCAGTTTCTCATTATGAATACTGAAATGAGCAGATCCTATACTTTGGAGTGGGCAGAAGGTGCATAATCTGAAAGAGCAGTAATAAGAGCCCTCAACTTAAGAATGAAGAGTTGAGAGAGATGGGTAAAGAACACTGACTGAGATTCCTTAAAAAACTGGAAATAGACATGCCTTATGATCCAGCAATCCCACTGCTGGGCATACACACTGAGAAAACCAGAAGGGAAAGAGACACGAGTACCCCAATGTTCATCGCAGCACTGTTTATAATAGCCAGGACATGGAAGCAACCTAGATGTCCATCAGCAGATGAATGGATAAGAAAGCTGTGGTACATATACACAATGGAGTATTATTCAGCCATTAAAAAGAATACATTTGAATCAGTTCTAATGAGGTGGATGAAACTGGAGCCTATTATACAGAGTGAAGTAAGCCAGAAAGAAAAACACCAATACAGTATACTAACGCATATATATGGAATTTAGAAAGATGGTAACAATAACCCTGTGTACGAGACAGCAAAAGAGACACTGATGTATAGAACAGTCTTATGGACTCTGTGGGAGAGGGAGAGGGTGGGAAGATTTGGGAGAATGGCATTGAAACATGTAAATATCATGTATGAAATGAGTTGCCAGTCCAGGTTCGATGCACGATACTGGATGCTTGGGGCTGGTGCACTGGGACGACCCAGAGGGATGGAATGGGGAGGGAGGAGGGAGGAGGGTTCAGGATGGGGAACACATGTATACCTGTGGCGGATTCATTTTGATATTTGGCAAATCTAATACAGTTATGTAAAGTTTAAAAATAAAATAAAATTTAAAAAAAAAAAAAAAAAAAAAAAGAAAAAAAAAGAACACTGACTAGGATGTGCGAGAAAAGACAGATCAATCCCAACGATTCATCATGCCAGGAGCTGTCCAAATAATCAAAGGTATCAGCCTGGGTGATGTATAGCTGATGTCACTTGGCGAGACCCTTAACAAGGCAGCTAGTACAACAGCTGCTGCTGGTCAGTGAGTATCACAGCACATGCCAGGCCAGGGCAGGGGAACACAGACCATCCATCACTGACCCAACTTAATGGCTAGGCTTATTAGTAAACACTCTCTGTGGCTGACAGCCTGTGATGGTACAGGATGTTCCCCTACTGTCCCCCAAATAAACTGACCCACCTGACAGATGTGTGAAATCTGTGGTCCCTCTTCAGATTCTCAGAATAAGTATAATTTATTCTATTTTATCGATAGTGGCAATTGTGGATCTTTAGGAAAAATAAGAGAAGCCTCCATTTAGCAAATGCATTTGTAATCAATTCTTCTCTCGAGATGGTTTTTCTCTTCTTAACGGTAAATCAGAAAAGTGACAGTGTATGTTGACATACATGCATTATTCCATAGGCACTACTGTAGGTGAATTTCATCTATATTTCTCCCTACTGTGGATCAGAAATTCCCAAAGTGGAAATAAAATCCACTCTCTGTACTAAAGATATCTAAATCTACTTTAACTACATTATGTTCTTGGAGAGGATATCTTAATGGACTAAGTATGAGGTTTGAAATATCTAGACTTCCTGGAACCACAGGTTCAGTTCCCAGCTGAATCGGCTCAGTCCTCCAGTCTTCACTGGCAGATAAATTAAGATACTAAGAAGCTTACCATGCACAGATCTCTTAGATGAACTGTAGTAAACCATAATCTTATCTATTTTTTTAAGTGCACATTAAACTTGGTTCTGGTGTTTTTGACCTCACTGAAAAATTCTGTATAATATGCATGGTTAATCTGATGCTTGTCATTCAATAACGACATACCCTTTAGGGGAGAATGCATCCTCCCTCAAATTTAGAACTTCTTAAGCATATGGAGTTTAAAAATGGTCAGGTTATTGCAATTCCAATTACTCCTTCCTAACTCTCCACCTTTTGTTTGTCTGGACTTGAGTTTTCATGCCTCACCCTTCAATGAATCTTCCTCTTAGCCTGACCTTGGCTTGTCTCTCTAGTTGTGGCCATTGACCTTGCTTTGAATTCTGGCACAGGCTAATTCTCCACGTCTTACTTAACAGCTTGGATCTGGATTTTTCCCTACTCTGATTTCCAAGATTGGAGTGCTCCTCCAAGTCTTACTTCAGTTTCTATAGATGGAGAAGGAACATGGTATAATGAAAAGAGCCTTAACTTTTAAGAAATTAAAGACAATTTCCACCAGGTCTGTTTCCTCAACTGCTCCTATTCATTCTTGTCTTGTGTTCAAGTACCAGCTTTGCTATTAAGTAGTTCTGTAATGATGGGCAAGTCTTTTGATCTATCTGCATTTTGATCTGTAGAACTCACGGAGGGTACCTCACGAGTACATGGCTCCTTCTCAGGTCTAAGATTCTTGGGTCCTCCTTTGAGATCCTTGTCACCCAGAGAAAGGGACTGAAAAATGTCTTAAAACTTAAATTTTATGTATCATCAACACCACTAATAGTGTTGAGAATTTTATAGAATGCATAAAGTATTAGCATTTTGGAAATTTATATCAAGAGAAAGTAGGCTCAATAACATAGCCTCAGAACATATTTATTTTTTAATTGTGAGGAATGGAAGAAGTGAAGTTTACTAGTCAGTAAACTTATTTAACTTATATGCAGAGTACATCATGAGAAACGCTGGGCTGGAGAAAGCACAAGCTGGAATCAAGATTGCTGGGAGAAATATCAATAACCTCAGATATGCAGATGATACCATCCATGGCAGAAAGTGAAGAACTAAAAAGCCTCTTGATGAAAGTGAAAGAGGAGGGTGAAAAAGTTGGCTTAAAGCTCAACATTCAGAAAACTAAGATCATGGCATCCAGTCCCATCACTTCATGGCAAACAAATGGGGAAACAGTGGAAACAATGGCTGATGTTATTTTTCTGGGCTCCAAAATCACTGCAGATGGTGACTGCAGCCATGAAATTAAAAGACGCTTACTCCTTGGAAGGAAAGTTATGACCAACCTAGACAGCATATTAAAAAGCAGAGACATTACTTTGTCAACAAAGGTCTGTCTAGTCAAGGCTATGGTTCTTCCAGTGGTCATGTATGGATGTGAGAGTTGGACTATAAAGAAAGCTGAGTACCAAAGAATTGATGCTTTTGAACTGTGGTGTTGGAGAAGACTCTTGAGAGTCCCTTGGACTGCAAGGAGATCCAACCAGTCCATCCTAAAGGAGATCAGTCCTGGGTGTTCATTGAAAGGACTGATGTTGAAGCTGAAACTCCAATACTTTGGCCACCTGATGCGAAGAACTGACTCATTTGAAAAGACCCTGATGCTGGGAAAGATTGAGGGCAGGAGGAGAAGGGGACGACAGAGGATGAGATGGTTAGATGGCATCACCGACTCAATGGACATGGGTTTGAGTGGACTCTGGGAGTTGATGATGGGCAGGGAGGCCTGGCGTGCTGTGGTTCATGGGGTCTCAGGGAGTCGGACACGACTAAGCAACTGAACTGAACTGAAACAGTGGCAGTAAAGAACATGGACTCTGGAGCCAAACAGCCTGCTTTGAATCCAGGTTCTGCCATTTACTAGCTCTAAGACTTGAGCAAGTTGCTCTCTACACTTCAGTTTTCTCATCTGCAAGATAGGGGTAATGATAATATCTACCTTATATAGTTATGAGGATAAAATGAATTATTATTGGAAAGGTGCTTAGAACTGTGTCTGACATGCAAGTACTATATAAATATTGGTTAAATAAAGATAAATACTGAAGCTATAAATTCCATCAGGCATTTCAAAGTATGTTCCTATGTGTATCCTGAGCATTAATGAGTAGCAGAGATATGATCCATATTTAATATCTAGAATTAAGCTGTAAGCTTATGTATACAGAAACACTGATGTGATTCAATATCATTAAAATTGCTGGAATCACCATCATATAAATAGAGTGTGTGTGTATGTGTGTTTGCATATGTGTATTTGTGTGTGTGTGTCAGAGAGGGCATGGGAGGGAGAGGGAGAATGAACAGAAAGAAATCTTTCTAATACACCAAGGAAAAGTCTGCCTCTAAAACAGTTTTAGTGCATTGTGTCTAGCTCAAGGACAGGATATACAACATTTGTGTTGTTAATAAACCTCCCATAGAGAGCACTGACACTTGAATAGCCCTAAATGTTTTCTGACATCTGGCCAAAGCTGGTAACAGATGCTTCTATAGGTTGGTTTCTGCTTTTAGAGCATCATTCAGATATTACTGTAGGACTGTGTTAGATTCCCAAATTATACCCAACTTAAAGATAAAGGTGGGAAAAATTTAAGCCTTGAACCAGGTACTCTTCTAGAACTGGAGAAATAGCCTAGCTAACATTTATTAGATTCCACTTATGTGTCAGCTGTTATTTTAAGTGCTTTACATGTATCAACTATGCAGTTTTTATAACAAGCATATGAAGTAGGAATTCTCCCTCTTTATAGGTGAAAAAACTGAGGCACAGAAAGGTTGCTGCTGCTGCTGCTGCTACGTCGCTTCAGTTGTGTCCGACTCTGTGCAACCCCAGAGACGGTAGCCCACCAGGCTCCCCTGTCCCTGGGATTCTCCAGGCAAGAACACTGGAGTGGGTTGCCATTTCCTTCTCCAATGCATGAAAGTGAAAAGTGAAAGCAAAGTCACTCAGTCGTGCCAGAGTCTCAGCGACTCCATGGACTGCAGCCTACCAGGCTCCTCCATCCATGGGATTTTCCAGGCAAGGGCACTGGAGTGGGGGGCCATTGCCTTCTCCGTTACAGAAAGGTTAAGTAATGTCTAAGTTACACAGCGAGGGAGTGTCAGAGCTCATTGTCATGCCTTTTAAAGCTTACCAGGTGGGGTTGAAGACCAGGTTTCAGGCATCATGGGAAACCAAAGGAAGAACTAGGCACCACAGATCTGAACTGAAGGAGAGGCTGTGTAGTAGGATTCCTAATAGACTCTTAGTTCTTGGCGGAGGGCCTCCTACATGCAGGGAGGGTAAGGAAAAGGTAGGAAAGGGAAGGGAAGGGAAGACACCGTGGTCTAGCATGTGATGCTCCTTGAAGAGGACGACTGGTCACTTCTTAGCACTGCCTTCACACCTGGTGACCCACCAGAGTTGTGTTCACGCCCATGCATCCCCAAGGGCAAAGCCTAAGTCTCATGCTCTTTATCCTCAACCTTGCACAGTGCCTGGTATGTTGTAGGCACCCAATAAACATGTGGAAAGTATGAATACTCTTTTCAGCTTAGGGAGTTTTGAAGTTTTAAGATGAAATTTTAGTTTTTGTTTTTATTACATAAACTTGGAAATAAAGCAAGAGAATAATGAGCATTAGTTGTCTGAAAATATCAACTGGGTTGGCAAAAGCTTTTTTTGTTGTCATAAAACATTTCCAGATTTTCACACATAGGTTCAACTCATCATCATTTTTTTTCCTGCCTTAATCTTGAGTATGTGTTTTGTCTGATGCTGAACACCAGTATTACACTCCCCAATTAAAACACCAGGAAGACATTTTAACCTAAACACTATTCTTCAGATTAATGAAATCCAATAGCAACTCTTTCACCTCTGGGCTATTCCAAACCAAGCGCTAATGACCACAGACCATTCCTCATCTTGTGCTTGGATAGGGAGCTTGGAGAAATGAGTCTTGGCTCTGTCCATTTTTTAGTGGAGAGTACACATGTCACAAAATTTCATTTTAAAATTCACCTCCTTGCTGACAGACTCTGTGGGAAGGGCAGAACATGCAGGCTCAGATCTTGAACTGAAAAATCCTTATCATTTTTCAACAATGCCCCTTTGAGTTGGGATGCAGGTCAGGCAAACTTGTCTAGCCATGGACACTACTGAACTGTCTGCTCTAGGGCTAAAAAAAGATGATGATTTCCTGGAATATCTGCCCTGTGATTTTTACAGGAACAAGGTTCATTAAATTAAAAATAATAAACCAAGCAATTTTCTTATTGAAACCTATTTCTTAGAACAATCTGTACCAGAGGGAGCCTTCCAGGATGTCTCCCCAGGTCCATGCCAGGCTGAGGCCTCAGCAAAGCTTTGTTTTGTGTTCAACTTGAAGGTCTTTTTTGGTAGATTCTTTCAGAACTGCTGGATGGGGACAGGGACGATCATGCCCAGCAAAAGAATAACTTGCTGATTGACAACTCGAGACCAACACATTTACACAAATGAAATAATTATTTCTTAAATTTGTTCTCTGAACGAATAAGCAGGTATGACTACATGATCCTAAACTTTTATTAGACAAAATACATCAAAATGGCATAAAATAGAGGCATAAAAATATTCACTTGACTGAAGCTTGTATAAAAATACATTTGCATAAAAAGACATTGTGATAATTATCGTCTTACATATATTATCTCATGTAATTCTGATGATGGAGGGGGTAGATGTGATACAGATAATGAAGAAAGAAGACTCTGGCATTTAAGTTGCTTGCACGGGTCTCAGGCAAGTCAGGAGACTGCAGGCAGGGTCTCTGTCCCAGACTCTTTAAACCATTTAGTGTCCCTGAGTTAGTGTGCATGGTGGTTCTCAGGCCACCTGCACTTGCATCACCTGGAACCTTAAAGACACACTTTGCAGAGCCGCACCCCTATTTCACTGGTTGAGGTCACTGGACATTTACGTTTTAAAAACAACCTTCTCCAAAAGAGTTTGTCATGCAACCATGTTTGAGAGGCATCTTGCACTCTAGTTCTTTCAGACCAATACTGCTGCTGCTGCTAAATCGCTTCAGTTGTGTCTGACTCTGTGCGACCCCATAGACGGCAGCCCACCAGGCTCCCCCATCCCTGGGATTCTCCAGGCAAGAACACTGGAGTGGGTTGCCATTTCCTTCTCCAATGCATGGAAGTGAAAAGTCAAAGTGAAGTTGCTCAATCATGTCCGACTCCTAGCGACCCCACGGACTGTAGCCCACCAGGCTCCTCCATCCATGGGATTTTCCAGGCAAGAGTACTGATACTTACACCTTAATTTCAGAAACATTCAGGGCTTATTGCAACGGCTGTTGCAAAAGCATGCCCTGCAAAAAGACATGCTGAAGAAACAAGATTGAGTGGAAAACACAAAAACTCAGGTGCAGAAAGTAAAGGCAAATTAAATCAACAACTGGCACAATCTGTGGAAGGGGACTACACCAATACTTCATGTTGGTGACAGGATTTCAGAAAATGAGTTAACCAATGAATAGTTTAAGAAGGCAAGGAATTTTAGCCTGAGATCTGATAACTGTCTCCAAATATTTCAAGGGCTATCCCATAGAAATAGGGAATATTGGGAGAAGTAGGAACTGTGAGCAGAAGCTAATGAAGGCAGGATTAGACTCAGCATTAGAAAGATACTTCAGACTCTGGAGAGCTGTCCTAAACCCCAGCCAGCCCTGGGGAGCAATGGTGACTCTAAGTAAGAAGGCCCACTTCACTGCAGGAGACTGTGACTTCCTGTTCATAGATTTCTACGCTGACTGGGGAGTTGGCTTTATCCTCTGTAATTCTTTATTCTCTCTATATTCTCTCTATTCATTCTTCTCAAAATACCCATGTAGAATAAATAAAGGTAAATATTACTGATATGGATTTTACAGAGAAACTGAGTCAAGAAACTAAGTTGCTAAAGTGAGGTGTTTGCTAGCAAAATCGAGGACAGGTTTGTCCTTCCTGCCCTTCTTCCCTCTTGTCCCTCCTGCTCTACCCTATAAACCACTTAGGAGTCTCTTAGGAAGACCCAGAGCACCTTGGAATACAGCTTGAAAACTGCCATTTAAGGTCAGTCACCTTGAAATTTAAAATGCAGATTCCTGAGCATCACTTCAAATTAGCTGAATCACAATCTGTGGGAACGGGACCTAGGAATCTGTATGCACAGCTAGGTTGGGACACCACCATTTTAGACTTCCTTCTACTTGAAGTAGACGACAGGAAATCTGATAACCTTGTGTTGTACTTACTATTCTTTGTAACTTCTGATAGCTTTCTGTAAGTTCAAAAACATCACCAGGCTTTCTGTAAGTTCAAAAACATCACCTTTCCATATAAACACCTCATTGTCCTCAGTTTATATTTATATAGGCACATATGTAAATACATAACAATGATAAGTTTATGTATTAACAGAAGTAGCAGATGGCTGCAAATGTGATATGAATGTATTTGAGTCATCAGTAAGGGTTCCCTGTGTATTTACAGGCCTGGGTAAATGTCAGCTTTTACCCAAATTATAGCAGCATAGAATGTATAGATATAGGAGTAGAGCAGAGTTAGAAAAAAATTCCCTGCCCTTCCCATAGCTCTGAGTAAGTATCCCATTGGATTAACTGGAGTCCACTTGATTGCTACAGTTTCAATAGCTTGTTCAGACATCGATCGCTGTCATGTCACTAGGAGAAAAGGATTAATAATAGGGTGCTCAGGTTGGCTCAATACTGCTGATAGTGCCTGACAAAAGACCGTTAGTAGGACTCCCATGGGGATGCTGCCTGCGTAGGAAAGCTACAAGCAATATCATTCAGGATTCGGCAGAATAATGATTAACTCCAGAACTTTAGCCTACAAAACCCAACCAAAAGTTTCTGTTATTTCCAAATAAATTCACTCTTCGACCTTTCTTTTCTTAGGATCACAGATGATCCAGAGCCATATTTCATAGTGGATATCCCCACCTGTGACGGTATCCTTGTATAAGTCATTTTGCTTTGATTATTTCTAAGAAATGTATTTTTGCATCCTGATCTTGGGAAACAGTAAGAAATTATAGAAGCTTGGTTTGTTTCCAGGGTAAATCTTATAGAAGAAATGCTCCACATCCACTAGGAACTCTGTCGCAGTTGTGGCCAGTAGGTATCACAATCTGGGGAGGCCATCAGTTCTGGGCAGCTCATTTAAAAGAAACCCTATTTCAGCTACAGAAAATTAGATGGAGCTACTTTGCAATGAGATTCAGCATTCATCTGGAATTAAGATGAAGGAGGATATTAAGAGGAAACAGGTGTGACTCTTCACATTAAAAGAAAAGTAGAAGAACTACACTGTTAGAATGCATGGTTTTACTGGACTGTATCTCCCCTGTTTGGCCAAGGTTTAGGGAAATGGACTAGAAAGAAGGGGAGGGACTTCTCTGGTGGTCCAGTGGTTAACAGTTCACTTGCCATTGCAGGGGACATGGGTGTGATCCCTGGGAAGATCCCACATGCCACAGAGCAACTAAGCCCATGCACTGCAACTACCGAGCCCATGCACCTAGAGCCTGTGCTCTGCAACGAGAGAAGCCGCTGCAATGAGAAGCCCACACACCACAATTATGAGTAGCCTGCTGCTTGTCAGAACTAGAGAAAGCCCTGTGCAGCAAGGAAGACCCAGTGTAGCCAAAAATAAATACATAAAAAAATCAATAAAAGAAAGGCACAATTCTGACTTCTAGTAAAAATAAGAACAGTTTTGTTATTCAAACAGATCAAATATAATACTAAAAAATTTAAGTGCAACAGCTTTTCTCTCTGGCTCCCCTACCATATAGGACAAAATTTCCAAGTCATTTGGTGATTTGGTTTTAGTTGTGAAAGGTGTTAAGGGTATTTGTCTCCATAGCCAGCAGTTTAATCACTACATGATTCCTTATACAAGTGCATTTAGATAATTTTCTGGGTTTTCATAACAGCTTTATTTATTTATGCTTTAATGCCTTTCCTCTTAAGAGCTCAAGATGCTAGTTATTTAACACTATACATCCAGACATGAGGATTAAAAAGGCACTGGGTGCCATACTGCTGTCTCCAATGATAGCCCCACTAAAAATAACACAATTAACTTGATGTCAGCACTCAGCTTGTTCTTATATATAGGTGTCTTAAAAATATCCAGACTACGTTAATTAGAGCCACAGACTATTTTAATTATTCCTAAAAGACTGAATATACTCCACTGACTACAGTAAATATATGAGATAGAAGACAGTTCTCCAGGAACTTAAGTACACTAATGACTGTGTTCTCCAGTTACTTTCCTGGGAAGATGAGCAATTGTTCTGGATGAAGTGAGCACAGACACGTGGCTACATATGGACAACTGAGAAGACAACATGTCACCTGGCATGAGGGAAATGGCATCCTGAGCCCCAGACATCATCAGAAATGCAAAATTTCAAGGTTCAAGGTAAATCTGTTGTTCAGTTCAACTCAATTGTAATGAGACCCAATTCAATCCAGTAAGCCCTTAATTCAATGTCTATTATGTGTTAGGTAATGTTCTGAGAGCTCTAAGGGTACTAAGATAAATAAGAAATAAATTTAACTTTCAATGAGTTATTTTTCTGGTAGGAAAGACAGTCAAATGAATAACACAATAAACGTGGAGAATAAAAAGCAAAATTATAGATACATACATTAATACACAACAGATAAAAAGGATGAGGAATGGCATGATATGGTAGAACATGTATCAGTTTTGAAATCATGTGAACCTTGACTTAAATTCTAGATCTGTCAACCGCTTACATAAAGCTTTAGGGAAAACATTTTAACTATTTTTATCCTGATTTTATGGCTTCCCTTATAGCTCAGTTGGTAAAGAACCCGCTTGCAATGCAGGAGACCCAGTTCAATTTCTGGGTTGGGAAGACCCCCTGGAGAAGGGATAGGCTACCCACTCCAGTGTTCTTGGGCTTCCCTTGTGGCTCAGCTGGAAAGAATCTGCCTGAAATGTGGGAGACCTGGGTTTGATCCCTGGGTTGGGAAGATCCCCTGGAGAAGGGAAAGACTACCCACTCTAGTATTCTGGACTGGAGACTATATAGTCCATGGGGTCACAAAGAGTTGGACACGACTGAGAGACTTTCACTTTATGTTTTAAGAATGGAGATAGCACCTACTTTGAAATGTTTTGTGAGGTCTAAGCAAGTAAGATTTATAAAAGTATCAAATATAGTTCTTGATGAGTTTCCTAGCAGGCACTTAATAAATTTTAGTATTTTAGTTTTTTCTGTGTGTGTGTGTGAAGATTTCACAGAGTAGACAAAGACTAACCTGGGTTTATAATGATGAATAGGATTTCTCTAGGAATAAAGGAAAAGTTTATAGAAAAAAGATTAAAAAGTGGGGAATATCTGTTATTGTTGATATATAAATATATAAAAGGCAGAACAAACAGCAAAGGTAGATGAAGTTAGAGAGGAAGCACAGATTTACAAAGAAACTGTGAAATGAACAAAAATGTATTTACTCAGGAAGCATCATAGAATGCGTGACCAAGGAGCATTAAGCAATCATGACAGCTGAATGTCTAAAAGTAGTGGACCGTCCTACCTTGCCAGGTAGCTATGAAGTTTGGACAGTCTCAAAAGTTAGCTTTCTGAGTTCATCAGTGTCACTCATAGACTTCATTTAGTAGTAAACTGAAGAACAAGATCAACTAAACAAAACTCTGAAATGGAGAATGCAGTCTTTTTATCCTGTGTGGCGGTAACAACAACAGAATACCCAAGATGCTGCTGTGCAGTCTGTTAAATTGGGCCAGAGAGATGTTTAATTGCCTATGAAACACAGATTTTAGGAGTGAAGCAAAACTAAGGATGGCTAAGGATGTTGGTGTTCACTTTCCAGATCCAACTCATGGCACTGAGGACACACTCTTTGCAAGTATAAAGTGATATTCCATTCCCAAAATTACATCACCCAGAGGCAAGACTCAAGTGTACTTGGACCAGAAGTAAAACACACCAGAACATACTAGAAGATCTGTTTTTCTCACAATAGCTCAAGGGAGCATACTTCCTTCCTCTTCTTCACTTTTTTTTCTTTCCAGAAATAGCTTAGGATGATCCATTGATTTAGGAGGGAAACCACCCCAGGCTTGGATGAAGCTGTAGACACAGTTTGAAGGATAAAATTCATGTGGACCCACCAGAAAAGATGTTTAGCTTTAAAAAAAAAATAGTTACATTGTCATGGGATGATGGTGTCCTTTCAAAGTCAGGGACAACACAATCAACCACAGAGTTAACAAAGTTCATCAAGCTCTTTAACACTGAGGATGCTTCTTGATATTCCTTCATTTGTTCAATAAATACACCCCGAGCACTTTCAAAGTTCTAGGTACTGGAGAAACAAAAATAAGTAAGATAACTGCCCTTGAGGAACTCAGTCTAGAGAGGAAGGGGATAGAATGGGAACAAATAGCTAAAATACAAATTATCATTTGTATTAATGCTTCTACCAGGTTCCAAGAAATCACAGAGGAGAGTAACTAAGTCTTCCCAAATCTTGAATGTTGCATTACTGTTATTGGAATATACCCTATGCAGAAGTTTATGCATCATAGAAGGTTCACAATTAAGTATTAATTGAATTAATGAATAAAAAGTGACAAAACCTCTAATATAAGTTTATCTGTAGTGTTTAGTGATTGATATAATTAAATAATCACTGGTGCAATTATTTAATCACATTAATTGAGATTAAATAAAGAAATTTAACAAACACTTGGTATGAGCTTGGCAATCTATAAAATGCTATGAGACTGTGGAAGACAGTTTGTCAATGGAGGAGGAAGAGGGACAAGTAGGGATGCTGAGACTATGAGGTTTAAGTTGAATCCTGAAGGAAGAATAGGAATTCACCAGATGTACAAGTGGAGGGAGCAGGACTCTAGGCAAGGAGGAAAGTATGTTCCAAGATATGCAGGTGTATTTTGGTCCAGGGGACCACTTGTGTACACCTCAGTGTACCAGAAACATAGGGTGCTTTTAGGGGAGTGAGAGGAGATGAGGCCAGGAGGTCATCATAGTAGTATATCATACTGTCAAAGTGCTTACTATGTGCCTGACAGTGGGTCAAAATATGCATTTTATTATGAAATAGTCAAAATAGCACTAATAAGTAGGTACTATTATTATCTCTGTTTTATAGATGGAGGAAATTAAATTCAGTGAGGGATAGCAACTTGCCCATGATTATACAACTATGAAGTTGTGAAGGTGGACTTCAAATTCAGCTCTTTCTGATGGCCAAGACCATCTACTCAACCAACATTAGTTCTATCTTATACATTAAAAAGATATTTGTTATGGCTCAGCAACTCCAGGTTCCCAAATACAGTAAGAGAACATCATAAGTTTTCAGGACTATAGTAAAATGAGAAAAATAAGAACTATAAAGAGATTTTTTTCCCCCATAAAGTTACATAAAGTGTCGTGTTTGACTCTTTGTGACCCCACGGACTATACAGTCCATGGAATTCTCCAGGCCAGAATACTGGAGTGGGTACCCTTTCCCTTCTCCAGGGGATCTTCCCAACCTAGGGATTGAACCCAGGTCTCCCGCATTGCAGGCAGGTTCTTGACCAGCTGAGCCACCCGGGAAGTCCTAAAGTTACATAACTATTTAATAAAAGAGAATATTTTTCTGGATTTGTGATCTTCCTATTTTCTGACATCAATATATTCCTTTTGTGAAATTATGTTGAAAGAAGGTGATCAGATCAGATCAGATCAGTCGCTCAGTTGTGTCCGACTCTTTGCGACCCCATGAATTGCAGCACGCCAGGCTTCCCTGTCCATCACCAACTCCTGGAGTTCACTCAGACTCACGTCCATCGAGTCAGTGATGCCATCCAGCCATCTCATCCTCTGTCGTCCCCTTCTCCTCCTGCCCCCAATCCCTCCCAGCATCAGAGTCTTTTCCAATGAGTCAACTCTTCGCATGAGGTGGCCAAAATACTGGAGTTTCAGCTTTAGCATCATTCCTTCCAAAGAAATCCCAGGGCTGCTCTCCTTCAGAATGGACTGTGGATCTCCTTGCAGTCCAAGGGACTCTCAAGAGTCTTCTCCAACACCACAGTTCAAAAGCAGAAGGTGATAACTTATTAAAAATTCTTGTCAAAATTAAAAACTGGCAATACCATGATATCTCTTCAAATCTAGGGAATCACATCTAAGCTATGAAGCTATGCTGCCTTATGAACGATTGTGTAAGGATTTAAATGTGTCTTGTAAGCAATGGGCAGTCATTTAAATAGTTTTAGTGATAAAATTATAAAATTTGCATTTAGAGGGATTATTCTTTTATAAGCATTGAGGATGGATTAGAGAGGGAATGATGAGAGTGAAGACGTGGAGATTGGCTAGAAGTTGATCACAATAGTCCAAAGAAATGATGAGAAACCTGCAGTAAGACTAGGGCAAGAGAATTGAGAGAAGGGGATGGTTTCCAGAGACATTGAAGTGCTAGACCCAGCAGGCCTTAGAGACCAATGAGATACAGGGTGTGCAGGAGAGAGAAGATCTAGGAAGATTCCCAAGTTTCCAACCTACAACACTTTGAAGGATGGACCGTCCTGTTTAAGATTTTTTTTTAATACAAAAAGAAGAGCAGGTCAGTGAGGGGAGACACACTAAGTTCAGTTCAGACATGTTTTGATTTCAAGGACAGTCAAATGAGTGTGATTTTAATATATTGATTCTATCTTACCAAGCTTCTGGAAAAAAAAGGAATATCTAATATATTCATGAAATTTGATATAGTTATTAAATATTCAAGCCCCCCCAACTGCTACATGAAGTAAAAATTTTAGTAAGTGTACAAAATTAATCCCAGACATGGGTGTGTCATATGACTACTCATACTGTAAGCTCTGTCACACTTCATTGTTAAGATGAATCAGAGAAACATTAGTAAACTGTGAATTGTTTGGAAGGTTTTTGGGGACCTATTAGAAACACTAAAATAATGATCACAAAGTGCTTTGAGATCCTCAAAAGAAAGATGCTCAGAAGAAGACATTATTAATGTTGGCTATAAAGATATAGAAAGAGATATTTTCAGTTACCCAGAAAAGCCTGTAGATAAAAGACAATGACTCAGTGACTCAGAAACAAATGCCTGATATTTCTGAATTTCTATGAGAGTAAATAGTAACAAATCAAGTACACTCTTTAAAAATATGAACATTTGGGGTGACAACAGCTTCCTAAGGACGGATATTCTTTAACACAATATCCATCTCTGGACAATGAAATTCACATTCCCTCCTCTCCCACCCCAATTAAAGGGAAAGAATCTCAACCTGACAATCTGCCCTTCAGTATCTGAGACCTGGGCTGAGGGCAGATCTAGTGACCTCCTCCTGAATAAAGAGGGGAAGGGGATTGGGCAGTAAATTCTGTCCTGGCGAACATCAGCTCGGCTGTAAATCGGAATCCTCTCCGTGCCCTCTTTATTATCACATTCACAGCATGAAGTTATGAGCTTCCTCACAGCTCCTGCTATAAAAATGTGATGGATGGTAGGGAAACCTCAGGGAGTTAATCTATTCTTCCATTAAATTTTACTTTAATTGGTCTGTGAGTCAATCAGAAACTCACTAGACAGTGAATTAAGAAAGAAAAGAATGAAATAGAAAAAGAGCTTTCTTTTGCAGTTACTATACTATAATGCAGGATTATTCTTCCATTGAAAGAAAAGGGAGACCATTGGTCCATATAAACAATCCCTAGCCCTGTAAAGAAAATGAGAGAAAAACAGGCAACCATGAATTCCATTCACTGGTGACATTAATACATATGACATTTACACACACTCACATGTATTCCACCAAGAAAAAGCAGGCTTCTCAGAACCTCCTTCACCACCAGGACCAGTAATTAGAATGAGAGAGAGAGAGAGAGAAAGAAAGAGAGAGAATAAACCTTCACTGCTGCCTCTGGGAAAATGAATACAAAGAAAAATAAGCTGTTAGGAATTCTATCAACAGAAACATAACTGTAGGTACAAATGAAAGTAGATGCTAAAGACCAAGGATGGATCAGCTGAAATTTTCATGGGTTCAGTTAGTAAAATGTTTGTGCAGTATTTAAGGCCATAATGGGCTCTGATAAAGATTCTCAGAATCTAATAATGGCCTCTCTGGACTTCTTGTCTAATTAGTAGAATAAGAAGCGAGCCAGCTTGGAACTGAGCATTGCTTGAGATGAGGAAGAGGGAAGAACAGGAAAAGCTGAAAGAAAAATAAACCAGAGGGAAGCAGAAGAAAAACAAGAGCAGCCAGGGCTTTAAAAACTGCTCCTGAGCTGACAACTGAAGTTTACGTCTTGAAATATATGATAATAAGGTTTTATGGGAGTGAGCCCCAGGGACCCAAATGTCTCTCTGTAAACAACAGACTTGGGGGAAAAGCCAAGGTTTGAGTAATGTACTGTCTCTACTCACGATTAAAAAAAAGGCAAAAAAGCAGTGAAGACAGGAAATAACTCCCTTTATTCTAAGTGTAGAACCCTGAGTTGCAGCAAATGCCCTCTGAGGGCAAAGACAATTGCCAACCAGTGTAGAAATACAGTTGTCCCATGTTAAGACAAGGAATTTAAGCTTCAGCTGCCTCAAAAACCTGAGGTTGTAGAAGAACCTAGTAAAGTGCTGCCTGTCCACTCCTGACACATAGGCAATATATGTCCAGAGACCGGATGGTTTATGGTACAGTGTAGTTCCAGTGGAATTACTGGAGGAACATCAGCATGACCAAATCCTTGGAGCGTGTACTCTTTAACTCCAGTGCTGCAAAGGGTTAAGCCTGAACATGCTGCCTGTTCCTGCTGGTCCACATTTCAGGCCAGGTTACCTAGAGGGATATTACCAGCTGAACTTCACGTGCAAAATGATGATTTCCTTTGGAGACCAGGGTCAGGTAAAGCTCACAGGCAGCCTTAAGCAACAGCTAAATGATCAGAGTCCCTGGTGTACTCTGAGACTAAATCAGGTGGCGTTTAAAATTCTTCATCCTCAAAGACAACGGCTCTCTCCTCTTTATATAAATGCAAGGCCATGAGACAGTGAAGTGCTATTTCTACAGGCATTAATTCCACCTTATATATTAAAAAGGTATTTGTGTGCCCTAATCACTCCAGGTCTAGAATCATAAGGGACCTTGTTTCTTAGTGGGAGGCTATAGAGTGAAAGGTTACTTAGTCATCACTAGCCTCTAGCGATGCTGGAACACCACACATGGGGCTCCTCAAACAGGAAGTCAAAGCCAGGCCTGACCCCTAGATGAACTCGGTGCATTTTCGGGCAAGAGGCCTGATGAATCTCCAGGGACAGTGCTGCTCTGTGCCTGTGTGTCTGTATGTATGTGTTTACTCCTTCGTGTACTGTGTGTGGAGGTGGGTGGTACTAAAGGGAAGGAGGGTGTGAAGGTTCTGGATAATTATGAAAATTAGATCTTTTACAGCAGGCTTCAAGCTCAATTTGGGTTGACAGCTCATGAACAGATCATCTGAAGTCTTAATAGGCCAATGCTGGTTCAATAGTTGTATGGGTAAATCACGCACATTTGTGCCACAGCTGACACAGAAAGCAGACCCACATGCCTCAGAGGGATCATGTGGATGAGTCTATATTTAACACCCTTTCTCTCTGGGGAAGGCTGAACAAAGCAAAACAAAACACGTCTAAAATCTTGCCTGTAACTTTTGCTAGCCAAGGAAATATTTTAACATTCTTTTCACTATAAAATATCTTAGTAGTAGAAATTATACACGATTAATAAAGCAATTCTAAATATGTTTAATATTGATGTCTTCCCAAAGTATTTCTGAATCCAGCAGTAAGAGGTATTATCCTCTAAACTGCTTCTATTCAAAACCAACCCAGCTGGGTCAGGGTGGGAAATTTTTTTCTACTTTCCAGTTACCTGTCCCCTAAGCATGGACTCTCCTGCTTTTGGGACTCTGGTGGTAGCTTTGTGAAATGATGTCAAGATATCCAGGCCCCTGACACATCCTGAATTCCCCAAGAATGTGTTTCCTGAATATTCCTGATAATGGACTTAGTACTACAAGCGTCAATGAGGTTGGGTAAAGCAGCGTTTCCTGCTTAAAGGAGGAAAGAGCCCAACATTAGAAGCATTTTCTTCTTATTTTTCCCTGTGATTGCAGTAACAGCTACTCACAGCTTTTCATGGGGGAAGGGATAAAGCAGGATCACTAACCAGCCTGGCATCTGGCTTCCAGCAGGGAGAGAGGCTCATCCACCTCACCCCTCAGGCTTCTTTAACTGAATTAGCCGTATTAAGTGCCCTGGTAGCCCAGGGAATGAACGTCGTCGATCAGTGCCTGGGAAGGCATGTTTGGAGGGTATAATTCTGCCGGAGGAGAATGGACTCCCCAGCACATGGGCCTAAACTGCAGAGTAACAGAGCCCTAAATCTCCAGTTGCAGATTTACAGCCTCCATTCTCCTTCTTTACTGCAAATACAATCCGGCAGTAATGGTCTAACACAGCAACACCATCACCAACTGGCTGATGGCTCGCATAAAAGCAATGTCAACCAAAAACTATGAGTTTATAAAAGGGAACAAACCCTCAACAGTGACAAGAACATGAAACCCATTAACAATTTAAACACTTTCCATTTTTTATTTCCTACCTTGAAGCTATTATTGCTGATAGAAAGCTTCTCAGTAGAGTTAACCACTGCAAGGGAAGCCTAGGAAGCTAGCTTAACTCCTAAGACAAGAGGTTATATGGTTTGAACCATCTGATGGTGTGGTTTGAACCTTTGTTAATACGAATGCCACCTGGTAACCTGTAGCACAAAAGAAAATTGCAGTTGTGATAGGATCTTCCCTAGTAGGCCTATCAAATTATTCTCAGGGATCACACTGAATAAATACGGTTGGGACTGGATTTGCTAGTCGGTTGAACATGCCAAGACTTGGGCCTGTACTGTAGAAGGAAGGATAGGATGTTTTGTGGAGGAACTTCTGTAAAAATCAAAGATCAAATCTTGGCTTTATGATATTTGATGTTTATATGAGGTTTTATTTCAGTGATAGCTCTAATCCCTTGAAGGGACATTGCCACCAGAATATTTCTACTCTGTGAATTGACTATACCTGGGCTATAATGGAAAATGTAACTTGTCACACACTATTACCTTCCAGTCTTTAGGTAATCAGGTACAAAGATTATAACTAATTTGCCCAACTTAACTACAGGACTCTCCCATTAGAAAAATATTGCTATGGAATTCTCTGGGGAAAAATGCTTGACTAAGCCATCTTCTCCCCTGCTCCTCCTAACCAGTGAAGATGAAGATAGGACCTTAAGGAGATACAGAAGCACATCACAGGGTGATTCACCCCAAAACAGAAGTTCTTTATTCGGTTCTTTAAATGACAAACCCAGTGGCAAGAACAAAGTCATTTCTTTTGTAATTTTGAGTTCTGTAAGTGTGTAGTTTGGTAAACAATTCATCTTTTAGAAATAGGATTATAGCTTTAAAAAGGAAAGAAACCTTGTTTTTGCAAAGAAAAAAATGACTATGTTGAATATGGTCACATATATCCACACAAATAGTACCAATGAAGCTAAAGCTCTTGATTTACATATATTGTGCTGATTATTTGAGCAATTTAATATAAAATTTAATCTATACTAATGGGCCTGGGGGAAGTACAAATAAAACTGAAAATAAATACTTATTTTGCAGTAAAATGAATACCATCAATATGTATAAAAACACCAGTTTCAGTGGTACACAGAATATTATATTCTAAGACTATTCCCTTATTTTTGGCACTTTAGAAATGCATTGCCTCATAAAGGAATATCAACCTATCTACAGGCTGTCTTAACCTGGGCTAGTTTTAAGCAAGGGATCATTTCATACTGCTTTTGCTTTATGGACAAAGATATTGAACTGAGCAACACTGCACCTGTTGGTCTTAAGTGTCTCCTCCTCCAAAGAAAGAAAAGAAAGAAAAAAGAAAAGAAAGAAAAGACACTGGGGAGAAGAAAAGTAAGAGAAATTAAATAAAAGGCAAGAAACAAGAAACTTACAAAGTAAGATATTTTCCCCCCAGTGGGCAAGGAAATCAAGCTATAGTAATTCTTGTTATAATAGTGTTAGAAAATGGTTAGCCTTAATGCCTGATAATGACTAGAGCTAATATGGTTCTGCTTTCAGTGTGGGTAATACTTAGGAAGTAGCAGGATGCATGGCAGCTTTCTGGACCTATACAATCAACCCCAATGAAGCCTTTTCTCTAGCTTGAGTCATAACCATAAATACCACTCCATCCCCACATTCCAGTCACAAAGTCCTTCCTTCCTCCCATGCCCCCAAACAAAGGGGACAGCAGTGCGAGCGGTGGGAACATCTTGAAATAAGATATCGCTCCCCAAATGGAAGGAAGTCACAGGGGAGATTGACGCCATAAAGGCAGTTCCATCCTATTGAAACGCCAGCAGATGGGGTCATAAACATTTCCTTCTCCCCGTGCTAACAGCCACAGAGTCAGCTTCATCTTTATCTTTATCTTTATCTTCCTGTCAGGTCATAAATACCTCTCACTCAAGCCTCACACACAGCTGGGCCACGCCAGGCAAGTTTACTTCCTGTTAAGGGTTCTTTTCAGCAAACATTTAGAAGTAGGTGGGGTGGGCAGAAGAAAACTAAAAACTCTGCTGATGATACAGTGCAGTAAAGGAAACGTGGGAACCTCAGAGAAAGGTTTGATCAGACCAGGAGACAACCAAACTGCCTAGCAAAAAGCATGAAGATCCACTTAGATAAAGATACTTTCACAGGGAAAATGGCTCAAGTAATTAGCTAAAAATTATACTCATTACAAACAGAAGAGCTGAATATGGTCAGTAGCTTTTGTTCTTGGTCCTAGAACCTCTAAAATGCTGCACGGGTTCTTTCCATGTGTTCATGCGTCTGGAACCCAGACCATAATCACACAGGATGGGAACAGGAGATCTCTGGGACTAGTAATTCAATTAAAAGTCCTTGCCTAGCTAGAAGCTGGAAAAAGAATGTACCCCTTTTACTTACAGAAGTTGGGCACATGGGGAAGGACTGATTTTCTGACTTCCTTGCATTCAAGCAGTCTTATGCTTGGGAAACAATCTGTCTGAGGGACTCTTAGCAGTTCCAAAATTGTAGAATATAAAATGGTAGAAACCTGGAAGATAGTGGGTTCTTCTTCCTCAGTTTGGCTGGAGCAATTGCCTCTCTTGAATTTCTGGGATATTTGTGCTTTTCAAAAGTGACTATCATCTTTATATAATGCAGCCCACAATCTGATTCTTAAAAAAAATTACTATAAAAAAATATATATATATTTGCTGTTATTTATTTATTTATTTTTGGCTATGCTGGGTCTTTGTTGCTGTGTGTGGCCTTTCTCTGGTTGCGGTAAGTGGGGACTACTCACTAGTTGTGGTGCGTGGGCTTCTCATTGTGGTGACCTCTCTTGTTGTGGAGTACAGGCTCTAGACAGCTCAGGCTTCAGTAGTTGTTGTTCCCAAGCTCATGGACCAGTAGTTGTGGCCCACAGGCTTAGCTGCTCTGCGGGATGTGGCATCTTCCTGGACCAGGAATTGAACCCATGTCCCCTGCATTGGCAGATGGATTCTTAATCACTAGACCACTAGGGAAGTTCCACAATCTGATTTTTAAAAAACATCATTTAAAAGAACATTTTCTGGTAAAACAGTAAAGTCTCTTTAAATAATAATGATAATGCCAGCCTGCGGTTGATTATAAAAAGATGTTTCTTGCTCAGATTGGAGTTGGGAAAAAGTATCTTCATTTATGCCTTGAGAGTGGCTGCTCTGTGTAATTTAGATACTGTGTAACTTTGAAAGAGAGAAAAATGAAAATAGCACTAACAAGTTTTCTATAATGGTTATCACAAATGAGTTTGACTCCCAGCCCCAACATTTCACTAGCTGTGTAACTTTGGGAAACTTACTTAACTTCTCTGTGCCTCAGTTTTCTCATCTGCAAAATGGGTACAATAACAGTCCCCTCCCCCTTTTAAATTGTTCACTGAAATCTAGTTTAAAATCACATTTTAAATTATCTCATTTCTTATACATAGAATATCATAACTTTCCTATTTTATTCCATTTCAGAGTCATTTTCTTTCATTGTACCTAAATTATCTTCC
This sequence comes from Bubalus kerabau, assembly GCF_029407905.1. Taxonomy (NCBI): domain Eukaryota; kingdom Metazoa; phylum Chordata; class Mammalia; order Artiodactyla; family Bovidae; genus Bubalus; species Bubalus kerabau. The sequence goes on from NC_073627.1 coordinate 25,995,176, forward strand.
TTTATATTCCCTTTCTCATTGGGATTTACAAAGATAAACTAAATTAACCTACGTAAATCACTTAGTACAGAACCTGGCACATTGTAGGGGCTATGTAAGTGTTACCTTGCATATGAAATAGAAGGCCTAGGTAATTTAGTCATCTGGATGGCATCCAAAGTAAAAGATATTGATTACATTCTCAAGAAGCTTCAATTAGGCTGAATGTTAGGCCTCAGACTGGCATTCAAAGTTTTCCATAAATTTGGCTGATTTGCTTTACAGTTCTCTCTTTCCACCTTCCCACAATTAAGTAACCCCAGTTAGACTGAACTACATGGTGTTTCCTGAACACATCCAGCATTTTCCCACCCCTACATCTTGGCAGATGTGGCTCCCTCACTCTGCAGTTTGCTACTCCTACTTTTGCCTTCCCCTATCTCCATCTACTGAAACCACAGCATCACAGAGTTTCTCTCATTCAAGCACTAAGACTTTACTCTATTTTCCTATCCATCTAAAGTCTGACTCAAATGCAGCTGCTTCCTGAATCAAGGAGTTTTAGAGCTGGAAGAGCTTAGAGACCAAATGATCTAATTTTTTTTATTAGGGCCCGAAGAAGTTAAATGATTTGCCTAAAGACATCAAGTTACAGCTCAGACTACAGCTGGGGCTTCCTAACTGTGCAGACATCTCTGAGAGCAAATCACAGAGCCTCTTTGTCCTCCTCATCACTCCGATCTTTTTTTTTGGCCACACCACGTGCATGTAGGTTGGATCAAACCCACCACACACCCTGCACAAGACCACCAGGGAAGTCCCCTCATCACTCTGATCTTAACTTGCCTGGTATCCTTGGAGTTGTTACAGCACCTAAGCACTTATAACATAACCTTTTGAACGGCAGTTATTTGGGTACATGGATGGAGGAGCCTGGAAGGCTGCAGTCCATGGGGTCGCTGAGGGTCGGACACGACTGATCGACTTCACTTTCACTTTTCACTTTCATGCATTGGAGAAGGACATTGCAACCCACTCCAGTGTTCTTGCCTGGAGAAGCCCAGGGATGGGGGAGCCTGGTGGGCTGCCGTCTATGGGGTCGCACAGAGTCGGACACGACTGAAGTGACTTAGCAGCAGCAGCAGCATCTCCCACTATGTCTCATTCACCTTTGACACCTCCATTTCTATCCCCAGAGGGCTTAGAACAGACCCTATAACAAGGAGGTACTTAGTAAGTATTTGAAGTAATATATGAAAGAATGTTCACAAGAAAGGAGTTGAGCAGCCTTTTCATTCCATTGACTCAGATCTCTCATAGTGTCAAAGTTCTTGCTAATCCAACTATTTGAACTGAATCATCAATTCCAGGGCACAATAAAAAAATACTTCTATATTAGCGGAAAAGTTAGTGGAAATTAGATGTCACTATATTTTACACATAAGCACTAATTCACTTGCTTTACAAAAATTTCTGAGCATTCATGTGTATTTCATTATAAGTTATGCACAGGAGATCTTGGGCTGATAATTTATGGAATAAGTAGGAGACCAAACTCTGCCTTCTGATTGGTTGCCATCCCTTGGGGAAAACTACATATGACACAACTAGAGATGTATTAACTGAGGCCCTTGAAAGCACACACATGAAAATTAAGGCAATGACACAACAAAGAAGTATAGAGAGGCCAGGGAGTAGTAGTCATCAGAGGAAGCTGTTGATATCATGTACCATGTCTTATGTTGTCTACTTTATGGTCCTCCAATTTGAGAACTAAGCCCAACACTTCTGATTTCTCGTTGTCACTCACTTATTTTTTACTCAGTGATTTAACAGTAATCTTCCTCTCCTTCCCTATGAAAGTTTTGATTGCTGATCAAGGTTTGATACCATTACATGTATACTTTTCCAGCTGGGAACAATAGCAGTAACAATATGTGAACCATTTAAAAAATTTCAAAGTGCTTTTATATGTCTCTTTCCATCCTTTTTTTCCCAGCAAACTTAGGAGGGGAGTGTCAAGTGCAAACTATATGCCATAGATGTGTATATGATGTATAGCAGCTACATATCTATTTTGCAACATTATTCTACTTTATTTCTGGAATTTCTTTTCATGAATTTTCCTAAAGGAAGAAAGGCATATCTCTATTATAATATCATGCTTAATTTCTTAATCACACTAATCACAATACATAATTACTTTATTTATTGGTTTACTTCTTTATTACTAGTCTCTCCAATAGAAAGCAAAACCCCATAAGTACAGGAACTTCATCCATCCTGTTCTTTCACTGTAAGCACTTGACAAGAAATTGCTGAATAAATAAACAAATGAATGGCCAACAATATTCTATTAAGACAAATAGGTCATAATGATAAAAGAGGCTAATCAACAGACCTCCTAGTGAAGGACTGATTAGCTGTATTTTTACCCATTTATCTTCCATGAGGGATGATGATCTACAGAAAAACAAACAGTTCTCTTAGTTTTTAGGTTTGCCAATCCTCCACCAAATAATTATTGAATGTTTTCTCAGTATGCATGTGTGCGTATGCTCACATGCTTGTCTGACTCTTTGTGACCCCATGGACTGTAGCCTGCCAGGTTCCTGGTCCATGGGATTTCCCAGGCAAGAATACTGGACCTCCTCCAGGGTATCTTCCCAACCTAGGGTTGAACCCGGGTCTCCTGCTTGCAGGCAGATTGTTTACCACTGCGCCACCTGGGACGCTCTTTCTCCATATAGGGTACTGCATTAAGAACTGTAGGCAATAAGAAGTTTAAGATATGACCCTTGTCTCCAAGGATCCCATGTGATTACACCAATATGACAGTAATATAAGATAATAAAGACAATTTCGAAGTAAGTGGCGCAGTCAACATTTGTTGTCAGAGAAGAAGAAACTGCCTTAGAGTGGTGTGGTCAGGAAGAGCTGCCTAGGGTGAGGGAGGATTTTGAGCTGAGTTTCCGTCAATGCAAAGGACTCACTAGAAGGCCTTTAAAATAAAATCCTTAACTTCAATATGCCTCAATATACCCCACATTAGAAATACTTTGAGATCCTCCAACAGACAGTAGCTTGTCAATGCAAAACAGTTCTATTAGACTGTTGGGCTGGCCCCATAGCAGGTTTTCAATGGCTTTATGCATGTTTAATCACTCTTACTTGGTATAGTTCTCTCAGCTTCAGTTCCATTAGAATTTAAAAGGTCAAGTTTAAGAAGCCTAAAAAAGTGATTTAGAATAGAAATGCCAACTTAACCTTAACCACAGCTAAACTAATGCTATAAAAGTATTGAAAATTGTACCTCATAAAATATATGAGTGAAACAAGAATATTAAAACTTTTTCATTCTTTCCTGAGGCTATATTATAAAAACAGAATTTTAGTAAAATTAAAAAAGAACACACAATTTGAATTTCACTAAAAATTATGGCTCACTGGTAAATGTTGACACATATTGCTTATCTGGGAGAGCACGGAGGCCCCATAAGTGAGTGAGAAAGGAGACTAGGTAGACCTAACGGCTCGGAAAGGGAGCGATCTTTTGAAAATGACATAGATTTGTTATAGCTCTGAAGGGTAAGACAGGACCTGAGGAGCATTTTCTACAGCTTGCCAGTTGGAGCTCTTACTTTTTACCAGAAGCCTCCCTATCCAGAGCCTTTTACCTGCACTCTGGCTTCCATTTAAATATCTCTTGCCTTTTCTCACCAAAGCATTCCTTTATTACAACTTTGTAATATGCTGTATATTAAAACAACTCCAAACTGTTAAATCTACCATGGTTTGAAAGATGATGTTTTTTTTTTCCTGCCCCAGAAAGAAATAATTTTTTTTTTAACTGACCCCTTTCACTAACAGAAAAACCACAAATTAGCCAAAATAAGTGATTCTCTCCTTAAAAAAAAAAGATTTAGTGGTATCATTATTTAAAATCACAATTCTCTTTTTATAATCATCTCTGTGATATAACTTCATCTATCAGGAATTATAGTTCTATTTCTGATATTTCCACACCTGCAGATACACAGGAGATTAAAAACTGGATGAAGAAATGTCATCATAAAGCAAGCAAAGTCCTGAGGGAGATGGCCTGGGCGACAAGTGACTTAGTATAAACGGAAGGTGCCAAATAGTAATAAAAACAAAATGGGAAATCATGAAAATAAAATAACTGTGTATTAAAAATATATTTGGACCAGCTCCTCTGTGCTGGCATTTTGTAATATTAACTGTTTAAACCTGCTTAAAATGAGAGCTTTGAGTTCTCAAAATCCTTTAATTCGGTTAAACATCCGCTACCCTGAAAGGGCTCCACAGAATCCCATAAAACATTATTTATCTGTGCGCGTTAACTGCACGATACTGTAATTTCCAGAATAAATGCTGGGTGTAAATTGTTGTTTATGTTGGATCCTGACTGTCTTTACGAGAAACAAAGTGAAAACGGAATCTTCACAGCTTTATTTCTTCCGTTAAAGTCTATTCTGCAGCAGGAAACATGCCTAGTGGAGTTTCTTAATGAACACTTATAAAGCCTGTTGGTTAAAACCAAGTATACAGAATCACCTCCAAATGTATACCCTCTTTTATTCCACATTCTTTTCATTTAAATCAAGTTAAATTAAAGCGAAAGTAGTACCATTCACATTGTTACAGTTAAGGGTCTCTCAGCATTTTTATGCAAAGCCTATAGTCACAAGTTTATAACTTGGAAGGGACAAGGAGAAAATTGGGGAACCCCCCTAAATTTTAATATAGAGGAGCTTGGCCTGGAAATGAAGTTTTACTTATCTTTAATGACTTTTAAAGGTCCATCTTGGTCAAAAGATAAAGACATTTTAGCAATTTAAGACATTTGGTTGGAATTTTCTTGTTGTTGTCTTTTTTTAAGCTTTCAAAGGCATTCCAGCTAATTGATTAAAACATTAAATCATCTATGTGCTTGAATTTTCTGAAGAATTTAAATATTAGAAATTCCATTGTACCATCTTCCCACTTTCTGCCACACACACAAAGCACAAATAGCGATCCCCCATCCCTCACATTTTTTTTTTTTTTGCAAATGCAAGAAAAGGGAAAGTTAGGGTTTCAAAGTCAAATAGGGTAGGACTATGTAAAATTTCAAGATTCTGTTTTTAATTCTTTCCCTGAACACTTGGTAATTTTCTTCTTCTGAAACACCATTGCTAAATTTTAAACAAGAGCACACAGTCCTTCTTCACTGCATTCATAAAGCATTCATTTACCATTTTCTCTGCAAAAAAATAACTGCACAGATTTTAAGCCCAAGAATTTACTGTGCCTGTGCAGCAGCTGCTCTTACCTGATAAAATTGTGATGATTCTTTCTGAGCGATTATGACTTATCAGGTCAGTGACCAACAAACTATAAAATAGATTCTAACAGCCCCCAAAGGGTTGGTACAGACTCTTGAGTAAATAATATATGTAAGAGAGGATGGAAGAAAGAAAGGGAGAGAGAAAGAGGGGGAGAGAGAGAGAAACAAAAAGAGAACAACACACTTATGGGTGATCCAGTTGGTTTGTTTCGATGATATAGGACAGGAAGACAGGATCCTTGATTTTAATCCTGGTTTTCTCACTCAGGAGCATTTCTTGAGACCAAGAGTCAGATAAGAAGGCAGCACTGTTTTCAGCAAGAGCAGAGGCCCCACAGCAACTCTATAGGTATATGCTGTCTTGCGGGTTTGATATAAGCCATAAATTAAGTTGTTACTTTGCATGTATTTATACTTGTGTCTCCCCTGGTGGCTCAGATGGTAAAGCATTTGCCTGCAAGGTGGGAGACCCGGGTTCGATCCCTGGGTTGGGAAGATCCCCTGGAGAAGCAAATGGCAACCCACTCCAGTACTCTTGCCTGGAAAATTCCATGGACCGAGGAGCTTGGTAGGCTACAGTCCATGGGGTCGCAAAGAGTTGGACATGACTGAGTGACTTCACTTTCACTTTCATACTTGTATCTGAAAAGATACCCACTGACTCCTTGGAAAATCTACCAATCCTTATCAGATCAGATCAGATCAGATCAGTCGCTCAGTTGTGTCCGACTCTTTGGGACCCCATGAATCGTAGCACACCAGGCCTCCCTGTCCATCACCAACTCCCGGAGTTCACTCAGACTCAAGTCCATCGAGTCAGTGATGCCATCCAGCCATCTCATCCTCTGTCGTCCCCTTCTCCTCCTGCCCCCAATCCCTCCCAGCATCAGAGTCTTTTCCAATGAGTCAACTCTTCGCATGAGGTGGCCAAAGTACTGGAGTTTCAGCTTTAGCATCATTCCTTCCAAAGAAATCCCAGGGCTGATCTCCTTCAGAATGGACTGGTTGGATCTCCTTGCAGTCCAAGGGACTCTCAAGAGTCTTCTCCAACACCACAGTTCAAAAGCATCAATTCTTTGACGCTCAGCCTTCTTCACAGTCCAACTCTCACATCCATACATGACCACCGGAAAAACCATAGCCTTGACTAGACGAACCTTTGTTGGCAAAATAATGTCTCTGCTTTTGAATATGCTATCTAGGTTGATCATAACTTTCCTTCCAAGGAGTAAGCGTCTTTTAATTTCATGGCTGTAGTCACCATCTGTAGTGATTTTGGAGCCCAGAAAAATAAAGTCTGCCACTGTTTCCACTGTTTCCCCATCTATTTCCCATGAAGTGGTGGGACCGGATGCCATGATCTTTGTTTTCTGAATGTTGAGCTTTAAGCCAACTTTTTCACTCTCCACTTTCACTTTCATCAAGAGGCTTTTGAGTTCCTCTTCACTTTCTGCCATAAGGGTGGTGTCATCTGCATATCTGAGGTTATTGATATTTCTCCCGGCAATCTTGATTCCAGCTTGTGTTTCTTCCAGTCCAGCGTTTCTCATGATGTACTCTGCATATAAGTTAAATAAACAGGGTGACAATATACAGCCTTGACGAACTCCTTTTCCTATTTGGAACCAGTCTGTTGTTCCATGTCCAGTCCTAACTGTTGCTTCCTGACCTGCATACAAATTTCTCAAGAGGCAGATCAGGTGGTCTGGTATTCCCATCTCTTTCAGAATTTTCCACAGTTTATTGTGATCCACACAGTCAAAGGCTTTGGCATAGTCAATAAAGCAGAAATAGATGTTTTTCTGGAACTCTCTTGCTTTTTCGATGATCCAGCGGATGTTGGCAATTTGATCTCTGTTTCCTCTGCCTTTTCTAAAACCAGCTTGAACATCAGGAAGTTCATAGTTCACATATTGCTGAAGCCTGGCTTGGAGAATTTTGAGCATTACTTTACTAGCGTGTGAGATGAGTGCAATTGTGTGGTAGTTTGAGCATTCTTTGGCATTGCCTTTCTTTGGGATTGGAATGAAAACTGACCTTTTCCAGTCCTGTGGCCACTGCTGAGTTTTCCAAATTTGCTGGCATATTGAGTGCAGCACTTTCAGAGCATCATCTTTCAGGATTTGGAATAGCTCAACTGGAATTCCATCACCTCCACTAGCTTTGTTCGTAGCGATGCTTTCTAAGGCCCACTTGACTTCACATTCCAGGATGTCTGGCTCTATGTCAGTGAGCACACCATCATAATTATCTGGGTCATGAAGATCTTTTTTGTACAGTTCTTCTGTGTATTCTTGCCATCTCTTCTTAATATCTTCTGCTTCTGTTAGGTCCATACCATTTCTGTCCTTTATCGAGCTCATCTTTGCATGAAATGTTCCTTTGGTATCTCTGATTTTCTTATAATGAACTCTAATAGAAGGAATGGGTCTTCCCTGGTGGATCAGCAGTAAAAAGTCTGCCTGCAAGCAGGAGACCCGGGTTTGATCTCTGGGATGGAAAGATTTCCTGGAGAAGGAAATGGCAACCTATTCCAGTATTCTTGCCTGGGAGGTCCCATGGACAGAGGAGCCTGGTGAGCCACAGTCCATGGGATCTCCAAGAGTCAGACATGACTCAGCGACTAAAAAATAACAACAACAAGAGAAGGAATACAAGGATGGACCGTTACCATTTTTGTGTCTTGTTCTAGTTAAGGCCTTAGTGAATAGAAGAACTGCTATCTAAGTAAGTTTACATTGGATTTAAAGGAAGTCAAGGAAACTTCATCGTAGAAATTAGAGTATCATGATAAAAATGACCAAAGTTCTAAGATAGTACGTGTGTGCACAGGTACACATCTGTGTGTATACAGATTCAGCCACTTAAAACCACAGACAATATGAGGGAGGAACTTTGATCTACATCCTGTATTTAAGTCAGGTTTTCCTAATTGCATTGGCTTTCCTGGAGATCTCTGCTGTTTTATTGCTAGAGTAGATGCTAGAGGAATTCTCGCTGGTTTAATGGCATGGTTCAGTTCAGTTCAGTTCAGTCGCTCAGTCGTGTCCGACTCTTTGAGACCCTATGAACCACAGCACGCCAGGCTTCAAGAGTTGTATTTGCCTTTCAGATCTTGAAAACTGGATATGAAGTGTTGTTTAGGCTTTAAGACCACAGATTGAATAGCATCATTCTGGGCCCCAGTGGGGACACATCACTGTGGTCATTCCTCACTTAACTGCAACTTGAAGTAAGCACAGTAGGTTTCAGGTTCTGAGTTGTCCTAACTATCACTAAAGTGAAGGTTCTGAATCTTTACCTCACTGGAGATTTACAAGGTCAGAGAAGAAAGAGAAAGGCTTCAGGCTGAGGCATGGATGAACTGGTTCCTGCAAGTCCAATGGGACTCTTATGAGTCTAAGCCTAGAAACTTTGAGGATTGTACTATTTTTTCTGGGACAGAACTTGGTCTTTAAGCTGTGGCAAGGCCAAGAATGAAAGAGTGTGGGGAGGGAGAGGGAGAAAAGAAAGATAAATGTAAGAACTAAGATGGTTTTCCAGAGATGAGTGTGGGATGTTTGCCAAACAACCAACACTATTCTTGACTCAAGACAGTGCTAGCAATTTTATGAGCAATGGCTTCATTTCCCTCTAAAATTACACAAGTGGCATTTCTTGGTGTGATTTTATAGAGATCATATTATAGTTGTTTTCTCTAAGGGGACCCAAATTAGGGATGGGTTCGGATGACTTCAGGAGACTTCTCTTAGGCTTAGGTGCTGGACTCATCCCTCCCTACCTAACAGGGACCCCCTGTGTTCTGTCATAAGTCTTCTTCTTCTAAATTACTGTGGAAGGGACCAGGGTCAATGCTGCCTCACAACTTCCCTAGTTCTCTATGAGAGATCAAGAGATACGCTGGCCGCCACCAAAGGGAGGCAAAGAAGCCAAGTTCAGATAAACTTTTGATAAAGTGCCATAGCAAACCCCTCATCAGAAGGTAGGAAAGGTCACACAGTAAAAAAAAAATAATAAGAAAATATAACTGCTTTCTTATGAGGAAAATATTATGAGTTCTTCCCCTTTTTCAGCTTTTATGGAAGGAGATTCTGCCAGTTCCTTCAGAAAAAAATAAGAAAAAGTAGTTTTAAAATGAGATTATGCACCTTCAGGGTGCCATTAGGAAGTTTTACTGTACTGAGATGACATGAAAGCTCTGGAATTAATATCCCTGAGATGCTTCAAACCTGCAATAGCAATTATTGTACTACGTGTCCCTGGATAAATAATAGGGCCATTCAACTAATTAGCTTCAATGATTTCAGCTCCCTGTAAATTCTCTCTCACTCGGCTATAAAAATAACACTAGGAAAACTTTTGGTAAGAGAAACTTCTTTCAGGAAATGTTTTCTTTTCTTTTTTTTCTCCCTTCAGTTCATGACGCACATTGTATAAAGTAACTTTCATCCCTAATCTCAAAACTAGAATCGAATATACAACATTTGTATAGTATTAATTGCCATTTGCTGCTACTGAAATACTGATTTAACTCTCTAATTTATGTGTCCCACGTAGTATACAAACATTCTGAGAAATTTAAACCAGTTTCTTGATACACAGAATAAGCAGTCATGTAACCACGAACAGAGTTTAAACCCTAAGTGCACACGTACATATATGTGTGACTAAAGATAAAACCATGAAACATTTATATCCACATTTCATTGTATTATCACTTTTACTACAGAGAATTTGACAACATGTTAGCTTTGTGATAATGCTCATGGAACATTAATTCATTTTTTCATATTTACTGAGTGCCCGTTAGATGTAAGACATGAAGTTTCTTGCGCACACTTCCTTGGAAGAAAAGTAGATTTACTTAAACTCAGTATTATACCTTCTTAAAGTGACAAGAGTTCCCCTATACTTCTATCCACTAGAAACACCAGTAAATTCCATAAATTCAAAACAGTAAGGATGTGAACTTCAATAATGGAAGCAAATATAATTCTAACATTATCAGTAATAATCTGAAAAATCTATGATATCACCCCAAGAGGTCTGAATTTCTTAAAACTTCAGGTTTGGTTTGCTTTTGCTTATTCCTTTGGGTAAACAGTTAAGATTTCTTCTTTCCCTTTCATGGAAATTTCTATACACACTGAAATGAACCAGAAGCTCCTCCCTGGGATGGGCTGGTACTCCCCCTTCAAATGCTGTACGTCACATAGCAGAGGGACCTAATAAGAGGCAGATGATTATAAACTTTGTCTTTGGTGAAGAAATGAAGAGGAAAAAAGTCTGAAACTTCTGTTTGGGCTTATCTTGTTTTTAATTAACAAAATATAATTAAAATTAAAGCCAGACAAAATGACTGGATCTTAAATCAGAATTATGTCTAACAGTAGAGACTGCAGTCGTCTGTTAGTACTCATTAGAGGTGACCTACACTACTTTCTGGGTCTCCCATTTTGCTCCACTATGTATGGGCAAGTTCTTTTTAGTTTCTTAGCTATATAAAAAAGGTTTTTTTCTTCTTTCTGTATCAATTCTTACTAAATCATATATATATAAAGACAGATGTACTGAACATTAGGATGAAGAATACAGTAATAGATGAAAAAGTCATGACTATTTCTGAAGCACCATGTATTATTAAATTCAAAACAATTCCCATAAAATGGATAATTATGTAATCTGGCAGAAACTAACCTTCCAGTCAAAAAGCTGGATACTAAAAATTTCCCTAATGTAACTAAAATGTGGTCAGAGATTATAGTTTTTATTTTACAACTATTCCATGTTATTCAAACACTCCAGTCCCTGTTTCTCAAAATATACACCCTAAGAGCTACCTGGGAGGTTTGTGATATCAACCCCCATAATTTTTCCTTTGAAGAGATCTTCAGCCTCAGCTGAAGGCTGAGAAATGCAGTCAATTCACTCTAGGAGAATATAAGTCATAACGTTTGTTTTGGAAACCTATTTTACCCTATATTTCTCAATGAAATAAATTGTATAAATGAAAACTGACACCACAATATTTACTAAATTGCTACAGTCTGCTCTCAGTTTAACACCCTGACTACCACTAGTTTCCCTTGTTCAGTTTAGTAGGCAAAAGAGCAAATGAAAAAAGTCTTCAGCAAAGAATGTATTTTTAAATCAACATAAATAAGATTATAAAATAGATTTAGCATAGTTTCCTCCTTACTTGTTACTCCTATACATTTGTCACTTTCTTTATACCCATGTATATTCTTCAGTTTACCGGACTTTGTGTGTGTGTATGTGTGTGTTAGGAATTCACACATGGACCTAGGTCAATAAAGTTCAGAGAGTAGAGGAAGAGAGAAATATTCAAATAAATCAGTCTCATTTAAACAATGGTCTGATATTACATGATGAAATTAAAATAAAACTATAAAAATTAACATTCAGAGTTGAAAATGACTATCAATGAGAACTGAATATTTAAAGATGAAAGCACAGCAAAAAACCAAAATTTTAAATATCATGTTTATACATAAAAGGAAATAAAAATAGTTTAAGGTCCCATAACAGTGTATTTTTCTTTCAGTCTGTGGCATTACACAGTCATACATTTTTGCACTGGAGATGCAGGCAACTAGACCTCCATCAGCATACCAGGGCTCCTGCTTCTCAGGAGAGCTGTAAGGCAGTGCTCTCAAAACCTCATGAAGAGAAACTCCCCTGTACAATTTGGAGACACTTTGATTCATGGAAAAGCAGGACTGATCTACTCATCAGTGCTCAGAAAGTCTTCTAAAGGACAATGCCTATGATACAAGGAAAGAAGGGTAAAAATGGGGCAGGAGGCTCTGAGGGCTCCTTCAGCAATTGGAGGTGGGGAAGGAAGGAGCCAAGCTATAAATAAAAAATATTTCTAGAAATGGTATGTGGTTGATGCATTATTAATGATTGTGAAATATATCTCAATATGGAAAGGAGAGTGGCCACATCTCAAGACGGAATAGCGCCAATATCACAAGACACTTGGTCCAAACACTGCTGGGACTCTTGTGATTTTAGAAGGATTCAAAATACCCCCTAAAGTCAAAGAGTTTTATTAAGTGTTCATATAAGTCTACTTGATTAGCACAGGGATGATAGCAAATAATTGATATGCAATAAAGGGATGAAAAAATAGAATGTTATTTTGACAGTCTCAATTTTTTAAAGCTACCAACAACTATATGAAAATCTAGCATACTGCAGCTTTTAAAATATTTTATTATATTTTAAAACCTCTGTCTTAAAACATTTTAATATAAGTCTCATTGCCTTCTCAGTTTGGAAAGTACTGTAGCTTGTTGCAGGTCCTATAACTCAAAATTCCTGATTTAGCATTCCATTTTGACCACTAGCTATACTCTCTGTTAACACATCCTGGGGCTCAAAAATGTTTGCCTTTTCATATTTGCAGCATCTAGCCATTTGTTTTTACAAACACAAATCTTATATGTAGAGTTATGTAAGAGGTTACTATAATTATAGCAATAATGCAGATATGGGTAAAGATGACCAAAAACAGATGGTCACAAACTTAAGATTTATAACTTCAAAAGGTGGTTTCATTTAGAGGGACATATTTGTGGCATATCCATGGACATTCATAAAATTTGTTGGTAAGTCGTGAGGGAGAGAGAAGAATAGTAGGTTAATATACTCTTCTCTTTGCTTTTTCTTTTTTCTATCTAGATGGGAGATTTAGTCCTGCTGCCTGAATTTGAGAGTCTCTCACACTGCTCATCTGAACAATCAATTTTTACTGCTGTAGAAGATAATAATGGTAATAACACTATAGAAAAAAACTACCATGACCCATAACTGTAACTTATTACAGTCTTTTTAAAAATAACTGTAGAGCATGGAGCTTCTTCATTTCTTGAAGCAGAAAAGGAGCTGACAGTTGGAGCCTCTGAGGCTGTCTATATATCTCCTGAATGCCTGCAAGAGGCTGAAGTGCTCACAAAGGAAGGGCTACTTTGGGTGTGGGCCACGTGGATGAGAAAAGTGACCCAATACTAGAAATTTGCTGAAGATAGTCACCTTCTGGCCAGCCTGTCCTCTTGCACCAAGTGCCAGCAAAAAACTCTGTCAGAGTAACATGCTAGTGCTTTATCATCCCACATGAGGAAAGCTGGGATTCGTGGCCAGTTACAGTGATGCTCTAATGCAGTAAATCATCGGTATTCCCACCAGGACTATCTTCTATGGTGCTTTTGATATTGAAGTTTCAAAGATCTCTGTTCACCTGAGTAAAAACCATAAACAAAATCTCCTATAAAGCCCAATATCTTCTTCTGTTGCATTTATCAGAGAGGATACAAAATATGAAGCTTTATTTCATCCTAGTACACTGATATTCACATGCTCAACAAGAACTCACCTGGTCTCTATATTATGTGAAAGAACTGCCCATGTAAAACAAATTATATTCCAGACACTTTCAAATGAAGTGGATTCACCAAGCACACCATTTATCTTCAGATCTGGAAGCCTTCCTTAAAGCATGACTTTGCAACAAAGGAGTTTTAATGCCACTCCACTCTGTAATGCACTGCATACTAACAAGATTTATATACATTACTGGTGCAGTTAAGAAAACTTGAATGACTTGCAGTTTCTCTAGATGAGATTAAAAAAAGTCTTAAAAAGGGTGTACAGCATACAAATGAAACCAGATTACATTAGAAGTTGTTTAAAAGTACAAGCATAATACTGCTTGTGTACTAGCCAGGGAACACACAGCAAAGATTTGTTTCACTTTTCTTAGACAACCATTCTACAGCCACTGAACATAAACAACCATAAAGTTACAGCTGCTTTTAAAATGTCACTTAGGGACAAACTGTATAGATGGGAAATTAGATAGTATTGAATGATTTCAGAAAAGGACTAGCCCTATACTCTGAATTGCCAGCTCTGCATTCATGAGAAATATAAACTATTCCTCATCACTAACCATATGTTTTCACACAGAATACATACATCTACAATGTGATTCAAATGATTTCTCAGAGTAAGAATGATTAACGAACACTTTCTGAAATATTCTTAAAATTGAATCTAGTTATCTAGTATGAAAATTGAGAAAAATGAAGTAGGTGAAGTTTGGGAGATAATTAAAATTTTAGGCAGATGCTTGGATGTCCATAATTTTTTTAGATGGGAGATTTTACAGAGCATGCTACAAAAATGACTCAAAGCTAGGGTTTCAGTTAAATACGCTAAGACAAGGCAATATACTTTTAGTAGGCTGAATAAAATGTAGAATAACCTGCATTAAAAGAGCACATAACAATGTCAAATCTTTAAGCTTCCATCCAGAGGATTTGCAATAAAATGAAATCATTAGGCAAAGAGTGGTCACTGCTATGATGAGAAGAAAAAAAAAACTCAAAAGTCTAATATCTGTTATTATATTAGAATAGTCCACTTTCTTCTCTGTATAATAACATTGGGCATTAAAGAGCCATTATGCATACCTTATTATTATTTATGAAATTACAAGTATACACGGCATCTGATAACTCATCTTTCTATATTAAGTAGGAACATACATTGTTTTTTAAAATGTCTGTCTTTTACAATGTGCTAGGTAACAGTTTTCCGTAGCATAATCATGAATGCTTTATATAATGTCTTTTATAAGAAGTTATTAAGGATTATGACTATAGCAACATAAACCTAATATAAATATGAATAAAGCATTTAGGAATGGTATTTTCACTTAGACTGCTACCTATATAATTTGTAGCAATATAATTATCATAGGAGAAGACATACTACATTTACAGAAAAAAGTCATTTCCATGAATGTTAGTAAAAATCCTATAACGTAGGCTTTTTTTTTTTTTTTTTAGCAATTTCACAAAACCCATGCCTTTAAAAACATGAGAAGAATCCAGAATGCCACCTACAGTATTCCTGACAGGAAAAAAAAAAAAAAAAAAACAGCCTTATTTGAAAAGCCAGGTGCATGTAAATTTCCAAACTACAAGTAGGTGGCAGTGGAGACTTGTCTGGATGATTTTTCTCAGTTGGAAATGTAAAAGGAGGGAAAAAAATCCTCTTTGAAAACAAGTTACAAACATACTAAAATAAATAATGTCTTGAAATGTAACCTCCCATAGCAGATCACTATTAAGAGCTAATAAAATATTTGTCTTTAGGTACCAAAATCCTACCAATCCCTTAATGAAGACATTCATAGCACAGAGAATGAGCAGCACAGAAGATGAAATTAGGAAAAAGTGGAAAGAGAGAGGGTTGGAAAATTGTTTTTCCACATATCTCAGAGTAAGAATTAGGAATTTTATATGGACAAAAGACTGTGTTGGCAGCATGAAATATATAAACTTAAAACTAGTAAGTTAGCAACTTAAGAAGCCATTAAGAAATCTCCCGTTTGAATGTAAATTTAAGGGGAAGGTGAATGAGTTCATTAGGCTCTGGTCTTTAATGAAGAATATCAATTGAGTCCATCAAAAAACTGTTTACAACAAGAAGCTATTAAACAATGTAGACATATTTAAAGTGTGCTCAACTCTAAATAAACATAAGAAACATTAGAATAAAACCACCTGAATTGCCTTTCAAGGTTAATGAGTAGGCCTTTAGATTCATTCTGTTCCCAGGTATACCTGCAAAGATAAGCAGGGTCATTAAATTGTATTATCAATTCAATCTAATTGATTTGACTTGTGGAGATCATATTAGAAACTAGAGAAATGCCCAAGAATAAACTCTGGAGATGTGTGTGTGTGTGTGTGTGTGTGTGTGAATATAGATGGAAAGAAACAGGTAAATGGATTGTTAGAGGAAAAAAGAAACTTGATGTTATTCATATTAGAATCACCATGTGAAAAGAAAGAAAAGTAAGCTTCCAGATCAAAGCTTTTTCACACCATGGTTATTTCAAATCAGCTTTTCTCTTTGCCTTAATTGGTTAACCACGCAGTTAACAACAAAGGCAACCAAGAAGTCAACAGATGCAAGAAACCTGGTGAAAACAAATGTCACATTCTCAATACTACTGTTCCTCCTGCCTGGAACATTCTTCTTCTATTCATCTTTCAGGATTCAATTCAAAACCCACCTACTCCAAAATGCCTTTCAGAATCCCCCATGTGGAATTAATCTCTCCCACTCCTACAGTACCTCTTTAAACTTCTACTATAGTAATGATCACATTCCTGTATTAGAGCTAATTACATTTGTGTTTGGGTCTGGATGACCCTCAAGTTTGCAAGTCTCAGGAGGGCAGGGGTCATTCCTTGATAATTTCTGAAAAAAGTTTTGGTGCCATGCTCTTCAAGGAGAGAATGCTTCATGTGTATTTATCTGAAGTAATGGAAAGGATTACTTAAAACCATCTCGTAAAATATGACCTGTTTCATAGCTGCAAATAGTGAGAATTCTGTGTTCTGACCAAGAGAAGGGTGCCTGCTTTGAATAGATTCTTACAAAGCTGAAGAAGAAATATGGCGCCAAGCTGTACCCTCTCCTTATATACTAAGCAGTTCTAGGAAGTGCAGGCGTGAGAATCATTAGTGCACTGGCCTCATAGCAACAGTAGGGGTCGCTTTACAGCGGAGGCTCCCGACGGAGGAGCCTCAGACTCTGTGACGGGAAGAGCCTGCAGAAAACCTTGTCATTGTTTTGGTAACCTTTTAAATGAAAGCAGCAGGGGGCGTTAGTCAGTTCTTGCAGCAGCGATCAGAGGCCTGGAGTAGAGGGTAGGGGGGTGGGTGGGGAGATGTGAAAACTAAAAGGATGGCCAGTCTGAACCCAGAATTCTCAGATTAAGGGAGAAAGTTCTGAATTAATAGGGTTTGTTACTTAGATTTCCAGCATCAAATGAGGTTTGGTGTGGTCCTTCTCTACCCTCTTCTGTTCCTCCCTCCCTTCTGACATTAGAGGTTGCTTTTATTTTATGGTAGGTGGGTGGGGGACCTCACACACAAAGAAAAAATATTGGAAAAGTTCTGTAAAAACTCCCACGAGAGTGCAAAATATCTGGAAGTCATTCTTCCTCTCAATTTGGTGTTGGATCAACTTCATTCTTCTCCAGATAGTGAGTGTATAAAACTCAGTGCCAAGCTATGTTAAGTACAACGAAATTCCAGTAAGTCTTTATTGCTTTCTGCCAAAGATCTGCAACTTCTAATTTCCTGAAATGCTGAACATACTGAGACATTAATGTTGCAAATAAGTAAAAATACTAGGAGTGGGGCTGCAGATGCAGAAGGCAGAGGGCCTAGCTGGGGTGTCAGAGCCTCTCATACTGGAAGGTCAAAAAGAACCTTTCACCTGCAGGACCAGCCCTCAATCAGTAGGTTAGAAAATCATATTTAAGAAGAAGGAATCATTTGCTCAGCCTGGCTCCAAATCATTATGGTTCAAGTAGACTTACTAGATACAAATATAAAATATAATAACACTGCTAAAGGCATATGTTAAAATTGGACCAGGATGCAGTTTTAAAAATGAAAGAAAACTCTAGGAACACAGCTTCAGAATAAAAACAGCACACTTTTTTTTTTTTTCCCCAGTCTGGAAAGCTGTGGTTTTGGATTACCTTAATCCATAAAATTTTGTCATACAATGAATTGGGCAATAGTGACACTGGATTTTAGTTTATTTTATTATAAAGTATAAAAGTGTATTTCCGTTTGATGAGTAAAAATTTGAACAATTAAAATAAACAAGTATATTGTAATATCATTGCATGAGGATTTGATTTTCCTATTCTATTGTACATTTTAAATTTCTTACCCTGTTTTTAAAAAGCCCATGAAACAGATTTTTTGAATGTATATTTTATGAGTCAATGCCAAAATAAGAATGGAAAATTCCTCAATTGCAGACATAATCTTTAAAAGATGACAGTCATTCAGCCTGTAGATTTTCAATATTTAGATATTTCATTCTGCACAAACACTTCTAGAAAATGGGCAGACAAAAGAAGTAAAAGCAATGAAACTCAAACTTGATGATTTGGATACTTCTAAGATTGCTTGAAATACTGTGGGCGAGGAAAAAAGTGAAAGTGAAAAGATAATCAAGAATTGGTATGATATAAAAACAACTAAAGAACAGCTTTCCCTTCAAAACTATTCCATGTGCAATTTTTTCTAAAGCCTTTAAAAAAGTTTTGGTAAATGAATTGTGGCTGGGATGTTTCAAATTAATGCAGTAAATAGATTTTCATTTCAAAAACTTACCTACTTAAAAGCATTTAAATTTCATTTAATATTGACTTTTAGATTGATTATTCAGGAAAATAAGGTCTTGTCATTTAACTACCAGCAGGTGGTGGTATTCACAAATAGGGTACAAGAAATACTGGAAGGGCTGTGAACAGAACCAATACGTGGTTCAGATTTATGGATTATGGATTTTAAAACATTTTTAATGGAGTTGTCAGCTCTCTGAAACTACTTCCATTCCCATCTGTTCCATATGAATGTAGAAACTTGGAAGTTACCTTAAAATATGTGCCCATAGGAGGTTTCACATTAAAAACAACAGATCTCTTCATAAAAGAGACAGTATTTTCTATTTTTAAATATTTAAAATTTCTGTGTAACAATTGGCACTTCAAATAAACACAAATAATTAGACTCTCTCAATATTTTGGGAACATCCAGGTTTAGAACCTCCTCTATTGTCTACTCCAGGCAGACATGTATCAAGAAGGAGCACTAACTGTATACTTCAGCCAAACTAACCTGAGCCAACACTGAACGGCAGGCACTGTGTACACACAGTTGCTAGGGAGAAAATATGTACGTTCTTGTCTCCCAAAATAAAACTCCCAGGTTTCAGAGGATACAGAAGCAACACGAGACGGTGAACTCCAGTCGTCGAGTCAACAGCTTCAGGGCCTTTAGGAACAGGCTGAAATTATTTGGTTTTGACCGCCAGATGACCTCCATTGCTGCCCAGTCTGATGGACAGTTGGACCATTAGTTCTTTTAACACACATTCTTTTCCTGAAACACAGACAGCACTCTGCATTTGTACAGAGCAAGAGAGGAGAGCAAACGAGAGCGCCTGAAAGGGAGAGACAGAGACGTACATCCACATAGAAACTTCTAAACTAGCCGCGACCCTTCCACTGACCAAAGCCTCAGGCTAGAGGAATTCGTTCCAAGCAAAGAGACATCAGATCATTTTCCAGAAAAGTCCAACTTAAAAAACAGACTCTAGAATACAATTAAGCAAGACTACATCTGATACAAGTCTAAAACAAAAACATGGAAATGGTTAAAATGGATTTTTTTTTGTAGTCTAAAGCAATTTTATTTCTAGCTTAAAAGTCAGCACTACTACTTTTTAAATATACAGATCAGACAAAAAAGTCTTACTATGTCTCCCCTAATGTTAGTTCAGGCTTAATGCAATATTCTTTTCCACTGTATGTCACCAAGATCTTTGTAATCCATTTAATGAGTATAATTCCCAGGCCACATCATTTGTGGTATATGAAATTCAAAATACATTATTTTATTTGATTTTTGGGGGTGTGCATGTGTTTTGATATGTGTGAATAAGAAATAGCTTTTGATCTTATTATTCTTTCAGAACAAATCAGGAGCTAAACTTTGGTCTCAAAGCAAAACTGTAAAGCACAAAGACTGTATTCCAAAGAGACTCATCAGAGAGACTAAACTTTGACAGAAAGTGGGGGAGAGAAAAGAGTTAAAAAAGGAAATTTAGATGGATCTTTCTATCTTTAAATAAAGCAAAGTTTAATCTTGATTTAATCAGATTTAGAAAACACACACACACACAAATAAGCCCTCTATCTCCATTTTCTTGTGGCTTGGCTGACAGAATGGCGCTTGTCCCCAGCCTCTTCTGACTTTCCTCTTGGGGTAAGTGATGAGCTCTGCTGCAGTAAACGAGGAAACATCTGTTTGACTTTCTGAAGCTGGCATGGGGAGCTGAAGTCAATCACAAATGCCACTTTCACAAACAGGTCTCCCACAGGAACCCTACTAAAAACATGACTCTACTGGGTGAACCACAGCTCCGGTGAGTGATGGGGAAAGCTGCTCTCCTCTCCAGCTATTTGAAACAATACACACTCTTCATAGGATTTGTCTGCAGTGGGATTTAATGGATCCCAATCTGTTAAAGAGAAAAAGTACCTGGATCCAGTTTTAATTTTAAAAGTTAGTTCACATTGAAGCCCCAAAGACTCTGAAATGAAGAGGGAAGAAACCTATGAAACTGTGGAGTGTGGCTGCTACCTATTCAGAAAAGGCATACAAAACCTCAAATTATTTTTTAAGCATATTGACACGGTAGTTAAAAAAAAAATCAGCACGCTGTTTTCCCATTTTATTTAATTCTAGTGTTGTTGCTGTCGGCAGTGTGAATTACTTAGGAGCAGCACTCTGGCTAGAGGTGTGTCTAGCTCACTTGGACTGTAACCTGTACATTTTTTTTCAAGCTAGGGAGTTGCATCTGCCCATAGGCAAACTCCTGCAGCAGGTGGAACATGCTGCTGACTATACTGCCAACTGCCCCTTCCATTAGTATCTTACCATCTGCACACCTTTTTAGATTGTCCAGGGTTCCAGTTAAACTTATTTTTAAAAAGAACCTCTTTTCTTTAATGATTTTCCTCTTTATGAAAAATGACTGCTTTCTGTTTGATTCCTCTCTTGGGATATTTACTCATCTCTCTCTTGAACAGGTCTCCCATTTCCTTGTTAGCACTTGATTTGGCTGACATCACAGCGTGATTATTAATCTGAGAGTTAGCTGAAAGTATTTTAGCGAAAAACTTAAAAAGCAAAACCAAAGACAATACCAACCCAGTCTAGTCAACTAAAGTGTTTACCAAAAATAATAGATTTTAGAAGATATAATCAGATAGGTCTTCATATAAATGTCAGACTGACACAAACATCATGCTGCATAATTCCATTTAGCTTTCAAAGGCAAGTCAGAAAGGAGTTTCTTTATTATTTAAAGATAGTTTCCACCCATCAGAACAGATGGATGGTTGTTGCATATGCCACGTTCATCGAGAAACATAGTACTGAAACTGTTAGTGCAAGAAATGGGGTCTGTAGCTGGAAATCAAATTTTCAAGATTCTGTTTTCTTTTTCTTATTCCTTTTCTCTTTCTCTGTTTTTAAATTCAAGAATAGTATTTCTACCTTATAATTACTGGGAGAATTCTTAAGGGATGAAGTGGAAATATTCAAATACACACGAAACTGTCTTTCTACTGTGAATACGACTAACACTAAACATATGCTTTCACTGCTTTGCTCTAAGGAAAGCCCTCACAGAATATAGCGGATGACAGAATTAGCATGTTGCATATTATTTTACCATGAAAATAATGTGATGAAGAGCAATCAAATAATTATTTTTCTCAAATTTGTTTTCCACCTCTTTCCCCATACTCAGGGCTCTGAATGTGCCTAAAACATCAAAGATTTTCTTTAGATAAGATTTCAACTTTTGAATTTTGAACACTGAAAAGAATACCCTAGGTTGAAATTCAAACATAAGTAGATATATAAGATATTAGGCCTTTGTGAAAAAAACAAAAAACAAAATTAAGATACTTCTCAACATACATAACTTAACCTAAATAATACCTCAATTTTACTTAGTTTTTATAATCAGAAAATAACTCTGAACATAAGAAAAAGTAGTTGGAGAATTCTTCCAAAATCAATTTTAATTAAACACACACACTTTAATGTTGAACATGCCCATTTAATCAATGATTTTGGCTTGAAGGTGACATGACTAGAATTTACATTTAGAATTACCACTTGGTACTAACAGGAGTTCTGTAAATGAGTTCTTAAGGTTGACACCCAAAATATTATCCTATATTAATCATTAATAACTTAGAAGGTAATTTTCTAAACTTTGCTTATTTTTCTAAAGGATGGGTATGAACACTGGCTTAGCTTCATTTGCTATTATAAAATGATTTGTAATTAATTTAATACTAGATTGCTTACAAAATTATTTGCTCTCTTTCTATCCTTTCCTCATTTGGTCTTAAGCACCAGCCACGGGAGACATTTAGGAACTTCCTCAGGGAGAGTGATTATGCAAACAAAAGCTGGGAGGACTGACAGAATAGATATTGACAAATAAGTGGAGGGAAGGGAGGGATGGCAAGGCACACCATTTCCTGAGTGACCACACAGAGACCATTTATATGCATACTTACATGAATGCCTCAGGTATATATTATTATGCCCACTGTATAGATGAGAAAGCTTAAGATTAGAGAATTTAAATGACTTCCCTGAGATCATACAGGTGGTTCAAGTAATAATCATTCTAGGCTTTGGAATACTTTACAAAATGAATCTGTAAAGTCTCTGAAAGACAGACCTTACCACCTTACTCTCTAGAGTTACAAGAAAGAAAACTTGAAGAGGTCTTCAACCTACTATAATAAGCCAATTTATAAAAATGGGAAAAGAATGCAAAATAAATCAGTCCCAGATAACTTAACAATTAGTAGCTAAAGTTCAAGATGACACCCTGAAATAATAAGATAAAAAAGGATTGCTTAAAAAACAACAACAAAACTTGTATTACAAAGATGCTTAATAGTGGAAGGCCCTAAATGTCAGTTTTTTAATATACGAGCTTCACATGAAAACAGGCGATCCTTGCCTTACAAACTGCGCCGCCACTGCCACCACGGAAACAGGGGGCCTCTGAAAAATACTTAGGAGACCGAAAATAATTTGTCGGTACAAAGTGGAGAGATTCAAGTCAAGTTTTAAGTTTAATGCTATATGAACTAAAACCAAATTAAGATTTTTAAGACAGTTGATAAAAATAATTCTAAAATTCATAGGAAAAATAAAAAGCAGAAAATAGCATTTTGAAATTTTTAAGAAGGAAAGCAATGACTGACATGAACAATTATTAAAACGTTACAGAACTACAGTAAGCCCTATGACTGGTGCAAAAATACTCAGATTAACACAACAGAAAAAGATCTTTTAGATATAATAAATTAATACATGGTAAGGTACACAAGCAAAAGATGGTGATTGAATAAATGATATTGAGAAAAGTAGCAATCTGGAATGAGATCAATCTAGGTTCTTATCTCACACTCAGTTCAGTTCAGTCACTCAGTCGTGACCCACTCTTTGCGACCCCATGGACTGTAGCACACCAGGCTTCCTTGTCCATCACCAACTCCTGGGGCTTACTCAAACTCATGTCCATTGAGTCAGTGATGCCTCACACTAGATATCAAAATAAATTCCACCTGAATTAAATATAAATATATAGAAGTCAAATTACAGAAAACTAAAAGACAGTAGAATATTTAACAAAGTAAAAGAGAATAGAATAGAAAAAAAGTACATTTTAAGTTAGAAGGGATAAAATAAGTAAATAAATAAGACAAGGTTAAAAAACAAAACTAAAACATAACTTGTGTGTGTAACAAGTGTCAATCTATAACAGGACTAGAGAATGTTGCATAAGTGGGAATATGACCCTGAGGGATATACATTCCCTGGCAGGGTTGATCTGCTATGGGGTCATATTCTTATTTTAAGATTTTCATTTATTTATTCATTTTTGGCTGTGCTGGGTCTTCGTTGCTGTGTGGGCTTTTCTCTAGTTGTGGCAAGCAGGCACGACTCTCTGGTTGTGGTGTGAGGGCTTCTCACCGCAGTGGCTTTTCTTGTTGCAAAGCACAGGCTCTAGGGAGCTCAGGCTTCAGTAGTTGCGGCGCATGGGCTTAGTTGTTCCTCTGAATGGGGGATTTTCCTGGACCAGTGGTCAAACCCAGGTCTCCTGCATTGGCAGGTGGATTCTTTACCACTGAGCCACCAGGGAAGCCCTGGGGTCATATTCTGGGGCTTGTCCAAATTATCATGCTTCATTCATTGTTCATCTACCTTGAATATCACTTTGAAATTCATTTATATTTTAAGAAAATAAATATGTCTTGAAGGATAATGGAGATACTAATTATTCACCAATTGGCATAAATTAATTTAATCAGCTCAGTTCCTACCTCTAGAAGATAAACCACGCTAAGAAAAAAGAAAGTTTTGACTGGTGGGGAGGAAACATAAGTGATTTGGGTGTTTCTAATGCTTTGTATTACTGAAAAAACAACTTTATTGTATTTTCTGAGCCCTAAAATAATAGAAATATATAGTAAACATTTAAATCATATAGAAAATACAAATAAATAAAAGTCACCATTTGTGACTTTTTCTTTCAGATATCTCCTTTGCATATATGCATGTACTCACACATGTACACAAAATCTTGGCAAAATCAAATCATGTTTACATAATGTTTTATAACATGCATCTTAACCTTCTCAAATGTCATGCTTTTTCATACTGTTCAAGGGGTTCTCAAGGCAAGAAGGGCAATGTCAAAGAATGTTCAAACTACCACACAATAGCACTCATTTCACATGCCAGCAAGATCATGCTTAAAGCCCTCCAAGCTAGGCGTCAACAATACAAGAACTGAGAACTTCCAGATGTACAAGCTGGATTTGGAAAAGGCAGAGGAACCAGAGATCAAATTGCCAACATCCATTGGATCATAGAAAAAGCAAAGGAATTCCAGAAAAACATCTACTTCTGCTTCATTGACTATGCTAAACCCTTTGACTGTGTGCATCACAACAAACTGTGGAAAATTCTTCAAGAGATGGGAATACCAGACCACCTTACCTGCCTCCTGAAAAACCTGTCATGAACCAATAGTTAGAACTGGACATGGAACAATGGACTGGATCAAAACTGGGAAAGGAGAATGTCAAGGCTGTATATTGTCACCCTGCTTATTCAACTTATATGCAGAGTACATCATGCAAAATGCTAGGCTGGATGAAGCACAAGCTGGAATCAAGATTGCCCAGAGAAATATCAATAACCTCAGATATGGAGATGACAGCACCCTTGTGGCAGAAAGCGAAGAGGAACTACAGAGACTCTTGATGAAGGTGAAAGAGGAGAGTGAAAAAGCTGACTTAAGACTAAACATTGAAAAAACTAAGATCACGGCATCCGGTCTATCACTTCATGGCAAATAGATGGGGAAACAATGGAAACAGTGAGAGAATTTATTTTTTGGGGCTCTGAAATCACTGCAGATGGTGACTGCAGCCATGAAATTAAAAGATGCTTGCTCCTTGGAAGAAAGCTATGACAAACCTAGACAGCATAATAAAAAGCAGAGACATCACTCTGCCAACAAAGGTCCATCTAGTCAAAGCTATGGTTTTTCCAGTAGTCATGTATGGATGTGAGAGTTGGACCATAAAGAAGGCTGAGCACCAAAGAATTGATGCTTTTGAACTGTGGGGCTGGAGAAGACTCTTGAGAGGCCCTTGGTCAGCAAGGAGATCACACCAGTCAACCCTAAAGGAAATCAACCCTGAATATTCATTGGAAGGACAGATACTGAAGCTGAAGCTCCAGTACTTTGGCCACCTGATGCAAAGAACTGACTCACTGGAAAAGACCCTGATGCTGGGAAAGATTGAATGCAGAAGAAGAATGGGGCAACGGAGGATGAGATGGTTGGATGGCATCACCAACTCAGTGGATGTGAGTTTGAGCAAACTCCAGGAGATACTGAAGGACAGGGAAGCCTGGCGTGCTGTAGTCCATGGGATTGCAAAGGGTCAGACATGACTTAGCAACTGAACACAACAACAATTCAAATTATGGCTGGAATATAATCATTAACACAATGATAACAGTCTACTTATTTTCGAAAAATAGTCATGACATTTGTTGTTGATGAGTCATTCATTCATGTCCGACTCTTTGCAACCCTGTGGAGTGCAACACACCAGGCTTCCCAGTCCTTCACTATCTCCCAGAGTGAGCTCAAATTCATGTCTATTGAGTTGGTGATGTTCTCTAACCATCTCATCCTCTGCTGCCCTCTTCTCTTTTGCCTTCAATTTTTCCCAGCATCAAGCTCTTTTCCAATGAGTCGGTTAGCCATTCCCTTCTCCAGTGGATCTTCCCAACCCAGGGATCAAACCTGGGTCTCCTGAATTACAGGTGGATTCTTTAGTGTCTGAGCCACCAGGGAATTCTTTACCGTCTGAGCCACCACAATTTGGATACATCATAATTTATTTAAGAAATCCCCACTAATGGACACTTAGATCATTTCCAGTTTTTCACTCTAATGATGAAGGATAAAGTATAGCAAGTTTGTTCAGTTTTGATTGTTACCCAGCTGGCGCTAGTGGAAGAATCCACCTTCCAATGCAGAAGACAAAAGAGATGTGGGTTCTATCCCTGGGTGGGGAAGATCCCCTGGAGAAGGGTATGACAATCTATTCCAGTATTCTTGCCTGGAGAATCCCATGGACAGAGGAGCCTGGTGGGCCATGGTCCATAGGGTCACAAAGAGCTGGACCTGACTGAGTGCCTTAGCACATACGCATGTAAGAGCAGCTCAGAATTTGGTGATACCAAATGCACTCCTTCAAGCCAGCCAACCTGCTTGGAATGGAGCTTCTGTTTGTTTCCACCTCACTTTAGAACCTGGAGTAGGAAATGGCAGTATTGTGGGATCGCAAAGAGTTGGACATGACTGAGTGACTGAGCACACAGGCATGACTGCACTTTAGAGCCATTGCACATTCTTGCCTATTCAGCTTGGATCCCAGGGTCAACCACCTCAATCCTTTGTCTCCTTGAGATCTACCACACTTACTGTGCCAGTCCCAATCTCTTTTCCCAACATTCTCAACGTCTCCTCTCCATTTGAAAAGTCTCAGTTCTCTAGAGAAAAAGCCTTCTGTTAACCCTAACCCCCTTGCTGCTGTTTCATCCCTTATCACACCAATAAACTTTCAGTTAAAACAGTCTGTACTACTGCTTCCATTTGTCACCTATTAGTTTCTTCAGTTCAGTTCAGTTCAGTAGCTCAGGCGTGTCCAACTCTTTGTGACTCCATGGACTGCAGCATGCCAGGCCTCCCTGTCCATCACCAACTCTTGTATTTACTCAAACTCATGTCCACTGAGTCAGTGATGCCATCCAACCATCTCACTCTCTGTCGTCCCCTTCTCCTTCTGCTTGCAATGTTTCCCAGCATCAGGGTCTTTTCAAATGAGTCAGCTCTTCAGGTGGCCAAAGTATTGGAGTTTCAGCTTCAGCATCAGTCCTTCCAATGAATATTCAGGACTGATTTCCTTTAGGATGGACTGGTTGGATCTCCTTGCTGTCAAAGGGACTCTCAAGAGTCTTCTCCAACACCACAGTTCAAAAGCATCAATTCTTCAGAGTTCAGCTTTCTTTATAGTCCAACTCTCACATCCATACATGACTACAGGAAAAACCACAGCTTTGACTAGATGGACCTTTGTTGGCAAAGTAATGTCTCTGCTTTTTAATATGCTGTCTAGGTTGGTCATAACTTTTCTTCCAAGGAGCAAGCATCTTTTAATTCATGGC
Organism: Bubalus kerabau; assembly: GCF_029407905.1. Taxonomy (NCBI): domain Eukaryota; kingdom Metazoa; phylum Chordata; class Mammalia; order Artiodactyla; family Bovidae; genus Bubalus; species Bubalus kerabau. The sequence goes on from NC_073627.1 coordinate 26,022,989, forward strand.
TACAGTCACCATCTGCAGTGATTAGTTCCTTAACAATAGGATTTTGACTCCTACCTGAAAATCGACTCTAAATCTCTCCTTTCAAAGTACCCAATGGCCCACTAATTGCCCATCCCAATGACTTCTTCTCAGTACACTCTGTCTGATCTTTAAGCAATTTGCTATATTTCTGACCACCTCTTTGAAATTATTTTTTCCCTGAGTTCTCCTAACTCTCTGATATCCTTTTCTTTACTATCACCTCTGTCTGCTTCTTCACATATTGGCATCTGCCAGAGTATTATTTCTGATCCTCTTGTTTTCTTCCTCTGTAGTTTCTCCCAGGGTGATCTATCTCTTGGGCTTTAAGTTTTAGCTTTAAAACAAGAGAAATACAGGTTTTAATAAAACCTATCTCTATCTCTTAAAAGTCTTTCATTTAAATTTCTGAACCTATAGTTCTAATTTCCCAGTTGCATAACTCCTTGAATTTGAATGATTAATTTGCTTTTGGACATTGTTTGGACATAGCTCTTACTGGCAAGGCAGAAAATGACTCAAGTTTAGAATCAGGGGAGCTCCCAAGGGTCAAGGGACAGAAACCACAACAAAATCCCACAATGCACCAAGTGTAGTTGCTGCTGCTGTTGTGTATATGACCGCCAGATGTCCTCGCATCTTTGCGTCACTTGATTAAAATTCAAAGTATTCAAAGAGGAGAGTTCATTTGGTCAACCTTAAATCAGGTGGTTGGACCCTGACAACACCAGATTTTGCTGAAGAAAAATTTGATAGTGGAAGAAACTACTCTTATTAATACCACATATAATAGGTGGTAACACAAAAAGGATAAGGGAGTTTATAGGAAGGGTGAAGAGCTGGTTGCAGATGACCAAACAATAAAACATCCCCACCACAAAATACTAAGGTTTTTTGGTTCCCTAATGTCTCACAAAATAAAGTATAAACTATTAACAGAAGGTGATGAGAGTGGATTAAGGGAAGAGGAATATTCATATTTTTCACAATTAACCCTAAGTTACCTCCCCAGTCATTCTCCTTGTATATTCTCCAATCTGCTAAGTATTTTTATACAATTTGCTTTTGTTTCTTGATATTTTTCCATTTCAAGGTATCCCTGCTTTCCTTCTTCCTTGGGTTAAAGTTTACTCATCCTTTAAGATTCAACTAAATGTCACCTCCTCTGTGAAGTCTTCCCCGACTCCCTTAGGTAAAATTTATTTTGTTCTCCCTCTACTTAGCACCTTGCTGAAAACACTAATATATCTCAATAATTAGGGTTAGCTGTGCACATCTGTTTTCCACTGGATTATTAGTTCCTTGAAGGCAGGGACTGGGTCTTATTCATCTTTATATCTTCAGAGTCTATATCAGAAAGCACATTTTAAGGAAGAATTAGGAAGCAGAAAAGGTGATGTTGCTATAATTATGAGGTCTCCTAACTTACAGTTTACATTTTTCAGTTTAATTTCTTTTGTTCCATATACTGTACTTTCCTAATCATTTCAAATGAAATAGTCTATAGTGTTTTAGGTCAACTTTACCCTTGGTCAGGCAACTTTTCTTATTTCTTACTCTTTAGCCAAAGGAAGCAGAGAGTAATGTTCCCATTGCTTTTTACAACTGAGATGTCATCAGTACTTTCAGAAGTCTTACAAGCAATTCAATTTTGCTTAATTGACAAATGTTTCTTCCAGAAGCACAGGCTCAGTTAGTTGCATTCATTTCTCTGTATCTTCGACACTGAGCTTAAAACTAAGAACACTAAAATATCTTATGCAATAAGTGCATTGAGATCTTTATGCAACAGAGTTTAGACAAGATATTATCTGCAGCAAATAGTATCTGTGGTTATCAATCAGTTTCCTTATAGTAAAAACACTTCTGTGAAATGTCTGCAAAATAATATGGTCAATAAGCATCATAGGCATAAAAAGAAAATTAAGTTTCTTTTTAAAGAATATTTCTTTTATATTGTAGAAATTATCTCAGTAACATGTTTTTCAGAAATTAATTAAGAGAATACTTTTGATTATCTAAAAGTTAGAAAATAAAATACAACCAGAAACCAAATTTTAAAGGAAATTATTATTAAATTTATGAAATGGACTTTCAGTAGCAGTTGAGTATTAAAGTTGCATTTCTAGAAAAGTAGATCTTTTACACATAACCTGGGCTTTAGGCAGGCCACAAAACCTTAAAGTGACAGACTTTCTGTCACTTGTGGATAGTCTAATTCCTCTGTACTGGAATTAAATCTTAAGGAAGGTCTGATTTATATGATGAGTATATGGTGCATTCCTTGAGAAGCCAGTTAAAAAGACTCAAAATCCAAGAACGTTGAATTTATTTTCTTTTAGGTTCATTCTGACCAAATTCTACAATCAACAGCTTTTTTGATTTTCCAGTTCCTGGGATACATATCAAGAAAATGAAAATTTGAGAATTTGCACTGACCACTCAAAACGAATGGAGAGATTTTAACAAAGATGATAGAAAACTACTCTTTATGAAAAAAAGGAAATGTTCCATCAGCTCTATTTGTTCTGAGAGAAATGACCAATAGCTTGTGCTGGTTATATACCTCAGTGATCTGGGAAACTCTTAAGCATCCTCTACAACTGCCGCACAATTGCGATTATCTCTCATGCCAGCAAGGTCATGCTCAAAATCCTCCAAGCTAGGCGTCAACAATACAAGAACTGAGAACTTCCAGATGTACAAGCTGGATTTGGAAAAGGCAGAGGAACCAGAGATCAAATTGCCAACATCCATTGGATCATAGAAAAAGCAAAGGAATTCCAGAAAAACATCTACTTCTGCTTTATTGACTACGCTAAACCCTTTGACTGTGTGCATCACAACAAACTGTGGAAAATTCTTCAAGAGATGGGAATACCAGACCACCTTACCTGCCTCCTGAAAAACCTGTCATGAACCAATAGTTAGAACTGGACATGGAACAATGGACTGGATCAAAACTGGGAAAGGAGAATGTCAAGGCTGTATATTGTCACCCTGCTTATTCAACTTATATGCAGAGTACATCATGCAAAATGCTAGGCTGGATGAAGCACAAGCTGGAATCAAGATTGCCCAGAGAAATATCAATAACCTCAGATATGGAGATGACAGCACCCTTGTGGCAGAAAGCGAAGAGGAACTACAGAGACTCTTGATGAAGGTGAAAGAGGAGAGTGAAAAAGCTGACTTAAAACTAAACATTGAAAAAACTAAGATCACGGCATCCGGTCCATCACTTAATGGCAAATAGATGGGGAAACAATGGAAACAGTGAGAGAATTTATTTTTTGGGGCTCTGAAATCACTGCAGATGGTGACTGCAGCCATGAAATTAAAAGATGCTTGCTCCTTGGAAGAAAGCTATGACAAACCTAGACAGCATAATAAAAAGCAGAGACATCACTTTGCCAACAAAGGTCCATCTAGTCAAAGCTATGGTTTTTCCAGTAGTCATGTATGGATGTGAGAGTTGGACCATAAAGAAGGCTGAGCACCAAAGAATTGATGCTTTTGAACTGTGGGGCTGGAGAAGATCCTTGAGAGGCCCTTGGTCAGCAAGGAGATCACACCAGTCAATCCTAAAGGAAATCAACCCTGAATATTCATTGGAAGGACAGATACTGAAGCTGAAGCTCCAGTACTTTGGCCACCTGATGCAAAGAACTGACTCACTGGAAAAGACCCTGATGCTGGGAAAGATTGAAGGCAGAAGGAGAAGGGGATGACAGAGGATGAGATGGTTGGATGGCATCACCAACTCAATGGATGTGAGTTTGAGCAAACTCCGGGAGATACTGAAGGACATCGAAGCCTGGCGTGCTGGAGTCCATGGGGTTGCAAAGAGTCAGACATGGCTGAGTGACTGAACAACAATAACAACAACATCTAAAGCACAATTGTGCTTTGGGTTTGTATTATATTCCTAAAACACTTTCTGGCAAAAAGAATCTAACTTAAACTTACACAGACACACACACATACACAAACACACTTATATTTATCCTCCCAGGCATAATATAGTCACTCTCATTGCAAAGCTTTCTCTGATGTGCCAAACACAAAGCTAATTACTCCTTCTGCTCTATTACAGTTTACCATTTTAAGTCTTTTTGTATCTCCATCCCCCATTAAGCACTGAGCTCATCCCAGTCAGGGATCCTTTTCCCTTTGTGGTCTCAGCACTTGCACTATGCCTGACACACTAGATGCTCAATAAATATTAGTTGAATGAATTAATAAATAAAACGAATACAATTTTGTAAAGTTTAAAAATAAAATAAAATTTAAAAAAATTTATAATAAAAGAAAAAAAGAAAATGTAAATTGGATGAATAAATCCTAGTACAATAGCCAAGAGCAGTGACATGAGGTAGAGAAAAGGATGAAATCATACAAAGTCTTTTTGGATGTGTTAGTGATGTTGAATCGAATTCTAAGGGAAACAGAAATCTTTGAATAATGGCAGCATGGTGATCTTATTAAAAGAAGCTAAGAGTGAATTTAGACTGTAATGCTGGGAAAGATTGAAGGCAGGAGGAGAAGGGGACGACAGAGGATGAGATGGTTGGAGGGCATCACTGACTTGGTGGACATGAGTTTGAGCACGCTCTGGGAGTTGGTGATGGACTGGGAAGCCTGGCATGCTGCAGTCCATGGGGCTGCAAAGAGTCAGACACGACTGAGTGACTGAACTGAACTGAAGAATGAATTTGGGGAATCCAGTTGGACGATTACTAAGATGATTCCAGATGAGAATGGCAATGGCTTGAGTTGGGCAGAGATGGTGGGGATGAAGAGTAATGGACGTATCAAAGATTCATTTAGGAGGCAGGTCATAGCATTTGGTGAATGCTGAATGTTGGGGTGGGGTCAAAGAAGATTGCGTCATTTTTCAAGAGAAAGTAGAGGAGTTACAGGTGTCGGGGAACCAAGTGGCAGGCATGTTGAATGTGAGGTGCTGGTGAGACATCCACATGTTGTTATGAGGGAGGAACCAGTCCTATCCTCCCTCTTTACATGCAAGGCAACTGAGGCGGAGAGAGTTTATTTAATTTGCCACCTGGCCAAGATCTGTCTCCAGAGTGAATGCTGTTAGTTCCCATGCCACTCGACATCATGGTTGTTTGCTTAAAGAAACGATCAACACACAGCAAACAGAGTTGCACTGTTGACTTCCTACTTCCTGAGACCAAAGCGTGTCTCAATGGAGACAACCATGCTGAAGAGGCCACTGAACAGCTTTAAGGCAAGGTGGTGATATTCTGAAAGCCTTTCTTTGCACATGTGTCTCTGCCTAAACAGATGGCAGTGAAGCCACAGGGCGCTAGGGAAAGGCAGGGAGCAGAGAAAAAAATGGAGGCTCCTCAGGGCACTAGCAGCAGCGCAAAGGTCTTATTCAGGTGAAAGGAAATGTGTAATAAAACTCACTGGTTCAGCTGAACAGGCAATTACAGAGTTAATAAAACAAGACTTCCTGACACAATAGATTCTAACACTGCCAGGAGTGTCATAGTCACTAAGTGACTTTTTAGTTTGCTGATCATTGATCCACTAGACACTAACAGCTCCAATCAGATCAATGCAGAATAACATATGAGCAGGACTTTTGCATGTTAAAAATCTACTGGAAATTTTACATGAAAGAGTTCATTATCTGGGTAATGTAACCTATGTCCAAATGATACATGTGGACCATTTGTCATGTTTTTTTAATGGCAAAAATGAATTTTTTTCTAAACACTTAATTATGTGAGAAATTCCACTGCCGAGAAACTGAAACCACTTGGGTGTCATGAACGTGTAAACATGTTAATTTGAGCTGTGATACCTAGAGGTACTCTTCATCTCGCTCTCTTAGCTTTACCTTTCCCCACACCTCACCCTCACCTCCTCTCCTAGGGCCAGCCAATACTCTATTCTTGGTCTTCCTCTCTCTGTGGCCTGGGCCAGCTTCACTTTCCCTGAATCCTTCTCTCCTGTGCTTACAGTTCCTTCTAGGACTTTGTCTTCTAACGCCAGTATTTAACCCAGGGTCTCTTTTTCTATCTTTATCCCCTAGGGCCCTGTTATACAGTTTTACCAGAAGAGGGTGGATAGAAATATACCTGTGGCAAAGAACTCATATATCCCTTGGTTCTGGAAAGACATGACCTAAGAATGTATGTATATGTATAACTGAATCACTTTGCTGTACAGCAAAAAGTAACACATTATAAATCAACTGTACTTCAGTAAAAAAAATAAACAGAAAGACATAACCTATAGCAATAACACTAGATTTTTTTACAGAAGCCAGGCAAATCAAAAAGGCTTCTGGAAAATGTAGTTTATACATTTGATTTTGAATATTTTATTGAGATATAATTTACATAAAATAGAATTCTTTTAAAATGTATAGTGTGATGAATTTTGAAAAAAATATATTGAAATATATATTATATATATTTCATTACCAAATCAAGATATAGAATATTTTCATCATTCCAAAAAGTTCCCTTGTGCCCATTTGCAGTCAATATATTCCCTCTATCCCTGGTTTTGGCAACCATTGATCTACTTTTCTATGTATTGCTAAGTCACTTCAGTCGTGTCCAACTGTGTGACTCCATAGACGGCAGCCCACCAGGCTCCCTCGTCCCTGGGATTCTCAGGCAAGAATACTGGAGTGGGTTGCCATTTCCTTCTCCAATGCACGAAAGTGAAAAGTGAAAGTGAAGTCGCTCAGTTGTGTTCAACCCTCAGCGACCCCTTGGACTGCAGCCTTCCAGGCTCCTCCGTCCTTGGGATTTTCCAGGCCAGAGTACTGGAGTGGGGTGCCATTGCCTTCTCCGTTTCTATGTATAGTTTTGACTTTTTAACAATGTTCTATAGACAAAATCCAGAGAAGGCAATGGCACCCCACTCCAGTAGTACTCTTGCCTGGAAAATCCCATGGACGGAGGAGCCTGGTAGGCTGCAGTCCATGGGGTCACTAAGAGTCGGACACGACTGAGTGACTTCACTTTCACTTTTCACTTTCATATATTGGAGAAGGAAATGGCAACCCACTCCAGTATTCTTGCCTGGAGAATCCCAAGGACGGGGAGCCTGGTGGGCTGCCGTCTATGGGGTTGCACAGAGTCGGACACAACTGAAACGACTTAGCAGCATAGACAAAATCATATGTAGAGACATGGATGGACCTAAAGAGTGTCATTCAGGATGAAGTTAAGTCAGAAAGAGAAAAACGGGCATCATATAATATTGCTTATATGAGGAATCTAGAAAAAAGGAATAGATGATCTTATTTGCAAAGCAGAAATAGAGACAGGGATATAGAGAACAAATATGTGTATACCAAGGGGGAAACGGAGAGTGGGAGGAATTGGGAAATTGTGATTGACACATATATACTATTTTTTAATTAATCTATTTTAACTGAAGAATAATTACTTTACAATATCATGATGTTTTTTGCCATATATCAACATGCTGCTGCTGCTGCTGCTAAGTTGCTTCAGTCGTGTCCGACTCTGTGCGACCCCATAGATGGCAGCCCACCAGGCTTCCCTGTCCCTGGGATTCTCCAGGCAAGAATACTGGAGTGGGTTGCCATTTCCTTCTCCAACGCACAAAAGTGAAAAGTCAAAGTGAAGTCGCTCAGTCGTGTCCGACTCTTAGCGACCTCATGGACTGCAGCCCACCAGGCTCCTCTGTCCATGGGATTTTCCAGGCGAGAGTACTGGAGTGGGGTGCCATTGCCTTCTCCATATATCAACATGAATTGGCCACAAGTATACATGTGTCCCCTCAATCCTGAACCCCCCACATATACACTACTGATACTATGTATAAAATAGATAACTGATGAGAACAGACTGTATAGCATGGGGAATTTGACCTTATGCACTGTGGTGACCTGAATGGGAAGGAATTCCAAAAGAGAGGGATATGTATATGTATGGCTTATTCATTTTGCTGTTCAATAGCAACTAACAGAACATTGTAAAGCAACCATACTCTAATAAAAATTAATTAAAAAAAAAGAAATCATATGCTAGCTAATCTTTTATGTTTGGCTTCCTTCAATTAGCATAAAACCTTTGAAATCCATCCATGTGGTTATATGTATCAGTGTGTGTGTGTGTGTGAAGTCACTTCAGTGCAAAGTCACTTCAGTCATTTCTGACTCTTTGCAACCCCACAGACTCTACAGGCTTCTGCCAGGCTCCTCAGTCCATGGAATTCTCCAGGCAAGAATATTGGAGTGGGTTGCCATGCCCTCCTCCAGGAGATCTTCCTGACCCAGGGATCAAACCTGCATCTCTTAAATATATCTCCTGCGTTGGCAGGTGGGTTCTTAACCACTAGTGCCACCTAGGAAGCTCTATATGTAAAAGTGATACACTACTAACAAAAAAATATGTATCAGTAGTTTATTACTTTTTATTGCCAAATAGTATTCCATTATATGGATATACCAAAGTTTGTTTATTCACCAGTTGATGGGTACTTCAGTTATTTTCAGTTTGGGGCTATTGTGAATAAAGCCTCTATAAATGCCAAGACAGACTCTGTGTTCAGATTAGGCAGTCTAGATTCACAACCCAAGTTTTTAAGCACTCCATTCCCCAGGTGCCCAAACAGGAACTGTGAAGCTCTTTGCCAACATCACCACACCTCTTTCTCACGTTCCTGACTGCTCCTGGTTCCTGTGATGCTTACGAAGTAGACATTGCCTGCTCCCACATCAAATACCACACATTTAGGCTGGTGGACAGAAGAAATGTGACTTCAAATTGTGCTTTAAAGAAAGGTTTCAGTCATTTCAAACTAATTAAGGGATTTATTTGTAAGGAAATCCTCTAACACAGATATCTTTAAAGAGAGGACTTAGAAAGTAACAAAATAACACTTTGGCCACCATCTAGTGGTCCACAGCTTAAATTCTAACATGGCTCTTGAAACCTCTCTTACTCATTGATCTAGTTGTTTATCTTTGTAATAGCATCTTGTGTTAGTGTTACTCACTCAGTCATGTCTGACTCATTGGGATCTCATGGACTGTAGCCTGCTAGGCTCCTCTGTCCATGGAATTCTCCAGGCAAGAATACTGGAGTGGGTAACCATTCCCTTCTCCAGGGAATCTTCCTGACCCAGGAATTGAATTGGGGTCCCCCACGTTGCAGGCAGACTCTTTACCATCTGAGCCACCAGGGAAGCCCCTGTATTAGCATTTCTGCTTTACTGACTATGCCAAAGCCTTTGACTGTGGGGATCACAATAAACTGCGGAAAATTCTGAAAGAGATGGGAATACCAGACCACCTGATCTGCCTCTTGAGAAACCTGTATGCAGGTCAGGAAGCAACAGCTAGAATTGGACATGGAACAACAGACTGGTTCCAAATAGGAAAAGGAGTACGTCAAGGCTGTATATTGTCACTCTGCTTATTTAACTTATATGCAGAGTACATCATGAGAAACGCTGGGCTGGAAGAAGCACAAGCTGGAATCAAGATTGCTGGGAGAAATATCAATAACCTCAGGTATGCAGATGACACCACCCTTATGGCAGAAAGTGAAGAAGAACTAAAGAGCCTCTTGATGCAAATGAAAGAGGAGAGTGAAAAAGTTGGCTTAAAGCTCAACATTCAGAAAATGAAGATCATGGCATCCGGTCCCATCACTTCATGGGAAATAGATGGGGAAACAGTGGAAACAGTGTCAGACTTTATTTTTCTGGGCTCCAAAATCACTGCAGATGGTGACTGCAGCCATGAAATTAAAAGACGCTTACTCCTTGGAAGGAAAGTTATGCCTACCTAGACAGCATATTAAAAAGCAGAGACATTGCTTTGTCAAAAAAGGTCCATCTAGTCAAGGCTATGGTTTTTCCAGTGGTCCTGTATGGATGTGAGAGTTGGACTATAAAGAAGGCTGAGCACCGAAGCATTGATGCTTTTGAACTGTGGTGTTGGAGAAGACTCTTGAGAGTCCCTTGGACTGCAAGGAGATCCAACCAGTCCATTCTAAAGGAGATCAGTCCTGGGTGTTCATTGGTAGGACTGATGTTAAAGCTGAAACTCCAATACTTTTGCCACCTGATGCGAAGAGTTGACTCATTGGAAAAGACTCTGATGCTGGGAGAGATTGGGGGCAGGGGAGAAGGGGATGACAGAGGATGAGATGGCTAGATGGCATCACCGACTCAATGGATATTAGTTTGGGTGGACTCTGGGAGTTGGTGATGGACAGGAAGGCCTGGCGTGCTGCAGTTCATGGGGTTGCAAAGAGTTGAACACGACTGAGTGACTGAACTGAATTGAATTGTAAAAGCAATGGAAAAATATCTGACAGTGGTGTGACTTTTTAATTTAGAAAAACAAAACCCAAAAATAGGCATAAAATGAATATTACTGTTCACTAGTCTATGGACAGGGAGGCCTGGCATGCTGCGGTTCATGGGGTTGCAAAGAGTCGGACACGACTGAGCAACTAAACTGAAGTCTATGGATAGGCAAGACAATTTTTAAAAATTTCTAGTTCATCTTAGGTATATATTTTTAGCACTGTAGTAATAAAGAAAACCTGAGGAATAGTAGTTAAATATAACAAGGAACATATATTCTAGAATTTTTAAAAAATCACATTAGCATATACTTGATTCTTTGGGGTAAGGAAAAGAATGGCAAAACCCCCTGGTATCCAATGATAACAAGTTTGTCAAGGCTAATAAAGTTATTTAGAAAATTCTTATGTTTGTCCAAAGTCAAACTGTGCATAACTTTTTCTTTTTATGTTTTTTATTAGACAAAAATTATAAAAATTTCAAACATGTACAAATATAGAGAAAATGAGATAATCAACCTCTGCACTTATCACCAATTATTGCAGCTTCAACAATTATCAGTTCATGGCCAATCCTATTTCCTGTATTCCCCATTCACTTCTGACTTATACCCAAATTAATGAATTATGTTTTTAAACCTTAATATAATTTTAGATTTTGAGAAAAGTGAAGGATATATACAGAGTTCCTATATATCCTTCACTAGCTCCCCTCAGTGCTCAGTTCAGTTCAGTTCAGTCGCTCAGTCATGTCCGACTCTTTGCGACCCCATGAATTGCAGCACGCCAGGCCTTCCTGTCCATCACCAACTCCCAGAGTCCACCCAAACTAATATCCATTGAGTCGGTGATGCCATCTAGCCATCTCATCCTCTGTCATCCCCTTCTCCCCTGCCCCCAATCCCTCCCAGCATCAGAGTCTTTTCCAATGAGTCAACTCTTCGCATCAGGTGGCAAAAGTATTGGAGTTTCAGCTTTAACATCAGTCCTACCAATGAACACCCAGGACTGATCTCCTTTAGAATGGACTGGTTGGATCTCCTTGCAGTCCAAGGGACTCTCAAGAGTCTTCTCCAACACCACAGTTCAAAAGCATCAATGCTTCAGCGCTCAGCCTTCTTTATAGTCCAACTCTCACATCCATACAGGACCACTGGAAAAACCATAGCCTTGACTAGATGGACCTTTTTTGACAAAGCAATGTCTCTGCTTTTTAATATGCTGTCTAGGTAGGCATAACTTTCCTTCCAAGGAGTAAGCGTCTTTTAATTTCATGGCTGCAGTCACCATCTGCAGTGATTTTGGAGCCCAAAAGAATAAAGTCTGACAGTTTCCACTGTTTCCCCATCTATTTCCCATGAAGTGATGGGACCGGATGCCATGATCTTCATTTTCTGAATGTTGAGCTTTAAGCCAACTTTTTTATTTCCTCCCAGTGCTAATACATTATAAAACCAGTGTCACTGCCCATACCAAGAAATTGCTTTTACTTTTCTGTAAGAAAAACTGCATAATTTTTGTGCTTCTTGCTGTGTGCATATCTACTCATTTGAGGGAACAATAACTATAAAATACCATCCACACTTACCATTTTGCAATTCCTTGCAATTATTTTCTGAATTTGGCTAAAGGAGTGCAAGTACTTTAAGGTCTCTGAAATAGCCATGAACGAGCCATGAACGAATGAAATTTTTAGTTAACAAGATATTTTGGAGAGTCAAGTTCCTATTTTAGGGACAGAATATGATCTAATAATTATCTAAACATAGAAATACCAATGAAGTTTTGGCTCAGACACATCAGCTGTTTCTAAAATATAATTACAATGTCAAGAGAGTCCTGCTCTGAGTCTCCCGCAGGATGTTTAAGAGTAAATGAGTTTCCCCCTGCCATACCAAATTCCATTGTTCATCATGAAATATAATGAGTTATCTAAGCCATCAAATATTTGGGATCCTCTGTCTGATGGCCTTACAGGATGAGTCTTCCTTGGCAGGGTGACTAAACCAGCACTTAGTAGATCCTTAAGAGCTAGTGGCCTGGCATGCTATCCCTTTTTGTAGCTCCAGTAAACAAGAGACCCATGGCAAAAAACACAGCTGGGGTCATTTTGGAGCATGATTTTGTCAAGACCGTCAAAACAATCATACATCTTAAACAACTTAAGAAATCCAAGGCAGCATTAACAACAGTGAAAAATAAAGAGCTTCGAGTCTTTAGACAAAAATACATAACTGATGAGAGAATACGGAGAAACGTTGTGATTAGGGTATGATTAGTTGTGATTACGATAGAGAACTAAAAGTTTCCTACGAGTACGAGAAGATATGTTTAAAATTGTATCTAAAATTTAACTGCATATGATTAAGACAGCATAACATAGTGGCTAAAGCCAGATTAATTCTGGAGTCAGACTGCTTGGCTTCAAATCTTAGTTCAACTCCCTCTAGATAGTCTGTGACCTGGCCAAGTTTTTTAACTCTTTCAAACTCAGCTTAACTTCTGGTGTTTATAATAACCCTTGCCATCCACAGATGCAGCAGATTTGGGCCAATAAGACCTGCACAGAGGAGATCAAATGTTTGTTGACTTACCTGACCAGTGATAACTGAAATCTGGGGGCAGGCAAAGATGGGGTCTCACTGGTTCCTGAACGCTCATCCAGTTACAAGTGAGAGCTGGTTACAAACTGCTGTTCCATTCCATTTCCCTCTGGGTGGGGAAGTAACTCAGACGTCAGGAGGACAAAGTGCTCTCAGGCTGCCTAACTGGCTCTCTGTCTGGGTTTCTTGTACCTAGCTAGTTCGCCTAGGACAGAGACAGGGTCTCCTTCTCTGAGACCAGACTCCACTTCTTCCCTGTCACATATGGAACTCTCTGATAAATGCCCCAGACTCTCACCATCATCATTTGAACACCATTATTCAGTCTGTTTTTATGCTATTCCTTGCCTACTCCTTTTATGCTGAATGCCTTAGAAGTAATTTTGAAGTTGTTTTTCCAGCTTAAACACAGTTCACAGGAAAACCAGCCACTCCCTCCCTTTTGCATTTTACATTCCTTTTACTCGTTCCCTGCTCCCTGCTCCTCCGTAACTAAATCCAACATGGTCCCTTCTTCTAGTGTGAGGTACCAACCTGTTAACTGGCCAACCCAACACCATTTATGGCAAGCATTTGTAGTTGTTGTGATTTTATTTAGGAAATCCTTTATAATCATTTTTGAAAAAGTAGGTCATGAATAGGATGCTAATTAAGATAAGAAATAATCTGTACAGGTCAGTGTCTTTCAAGACATTCTACATCAAATAGAAATTTTATGGTGAGTTTGAAGTTTTGAAGTAGATCACTTATGGGTAGTTGTCAGAACATGCAGGAAAAACTGTTTGCCATCTTAGCATAGGTTATTTATGAAATGGCATTCCTTTCAGTTTACTCAGAGGCACGTGGGCCCACAGTGAGCTCTGCCAGTTCTGGGGGTGGTGATCTATGAAGCAGGCTTGGATGTGAGTACACAGGTCACTTCAATGTTCAGATGTATCTATCACCACGTTCCGAAATAGTTTCTGAAAAGCACAACTGGCACATTATGGGAAAAAATACACTTATATTAGATATGTCCCTTTTCTATAAGTAACTCAGGGATTCAGATATTCTGTGATAATTTCACTCTCGTCTTACACTAGAGGACATGATATCAATATCAACTAGTATATATTTTAGCAGTATTGGAAACTTGGAAATTTTAAAGAAACCTGGACTTTAGCCAAGTCTGGGAGGACCTGGCTTTCAGGGACCACCAAAGGATTTGGCACAGACATACATGATGAGATTGAAAGCATTTGGGCTTTGTTCACAATTCAACAAAAATCTCCCACCGTAGTCATTAAACTTCGATCAGGTTACCAGATCAGTAGTTTTCAGCATCAGATGCCAGGCAGCACATGCTGAAATTCTTAGTTGCTTGAGATTTATGAAAGTCATATTGAAAGACATGGAGGTATAGATTAGCTTACAAAGCAATTAAATGGAGAGTTCTCTCACAGTAAGCCTGAGGCCTCTTATGACTCAGAGAGAAGGTCATTTTTTTATGCTTTCGGTATACTTATTCTATAAACTCTCCAAATCTTCACAGCCATCTCTAAATATTCTTATATTTGCTCAATTTTAAAATGTTATTAGGGATGGGAAAAGAAACATATAGCAAAATATCCAAGCCATTTGTGAGTGAGCAGTGAATGAGATGGGAAAGGTGATTCTAGGAGAGGAACATAAAGCTTATTTCCACCTACTGTCCTTTTTTTCCCTTCCAGATTTAATGAGAAATAATAACATATAATATTATATAAGCTTAAAGTATACAATGTATTGATTTGATACATGTATATATTGCAAAAAAGGAAAGGGAGAAAAGGAAAGATATAAACATCTGCAGAGTTCCAAAGAATAGCAAGGAGAGATAAGAAAGCCTTCCTCAGTGATCAGTGCAAAGAAATAGAGGAAAACAATAGAATGGGAAAGACTAGAGATCTCTTCGAGAAAATTAGAGATATCAAAGGAACATTTCATGCGAAGATGAGCACAATAAAAGACAGAAATGGTATGGACCTAACAGAAGCAGAAGATATTAAAAAGAGGTGGCAAGAATACACAGAAGTACTCTACAAAAAAGATCTTCATGACCCAGACAACCACGATGGTGTGATCACTCACCTAGAGCCAGACATCCTAGAATGCGAAGTGGGGCTTAGGAAGCATCACTACGAACAAAGCTAGTGGAGGTGATGGGATTCCAGTTGAGCTATTTCAAATCCTAAAAGATGATGCTGTGAAAGTGCCGCATGCAATATGCCAGCAAATCTGGAAAACTCAGCAGTGCCCATGGGACTGGAAAAGGTCAAGTTTTCGTTCAAATCCCAAAGGCAATGCTAAAGAATGTTCAAACTACTGCACAACTGTACTCATTTCACATGCTAGCAAGTAATACTCACAATTCTCAAGCCAGGGTTCAACAGTACATGAACTATGAACTTCCAGATGTTCAAGTTGGATTTAGAAAAGGCAGAGGAACCAGAGATCAAATTGCCAACATCCGCTGGATCATCGAAAAAGAGAGTTCCAGAAAAACATCTACTTCTGCTTTATTGACTATGCCAAAGCTTTTGACTGTGTGGATCATCACAAACTGTGGAAAATTCTTCAAGAGATGGGAATACCAGACCACCTGACCTGTCTCCTGAGAAATCTATGTGCAGGTCAAGAAGCAACAGAACTGGACATGGAACAATAAGACTAGTTCCAAATTGGGAAAGGAGTATGTCAAGGCTGTATATTGTCACCCTGCTAATTTAACTTATATGCAAAGTACATCATGTGAAAGCCAGGCTGGATGAAGCACAAGCTGGAATCAAGATTGCCGGGAGAAATATCAATAACCTCAGATATGTAGATGACACCACCCTTATGGCTGAAAGCGAAGAAGAACTAAAGAGCCTCTTGATGAAAGTAAAAGAGGAGAGTGAAAAAGTTGGCTTAAAGCTCAGCATTCAGAAAACTAAGATCATGGCATCTGGTCCCATCACCTCATGGCAAATAGATGGGGTAACAATGGAAACAGTGACAGACCTTATTATTTTGGGCTCCAAAATCACTGCAGATGTTGACTGCAGCCATGAAATTAAAAAACACTTGCTCCATGGAAGAAAGCTACGACAAACCTAGACAGTATATTAAAAAGCAGAGACGTTACTTTACCAAAAAAGGTTCATCTAGTCAAAGCTATGGTTTTTCCAGCAGTCATGTATGGATGTGAGAGTTGGACTATAAAGAAAGCTGAGAGCCAAAGCATTGATGCTTTTGAACTGTGGTGTTGGAGAAGACTCTTAAAGAGTCCCTTGGACTGCAAGGAGATCCAACCAGTCCATCCTAAAGGAAATCAGTCCTGAATAGTCATTGAAAGGACTGATGCTGAAGCTGAAACTCCAATACTTTGGCCACTTGATGTAAAGAACTGACTCATTTGAAAAGACCCTGATGCTGGGAAAGATTGAAGGCACAATCTTCAGTCTGAAGGATGACAGAGGATGAGACGGTTGGATGGCATCACTGACTCAATGGACATGAGTTTGAGTAGGCTCTGGGAGTTGGTGATGCCAGGGAAGCCTGGCGTGCTGCAGTCCATGGGGTCACAAAGAGTTGGACACGACTGAGTGACTGAACTGAACTGAAGGTATACAATGTATTGATTTGATACATGTATATATTGCAAAGTGATTACCACTGTAGACAGCTTTTGCTAACATCTCCATCACATCACTACCATTTCTTTTTTTGTGTGAGAAAACTTAAGATTTACTCTCTTCGCAACTTTCAAGTACATAATACTGTATCATTAATTATAATTGCAATGCTGTGTGTTAGATGCTCAGAATTTACTCATCTTCCCACTGGAATTTTGTATCCTGTGACCAACATTGGTCCATTCCACACTACCCCTTGGGCCCTGGTTCTATGAGTTCAACATCTTTGGATTCCACATGTTATTATATACTTATATATAATAAGTCTTTCTCTGTCTGACTTATTTCATTTAGCATAATGCCCTTGTTTCATATATTAATATATATATCACACCTTTTATCCATTGTCCACTGGTAGACAGTTAGGTTGTTTCCATATCTCGGCTGTTGTGGATAATGATCCAATAAGCAAGAGAATCAGACAACTCGTTGTGGTGCTTTTTTCATTTCTTTTGAATATATGCCCAGAAGTGGGACTGCTGTATCATATTCTATTTTTATTTTTTTTTGAAAAACCTCTATATAGTTTTCCATAGTGCCTGTACCAATTTACACTCCTAATCAACAGTGCACCAGGGTTCCCTTTTCTCTACATCCTTGCCCAAACTTGTTCTTTGTTGTCTTTTTAATAATAACCATTCTAATAGATGTGAAATAATGTATCAATGTGGTTTTGATTTGCATTTCCTTGACGATCAATGATGTTGAGCATCTTTTCATGTACCTGTTGGCCATTTGTATGTCTTTATTGGAAAAATGTCTATTCAGCTCCTCTCCTTATCTTTAAAATTGAATTGGGTTTTGTTGTTATTGAATTGTATGAGTTCGTCATATATTTTGGATGTTAACCTCTTATCAGATATATAACTGATTAACTCTAAATGAATTAAAGATTTAAACATAAGACCTGAAACCATAAAAATCCTAGAAGAAAACAAAGGGGGAAAGCTCCTTGACATTGGGCTTGACAATAGTTTTTTTGGATACACCAAAAGTACAAGCAACAAAAACAAAAATCAGTCATTAAACACCTACTCTCCTTTATACACTACCAACTCCTTTTGCTAGTCAAGCTGGGTCTAGAAGAAAAACAGAGCCCATATATCAGTATTTCCCATGAGTCCTTTCAACCCTTTTGTTGTTTAGTCGCTAAGTCATGTATGACTCTTTTGTGACGCCATGGACTATATATAGCCTGCAAGGCTCCTCTGTCCATGGGATTTCCCAGGCAAGAAGACTGGAGTGGGTTGCGATTTCCTTTGGCTCTAAATAAAAGTTTCATTTTTTCATTCATCCTTTTCTCCAACAGAAATCATAAAAATCATCAAGTATAATGAGAGTAGGAGATAGGGATTCTGAATGTTGTTCCTTACTCTGTGCATTTCCTCAGACATCTACTTTGGAAGTCAAATATAAATTAACATTCTTGCTTTGCCACAGCTGAGTAATATGGTCTTGGGAAAGTTACTTAACCTTTCTGAGTCTTAATTTCCTCATCTGTAAAATAGGCTTGGTAATATCTAGTTTACAGGATTACTGGAAGAGTTAAAATGAGATATTACATAGAAGTCAGCCAGTACAATACCTGGCATGTACAAAGTTTTCAATAAATGGTTGCAATTTTAATTTTGGTAATTAGTAGCTAATTAGCTTGGGTAAAAGTTTTCGAAAAGGTTGGGAAGGCTACCTCAAATGCTTGGTGGAAGGAGAAAATATATAAACAAGTAATTAATTAAAAAAAAAAGACAAAAGAGACGTCACTCGCATTACCGTATAGACAGGTTTGGCTGTGTAATGCTAAATTTTAGGTATTTTTGAGTGTGAGACTATTGTTAGACCATAGTAGGGAAATTGTTTCAATTATATAGGGAAGTACAGTATATAAGAAATATGAAGCCTGGAGTACCTCACAGGACTTATTTTCACAACCTTCAATGAAAGGTATTATGCAAGTATAAATTGTACACCTTCATGCTTATAATTATACCTAAACCACATATTCCCAGAAGATTTCATTATGTAATTTTTCACACTTAACTTCGTTTCCTTTATAAAGCAATGTGCCATAAAAAACCCTCCGTAGAAGAAATCATTACTAATCACGTATTTACTATATAAAGAAAAAATGTTTTTCTAAACATTCATATTTATATTGCCACATTAGCTACTCTGAAATTGTTATTGGACAAAACTAATCATCTATTCATGGCAGGTAAAATATTTATAAACATGATTCAAATTACCTACATTCAGAGACTTCATAAAATCTTTTTCCAATAAACTTTCTTCTAAAAATTCAGAAATATATTAATAGCCATTAAATTGCTGTGTGAATATTGCAGGTCACTTGCCTCCAATTCTGGCTCAGAATTATGCAAACTAGTTTTATCCCCAAATTCTCTCCATGTCCTACAAAATTTTTATAAGAAAATTCTCTGCACTATAGCCATTGCAATGGCATTAAAATGACTTTTCAAAAGGCACATGCAGAATCTTTAAATATTTGAACTAGAAAAGCAAAGATAAAGTCTATGAGTTCAGCCCAAAGGCAAATAGCTAACCAGGAATTACCAAGTAGATCAAAGCTACATAAGCATTCAATAGGCATACAATATTTACAACCAACATCTACAATATTCCCGTAACAAACGTACATACACTTGACATCTTCCTCAAGAGCAACAGTTCTTTCTGGCTTGAAATCAGCTTAATATAGTAATTCCCTGTTCCCCTATAATTGCTCTTTGTATTGCTCCTCTTAACTAGCTAGATAATTTTAATTACTTCATCAAAGTCACTCAGTAAATTGCACCAGTACCACAACTAGAACAGTCTGTTACAAACCTGGTTCCACATTTCATTACCTGTAGTCAGCAACATCCCCCAAACCTAAAAATTTCACAATAACAGAAAATGAAAAATATATCCAATAAGCAACTTACAGTTTAAGAGAATGGCAGGGTAATTACATTTATTGAATAGAAACAAAAGTAAGACTATTACATAATATTTTGTTCCAAGACTCTAACTAAAATAGTGTACATAAGATATTAAACTTGAAGGTGTGAAAGGAAATGATACATGATTGCTAATAACATGAAATAATGGTTAATCCAAAGCAGAGACATAGTTCCTACTAGCCAGGGAAATTTTTGGTAAGAGAAGAAAAAAGGGAGCAATTTCTGAAAAACAAAAATACCAATATATAACACACTCATATAGAAACTCCTCAGTACTCATTTTTATGTAGTTTTGGACTCTGAATTACTAAAGCAGGTTTAAATTGAGTGGCCTATTTGTTATCAGTTATCTAAATGCTCCTCAGACTATAGGGATCATTAGCTTATCAATTAAATAACAGCCAGTTGCACATAGGGTCTCGGACAAGAGACCAGCTTGCTTGTCAACATATATACACAAACTCAAGTGAAAAAGAAAGTCCATTTTAAAATGCACATTCTGAATTGCCCACAATAAATACTTGACACAGCTAACCAAAATGTTTTAGCACACTCTTACACCTTAGATAGCAGCAGGATAAAGCAGGTATTAGAACAATTCAAATTAGACAAAACTCAAAGCGATGATGTAAATTTATATGAAAAGAAGTAAAAAGTAAAAACAGACGTACTCAAGAGGAACTGGTATATCTTTAATTTAATTACTATTATTTAATTACTGTGTATTTAGTAACTGGTATTTAATTTGACAAATATTCAATTTTCTTACAGATTATTTGCAAGTGAGCCTGATTTCTATGAATTCCTGGGAGAGTTTAAGTCAAGAGGTAACATTTAATGGAGACATGCTCTGATTAATTATCTCTAATTGATCTGTCCAACATACGGTGAGTTATGAAAGTCATCAGTGATTTCCTCTTATTTTTAAATAGCAATAACTCTATGTAAAAAGTTATATTTTATAGGTTTATCAAAGTATAACTCTTATCAAAAACCTTGAAGCATTAGCTAAGATTGTATCAAAATTGTGACTGATTCCAGGATGAAAATAAATTTAAATGTTAATACTTGAGGCAGATTGCTAAGGTGTCTTAGCCAACTTTTTATCATAACTGTGTCTACCTAAAGGCAAGCAACAGGAATGCTGGGAAATAGCACAAACAATGATTTTAAGAAAATACAAAAATGATATATACGTACAAAATAAAAGTATATAAACTTGTGCAGCATATAGCAATATAGCTACTTGTAATATAACGTGAATAGTGTGGCTTCAGGCAATCGAATAGAGAAGTGAAGCTGAACGCTGCTATACCAACCAAATGGCAAATGTGACACCTGATAATGTAAAACAGAGGCATCCCCAGGGCGCCATGTAAAATTATTATAAAGCGGTGAAATAACAATATAAAGTTAATTTTATTAAAATTAACAATACTTCCCATCAGCACGAGACAATCTATATTCAAAATTAAAACAGTAGGAATGTTTATCTATTGAAGCATTCTGATAGGCTAAATATTGTTGACTGTTAAAAGAAATAAAGTTTCTAAGCCTCTTATTTTTTATTATACATTCATAAATACTCATCCTTATGAACATCACCATATTCAAAGGCCTGAAATTAAAAACATGTTTTCTTATGAAATTTGGCATATCTGGCATGTTGCTATAGAAATGTCTCAGCCTACTGTTTTTTTTTTTAACAGAAGTTTGATGTCTTAGAAATTTAAAAAAAAAGGATAAATTGGTCAAATTTTGCATGGTACTTTTCAAGTAGTACAATAAAATAGAAATAGGTAAAATTAGTAACTTCATGATATTATCTAAATCTTGATGTTTGCTGATTTTTACTACTTTCTATTGTTTGCGGAACTGATCTGCATACACTTACCAGTTATGAGATTTTATGTTAAGTAAATATATCAATTTTTAGGCATCTTTAGCTTTTAAAAGTGAGTTTTTTCTTGACTGTAAAAGGAATACAAGGCCACTGTAGTAAAGAATTAAAAGGATAAAAGTACAAAGAAAAGAATAAATATTATTCCTAACGTTATGTTGTAAACTCTAGCCATTATTAACACTTCGGAACACAACCTTTCAGTACTTTTTCCTATGCAGTGCTAAGCACATGTACTTTTTTAAACTTTTATTTTTAGTACATGTGCTTTTTAATTCTTAGTATTTAACCAAAAATAAACCTGAAGACTATACCATTTCACAAAGTGAATTTTATCTTTTCACCTAAACTAAAGGAATATTTCACAGCATATACTTATGTTTTATCTAGAGATAAGCTACAGTTATATGATAAACTGCTTCTGGTGAAGAACTGAACATTATAGTTTTAAATCTAGGAATTAGTTGGTCAATAGCACCATGGAGTGGGGTGGGGGATATATTCTATGGATTAAGATGAATTTTGTCATTATGGAACAGAAGAGTTAATTTATGAAATCCTGAAATTTCAAGGAACATCCTATATTATAGACACTTGGAAAATCTGTTTTATATATTTGGAAATCTACAAATTTACTATAATAAAGATCCCTATAAAAGCTAGTTGTATGTCCTTTATCTTTGAAACTGAAAACCTGGATAATATAAGGTAAAGCAAGGGAGAAATTTAGGAATTATTTATAATTAAAGATGATATGCCTTTTTATGCTATTATCAAAGGAAAGATAATAGCAAACCATATTATGCTATTTGGTATGCTATTAACAAACCATAAAGAACTTATGTAACATTATTAAATTTAATTTAAGCCAAGAAAATCTAAGCTTATCCCGAACCCATTCCAAACTGTTTAACTCTGGCCACTGAGCTGAGGCTATTACAGCAGGTGTTTATCAGACAAGTCACTAGAAATTTCATAAGATCAATGAAGTTAGAAGATAAACAAGAATTTTCCCAGCCTCTTTTATTATTTCTAGATGGCCTCTTTTATGTTTTTAAAGGGAAGAAGGCAAATCTTACACTTCTACACTTTTTGAGCACATGGTCTCCCTTTCCTATTTCATTTCTCTCATGTTTTACATCATATCATACCATTTATTGCCCATGGAGGAATGTAAACTCTGTTGGAGAGTGGGGTTTTTACACTGATAAATCCCTAACACCTAGAACAGTACTAACACATAGTAAGTGCCCAATTAGTATCTGTTGGAAAAATTAATGAGTTTTCCCTAACTGGATACTTAGAATTAGCAGAAGTCAATTTAAATCTTCAAAACAAAGTAAGATTCTTTTTAAAAACAAGAAATTTAAAGATATTTCTTCTCTAAAGTTGGATTTCTCTTACTTTGGAAATATATTTTAATAAGTTTTGGCTTCCTCAATAGGGTTATTTTGATACCAACGATTACTAGAGCCTACTTCACTGAAAATTTGTGAATTCATTTAAAAAAATTTCCGAAGACACCATTTTTTTTTGCCACTGTTGCTGGAAAAATATGATTCCCTCTGTTCTCTTTCTTGTAAAAAATATACTAACCACACAAATCCAGGTACCTGCCTTATCTACTCTGCCTCATCTATTCTTCTGCTAAGGAAATTCTATACCCCGTATTCTTATTGAATAAGAGGACCATTCTGAAAAATTTGGCAATCAAACCATTCTGCAAACAGGAATGCAGATTCCAATGATAAGATGAGTGAGCAGGATGCAAGAACACCTTAAAGATCACCTGCCATACTTGTGTTTGAGGTGCTCAATGGCTGTTTACATCAAGTGCCATCTGGCTCTATAGATATAATAACAATTATTCCATCAAGGTGTGTAGCTCCCTAAATCATATTAATATACAATGATTCCACTAGTCTTATAGGAGTTGATGTCTTTGTATGCTCCCATTTAACCTGGGTAATGCGCCAAAACAAGTCTGCCTCATCATTAAGAATTGATTTTTTATTTATGTGAATGTCACTGGCAATCCCATGATATCCCTTTGTAATTCAGTTGAACAGGACTGCATACTAGTGTTAATCTATTTTTATGGCATATCTTTAAAAAT
This sequence comes from Bubalus kerabau, assembly GCF_029407905.1. NCBI lineage: Eukaryota > Metazoa > Chordata > Mammalia > Artiodactyla > Bovidae > Bubalus > Bubalus kerabau. Next base: position 26,046,615 of record NC_073627.1, read on the forward strand.
TTGCAACATCTTGCTACATTTGGATATTTATATAGAGATTTGTGTTCCCGCAGAAAGCTGTTGTTAGCTTTGGAGACCCAATTCATACAGCAATAGGGCAAGTATCTAATATACTTCATTAGCTATCTTATATCAGATATGGGTTTATTTCCTTAAATTATTTAACCTTGGTAGAACTACTCAGATCACATAAATAACAAATACACTAATTAAAATCATTAGTTAGACTATTTAAAAACAAAACCAACAGGAGTAAAATTAAAACATTTCTAAAATCAGCCCTTTGGAAACATGTTATAAAAATAACTTTGTGCATTTACCATGATCACTCATTTCTTAATGTTGTTGTTGGTTACTTATTTAGACACTGACATCAACAACTCTTCTGATGTGCTAATATTTGTAAAAATGTTACACTGCTTTTTCTGGCTAATTCAAATCTGATTTTAAAAGTTATGGTTATAATTATTTATAAATGTGCCCTAATGACTTTTGCTAATTTAAAAAATATTACAATAAAACAATAAACAGTAATAAAGAAAAAAATAAATATTTTTAAAATACTGACTAAAAACATTGTAAAAATTACACTTTAGATCTAGTTTTCTGGAGAGTACTTATAGGATCATTAAACAATTAACTCCTGGGGAAGTTCTGGCAGAATACCTTTCATATTTAGGTGCATGTTACAGACTTGAATCTATTTAGAAAGCAATAGTGAGCTTCTTTTAAAAACCACAGAATTTGGAGTTGGAGGAGGTTATGTTATACATGAGGCTCTTGCCCATTTTCTACTGTTGTTTTAAAGACAGAAATTGCTCTCATGCTACCGAGAGTTTATCACATACAATTAGTGATAGAGCAACTCATTAGGAAGGTGAACAAGTTTCAAGACATTCAAAGAAATGAGGCAATACTTCAAATCTAAAGGACTTTGCATAAGAGTGTCACTTAAAACTATAAACTATTTTAAGATTCTGTCTAGAGAAGTCTCTCGTACATTTCATGGATTATTTATACAATTAACAAAAAAGTACACTGAGGTAAAAATCATTATTATAACTTGAACATATATGTCCTACAACTTAACTAAGGGCTCAAACTTAAGAAAAATGTTCATAAAAATCTATATTTTAGTTAAAACTATGAAACTAATGTGGCTTTCAATGTAATCCACTAGTACCTGTCCTTAAACTGTAATTTTTACAAATATGTTTCCTGAGATCTGTGCAAATTATATATTGTACATGTCATAAATAACAAATAAGTAACCAGGTGTTTTTGTATTCAATACACAAATATATTTAATGCTCAGATATTTTCATTATATAGAGGTCCACAAAGAAGCTTGGGGACATATCTCTGTGCTCTTCAGAACTAAGTGTGGTGAGCAATTATGAGGAGTAATATACGTGTCAGTTTTTGAGTACACTATTGCTTCTAAACATTATTAAAAAACCACTACACAAAGATGATAAAAGGTGGATTAGTCACCTAAATGCCTATAAATTGAGATGTAAGGTCAGAGATATTCCCTTCACTCACCCTGTTGTCTCACACAGGGTTAGTTGGTCACAATTCATATCCTGGTGCGCACGAGGCATACACTGTGGTTCAGAGTTAATACTGGGGACTTGGTTCACAGGCTCACAAGTCAGATTTTAAGACATAATAACGGTGATGTCTATGATACTATTCTAATGCTTTATTTTGTTAAAATAATTCTTCATTTTAGCAATGAGTCAAGTAAAGAAGGAACATGGAGTCAGTCTGAAATCTACTTCAGAGTTCACCTCAGTCGGTGACCAGTGAATGTTCTGACAATGACATTCACAACAGCATCGCTGCTGGGTATTCCTATAATCTGCTCTCTATGATCGTCCCTTTAAACAGAAAGCTCTGTACTCAGCATGCAAAGAAGTTAGAAGTGGGGAAAGGAGGGGGAGCCACACATATAAGAAGAGAGAGGGGGAAAAACTGCAGATCAATCATTTATAATTAACAAAAATCCGATTGGTGCTTTAAATAGAGATCAATGTGTTCCAGGCTGCCTGGATTGTGGGGATGTATTCACCTTCTCGTAACTCTCCAAGCAAGCTGTCACACCTACAGAATCACCATTTGTTTTCTTAACAAAGCTTCAGGGGGCGCCAGGCTCTCATTGAAATTTCATTAATCTAATGGAGTAAAGTCCTATAGAAAAAAATCAAATTCTCGTTGGACGAGATGCTACCTGGGAAAGATAACCTCTGTTTGAACTCTCAGACTCGGATCGCTCTGCTATTAGTCTGAGGAAACAGACAGCAACAACGCTGATTACAGCCACCGGCCTCAACAATTTTTTTTTCTAACTAGCAATTTCGAGAGCAAGTGCCACAGTGTCAGCTAAAGAAACACAACTGCGGGTTTTCTGCAGAGCGAAATGGTTCTGAAATGTCACTGAATAGCTCACAAAGGACGCCAGTCTACGACAACAGAGACATAAGCATGTAGGAGAAAGGGCCCACACAACCTCCTTTCAAAGGTATGTTGTTTACATGCATGTAATTTGTGAAACCCACAGCTATTCAGTTCAGGGATTTCACAGAAGTCTAAACTAAAATCTGTTTGGAAAGCGGTAGAGAGATTCTTCCAAGAGTCACAGAAGGCTGGGTGTGGGGAGATTATGATGTGGTATTCACATAAATAGGTACATATATAGTGGATGAGACAAGTACATATATAGTGGATGTTTCCAAGACATCAGTTTTAATTGTTATTTGGTGATCATATTTTGGCAATACCTCCAAGTAATTTGATTCACAAGTGTGCAGATATGGCCCAAATATGTACATGTAACAACATTTGAAAGGCGATTCCTCATGTTAATTCCTCAAAATTCCTTCCAGGAATGTCCCCATGGCTCATCTGATACTCACATGGCAAGAGTATAGGATGGTAGTCATGTACGTGGTAAAAGGGCCAATATGACTAAAGCTGCATCTATCCCAAACTAAAATCCATGCTGCTTATTTTTTCCTCTATTTAAACACCTATTTTAAAGTTTAAATGACTAATAGCCCAGAGGCTTTAGGTGCCCTGTACAGAGTCCAAAGAGAAAATGAAACAACCTGTAGAAACCCCTCTGCTAGGCTCCTATGTGAACACTATGCTTTTAAAGAAACGACTAGGCTAAAGGAAGTAGACTTTAGCCAGGCAAGATGACAGTCAAGTTCAGCACTGCTTTCTGATTCAATCAGCTCCGAGGTACGGAGGTGATTGCGCAAACCTTGCTTGTGTTAAAGGAGAAAACCAACCCTACTTTAAAGTAAAAAGAAACAAGTAATTTGGATGAAAACTACAACTTATGTTTATTTTTAAAAAACCAAGGATCTAAAAATTGTAGTACATAATAAAGAGAAAAAAAACAATATTTTGAAAAAATAGACATCCTAGGTAACAACTGAGATAACTGAAAAAATTCTGAGTCTATCTTAAGATAATATTTTTATTTTATAAAAAGTTTATTGCTTTTCACCTAGGTCATATAAAGCCTACTGCAGGTCAGGAAATATCTTACTTCCAAAGTAGTTCACAGGAGTGAGTCACTTCCTATTATATATTTTCTCCATTACTCTGTTTATGGGTAAGTATTTTTCTACTTCGGATAGATTTAATATTTTTTCTTCTGGGTCTAAATTTATCCACAAAGACTTAGCTTGTGTTCATACACAATTCCTTTAATTTCCTGTGTGAGATCCACCTGTAGAATTATACTTCCTGCTCTCCATCTACATCCCATTTAAAGATGCCACTGAACGTATATAAATTTTTAATTCTAAGCAACAGAAAAATGGGTAAATAATACATTGATGTGTCTATGTGTATGTACTGTTTATATAAACATATGTAATATATGCAAATCTATACTCACAAAAAGTTAGTTTACCTAAGTTAAGATTATTCAAATCGATCCTGGGAACAAAATAATACACCTTTTCTAGGCATTCATCCCTACTATAGAGACGGAGAAAGAAAGATTGTGAGAGGGAGACACACACATTCAGATGAGCCTTCAGGGAATTGTATGAACTTTTGAACCAGAGGCGGAGAGCCAGAGCCCAGCCTGTTCCCACTTTAATAAACATTTTTTTTCTTCAATTAATTAAGGTTTGGAAAGAAAAAAAACCACAGAAGAGAAGTAATTTAGCATGCAACGCATACTTTACAGATGGATCCTACCTTCGGATGCTTATTAAATCTATGCATGATTGCGCTGGAGAAAATTAATTGCATTGTTTCTCACTATTCAAAAGAGGGTTGCAAACAGCTCAAAAATAAAAAGGAAGATGAAGCAAGGTTGTTGTTGTTGTTGTTTAAAAAAAACAGCAACAGTATAAAAGGAATACTTTCAAAGTCCTAAAACAATACCCACAATTGGCCTAAGAGCACAAAAAATTCCTTTAACATTTTTTTCTGTTTCAAAATACCATGTATGTTGCCAGAATATACATATCTATTTTAAGTTTACACATATCCTGGCCTCACTAAAATTCCCTACTCAGTGGCATTTGAACTATTCAATTAAGTGGTGAGTTTTTGTTCAAATCCTGCTGTGAAGAAAGATTTACATGTGCAGCTGGGAGTACACACTAGCACACATTCACTGTATCTTAGTGGGTATTTTCTCCATTCCAGTCTTTGGAAAAAGTGATAAATTCCTAATTTGGGGGGAGGGGAGAAAATATAAAATATTAAGAATACAAAAAAAAAAAAAGAAGAATACGGGTAATCATTTGTAATTTTATCAGCTTTAAATTTGGGGGAAAAAAAAAACTCAGATGCTTCAGAAACTCTGGTCATTTTTGCCTTTCTCAAGTACTGCTAGTGGAAGTTGAACTGTAACCTCTCTCTTAGACTGTCCTGAAAATGACCTTCATCAAACTTGAAAGGACTACTCTCTGTCTAAGGAGTTAGAAGAGCCATTAATTTTCCTAACTCATTCATTTCCAGATAAAAAAAAAATTCCTTGTGTTACTTCATTGCAGATGCTCCTTTTGATGTGACCCACCTTGTTGTTGACTTGACTAAAAACATTTCACTTAGAACTTCTAAACTTATTTGATTACATGACCCAAATAGATGGTGGTTTTATTTTATTCTTCCCACTCCAAGTCTATAAATCAGTCTCTCTAATCCCTGGTTAATGTGTATAATTATTTTAAAGTATTTATCATGACACAAATTTGGCTAAGAGTAACAAACTAAGGACATATCATAAATAAATGAATCTGTCCTATGTATAACAGAGTTTGTAAGATATGGGAAAAATATAGATATATTAACATTGGGATTAGTTTATATAGTGCCTTTCACCAGAAGGTCTCAAACAACAATATAAATGACCTCATAAATAATTATAGCTTTAAAATCCCTAGTTAGGAATGGGACAAAACAAGATCCCATGGTGAGACAGGTAGAGCAAAACTTCTAAGACAAGTATTCAGCTTTTGTTCCCTTGCTTTACCTCTTAAAGTCAGATCTACCACCCTGTTAGATCATCAACCAATTGAAAGGAGGGTCTCATCATCATGCCAAAACATCTGGTTCAGTTCAGGCACTACTAAAACAGAGAAAAATCTATGCTGCTGTGAGAAACTCCAGTCAAAATGGAGCCAATGCCTTGTGTTGGTAGAATTTTTCTCCATGTAACACAACAGTGTGTAGTACCTATGTTATTGATTGGTAAAGAGGACAGGGATATATCAGCTTGGAGCTCCAGAACATTGTGATTACAAAAGACAGTTTAACAGAGGTATTAAAAACAGGGCTAGAGTCAGAAAGGACAGGGAAGCCTGGTGGGCAGCATTTCATGGAGTCGCAAGAGTCGGACATGACTTAGCAACTGAACAACAACAACTTAAGTGAAACCACACTGATAGGTATGAAATGCCTGAAAAATATAGGTAGGAAAGAGCCTAAGAAGGGAGATTTCTTAGTTCAAGGCGCCCAAAAGATCTCTTCTGTTTGCTGTACTCCAACACTGAGCAACAGGCTGACTGCAACCTACACCTGTACATTTGACCTATCCCTTTATTACAGAGTCTCTCAGCTGCTTCAATATTTACCTTTTAAGTTTCCCCTGGAATTAACACAATCCTCCCCACCTCAAATAGCAAGCATTGCAAATGAAAGTGCTGTATATCATCCTTAGTTGCTGGTCATCTACAGTTCTGGGACTTCCTCTATTAAAGACTCCATCACATTAGGGTACTTTATCATCTTTCTGCAGAAGTTCCAGAATGAGCACCAACAAGCAACTAGTCAGCAGCTGCTGGCAGAGCAGTTTTTGTAGTACCAGTGACTCTGGCCTTCCATGGATCATTTCCCATTGAGTATGTGGAAGAGTTTATCAAACTCAAGATATCAAAAGCACAAAATAAGTCTAGGAAAGTAGATGATTAAACTCACTTTCAAGAATCCAAGAGTTCTGAATATTTTTCAGATTTTTAGATACCCACTGTAAAAATGAAAATAGTTAAAAGATAAAAAATTAAAACTCTTAATTGACTTAGTTTTTATTTTATATTTCTTACAAACGTTACAATGAGTACACTATTCTCCTGGAGCAAAGAGCTCACTGATGACTGGGGGATTAGATTCAAGACATTATACTTTGATTTAGCAAATCTCTGTATTCATTTATTATATGGGATCCTGTTTTCCTGAAAGAGTTAAACTCCCTCTATAAGGTAAAGAGCTTAATCACTCTGGGATGAGATATTTTTTCTATTTTCCAATGCAATTACTCTTTGTCTTAAATCTAATTGAATTCACTTTCCATGTTAGTGGGGGAAGGGAGGTAGGTAGGAGAGATGCTGCATATGTTAGAAGACAAATAGTGTAACTTGCAGACTTTTTGATATAAAGGATTTTTCAAAGACAAAATATTGTGTGCTGATAAAAATGTTTAAATATTCAGTGTTGTTGTGGGTGGAGATTTGGGCTATTAGGAATTGGATTTCTTATATGGAGAACATCAGGGACATTGCATAAAGAGCATTCATATTTATAAATTATAAAGTATCTTGGGATTCTCTGTATGAAGAGCACCATATAAATATGAGTATCTTCACCTCACGTGGCCTATCACAGATTGTTGGCATCTCAGCAAAAATATATTTCAGTAGTCAGCAGGATATATACTCTTCTGTGGATTTGATTTTCCTGCTATCTTCTCTTCCTTGAGCTGTAACATGGAAGGAACACGTTGGCTGCCTCTCTTCCCTTTTCTAACGTTCTTGACTCTCATTTGTCTTTGTAGTGTCGGTGTATAGCATTTGCCTTTGTACTCTTAGGCCATACTATTGAAGGAAAGGAACATTTATCTTGGATCTATCTGGGATAGTGTTTTCCACCCTCAGTATTTCTGGTGTCTAAGGAGAAAAACCTCCAGATATCATGGAAGAGGGGGAGAGAAGGTGGCAGTCACTCTGTGGCACCTTAAGAAACACTGTAGAAACAGGAGACTACTATTATCTCAAGGTTCTTTGGAGGCTCTTTAGGATATGACAAATACATGTATGTATAGTCACATTTTTTAGGGTTCAATTTGACAAATTCTTATTGAATATCTCCCACGGGCTGAAATCTGTGAGAGATACAGGAATAATTAACCTGTGAAAGACACAGGAATAATTAAGACACCACTCCTGCTCTGTGGGAGCTCACAACCTTTGGAGAAGCCAGCACATGGTAAGTAATATAATGCAAGGCAAACGGTGGTAACAACTACAATAAAGGCATTGATCAAGTAAAACATAAGACAGGGAGAGGATGAGGCTGCTGCTGCTGCTGCTAAGTCACTTCAGTCGTGTCCAACTCTTAGCGACCCTGTGAACTGCAGCCTACCAGGCTCCTCCACCCATGGGATTTTCCAGGCAAGAGTACTGGAGTGGGTGGCTATTGCCTTCTCCGAGGATGAGGCTACCTTGGAGCAATTAGGAAGCCATGTAGAGAAGATGAGCCGAGCCTTGTAGGATCAGTGCATTGTAGGTGGCTGGAGAAGATGAGAAAGGCATTCTAGGTGGAAGACACAGGGCTGGTTTTGGGGAATGATGAATAATGAGGTTGGAGTGTAGGGCATGAGATTCAAATGTAGGAGGTAAAATGAAAAGTACAGATAACTTGTATTTCAGATCATGCTTTCAAATCCTCTTCAAAATAAGCTGAGATTATGAAGCTGCAGTGTAACTAGACAACAGTTCTTAATGATGAGTGTTCTTAGCCCATTATCCCCTTGTATACTCAAGAGGTTCTGGCTTCACTGGTTTGGTTCCTTCCTAGGCCTGCTCTCAACCATGGAGTGTTCTGCCATTCTCAGACAAGTGTCTTGGCCTTTTGTGATGCAGTGTTGAGAAGAATAAGAATGAGATAAGAGTTTGAAAGGGCAAAGGCCACTTGGACAGATAGTAGAGGACGGATAGCCAAAAAGCACTCTCCACTCTGCACTGCTGAGAATCAAGAGGAACACAGCTGGACAGTAGGTCTGAAAGAGTTCAAGGGCAAGAGAGCAAGAGGCTCCAGGGAGCTGTGGAGATTCTGAGAGGGGACAGTGGCCTTGTAAAATATATTGCATGTATATGTGAGGACTGAAATGTTTACTCTTATTGTGCTTCTGTGAATGTGATACCTCTTCAAGACTGGGTCTGGTGTCAACAGGGATGATGGTAAGCAAAGATTCAGGACAACTCAGCATGAGAACATATCTGATTTTCTGGAGACTGGAAGCTGTGCCTCACATCATACCGGAGAGAGCTATGATGGCTGGAAGTGGATCAGGAGCTCTTTACCATTTTAGTCTTCCATGAATTCTCCATTTAATGATTAATGTTTAATACTTGTTGAATAGATTGAGATGGTTCTTACTGTATATTAATTAATTCTTTTCTTGACTCTGTCATGCTTTAGTGGCAGCCCTAAACTTCCACTCTCCGTTTCCATAAGCCCAGGGCCAATCCCTACTCCATGCTCTTTACTCTCAGCAGATGGCCTTGCCCTCCCTGACTTCCAAGTAAAAATATCTCTGCATCATTACCCCCCTCTATCTTTTAACTCCTTTCTCTAAGAAGTGAGTGCCTTACCTTTTAGCTTAAGACTGATTCTTGAATAGTATTATACAACCTACCTCCACCTTTCCCAGAACTTGATTCTATTTATTATCTTTTCTTTTTCAACTGTTCTTTCTTCTTTTCAGGAAAATTAGCTCAGATCTACCCTCTCCTAAAACAAAAATTAAAGAACCAAAAAAAAGTTCCTCTTCACCTCTTCCTTGCTACCACTTATCCCTTCCCTTATTTTCAGCAACCAACTTTTTAAAAGTGGTTTATACCCACAGTCTCTAGTTTCTCAGTTCTCATTCGCTCCTGAATCCCTAAAATCAGCCTTCTACTTTTACTAATCTACTGAAACTGCTCCTCAAAGAATTAGCAAATAACTTCTTATTTTTGTTTCCACCATTCTTGTCCCTCCTTAAAAATGCCCCACCCCACAACTAAAAATACACAAACATGGAGGGAGATTGTCAGTTACTCACCTTTATAGCCCCTCAACATGTAGCATTATGCCTTGTATATGGTAGACACTCTATGAGTATTTAAATTGAATCTGGATTTCTTCAACCAGTCTCATTGTCCCCACGATTCCTGATATTCTCTGACCATGTCAGGAAGCTAGGAATGGTTTCAGATGCTACAGCTAGTATCAGGGCATGCAGCTTTCTCTAATAGTTTAGAGAATTAGGAAACATCTCATTCTCAATTGTCAACAACAAAATTATTTTAAAATTCTCGTATGTCAGAAAGTATAATAAAAATTGTGTTATTTTGATTTTGTTGCTAAAATATACAAAACAAACATATACATGAAATGTATATCATGATGATCGATGGTAGTGATCAAGAACTCAAAAATGAAGAATTTGAAACACAGAGACTTGCCAGATTTATCAAGTGGCTTTCTGTTGATCCAAACATAAACCATGTTGTAAGATCTTGTAAGGTATTATGCAATAAGCCCTATTTTCCCATAAAGCTCTACAATGGCTGAGACACAATACATTCTAAAATATAATCAGAAATAAGTCAGTCACTACTAATATATTGATTGACACCTTCAGTAAATAGGCTTCTTTTGTGCAGACGGTACAAAAACAAATATTTGAATCCAAACATGTAAGGTTAATCAATGGGACGTGGGAACACTTTTTACTTCTGTATTTCCCTTGAGTGTCTTATATGGAATTTCACTAACAGGAAGCTCTCCCCTCTCTCACAAACTCCTCCATACACTGAGAACCTTTAGGAACAGTGATAAACAGCTCAAGAGTCACACAGCTTCTTGGACACATGTATATACTGAGGTTACTGGCCACTTCTCTGTCCTACGTTGCTGCCCAGCTAATTGCATGCAACATGAAATGCCTAAGAAAGCCAGCAGCATCGCCTTATTACAGTTGTTTACTTGAAGCATTCCTTTAGAATAGGCCTACCCACCAAGAATGTAAAGAATCCATGGGTCCTGCACAACGTTCTAATGCTTCAGTGAAATCCATTCTCTTTGTCACTATTTGGTTCAACAGTTCAGGTAAACAAACATTCTGGGAGCACTCACCCTACAACAGGCACTGTGCTAGACCTTCAGGGAGCCAGAATCCAGCGCAGGACAGAGATGTGTAAACAGAATTCCAGGACAATGATGGCAGTGATTTGAAGATTTCAAACCACAGGGATACTTTTCTTAAAAGGTGAACTGTATTTGGGACAATTCTGTATTTTAAGGCAAAAGTCAACATTTATCTTAAAATATGGAATGCCCAAATTTGAAATCTAAAATTTAAGGTTTTAAGGATCATTTAAATGTTAATAGAATAAACTAATGAGAGCAAACTAAAACATTGGCGAGTCTACTCACTGAACAGATTCTTCTCAAAATAAAGTTCCTTAAAGGCAGTAAACATTTTTGTACAACAGTAGTAGGGGCAAGGAAATATAAGAGACTCACTCCAACTAACACCTGTAAATACATCTTTTGGTTACACCATAAAGTTACCAGATAGGGGGACATCCAGTGCCACTGTCCTGTGACACTGTTTGTAGGGAAGGGGATCTCCTTATTACAAAACTGTTTTCTCTTTTTAAGGCTCTCTTGCCCTAGATATTTTCCTAGATAACATTATATTTCATCTCAACCCTTTCAATAACCTGTAAACAGTCTTTACATTAATGCCAGTGTAATCTGTCAAATAATACTCTGGAGTATTAGAAATATAAATAGATGAGAATTTTACTCTCAAAGAGCACTTTATTCATCTGGTTTCACTACAGCTCTATGATAAAAAGTTGTTGAGTGAGTATACCAAGACCTTACTGAACACTCAAACAAATGAGGCAGACTACTTTCATTCATGTGCCTCCAATTTTGTGGCTCTAGAACTATTTAGAAAATCTCTATATGTGATAAAATCTTTGTGACAAAATGTCTATAAAAGACAGAGGCTTGGGATTTCCCTGGTGGTCCGGTGGTTAATAATCCCTTTTCCAGTGCAGGGGACATGGGTTCAATCCCTGGTCGGGTAACTAAGATCCCACATGCCATGGAGCAACTAAGCTGGGCACCGCAATAGAGAAGGCCATGCACCACAACTAGAAAGCCCATGTGTTGCAACTAGTGAACCCACGCGCTCTAGAGCCTGCGCTCCACAACAAGAGGAGCCTGAGAGCCACAACTAGAGAAAGCCTATGTGCCACACCAAAGACATAGTGCAGCCAAAATTCTAAAAAATAAAAATAAAGTATACAATAAAAAAGACATGGGCTTGGGAAAAACCTTCAAAACTTTGCCTCCAATGACCATTTCTAAGAATGAAATACAATTCTCTTAATTTGTCATACGTAGGACATGTATGGAGAAGGCAATGGCACCCTACTCCAGTACTCTTGCCTGGAAAATCCCACGGATAGAAGAGCCTGGTAGGCTGCAGTCCATGGGGTCACTAAGAGTCAGACACGACTGAGCGAGTTCACTTTCATTTTTCACTTTCATGCATTGGAGAAGAAAATGGCAACCCACTCCAGTGTTCTTGCCTGGAGAATCCCAGGGACGGGGGAGCCTGGTGGACTGCCGTCTATGGGGTCGCACAGAGTCGGACACGACTGAAGCGACTTAGCAGCAGCAGCAGCAGCAGCAGGACATGTACAGAGTTATTAGACAATAAGGAGATATTTTCTTGCTATATATAAAATAAATTGTCAATGTTTGGGGAGCCGTATGGCATACAGCTCAGTAGACTATTCAGGAGTTTAAATGCTAAGGTTGTAACTGAGGATGTAGAAACATTATTATACATGAGATTTTATATTTTGCTTTTATCACATTACTTAACCAACACTAAGGAAACAGAAGTAAACTTTGGAATGGTTCTGAGCTTTAAAGCTAAAAGAAAAAAATAAAAGAGTTTTAAATTCACAATCAGGTACATTACTTGATTTTAAAGGAAGAGATTATTTGCTTTATCTATCATAATACCAAAGTATCATACAATTAAAGAAGTTATGAGTTAAGCATATGGATTCCTGTGTGTGCTCAGTCACTCAGTCGTGTTCGACTCTTTGTGTCTCCATGGACTGGAGCTCGCCAAGCTCCTCTGCCAGTGGAATTTTCCAGGCAAGAATATTGGAGTAGGGTGCCATTTCCTACTCTAGGAGATCTTCCCAACCCAGGGTATGAACCTGTGTCTACCTGTATCTCCTGCATTGGCAGGTGGATTCTTTACCATTAGCACTACCTGGAAAGCCCTATGGATCCCTACAAAGTACTTATTTTAGATAATAATGACATTTGTAAAAATTTTGATATATGTGTCTTTTGGAAAAACAAACTCTTAAATATAGATAAAGAAAAGAGGTCTCTACCCTGTTCAGTTTCTGGTACTCTCAACTAAGAGAGAAAGATATTTTGGAAAGGATTCCTTTGAACACTACAATTATAGCTAGGAGAATAGAAAACAATCTGCATAAGTAAAGAAAAAATGCCTGGGGAAAGGATGGGAGGTTCTTACCTTCAGCTGCAGAAAATGATACAGAAGTTATAGGAAGTGGTGTAGAAGACAGAGACAAGATCACTGTTATTTCTAAAAAGTAGAGCAAGTGGGCTTCCACTGCATCATAAGGCTGGACATTAGGACTACAGTCCTGATAGGAACAGCAATGAACATAAAATGACTTGTTAAAGAAGATAATGAAATCTGTTTCTCAAAATAGCAATTAGACAAAGATAATTCTTTACCCTTCTGAGATACAGTCTTTTTCAAAGGAAACGGTTAGATAAGCTTATTTTCCAAGGTAGCTTTCAATTTTTTAATTACATAGTGGTAAATCCAAAATGGTCACCCTACTTTTGAAGTTAGAAAGTTATGGAATTTAATGTAATTTAAGAGATCATCTAGCTCAATTCCTTTTCTATACATGGAGAGGCAGCACAGTGCAGTACAGAGGTTGCCACACTAGGTAGGATCCAAGGGCCAAATCCCACCTACCCTGTTTTTGTGGGGCCTGTTAGCTTAGAATTTTTTTTTTAAGCATTTCTAAATGGTAGGGGGAAGATCAAAATAATATTTCATGACATATGAAAGTTATAAGGAATTCAAATTTCAGTATCTATAAAAAATTTTTCGTATATAGCCACACTGTTTATTTGCATGTTATTAAAAGTTGGCTTAAAGCTCAACATTCAGAAAACAAAGATCATGGCATCTGGTCCCATCACTTCATGGGAAATAGATGGGGAAACAGTGGAAACAGTGGCAGACTTTATTTTTGGGGGCTCCAAAATCATTGCAGATGGTGATTGCAGCCATGAAATTAAAAGACGCTTACTCCTTGGAAGAAAAGTTATGATCAATCTAGATAGCATATTGAAAAACAGAGACATTACTTTGCCAACAAAGGCCCGTCTAGTCAAGGCTATGGTTTTTCCAGTGGTCATGTATGGATGTGAGAGTTGGACTGTGAAGAAAGCTGAGCGCCGAATGTGGTGTTGGAGAAGACTCTTGAGAGTCCCTTGGACTGCAAGGAGATCCAACCAGTCCATTCTGAAGGAGATCAGCCCTGGGACTTCTTTGGAGGGAATGATGCTGAAGCTGAAACTCCAGTACTTTGGCCACCTCATGCGAAGAGTTGACTCATTGGAAAAGACTCTGATGCTGGGAGGGATTGGGGGCAGGAGGAGAAGGGGACGACAGAGGATGAGATGGCTGGATGGCATCACTGACTCGATGGATGTGAGTCTGAGTGAACTCTGGGAGTTGGTGATGGACAGGGAGGCCTGGCGTGCTGCGATTCATGGGGTCGCAAAGAGTCGGACATGACTGAGCGACTGAACTGAACTGATAGGTGATTTTGAACTACAACTGACACAGTCGTCACTCTAGAGACTGTATGGTCTGAAAATCCTAAGATACTAATTACCTGGCCCTTTACAGATGCCTGGTACAGTGGATGAAGCACATAAGGTCTAAAGCTAGACTACTCAGGCATGATACTGGAAAAGAGAGTGTGCCTGAGTTTTCTGAGCTGTAAAATGGGGACAACAATGGTATTTACCTAATAGAGTTGTTATGAGAATTAAGTGAAAGTGCTTAGACATTAATGACTGGTATAAAGTAAGAATTCAGTAAAAATTAGATATCTTTATTATTACATATAAAGAAACCCTGGACCACAGAGATAAAGTGACCCCAAGGTCACAGAATTTGCTAGAGGCAGACTGGAAGTATTTTCTGATTCCCCTTGCCTTCGATGATACTGTCTTTTAAAATTTTCTATATTGCCAGACCAAGAAAAAAAATTTCTGTGATTTTTTTTTAAAAACTACCACAAAGGCACTTTAAATGAGAACTTCAGTTTCATCAGACCAGTCACCTATCAATCCTGTTACCTAAAGTGACCTAAAGGCAACTTGTGGAATATTTGAGCTTTAGTTTTCTACCTCAGACCTCTAGAAATTAAGATTTTTCTTTATGCTTTCTAAAAAGGACAATAGAAGTCCCTTACAGCTTAAAATTAGTAAGTCTGTTCTTTTTAAAATATTTGCTGCAAAAACTTCAGAAGCAAATCACTGATCTGGACCTCAGAATTTGAAGGATAGCATATTGGTCCATGAGCATTTCCGGTATAACACAGTTCATTTTCTCTTGTCACTTTTCCTCCTTATCAATTCTTGTATATAACCAGCACCACTCCAAGTTTTCCTTTTTCTGTGAAACCTCTGAAACTTAGTAGAATGTTTGTTTATAGCCCCGGATAACCACCTTTTCCAAGGCTTTGTTCATAAGAGGCCTTTCTTCATTAAACCTACTCCCAAATGGTCACTCCATTATGCCATGCTTCCTTGTCAGCGGTACACAATTTTAAACAATTATACATTTGTCATTGCTGTCTAATTGTTCTCTAGTTTTTCTCTAAGTAGTACATCCTATCTTGCAAAACTGGAATTGTTTAAGACCATGCCACATTTTAAAAAAAATATTACTCCACAGTACTTAGTTGAAGTTATTTACATAGTAGGTATTCAACCAGTGCTTCTTGCATTAATAAATGAATATCCATAAGTATATCCTATGAAAAGAATTTTAGCTTTAGTGATGAATAAATAACACCTTTAAACTACCACCAAGATTGTGAAAATGATCATTTGTTAGCACATAGATTTAAAGATATATCAGCAAAATTAAAACAAATCAGAAGTATAAAAGTACCTAATTAAAGTGCAGACTACAACTCACAATAGAGATATTAACTCTAGATCCTCAATGTTTACTTCTTTCATATATATTAGCTCTATGACACTGGAAAATGTTATATCTGATGTAGATACAGTGGGCATTAGTAAAAACTAATCTAAGTATTTTTTTAATATTGAGATTCTACAGAAGAATAATTTTCATCTGTGTGTATAACATACCTATAGCAACATTACTTAATATATGAGTATGTGAAGTATATTTTATTACAATAGTAGACAAGCAAACTGAATGTGTCCCAGGAAGGGGTCTTTTCCATTAACGTTTATAAAGGCTTTCATTTCAAACTTTCATTAACATCTGACAAGCAAGCTGAAAAAGCTTTGCTTAGAGCTTAGGTTAGGGGCAAAATGCATTTTGGTAAAACTACTCCAAGATTACACTGACTGGCTATGCGAGAATATACTAATTTGTTTTGTTTTGTTTTGTTTGGAGTGTGGAGAAAAGAGAGAGAAAGGGAGAGAAGAGTCATGGACCCTACTTTGTGGTTGCCATGGAGGCAAGGTCAGCCTTCCACACTTGGATCTACCAGCAGAGTTCAGACAGGTCAACGTGTGACCGGCTCAGGCCCTGGGGTTAAAAGTTCAAGCAGCGATGGAAAAACCAATATGTCCACGCAGAGTATGCTGTACAATTTATTTCAATTTACATCAAGCCATGCATATAAAATTTAGATAAATTCCATTCAAATCTGATGTTGCCTGACACACAATGTATGCAAACAGATGTCTGTGGGGCTTTTTCTGTGCTTTAGAAAACAACATTAAATTTAAAAATATGTCTCTGGGATTTCTTTATTGAATTACAAAATGAACATAATTTTAACTTAAATGTTTTCATTCTTTCTTCCAATTTTTTTTGTGGAGGTCTTAATAATTTCTCAGTTCTCAATCTACTCGATGTCATATTAAAGAGGATAATGTATATTTACAACTACTGCTTCAGTATTATTATAGTTATAGATTCTATTTATATCCCTTACCACTTTCCACAAATATTTCGTGATTGATATTTCTGATTTATCTCTGGCTTCTACCCTCATCTCCTTTGCTTTCTACTCAGAACAGAGCAAGGATCCTGGAGGCTGCTGGGTCGTCTTCCAGCCACAAGGTGGCTCCCCCTTCCCCTTCTCACAAGCCAAAAGGATGTGTACATCTTTGCTGAGTGCTGCAGTCCGACTAGGATTCAAAGGCTAATTATGACATATAAATACCATTATTTTTTATCATGAATTGAATGGATCACAACACAGACTCTGGAACAAGATGATAAAACGCAAAATTGTATCTTTAGATACAATTCAGAAAGAAAAGACAAGACCATGGTGTCCTGCCTAATTTCTCTTCACCCGTCCTTTCAAGGGTACAACTGACTAACCTTAGGGCAAAATAAGAAAAATAATAAAACACCCTCAAGGAATCTAATTCTTTGCCAAAGAACAGACTCACAGACTAGATGGGGCCACTTTTTAAGACTAGTATATAACTTATTCTCACTCAAACTGGACACGCATTTGGAGTAGGAAAGGCATTTAGATTTTCTGGTTCCAATAACTTTCCCACAACGAACTTTTCATGGGGACTTTGAAGGACTTTCTTAGATGTCCCACACCATGTCACAGATGAAGAACAGTGATCTCTAATACTGCAGAGCTTTAAAAGGTGTAAAAATAGTACATATTTACTTCTTGCTGCTTAGGAAGCAAGATCCATATTTCATAAATATGATTTTTACAGACTACATCATAATTTTCTACAGATGAAATAAGCAGAGAGACAAATAATTTGTTCTATTCCATGGAAGGTCTTTTAAAAAAAATCTGAGTCCTAATTTCTCAAATTTTTCATTTTCTTTTCTGGGGAAAAGCTATTTGAACAAGTTTCATTTTCCTCATCTGTAAAATGGAGATAAAAATGGGACCTATTCCTCATGGAATTTTTGCCAGGATTAAATGAGCTAATATATGGAAAGCATTTAAAGAGAGTCCTTGGAACATAATAAGAGCCATATAAATGTTTGCTGTTATTATTATTATTTATTTGAGCCAAGTACCTTGTTTGCAACTATCTTGTGACACAAATATTTGTGAAAAATGAACTTAATGGATTTTGTAAAGACACGAAGAGTATAATTTTCTAGATACTTGAATGCTCTCTGATCATGGATAACTTATGATGTCTAAGTTTTTTCTTCCTCAAGAACTTAAAAAAAATAAGTGTTTCTTTCCATTTCATGATATTGCTTTCAACATGACATAAAAAAATAAACTACTGGTTTCTAACTCTCAAGCTTGTTTTAGATAAACTTTAGCAATTGCATCATTTTACTAATGCAAACAACCATAAGTGATGGTTCTAATAACTTGGTTACAATATTCATATTGTACAAATTTTCATTTTCTTTTTTATCTATATTTAAAAAGCTTCAATATTCTACTCATGCTAGAATATAACTTTGTTAAGCTTCTTGTTAAACTTAGAACATATGAGTCCCCTGCTTCTAAAGTAAATAAACATTTTGAATTCCCTTGTAAGCACTGCCTTGACAACTCTCAAACAAATTTTCTAAGGGTACAAATGATATCCTTAAGGTGACCCACAGTAATTCAACCATGAGCAAAAGTTTATGTGGACGTAAAATCCTGCATTCACATAAATCCTTGTTTGTATAAGGAAGGATCTGTATAGATAGATGTAAATAAATATGTATGTATCTGTATGTATGTATATACATAAATATAAACATATATATACATATAGGTCCACATGTATGCCATCCACATATATTCCAAATAGATGGAAATACATATTTAGAGACCAAGTGTGATAAGCAAATCAATTTTCAATAGCCAAGGGAACGAGTATGACATTTTTTAATATCTGCTATACTGTCAAGCAACCCTTTATTCTTTATTATCTCTGTCAGTTACTACTGGGTGCCTAGTAGACAAATGCTAGTCCTAGTCCTGGTCATTTATTTCTATTTGGAATTATTTCAAGCCTAACTCTTTAGAACTGCTTGAAAATGCTGTTCTGGTGTGTTGGCCTTGCACCCTCGAGTGAGAACTGGAATTAGGGGGGCTAGAGAGGAATCTGTTTCCAGAGACAATTTGGCACATTTTTTTGAGGGAAGCCTGCCTTGGCTTTGACCACATTTGCACAAATACGACTTTGAAAGACCCCTTTTCCATTCAGAGCAATATGCATGTGCTACCATAAGCAGTGTCTTGTGTCTTTTGTTGCCAGAAGCAGTTTTTGCTGCATGCATCAACTTTCCCCATATTCTTAGCAACTCTCTTTTATGCCAGTTTCAGACATCAGTTAACAGAACCCCCTAAAGAACAGATGTACTGGAGAAATGCATCAATTTGTTATTTGTTACAGTTTGGGGGTGTCTGTCCTATGGGTTTTCTAGCCAAGGGCTTATAGGTTTCCCAAGAGAAATTTACTTCCATGAGAGAAGAAAACTGAGGCAAATCACTGCTGTTAGACCCTGAAGTCAGAGACACTGGTTTGTTGTCCTTCTGTACATGTGAAGAAAAAGCCCACAGTTACAGAAACAGTCGTGTTTCAATCCATCTCTCATTCTTTCCCAGTGTGAAAAATTACAAATGAAACTAAATTTTTCTGTCAATAGAATGTGTATGATTACAGCTGTTCATATTTTCATTCTAATGAAGGGCTGCACATTTAATTGTAAGATTTATTAGGTACTGTACATTGCTGTGTATATGCAAAACAGTTAATCGACATCTAAAATGCTGGATGTTTATTCTGACATTAATGATCATATTTCTTAATTTGAAACAAAAAGCATTTGGGTAAAATATATTTTTCCCCTCCAAATAAGAAATTAATAAATTCAATGTAAGAAATAAAAAGGGCTGGAGAAAAAATTTACTGATTTATGTATGTGAGGCTGGGGAAAAAAATAAAGATGCTTAAAAAAGTCCATAATCCCCCATTCTGCTGGAAACAAGAGAGTTGATTGCCAGCTTTGTTTGATTTCACAGAGATCTCATACGAGGCTGGGTTCATAAACAGGTGAAATGATGGAGTTTATTGCAACGCACATCAACACTGAAACTAAATAACTGTGTTGCCATCTCAGTCCCGCTGAAAGACGGATGGTAAACTTGACCTGCCGCTGGTACTATCCGATTGCCATTTTTTATTCCCCCTTCGCCGCCCCCCCAGGCTGAGCCACGTTGAGTAAATGCATGTGCACGGTCAGGTCAGGCCCCGGGATCGGGTGAAACTCGGTTCACATTTGCATACAGGCGGAGCCTCACAATGAAAGCCCATCTGTTCCCGTCTCGGAGTACAAATCGAATGTCACCCAACTCACTGCAAACGACAGCGGCATGGCCATTAGATGGAGGAACACTCAGCTCAGGTTACGGATATGGAACTGCTGATTTGGGTTTAAATACCTGATAACTGAAGACTTTTCATTATATGTGAACAAAGAATGAACTTTGAACTGTTCAGGAGACACCCTCTCTCTACATTAGGCACCCCTCCCTAGTTGTACCCATTATTATTAATACTTAACTGCTATATTTTACACTCTATTTTTGTACAAAAATTAGCCAGGCTGAATGTCATAATGTCTTAAATAATTGCTTTTTTATTTTATTTTTGGAAGTGGGAAGGGTAAGGGGTGGAGCAGAAAAGGATGTTGTAACTAGAAAATGAACTCTGAACTCTATATGCCTTCAAAGGTCATTAGTATCACAGCAATGTTGTTCCTTGAACTTCTAAATTTTACTAGGGTGGAAATTTTAGTTGCTAGAGTTAAACCAATGAACTGCCCCCACCCTTTATTCCTCCATCCCAAACCCATTCAGTCAAGTGAGGCACCTATCTCCTAGAATGTTCTCCATTCATGGGCCTGTTTATTCCAAAACAATTTATCCCCAAACAGTTTATCAATCATGATCTGTCAGATTATTTTTCTGTTAAAACTTGGCAAGTATCTTAGTGTTTACAGACCAAAATCACATACATTTGGACACAAAAAAGATAAAGCTGTTCAAGAAGACACCAGGATAATAAGCCCATCCAAGCATGGAATATGATAAACACAAGGAAATTCATTAGCAAAAATATAGGTAAGGCTTTCATCAGATATCTTCTTGTCCTGTTTTATGGTAAGAGTCATGTACTATGAAAATCTAAGGAGGACACAAGCATCTGGGGTTTGGTTCCTTGTGTTTATATTTGAAATGTTTCTGTATTTTTTACATAAATCACATTTAACATTTCAGTCATTAGCCCAGTTTGTTGGAGCCCTGGTGCATGTGTGGTTGAGATAGCTCCAGTGCAGAGGAGAGAAAGCAGATTGGCTAGTTCTTCTTTATTCCAGTTATGCTTCTTGGTTTCCAGTCAGTAATACTGTCGCTTTATAAACTTCAAATGTAATACTTGATTGGATGGAAAAATATTTAAAAAGTATCTGCAAGAACTTTATTTGTCTTAAGCAATTATATACTTTTTTCTTGCATATATGTCTCTTTATTAAAACACTAAAACAATCTTAAAGAATTTAATGTATTGGGATTATACATGGAATCCAGAATGTTTAAAGGGCGCTGGATTTTAAAGGCCATGTCTCTTCAGCCAGGGTTTCTTTACCACTATGTGAAACTATGTTCTTATTGTTAGTCCTTTAAAAATAATACCAGGGTTAAGAAAAGATTTGAGAGCTTTTTCGTTTTTCATCCCATGCAAGAGCTTACGGTCAACCTTAATGGAAGTTCTACATTCATTAAAAGGGAGAATAGACTCTTTGTTTCAGAAGAATAACCAAGACAAGGGTGAATTTTGGTTCCACTTTGTCAAGTTTAAGGGGAAACTGAATTCAGGAAGAGAGAGAAGAGTCAGAGAGAGAGAGAAGGAGGGCCCCGAACAACTTTCTCAACTGTCTTCTCGTTGCCTCCAATCTTAACATATTTTATTGTTTTCTTGCAAACAAGTCAGGAATTTGCACTAGGGAACATGTGGCCATATGATCTCTTGGAGATGGGCTGTTTATTTACATTCCATGCAGCTGGATGTCTTGTGTATGATTAGCAAAAAACCAGAAGAGACCAACAAGCAAGAAATATAATATTAGAGATATTCTTTCTGTCCACGTCAGGAGAAAATGCCCTATTAAGGAGGTGTAATGGCTTTAATTCTATATCCCTGAAGGGACATGATTGAGAATGCTTCTGCTTATTTCAAAATGACAAAATAACTTGTGTAGAGAAATATTAGTTGTTTGGTTTCTTGTTATGCACTATTGATAGGGATGTGTGAACAGGAACCGAACCTTGAACTTAATTTCCCCTTTGAACTCATGACCTTTGACAAGATTCCCCATGCGTTCCCCTTCAGACAATTTCATCACAATTACAGTCCCTTCCACTTGAGTTAAAGATATATAATCATTGATTTGACCTAATTACCTGATACATCCCTTTCTTTGCAAGGTGAAAGCTAAATGTGTGAACAGAAGCTGACCCGTGAAGTTCTGATAACCAATTTTTATTCTAATTATCATAAAACACTTTCAGTCTTACTCTATTTTTCTCAAGTTTTCTTTTGGTCCCTTCCCTGAACCCACCATTCCTTCACATTCAATAATGCCCCGTAGGTTTCAAGCTGCTTGGCAACAGACCTTCTAATGCATTATGCACTACATGTTCAAAGTGTCATTTTTAAACAAAAAACTAAAGACTAACTCTAACTCTGCATTAGAAGGTTGCCACTAATTCCCGTCTTTTATGAAAAAGTCTTCTGAGGAGACAAAAGAATGGAAACTAGAAAGTTCCCATAAGATTCTGAAATTATCTCACTTCTTAGTATCAATCTTAGAATCAGAATCAATGACTCTGATTCTCTAATAATTTACAAACTTCAGGTTATAGAGTGGACACAGGAAACATCAACAGAGTTAGTATAATCAATTTAAACTATGGGGGATTATCTTTTTTTAAAGGAAACTGTATGTGTATGTGGGGGGAGGTGTCCACTTAGTTTTGTACAATAAATCCCATACAAAGACTTTAATAAGAAAATTTAAATCATAGAATATACTAAAATATTAAATATGTGATTTAAAAGCAAAACTAGAGTTAATAGAAACTATAAAAATTGACTTTAAAATGAATTTGTATTTCTCTCTACTTCAACTTATATTTCTAAAAGGAGAAAACTGAAACCACAAAGTTTTCATTATCTTGTCTTAAAACAACTGAAAAATAAAGATGAATTGCAAAAAGTTAAAACAACAATGAATAAACAAAGAAGAAACTGTTTTATCTCTTCATATCATAGTTTATATTCAAGGCATTATGTTTTCTCAAAATGAAACGACAGTCAATTTTCCTTTATGTCATGTTTGCGTCATATCATTCCAAACGTTTGTTAATAGGCATTACAGGTGTAAGAGGGCAAAAGATCTGCAAAGAATACACCTCTGAGGTTGAATCACCTGTTCTTTTGGCTGGAGCTTCTTGTGTCCTCTCTTCCAAAAGTTAAACAACTCTTTTTTTTTTTTTTAATTTTATTTTATTTTTAAACTTTACATAACTGTATTAGTTTTGCCAAATATCAAAATGAATCCGCCACAGGTATACATGTGTTCCCCATCCTGAACCCTCCTCCCTCCTCCCTCCCCATTCCATCCTAAAGAAAAAGTAATCCTTCATCTCATCACCATGATGGACCAGCATCTGAGTTTTAGCCTCAGCAATTAGTTTTAATTATACTTTGAAACCAAAGGCCTAAGCAAGCAGGAAAGGAAAAAAAGTATGTAGGCAAACTTTCTAAGTAGAAAATTATCAAGGTGTGCAGTGAGGCAAATCTTTAAAATATTAACTTTTTATGATGTCAAGTATAACTAGAACTGGACAGACATTACAAATTAGGCTGGAAGGTTCCCAAAATGCTGGACCATTAAGTAGAGTTTCTCAAGGGTATAGCTCAAATCTACTTCTCTATGAGTACAAAAATTATAAAGAACTTGAGGAACATTTTTAAAATGCCTGATTTCCATATCTACTTCTGCCCAACAGCTTGAGGTATAACCAAAGAAGTACCAAAGAGTGCCACAGAGTTTCCTTGATTAAAAACTATATCTAGCCAGATGGCTGGGATTCATGTTAAAGTCACATCATTTATTTGTAAAAACTTTGCTTCTAATTTTTGTTTGCCTATCACCAGGACCTTTATCAATATACAATAATATTGGCATATTAGGAACTCCAGAAAATAGAGAAATAGTGTACTGATGCTGTGACAGAAATAATGGATTTGGCTTTATTCTAAATCCCTAGATAGCATTACTTTGAACCCCATCATTGTGAAAATGGATGGATAGCAAAATATAACTAAAAGAAACTGTGCTCACTTGCAGGTCAGAAATCTAGGCTTGAGGGATAAATTAAAAAGTTGCACATAGAGTGATTTTAGTAATGACACAAACAGGGATAGAAAGGGAAAGAAATACTGGAGTAGAATGTTCAGAAAAAAGGACAAATGTTGTATCCTTGGGATGGGAGGTGGTGCTGTGAAATGACTCTACAGTTGAGATTCTTAATGTGGTATCTGGGAACATTCTGAAATGATATGCAAATACGCGTGTGTGCTTGCCTGTGCGTGCTCATTTTCATGGCAAGAAGAACCACTGCTACACAGTGATAAGAAAAGGAATAAAAGCCCACAAAAAATGATTATTACATTTCCAAAGAAAAGATGTTGGAAGTCAACAACAGCCACCATCATCTCTCACTCAAAACAGTGATTCTTAAATTTTTGAAATTGATTGCCCCAATTGTATATTTTTTGTTAGACACAAAATATATTTATATTAATTTACAATTTATATATAAATATCACTAATCTGTTAATATTAGAAAACCTTAGTTTTATATACCCACAAATACACACAGTGATACACATACACACCCACCCATATATTCTAATATTTTTTTCCTGTCTTCTGTGGATCATCTAGTACACTTCATCTGGTCTCTCCCTTCTTCCACTCCTATGCCCCTTATAATTAATTATACAAAGAGTAATTAGAAAAATCTTTTAGAACTAACAATTATATCATGCCAGTCTCTGGTTGGAACTCATTAGTTCCTTACTATAGCTTAAAAGGCTCTCCATAATGTAGTTCTTTCTGTGTCTTCAACCTCATTCCCCAACTCTGCCTCACTTATTTAGCTCTAGCCATACAGGTTTCCAATTGCAAAGAATGTTCAAACTACTGCACAATTGCACTCATCTCACATGCTAGCAAAGTAATGCTCGAAATTCTCCAAGCCAGGCTTCAACAGTATGTGAACCGTGAACTTCCAGGTGTTCAAACTGGATTCAGAAAAGGCAGAGGAACCAGAGATCAAATTGTCAACATCTGTTGGATCATTGAAAAAGGGAGAGAGTTCCAAAAAAACATCTACTTCTGCTTTATTGACTATGTCAAAGCTTTTGACTGTGTGGATCACAACAAACTGGAAAATTCTGAAAGAGATGGGAATACCAGACCACCTGACCTGCCTCCTGAGAAATCTTCAGGTCAAGAAGCAACAGTCAGAATTGGACATGGAACAGCAGACTGGTTCCAAATTGGGAAAGGAGTACGTCAAGGCTGTATATTGTCACCCTGCTTATTTAACTTATATGCAGAGTACATCATGAGGAATGCTGGGCTAGATGAACCACAAGTTGGAATCAAGATTGACAGGAGAAATATCAATAACCTCAGATATGTAGATGACACCACCCTTATGGCAGAAAGTGAAGAACTAAAGAGCCTCTTGATGAAAGTGAAAGAGGAGAGTGAAAAAGTTGGCTTAAAGCTCAACATTCAGAAAACTAAGATCATGGCATCCGGTCCCACCACTTCATGGGAAATAGATGGGGAAACAGTGGAAACAGTGGCAGACTTTATTTTTCTGGGCTCCAAAATCACTGCAGATGGTGATTGCAGCCATGAAATTAAAAGACGGTTACTCCTTGGAAGGAAAGTTATGACCAACTTAGACAGCACATTGAAAAGCAGAGACATTACTTTGTCAACACAGGTCTGTCTAGTCAAGGCTATGGTTTTTCCTGTGGTCATGTATGGGTGTGAGAGTTGGACTATAAAGAAAGCTGAGCGCTGAAGAATTTATGCGTTTGAACTGTGGTGTTGGAGACTATTGAGAGTCCCTTGGACTGCAAGGAGATCCAACCAGTCCATCCTAAAGGAGATCAGTCCTGGGTGTTCATTGGAAGGACTGATGTTGAAGCTGAAACTCCAATACTTTGGCGACCTGATGCGAAGAGCTGACTCATTTGAAAAGATCCTGATGCTGGGAGAGATTGAAGACAGGAGGAGGAGGGGATGACAGAGGACGAGATGGTTGGATGGCATCACCGACTCAATGGACATGGGTTTGGGTGGACTCTGGGAGTTGGTGATGGACAGGGAGGCCTGGCGTGCTACAGTTCATGGGGTCGCAATGAGTCAGACATGACTTAGCGACTGAACTTAACTGATGCTGGGAAAGATTGAAGGTGGGAGGAGAAGAGAACGACAGAGGATGAGATGGTTGGATGCCATCGCTGACTCGATGGACATGAGTTTGGGTAAGCTCCGGGAGTTGATGATGGACAGGGAAGCCTGGTGTGCTGTGGTCCATGGGGTCACAAAGAGTTGGACACAAATGAGAGACTGAACTGAACTGATACAGGTTTCTTAATTATTCTCTGAACACTTCAAGATCGTTTCTACCTCAAAGCTTTGCACTTGCTTCTCCTTCTGCCTGGAATTCTCCTCCTTCAGGTCCTTGCCTGGTTTGATATCACTTTATTCAGGTCTCTGCTCAGTGGCCCCCTCTTAGCACTGTCTCAAAGAGTCCCACTGACACCCTTTTCTTGTCACTTTCTATCTCTGTGCCTTCTGGTCTTTTTTGGTTTTGTTTTGTTTCATAGCCTGTTCCATGGCCTGACACTATACTATATATCTCCGCTAGTAAAATGTAAGCTCCATGTGGTGAGGGATTTTGACAGTTTCATCTATGTGTCCCCAAGAACCTCGTGTAATTCTAATTCAAAACTGGTCCTCTATGATAAATGAATAACATCAAAGCAACTGACAGACATTCCACCTGCTGTTCATTTGAAAATTAACCTGAAAAGAATGTTCACATGACAGAGACCACCACACTAAGATGAACTATCAACTAAAAATCAGCTCTCTCTTTTCTCAATTTTCCCAACACCAGAATCACATCTTCCTTATGATACCTATTACTGTTTCTTATGTATGATCCCTATTTGCATATAGATCCTATCTCCATTAGTAGCTTTGGTGGGAAAACTCCCAATCTGACCCTTTATTTTCCTCCGTATCACATTCAACATGGAGCAAGTGCCCAGCCCCTGGACTGTGGGTGGGGCTGATGGTTATTACATCCTAGCCATGACAAATTGAGGTTCAGCTGCTCATGCAAGAGTGAGAGATGTCAGCCCCTTGGAGCCACCTTGAAAGATGATCCTTGACTCTACATTCAAATGGATGTTTACTGGCATTCATCTGCTGACAAGTCTGAATGAAAAAAAAAAGACTCATACTGGAAATGAATCTATGAAAAATCACCAATTCCTTATATGATAATAGAGGAAAAAACTAGCTCAATGTTGATAAAGGAATGATGAACACAAGTGGAGACTAAACTTATCAGAAAACCTTCTTTTTTAGAGGTCAGTTTCTAAACAGAAGTAGAAATATCACAAATGTGGCATTAAAATAATAATGTTTAGTACAAATAATATATTGAATAAAATTAAGAAATCAAGTTATGCAATAGGAACAATTTTAAGGATGATAAAATGAAAGTGCTCAAAGTTTCAGACTAAGCAAAGTATAATCCTATACTTAGACCAGTAGGCTGGTTATATTAAATACCCATAAAAATCTCCTTCTGAAGGAAACTCAAATATACTTGGACATGAATAATTTTCATGTACCAAAATTTATATAAAACTTGAAAATAAATAATAGTAAGCAAGACACTTAAAATTTCCAGATCTTATTAACAGTATCATTACCCATAAATTAAAAGAACTGTAATAAATAACTTCTTTATATCTCTTCTTATTTGATTTACAAGAATTCAAGTAAGAATCTAACTGAGTTTTTCAGGGTGCTTATGTTAAACTCTCATGAGACAGTAACTTAGAAAGTATCATAGAAGTCTGAAAAAACAGAGAGGAAATCAAAGACTAACGTAGGAGGTAGAAACTGAAGTACTTCAAGAATAAGTGGAATTCAATCAAGAAAAAATTGCAATCAACAGGTCTGGGAGAAAAATAAATCAAAATGCCAGTATCCATAAAAAGGAAAAGTTTAGAAAGCACAATACTGTTAAAGATCTCATGACAACAGAGAAGAGCAAGTGAGCTTGCAATAGGACACAATAGCAAAAATAACGATTTTTAGATTTTATATACAGCACCATAATTCACACTGGCCTAGGAAGGCATTCATGTTTCTATACTCTTATGTAGGAATTGCCATATTGAAACAGACCAGTGGTCCATCTCTTGCCATGCTGCTCTGACAGTGAACAGATGTTCAGAGGAAAGGTCTACTCTCACCAACCCAAATCCAGTAATACACCTAATGGTGCAACTCTATATCAAGAACATCATTTATTTTTGACCTCAGATGGCAATTATCTTCTCCCCAAAACTGACTGACTTTGATTTCATGCTGGGTGGCCCACTTAAGAGGTCTCATTTAAAATTACATCAAGGCTGCTACTGTCATTCATTTGGTTTTTCCGATACACTAAACTACTTTCACAATTTGCTGACTCCACTATCAACTATTAGGCTCTCAGAGGTGTGGAATCATGTAGGTATAATATAAATAGTTGTGTTTGTACTAGCAACTGATGATTTAAGAATCTTTTCTTTCATAAGATTTTCTATTATTGGCTTCAATGTTTTCAAAGACTTGAGTCTTCCCAATTTAATATAAGTGATCATCTTGAAGTGGAGACAAAAAAGAAACACAAATCTTTAACATTTGAAGGAAATCATAAATATGCAGAGTGGTAACAATAACCTTTTGACAGAAATTCTCTAGAACAAATGAGGTCTTGGGCTTTGTTTTGATGACTCTCTGACGGAGTGAAAGAAAGATGAAACAAGTACACTGGAATGGCAAAAGGCAAGCAGGCAATCAGAAGTATGAAACCAGAGCTCTATCTCAGTTGTTTCTGGTATTCTGCAGGTTCACATGTCCACTGCAGAATCACTTCAGTTATAAATCCCAAAAGTTCTCTCAGCTCCAGAGAATCTCCTTTGGGGAAGATATTTGCCTGCCATATCCTTTCTATAGTCCTGGAGGAGACAATTTAAGAATTAGAGCTAGAACAAAATTTAAGCTAATATGAAAGAATAGGTGCAACTGGGAAACTAATGACAAGCTTGGAGACACCAATCATTTCCTCCATCAGTATATCTGGGACATATGAAACCACAGCAGATAGTGGTGCTATACAACTTGATCAAAACGGGTACATTAACGTTCTGAATATTGCTTTGGAGATGGTTCTTCTGTTTTAATAAAAATCTGAAGCTTTGATAAGAAAGCTTATGGCTAAGTGTCTAAAATATCCCTTATATGAAAACCATCTAATAAATGGACAAATAACCCAAGATTGTCTAGTAATTAACAAGCAAAAATACTGAGAAGCATAATTATTAGGCTATTTCATAAGAGATCCAAAGGTATACAAGATAAGCCACGAACAAAAATCAAGTCAAAAGGAAAGAAGAATAAGTTTCCTATCCCCTGGAGTTCTTATTTATTTTTAGCTGTATTGTCAGGCTTGTGGGATCTTAGTTCCCCAACCAGGGATAGAACTTAGACCCGCTGTCATGAGAGTGCAGAGTCCTAACCACTGGTCTGCCAGGATATCCTCATCAATTTCCTATCAATGATGCCAGAAAATAGTCTCTCATGAACCACAAATAACCAAATCATAATTCAAGAACATGTCATCAGGAAAAACTTGGCCTAAGTATGAATTAAATGAGATCTCTGCATACCTTAAAAACTCTAAATCGATTCTAGGAGCTAAATTAATCAATATTAGCTTAAAATTAAACTGATATTTCTAGACAAGTATGTCCTTCAAAAGCAAAAATTTTCCTTACTATTCTAGAAATAAGGCTGCTATAAAAACCCATAACATGGTAGAAACTCTCAGTGCCCAGCAAACTTATAAATGTTAAATAAAAATGAATGATTGGAGATGAACTTTGTAACTTCTAAAAATAGTAATAGTTATTGTAGTATAAAAAAGAAAGTTAGCTTATCTTCAAAATCTTCTTAAGGCAAAGGAAACACAGAAAGAAAGTATAATGCATACTTTCTTATCAAAAAAGCATTTCTTCTTATCAGCAATAATTGCAGTTAAAAGAGCAAAAATAAAATGCAGTATTGTATACTTGAAAGTTGCTGAGAATAAATCTTAGGCATTCTCACAACAACGAAAAAAGGGAAAAAGGGAAAAAAAGAGAGACTGAGATTTAAGTGTGTGAGGTGATGGATGTGTTAATTACCTTAATCTTGGTAATCATTTCACAAAGCATATATGTACACTTTAAATACATACAATTATATTTGTCAATTATTCCCCAATAAAGTTGGGGGGACAGCAATAAAACATAAAATTCATGGATATTTAAAAACTTATTCAACTGTTATCATGCTGGGCAAGGAGGAGTAGAGGACAGTGATTACTGAACTCATTAAACATCTAATGTTGTCTATTTCTTTTGGAAATCAGTGTATTCAGGCTTAGGCCATCCCAACCAATGGCAGGCATAGAGATAATAAGAATCTTGGCATGTGAGTTCTTAGAATATCTCCTTTTTTTTTTTTTCTGAGGATGTCAGATTAGTCAGCAATATAGTTAGCAGTCTATAACAGGATGGAGAGAAAAAAGCAAGAGATTTAGATAATAAATAAACCAACCTGATTGTAGGAGCTACATATTTGTACATGGTTTCCATTTACCCAAAAGCAGAAAATGATTCCTCAAGAAATCATTAGGGCCAATTCCTATCTTCTTAGACATAAATATGTAACTCATTCAAGATAGATGGTTAGTTGTTCAGTCGCTCAGTAGTGTCCGGCTCTTTGCGACCCCATGGACTGCAGCATATCAGGCTTCCCTGTCCTTCACAATCTCCTGGAGTTTTCTCACTCCTGTCCATTGAATTGGTGATGCCATCATGATGTCATAGCTTTTCTTCCAAGGAGTAAGCATCTTTTAATTTTATGGCTGCAGTCACCATCCACAGTGATTTTGGAGCCCAAGAAAATAAAGTTTGTCACTGTTTCCATTTTTTCCCCCATGTATTTGCCATGAAGTGATGGGACCAGATGCCATGATCTTAGTTTTCTGAATATTGATTTTTAAGCCAGTTTTTTCACTCTCCTCTTTGACCTTCATCAAGTGGCTCTTTAGTTCCTCTTCACTTTCTGCCACTATAGAGTGATGTTATCTGCATATCTGAGGTTATTAATATTTCTCCCAGCAATTTTGATTCTAGCTTGAGCTTTATGTAGCCTGGCATTTCACATTATGTGCTCTGCATATAAGTTAAATATGGAGGGTGACAATATACAGCCTTGATGTACTCCTTTCCCAATTTTGAACTAGTATGTTGTTCCATGTTCAGTTCTAACTGCTGCTTCTTGACCTGCATACAGGTTACTTAGTCACCTCATTTTAAAAGATTTTCAAGGAAGAATATTCAACAATGATCTCTGCAGTCCAGTTCATCCTCCTCTTTCATCATTTTTAG
Organism: Bubalus kerabau; assembly: GCF_029407905.1. NCBI lineage: Eukaryota > Metazoa > Chordata > Mammalia > Artiodactyla > Bovidae > Bubalus > Bubalus kerabau. The sequence goes on from NC_073627.1 coordinate 26,078,319, forward strand.
AGGTAAAATGCTCTTTCCAGTCCATCCCTCTCTTTTATCACATGTCAGTAACATGGAAAGGTCTTCAACACTTTACCAACACCATGGCAAGAGCCTCTTAACCTTGTCTGAAATGCCCCCTTCCTCCCAAAACATAAATCTGACCATGTAAATTCATAAAACTTTTTTCATAGCCACTTACAAAATAAAGTTTAAATGCAGTCTTCACAATTCATACCCAAACTATTTTTACATCCTTGTCTCTGCTTGCTCCTACCTGTGCAGCCTCTGTGCCAGCCCAGCTACCCAACTCAACCCAAGAAAGTCTCCTTTCATACCTTTGCTCATACTTTATTTTCTGGTATTACATTTCCTTCATTCTTAACTGTTGACTGTACTTCAAGGCTCCTTGAAGTTTCTGGAGAATTTTCCACTCAAGGTGGTCTTACACTCCTTTGTTCTCTTACTACATTATAGAATTACTATAGTCTACCTTCAGTACTTCCCTGGACTTCCCTGGTGGCTCAGAGGGTAAAGCGTCTGCATACAATGCGGGAGACCTGGGTTCGATCCCTGGGTTGGGAAGGTCTCCTGGAGAAGGAAATGGCAAACCACTCCAGTATTCTTGCCTGGAAAATCCCATGGATGGAGGAATCTGGTAGGCTACAGTCCATGGGGTCGCAAAGAGTCGGACACGACTGAGCGACTTCACTCACCTTCAGTACATTTTCAAATAAATCTATTTGTAAGCTGCTTCAAGGCAGGGATAGTCTTATTTCCCCCGCTTTATGTCTTGGCATAGAGTTTGCACAGAAAAGCACTGAAATCTTTGCTGAGTTGTGCATATTTGTAGGCATATTTATCTAGACCTCTTTCTTTTGAAATGCAGTTAATTGCATGGTGGGGGGAAAATTAGCACAAAATCTGTAATAAAGAGAAGTTCACTAATAATTACACTCAACAGAAAGAGTAGCCTAGACATTTCTGTTCTTCCAGTCTTGCTACTTACTGGCGATGGCCAGAGCAAGTCACAACATCTCTGTGCAAATGGCTGCTATACTCCCAGGCAACAGCTCTGTATCCCAGGCAGGAAGAAGATAAAGGGACAAGAGGAAAGGCAAAAGCAAGAGAAGCAAGGCGCTTCCTCAGCTTTTTTGAGAAGAGACATTTCTTCCAGTGACTTCACCTTACACCTTCCTGGCAAGAACTCTGTATTATGGCTACCTAACTGCAGGTCTGTCTATGAAGGCAAGTGTTTTCAGCTGGGCACATGGCTGCTGTGGACAAAATCAAGGTTCTGCAAGTGAGAAATAAAGTGAAATGGATGCCGATATACAATAAGTAGAGCCTGTCACAACTTACAAGGAAGATAGTGACATTGCTACTGAAAATATAGCATGAAAATGACAACAGTAAAACAAAGCTAGAGAACAGGACATCAAGTGCATGTAGACCAACAAGAGAAAAGCCTCACAAGACTGCATCAATCACTGGGCAGAGAAGTGGCAGATGAACTCCAGTGGAAAGTACTAGCTAATGTTTTTCTTTAGTACTGGGAAAGTATAAGACATTTTGCTCACAGAATTCATATTACACCTAGTGGACTGTGGATATTCAACAATTAAAACCAAAGAAAAGTTTCTCACTTAGATCATTAGAAAGTGATCCTTAAAGACATTAGTCTAATGGATTACTCTGCCAAATAGGGCACAAAATGGAAGTGTTATGATAGAAAGCATTGTGACCTTTCTTTTTAAATTAATTTATTTTAACATTTGTTTAACAAGCAATTATTGAGCATTCCTATGTGAAAAGTACCACGCCAGATTCTAGAGGCTAGAGGAGGAAGAACAATACAAAGTTGGATTAGGTATTATCACAACCTGCAAAAGAGGTTATAATAAAGACAGAGAACATATATGAAGGCCTGGACCAGAAGGAGGGATGAGAGAGGGATGCTGCTGAGTGAGGGCAGATTCCAAATAGGACCATGGGTGCTGGGCATCTGTTCCTCTAACACTGCCCCAGGGACAGCAGGAATAACCTTCCCGGGTCTGGCTGGTGTTTTTTACAGGAAATCCTGCCCTTTACAAACACATGCTGTGCCTGATGTTTGCTCCTTATATATACTTATGTCGCTGTGGACTCTTGTGTGTTCTCAGCGGTTAGTCAACACTTGTTTAATGTCACAAATAATAGCGTACTTGTTAAAAAAAAAAACAAAAACCCAATCAGTGACCTTTAATTTTAAAAAGTACTGGAGGAATCAACCTACCTGACTTCAGGCTCTACTACAAAGCCACAGTTATCAAGACAGTATGGTACTGGCACAAAGACAGAAATATAGATCAATGGAACAAAATAGAAAGCCCAGAGATAAATCCACGCACATATGGACACCTTATCTTTGACAAAGGAGGCAAGAATATACAATGGATTAAAGACAATCTCTTTAACAAGTGGTGCTGGGAAATCTGGTCAACCACTTGTAAAAGAATGAAACTAGAACACTTTCTAACACCATACACAAAAATAAACTCAAAATGGATTAAAGATCTAAATGTAAGACCAGAAACTATAAAACTTCTAGAAGAGAACATAGGCAAAACACTCTCTGACATACACACAGCAGGATCCTCTATGACCCACCTCCCTGAATATTGGAAATAAAAGCAAAAATAAACAAATGGGACCTAATTAACCTTAAAAGCTTCTGTACATCAAAGGAAACTATTAGCAAGGTGAAAAGACAGCCTTCAGAATGGGAGAAGAGAATAGCAAATGAAGCAACTGACAAACAACTAATCTCAAGAATATACAAGCAACTCCTACAGCTCAACTCCAGAAAAATAAATGACCCAATCAAAAAATGGGCCAAAGAACTAAATAGACATTTCTCCAAAGAAGACATACAGATGGCTAACAAACACATGAAAAGATGCTCAACATCACTCATTATCAGAGAAATGCAAATCAAAACCACTATGAGGTACCATTTCACACCAGTCAGAATGGCTGCGATCCAAAAGTCTACAAGTAATAAATGCTGGAGAGGGTGTGGAGAAAAGGGAACCCTCTTACACTGTTGGTGGGAATGCAAACTAGTACAGCCACTATGGAGAACAGTGTGGAGATTCCTTAAAAAACTGGAAATAGAACTGCCTTATGATCCAGCAATCCCACTGCTGGGCATACACACTGAGGAAACCAGATGGGAAAGAGACACGTGTACCCCAATGTTCATCGCAGCACTGTTTATAATAGCCAGGACATGGAAGCAACCTAGATGTCCATCAGCAGATGAATGGATAAGAAAGCAGTGGTACATACACACAATGGAGTATTACTCAGCCATTAAAAAGAATACATTTGAATCAGTTCTAATGAGGTGGATGAAACTGGAGCCTATTATACAGAGTGAAGTAAGCCAGAAAGAAAAACACCAATACAGTATACTAACGCATATATATGGAATTTAGAAAGATGGTAACAGTAACCCTGTGTACGAGACAGCAAAAGAGACACTGATGTATAGAACAGTCTTATGGACTCTGTGGGAGAGGGAGAGGGTGGGAAGATTTGGGAGAATGGCATTGAAACATGTAAAATATCATGTATGAAACGAGTTGCCAGTCCAGGTTCGATGCACGATACTGGATGCTTGGGGCTGGTGCACTGGGACGACCCAGAGGGAAGGTATGGGGAGGGAGGAGGGAGGAGGGTTCAGGATGGGGAACACATGTATACCTGTGGCGGATTCATTCTGATATTTGGCAAAACTAATACAATTATGTAAAGTTTAAAAATAAAATAAAATTTAAAAAAATATATAAAAATAAATAAAAATAAAAAGTAACATGCTCAAACCAGCAAATTTAGAAATATGGAATCATACAAAGGAGAAAAACCCCATAATATCATAACCCAGAGAAAGCCACAATTAACATTTTGGTGTATGCTCTTTCTGTACTGTTTTGTACCCTGCTTTTTACCTTTCATATATCATGAATATTTTCCTGTGACAATAAAGACTCCTCTACTGACAGCATGATTTTTAATGGTTGAACTGCAGCCCATCATATGGTGTACTGTAATTTATTAAACCAATTCCATGTAATTAGACATTTAGGTTGTTTCCAATTACTTGATGTTCTAGGAGCTGTACTGACTTATTTCCTTAGAATAAACTTCTCAAAAGTGAAACTTCTGGGCCTAGAACTCTGCATGCACATTTTCAAGATTTTTGAAAAATAACTGTCTATTTTTAATTCTAAATGGGGAACACATGTATACCTGTGGCAGATTCATTTTGATATTTGGCAAAACTAATACAATTATGTAAAGTTTAAAAATAAAATTAAAAAAAAATAAAGACAAAAAAAATAATAAATGTTCACTACATAAAATTTAGAAATAAAATCAGGTCAAAAATATTTTGGTGATGAACAATATAGTCTTTTTTCAATGTACATATGAAATACATATATTTCAGAAAGTAAGAGCTTATTATATGTACTGTCTTAAAGCCTTATATTTCCCCTTAAAGTATAAATATCTTCTGATAGCCATTGTTCTTTTATAAACATCACTTTTAATGGCTGCATATAATCCATTGTGTGGTAGTAGCTTAGATGTTTAACCTGGTTCTCAATTTTGTGCTTTTATAAACAAGTCTGCAATGAACACCCTTGAACACTTTTATGTATGTTTATTTTCTTAAAGTACATGCTAAATCAAAGGACATTTGCAATCACAGTTTTTGTTACCTTTTCTCCAAGCTTACCTCTGGAAAGACTGTACTAAGCAATATACCCACTTGCAGTGTGTGGCCACTTCTTACACTTTTGTCCAACACTGAGTATTTTCATTTATTGCTGCCCAACCATTTTCAGCCTGATAAATTCCAATTTATCTTTTAAGACATAATTCAAATAGCACCTCCTTGAGAGACCTTCTCTGAATACCAGTTTCCTTTCCAGGTCTAGTTACTGCTCCCCACACTGTGCTCTCACAACACCACTTATATTCATTTTTAGTGTTTATAAGTAGTCAGATTATTTATTCAGATATTGTCTTTTCAATTAGACTGCATGCTTCTTGGAGGAAAAGGTCATGTCTAATTCACTGCCACAGTCCTAGTACCTAGCTGTGTCTGACACACACAAAGCAACAACGACGACTTGTTGGATGAATGTACAAATTACTGCCAGAACTTCCCATGTTTTCCTACAGAAAATGCTTCAAGCTTGTTTTCAGATATCAATGCTTGATATAACGTGCTATATAATAATCTATAGGTGTTATAAAAATAGGACATGTTCAAGATTTTTGATGTGTAATCTAGTGGGAGGTACTCATGGGAAATAGACGGGGAAACAGTGGAAACAGTGTCAGACTTTTTTTTTGGGGCTCCAAAATCACTGCAGATGGTGATTGCAGCCATGAAATTAAAAGACGCTTACTCCTTGGAAGAAAAGTTATGACCAACCTAGATAGCATATTGAAAAGCAGAGACATTACTTTGCCAACAAAGGTCCATCTAGTCAAGGCTATGGTTTTTCCAGTGGTCATGTATGGATGCGAGAGTTGGACTGTGAAGAAGGCTGAGCACCGAAGAATTGATGCTTTTGAACTGTGGTGCTGGAGAAGACTCTTGAGAGTCCCTTGGACTGCAAGGAGATCCAACCAGTCCATTCTGAAGGAGATCAGCCCTGGGATTTCTTTGGAAGGAATGATGCTGAAGCTGAAACTCCAGTACTTTGGCCACCTCATGCGAAGAGTTGACTCATTGGAAAAGACTCTGATGCTGGGAGGGATTGGGGGCAGGAGGAGAAGGGGACGACAGAGGATGAGATGGCTGGATGGCATCACTGACTCGATGGACTTGAGTCTGCGTGAACTCCGGGAGTTGGTGATGGACAGGGAGGCCTGGCGTGCTGCGATTCATGGGGTTGCGAAGAGTCGGACATGACTGAGCAACTGAACTGAACTGAACTGAACTCATTAGTAATCTTTGTAGAAGGAAAAACAAGTAAAATATGGGGAAATTTAAATATAATTACATTATACTAACGTTATAACATAACACTCTGCAATCTTATCAAGTCTGTAAAGCATCAAGAATTCCACCTTTATTATAAAAAACGTGAAACAGGAACATCTTTGTATGTACATCTTGCTCTTCCTTCCTAGAACTGTCCTTATAATGGAGAGGAATGCATTTGTTTACATTAGTATGGGTCAGACTAATTAGGATGCCTGCCAAAATCTTCCTGTCCCATATTCTTGAAACTTTGATAAGTTCATTTATTTCAAACCCAGGGCAACAGAGAAGATAAAAACACAAGGAATTATCATAGCTTGTGGGAAAATCTACAGGTCAAACGACTCAGGCTCTTCAATCTCCTGGAGCTTTAGAATTATTGGCAACAGAATTTTAAGGTCGTCTCTCATTGGAATTGTTTTTCTGCAAACTCAGCATCCCTGTGAGTGAAGAACTAATTTTGTTTTAAATGGTTTATCTACACCAAATTTAAACACTTGGACATTACAGGTTACAGTATAAGCATTCCTTTTATGTTTGAAAATTTTTTTAATGTTTGTTTTCATTCTTCTATTGATTGTAGATTAGAACTCAGAGTAGGAAATTAACAATATGTCCAATAGTTTCTCCTCACTGTTTTCCTAGATTGAGCACTATCAAAATTTACAGAACACTAGGAACTTATAATAAAGCTCTTTAATCCAAAAGACTTTCTTTCCAAAGAACCATTTTAAGTGATGACCATAATGTGAGTGATAAGAAAACTGAATGGGTAAAGGGTTTATAGCCATTTGGAACGGACCATTAGGGTCAATACAGAAAAGAGCAACTGCATAATTCTTTTTCTTCTTTTTTAAAATTTAACTATGCATTTTCCAAAGTGACAGCTAAAAATGTAATGGAATGCTCTTTCAATATAAGTACAGAAAAGCATAAATTCAAGAGACTAAGTGGTAGACCAGAAAATAAATCACAGTTCTTAGACTGGGGTTCTAATGCATCTGCAAGTTGATTTTTAAAAAATCTGGCCCATGTAGAAAATTTTGCCTTGTAAATCTCTTTTAATCTACATGTTGCCCTTCATCGCTTACTTTTCCTTATAATTTATCTGTTGAAAAATCTAGGCTTTTTAATTGTTAGAATTTCCTACTGTCAGCACTTTGCTAATTGCATACTCACAGGGAAGTTCAACAGGTTCTGTCCTTTTCCCCCTGCAAGTTGGTAGTTGGACCCAAAGACTCGATGACTCATGTTTGCCTTTTTTATGTCTATTTCTTAATTTGAAACCACATATGAAAGTATTGCAGCTCACTGGGATGTCTGTACTTATTACTGCAGAAGGAGCAGAGGCTAAGAATAAGCATGGAAAGAGTGTGCTCAGAGAACTCAGACCCTGCAATCGCCCATCTTCTGGTCTGAGCATGTGGGATGCATGATCTCAGACAAACCTCAAGCTCAAGCTTTCTCACTTATAAGACAAAGATACCACTCACCTCATGAGACTGCTATGAGGGTTAAATGGAGCAACACATTCAAACAAGATTTTTAAACTGTAAAGTGCTATAAAATCATACAAGTTAGTGTCATCATTACTCATTACCAGGGGCTTAAATAGTTTTATAATAAAAAGTTTTAAATGTCTTGGAGAATTAATTTCTTAAGAAAGATTAGATATGGCATTGACACAAAACAAGGAGATGATTTATTGACTTAATGAATACTTGTGAAGGAATAAATGACGGCCTCCCAGCCCCGCCCAGAAACTTATAGCCCTATGACTCAGGAGCTCTGAGTTCTGTAGGATGAGAGCTTGTAAGCTTCTAGCATACACAAACATCACAGTACCATTTAAACAACTCACTCCAAAGCCACTCATCAAAATGTCGAGTAATGATTTATAGCAGGTGAATACTGAAAAAAATGCTGATTTTTATTTACCTTTCAATCTGTGCAAATCCATTAACTATGGATTCTAATGCTCTTCTTCAAAGCACTTTGCCAGGTCACTTCCCTTCTTCCACTCCACATCCTGTTTTCTCTGGGCTTCTCACATAAATTTACTTGAGGGTCCTTCTGCCTATTCACCTACCTCACACCTCTGACCTTCTCCTCAGCCACAGCCAATGTCTGAGCCTTTTTTTCTTTTTTCTCTTGCCCACCCAACTTATGTCCAATCCATCTTTCAAGAAGTTTCTGAAATACTATTTCCAGGTTGTCTTGACCATGTGGTTAAGAAGAAGCCATTCTGAGTTTCATTCTCCTATATGGAATCCACTAGCTACACAAAGCCATTTATTTTTTTTTAATTTTTTAAAATTAGCTTTTTACTGGAGTACAAGTTGCTTTACAATGTTGTGTTAGCTTCTGCTGTACAGTAAAGTGAATCAGTTATACGTACACATAAATCCACTCTTTTTTTAGATTTCCTTCCCATTTAGGTCATCACAGATCACTAAATAGAGTTCCCAGTGCTAAATAGTAGGTTCTCATTAGTTATCTCTTTTACATATAGTGGACCAATCTCCAATTCGTCCCACCCCTACTACATGAAACCACTTGCTGCTGCTGCTGCTGCTGTGTTGCTTCAGTCGTCTCTGACTCTGTGTGACCCCATAGATGGCAGCCCACTAGGCTCCTCTGTTTCTGGGATTCTCCAGGCAAGAATACTGGAGTGGGTTGCCATTTCCTTCTCCAACATGAAACCACTTAGATTAACCAAAAATATATATATTTTTGGCCACGCTGCATAGCTTGCAGGATCTTAGTTCTACAACCAGGGATTGAACCCACACCCTCAGCAGTGAAAGTGCAAAGTCCTAACCACTGAACTGCCAGGGAAATCCCTAATTTAGCCTCAGTCTTACTAGTCACATTTTCAAGTACTTGGTAGTTACATATGGTAGTGGCTATACTATTGCACAGTGTAAATATTACAGGACACTTCCATTATTGCAGAAAGTTTATTGGATAGCACTGTGCTGCAGCCCATTTCCTCTCCCTCTTCTATACAGTCTTGGAAGACAATGTGGAAGAAATATAAGCTTTGAAATTAGATGCTTTTTAGCTTTTGAATATTGGACTTTAAAGTGACTATATGAAACTGTGTAAGTGCTCTGCACAATGCCTGTCAGAGGGTAAGTGCTCAGTGAATGGTAGCCATTAATACAATACTGCTTTCCCGAGTAATTCCAGAATCTCTAATTTTCCTTTTAGCAGTGTATACAAGAATCTGGAGAAGCAACAGCAAATGTTACTTCCTTTTCTGCAAGGCTATGTGGTATATTCGAAAAGTTATGGACTTTGAATTTATATAGACTTATTCAAACCCTCCTCTGCCACTTTATTATCTTAGGACCTTGAGCAAATTAATCTCTGGTGGTCAGTTTCTTCATCTGTAATATGGGAACAATAATATCTACACTGCACAGTAGTAATGATGATTAGAGATAATGTATGTACAATACTATGTCTCGCATATGGTAGGCATTCAAGAAATTTATTGTAGAAAGCAGGTACTAATAATTCACCTTATAGAGTGCCATGTACTCAACATAGTTGCATACTAAGTGATTGTTGCTGTTGGTAATGAAGGTCAGGCTAGTAAATCTTTTGTAGGATGACGTTTTGCATTGTTTAAAGAGTTTTCCCTCAATAGGGCTTTCTCTAGTATTCTTACAATGCAGCTAAACTAAAGTTTTTCTCTATGGTATTATTAATTCCGCTCATAATAGTTCTCTTAAATTTATATAAGGAAAAAATGAGTATTCACAATCATCAGGCAGGCTTTAATTTACCATTGTCATAGCATGAAGACACTTACGCAGTGGCATGCTGGACTGGAATTGCAAAGACTGGCATGAAGAACCGTCACCATCACTGCCACCAATGAAGGCTGCAGCTTAAAATTTTGCCCAGACAGCAAGTCTGAAATTTCTGCCTCCAGAGAAAAACTTAAAAAAAATCACACTATTTTTAAAAACAGAGATTTAGTGCATATATGAAAAATTGGAGGGCAGAAGGAAGGAGAAGGAAGCATTTTGTATCCTTAGATCCTCTTACAAATTCATGCTGCCATGAGAAGTGCAAACAAGAATTGAGTCACTCTTGTTTCCAGTAGTTGGTACTCTCTAAGTGAGAGCACATTTCAAGCAGTTGGTCTACCGGCTTGCTACGTCTTGTTCCTTCATCTGCTAGAATGCTTGTGGGTCTTTCTAAAATATCCTTGGAGGAGTAGGTGGAAAGTGGTGAATCAGTTTAGTATCTAGTCACTCCCCAGGAAAAAAAAAAAAAAAGAGTGACCAAGTAACCAAATAAAGAGAGCTATGAGTTCAATAACCAAGATCATCCCATGGCATGGATTCTGTTATCATTGAGCATAATTCCTTTATCTCTTAGAGACAATCAACCTTCAGCCAGGGGAGTGTAACCTTAAAACCTCATAACTCAGTTTAACATAGTGTTAAAGTTTGGGGTGATATTTGTCAGTGCTGGGGCTGATACAAACAGTCTGAGGGAACCTAGAACAAAGAGTGGTGGGTGAAGAGCATGTCACCTCTGTGCACATTTGTTTCCTTGATGAACAAGGAACTATTAGCTGCAGAGAAAGCATTATCTAGGTGAAGAATGATGCTGATTATTTTAGTTGCCTCTCCTGAAATTGTGGGGTAGAACAGAGGGTCTCAGTGAGTTAAGCAGCAGGTTTTTTACTGTGATGCTGAGGATTTTTTTTTAATTAAGTTTAATTTGGAAGTGTATATAGACACATAGCTCTTCTTCAACAGAAACCAGAAATCAATTTGAGATATAGACCTCTTTTTAACCTCTGCTCTTACTTCATTAAATCAAAAAGTTTTACAGTACTGAATCATATAAGACTTTAAAAAGTCTAAAGTCTTAAACAATTAGTGTTGGGTTAAACAACAGATTTTATACAAAGTTCAAGAAGAACTTGTTAATAAAACATCTGAAGGGGGAAATAATATATTCATTGAGCATGTGGCTTTCTGAAGGAGCATGCACCATCTTCAAATTTTAATTCTCAATAAATTTAAACTTCAATTGTGAACTTCTATATAAAATATTATTTCTAAATTCATCTTCTCAATAAAGTTGTTTACTACTTAACAGAGTCTTGTCATGTTATGTTTTAAATTAATAATTGCTCTCATTGACTCTAAGTAGAAATGTAACCTGTAAAGCATTAAAAAAAAACACTCACAATTTTAGTTTGCTCTTAAAACTACAAGTATTTTAAATTACATTTGTTATTTCAAAATATTTTTCTTTAATTTCACCATTAGGCAGAGTTCATGATATTATTACATCTTTAAATTAATTTATAACTTTTATAAAAGAATAACAATGTTAACTCTTCTTTGAATGCAGATTTTCTGGTTTTCGATGCAAACTTTTATTTTTATTTTTGCTGAATAAGTTTATTTTTATTATTTCTTTTCACATGTCTGGATCTGCTGGATTATAGACATATAATTTAAGTTAGCATCTTAGAAATCCAGGAACTTTCATACAACAAACTCATTAAAATATATTTCAGAATCTGACTCAGATAACAACATAAAATATCCACTTTTATCATTTAAAAAATGACCAGCATATTTCATTTTAAAAGGATAGTAAAAGTTTCTTAATCAAAAACCTCTTAGAGGTTTTTTACCACATGGATTTACTGCAAACTTGCTGTATCTGCCAGGCCAGTAAACCTGCCATCCCCTTTAGTCAATATCTCACATTGAGATGCCATGTTTTAAGAATCTTCCTGATCGGGTAAATATTATAGAATACATTCTTTTCTAACCCTATAGACATACCTTTCAAGGGCACATTTATAAGAGCTGGAAGGACTGAGGAAAAATAAAACCCACACTGCTTTTTAGAGTTTTAAAATATTCTTTATTGGAATTTCAATAATTCATTTAGCAGAGTGTGCAAAAATTTTTATAGAAATCTTTTCTTATTTTTACACTTTTGCCATATATTGAAAATCATATTTAATATGGTCTTATATCTTTTAGACTGAAAAACAGAATATGTTAGAATTTGTCAGTGATAGCTTGGGTAAGAGTTTAAAGAAAATTATAACTAAATCAGAACTCAGTTTTTACCTATTCCATATAGGAGAAATAAACAAAGTCATGAAAGTTTTTCCTAGTTCTGATTTCTGTAGTGCTAGACCAGGATCCCTGCAACACTCTGAACAGTGATTCATACTGTAACAGTCGTAACAGCAACACTAGTAACAATCATACGTGAACTGTAAAATGTGCTGTAAATACTAACTCAACTGTTAGAATTAACCTGTGCAATTCCAGAAATTTCTCCTTAACTAACTTCTTAAAAAGAGTATAAGAAACAACAAAAACGCTAAGGAAGGCCACCACCAGAAACAAAATGTAAACATCCTAAAAGTTTATAAATTTATGTACCTTCGCAAGTTAAGTCTGCATTTATTTTTGCTAGACATATTTAGTGTAGTAACCTAGCCTTCTTAACTAAACTGAAATTAATATCAATTTTTCCAACATTTGTGCTAAATTTCTTTGCACCCAGTATGCAAAGTCCTTATTCATACATGTACCTTTCTCTCTCGTTTAGATAAAGCTGAAACTTTTATATAGCTGAAAAATGTCTTTCCACTGGTAAGACAAGTTATATATATTGTCTCTTAACATGAAATGAAACATATCTTTTTAAAAGTTAATACATATTTAGAATTAAACTATATTATGATTTGATAATTTATCTGTGGAACAACTATAAAAGCAGTGAAAAGTTGTTTTTTTGGAAACCAGGATTTAAAAAAGTGAAAAAGATAGTAAGAAGTTTCTCTGGCTCCTTTTTATATAGCTGAAAAATGTCTTTCCACTGGTAAGACAAGTTATATATATTGTCTCTTAACATGAAATGAAACATATCTTTTTAAAAGTTAATACATATTTAGAATTAAACTATATTATTATTTGATAATTTATCTGTGGAACAACTATAGAAGCAGTGAAAAGTTGTTTTTTTGGAAACCAGGATTTAAAAAAGTGAAAAAGACAGTAAGAAGTTTCTCTGGCTCCTTTTTATGTCTTATCCTAAATTAAAAGGGTATTTTAAAGAATTCTAAATTAAGAGAGAAACACTTAAAAACAACATTATCAAATTTAAATAAATTTGTTATTCTTGAAGAAACAACATGCAAAGGATTTCACACAACAAGCTCCTTGAATTGACCTGGTGTTCCTTAGAAAAATTCAGAAAAAATTCTTGCTTTACAACTGAAAGCATTTGTAATATGGAGTGAAAAAGCAAGAAAGAAGTAAGTAACCTGCCTATTTTCAGCTTTAAAGATATGACAAGGAAAATAAAAATTATTTATAATGACATTTAATAAGAACTCAGATGAGGTTTTCTAGGAAAATCTCTTCTATCCTATACTTTGACAATGATCACAAAACTGCAACAAACCTTCTGACACCTCCTTATAGCTACAAAGCCAAATATTTGCAAACAGTTTCTATATTACAATGTATTAACTGTAACCATCCAACAAATTGGCTGTTTTAATTTCCCTAATTTTAATGCTAAAAGAAAGAATACAAAATCTTAAACTGATTAATGAATTTGAGTTAATAAACAGTTTTTCTAAAATGAATCTTTTTCCAGAAGTAAGAAAGCTACACTTAAAAGGGCTCTGTGAAAGTATATATGCTTAATTTAAAATCAATAGTTCAAAGAACATGTACCTAAGAGCAGTTGTAATTTTTTTGGTGACCAAACTAATTGAAACAGACACAGGTATAACTAAAGGCCATTATCTGCATCTCTACTCATAATTATAAGAATGTTCCAAAGTTTTAAAGAAACTCCACAATTTAGTGTGTCTCATGAAAAGTATGGCCTTAACATGAAAAAATCAGATCCAGCCTGAGAAACCTGACCACAGATTAGGAAATAGGGGTATATAAGATCCCTCAACCTGACTACAGATAAATCTCAAAAATGTTGTCAAATTATTGTTTTTCTAAAAGTGTAAAAACTAGACTTTTACTATGAAGATCCATAAATGCTTTGTTATTAAGAGATTTCATCTTTAGGTTTGTTAAATTTTGTCTTTAGATATTCAGAGGAGTGTCATACTAAAAATTAATAAATAGCTGAGATTAAAATTATATTCGTACATCTTAAGGGAGAAGCACATAAAGTGAATTAATTTCCCTGTTTGAAAAAAACAATTATCATCTCTTCAAATGGGGGAGAAAAAAGAGAATCAGTCAAAACTACCAGTTCTCTATTTAATATTTAAATCATTATGCTATTCTTACTTATTTCACCTGTGTAAAACTCTTTCTCATCTTGTTCTGCTATGTTTACGTCACTCTTCTCTTGTACTTCCTCAGTGAATATAATATTAAATCCTCTCTTTTAAAATTAAAAATATTTAATATTAAAAATCAGGTCTCTAATTTATTTCTAGAGTTCTTAGAATTGCTAAACAGGACCCCATTTTTTTTCATTAGAATGTGACTTGATCTCTCATAAAGGCAATCTACCTCAACCATTATTCAAGTTTTTCAAGTAGCTTAAAAAAAACTACTGAGGAGCAGTGTCTAACTTTAATCTTTTCACCTCCTGGATTGCCATGTAAGGCATATCATTGGTTCTTATCTCTAGACCAACTATTCCAAGGAAGAACAGAAATGTTACTTTTAATGGCCTCCTAGAAAAACAATTTTGTGCTACATGTAGAAGTTTTTTCCATAGGCAATACACTTGAATTCATCTGCATGCCAGTTCAATCTTCCCTTCATCTGTTTGCTACTTACTAGACATTTATGTAAATATATCTGAAATTCACAGAAGGAATGCTACAATAATATATTATAAAACTAATAAATTAATTTGTTATAGGAGATATAGGATATCTGTTTAAGTATGTTAGAAATGCTAACAATATCCATTTTTAATGAAAAAGAAAAAAGTACCTGCAAATTTGGTTTAAAATTCATATTCAAGCCTCCTTCATTTATTTAGGAATATAAACCCTCAAGATTATGGTTTTATTTGTCCTCCTCCTGACTTGTGTAATAAGCATATACTGAAATGACAGTTGTTAAGAAATTAATATCTTTTAGGTTTTAGGGCATTAATAAAAGAATAGGAACTTCTCAGATCTGAGTGTGTGTTTGTGCTCGAACATATATATATACATACACATATACAATATATATGTATATATATATGTGTGTGTGTGTGTGTAGTTTTTATATGTAGTAGTCTATAATTTTTAAATTCTTGGATTCACTCCCTATATTCACATATTGAGAACTTATGTATCTTATAGCCTTGGACATCACTTAAAACAAAACAATCCAGAAAAGTTCAGAAGTAATATTTTCTTTTACCACAAGAGGGGGCTAGAGAATTCTAATCTCTTCTAAGGTCTATAAAACCCTTTTAACTGCTACTTTATAGACATTCAATTACAACAGGCCATAATACATTAAGGCATTAAAATACACATATATCCCAACATATGCCAAAGCAAGCACTACACTAGTGTGCCCACCAGATGATCACTAACACCAACATCAAATAAACACTTAGGCGTCTTTAAGAGGTTTATATGAGATTTTACGCTTTAGTCAGCTCTTTTGGTTAGGTGAACCCTTCGGAATGGAAAATATCAAGGAATGTGATAAAACGCCCAAGAAGTGGAGAGTATGGCAGGAGAAGAGTGAAGTAAGGATTAAGAGAACTGAAATTTATGTAGTTTGGAAAAGTGAAGACTCTAGGGATGAATGTTCACAGTCTTTAAATATCTTCTAAAGGTAACAATATAAATGAATTAGGGGAATTATCCAGTCTCGGAAGATGGTATAGAAGAGAGCAATGGCCTGAAACTAAGGAAGGAAAAGTTTAGGTTAGACATGAAGAATAAATTAGTAATAATAGTTGGGCGGGAAATATGTCCTGCAAAGGAAGGATACAGAGCATAATGGCTATATTTGATAATTAATTAAATGAGATATTAGTAAGAATGATGTGAATTCATTAGGAGAGCTAGATTAGATAACTCAAGTGATTTTTTTCCCCTAAGCTGTGACAATCTCTAGGCCCAACTACGTACTTGGATATTCATAAATGTCTTTCAATGATGATAACGGTCATTTGTAGAAAGGAGTGCTCATGATCCCAGTTAACTCTATGTTTTTTTGATTAAAACAAAATCTGGAGTATTATTATGAAATAACATAATTACAAAATTAACCATTAAAATTATGCTTATCTCTTAGAGAATTCCATTAAAATAAACTATACCATACAAGCTATACCCTAACAGCTCATAGAAATGGGCCCACAAATAATTGGCTAAAGGTTTCTATAAGTGAAAATTTTCCATGAAGGAACAACTCCCCTATAAATCCCAGTTTTACAAGCCAGAGAAACCACTTTGTATAATATTTCCCTCTAGACTAATGTATCTGGGTTTAAGCTACTTAGGGCCTAACATAAAAAAGCCTGTCACTCAAAGTCAGAAAGGCAGTGTAGAGCATAAGTGTAATTATAGTTTATGAATTCAACAATCTTCCCATAGTAGACAATAATTTTCTAGATTAACATGTTTCAGCATCGTTTTAAACAGCATTACTAACATTTACTTTTTACTTGAAAAGCCAGAGTTCTATGACAAAGCAAAAGAATTTATGGCTAGAAGAACAAAGATCACCAAAGCATGAAGAAATCACTCTAAATATACACTTACATATATATATACAACAAAAATATATAAAACATAATATATATTAAGTATAAATAAAATTTATGCCTATATAAATTAAGTATATGTATCTACATACTTGGCCTGAAAGTTTTATGCTTAAACAAAATTCTTTCACATTTAAGTGAATATTAAACTTTGAGATAAAAATGGTCAATGGCTTTGCAGCTTGAAGAAGGATGGTCTGCCTTTGACTCAGTTTTATATATACACATATCAGATAACTATATTACATTAGCAACCAAAGCACTGTATATCATTTTGCCACCCCTGTAATGACCACACTACCAACTTCAATAATCACATACTAGGACTTTCATATTACCACTACACTCATTGACTCGTTTAGAATTTGGAGAGAAACAAAAAGTATTTGAGGCAATATAAAAAAGCTTAATCTCATCAGCCAAATCACTCACTTAAAAATCAACTATTTACATTTTAAAATGGCCACTGTTACTTCACTACTAATTATAGTAGAAGCTCAATAAATGTCGACCTTTCAAAGAATGGGCTTTTGCTCATATTGCCAGTGTGGAAAAAATTTCTCAAATCACGTTGGCTACAGCAAAGGCCAAATCTTATCCTGACTTTCGTTCAAACTACTGTAAGTCCAACCAACTGTTTTTTTTGTTTTTTGTTTTTTTCCCTGAAAACTCAGTCCTTCAAAATCAGCACTTGATTATGTACCATATACCTTATTGTGGGGGTGTTCAGTCTTCTCTCTTCAACTAGATAATTTACTTACTAACCAAAGGAATCGCACCTTATTACTTTTTGTATCCTCCACGCATCATCTAAATTCATAACTGAATAAGGGCATTCAATATAGGAATTCAATAACTAACTCTTCATTGGCAGTCTATTAAAATCTATAACATGGACAAAAAGGCCAAAAAAGATAATGAATTAGTTCTCTGTCAAGTCAATTCAGAAACTAATTGTATGCTATTCACAACTGTAATTGTCTGAATTTATGGAGCCCTTTGAAATTCTTTATAAAATACTGCCTCCAAATCATTCTGGGAAGATAACATACATAGGCCAGAGAGACACACATGTCTGAAGAACTTGACTAAAACTTCTGAAAAATAGCTTAATGCCCATGGTCAGGCAAAGCTATCTGGGTCCGCACTGAAAAGCATGCTGAGATCAGGCAGGTGAGGAAAGTACACAGTATGGGTCAGGGGAGGCTGTGCCCAGGTCTTGGTTTTCTTACTGATTCTGTCTTGCTGACCATAGGACCAGGCACTTGACCTTTTTAAAATGTAGTTTCCATTTTGGTAAAACAGAGATTAGATTGGGTGATTACCAAGTCTCTTCCATGTCTAAACTGCCATGGTTTTAATGTTAAAATGTGGGTTATGTTTGCAAGGAGTTTTTCCTAGTGAAAGAGGCATTATGGAAGCTATCCAACAATCAACACATGCGAGAGTGCTTTACTAAAGCACTGGACAGAAGGTTAGAGTTTAAATACGCACCAACAGCCCAAACATGCTTGGCTGAAGAATGAAAAATGAGTAGTTCATAGACAGATAATTGTTATTGTTTTTTTTATTCTACACAAAACATGTATAATCCTTGGTAATCATTTGTCTAAGTTATATAAATTACTGTCAACTTTGAAGCCCAGTTTGTCATCTTCATCTGTGATTTATACCAGACTATATAAACGACATGATGTCTTAGATCTAATAAGACATTTATCTTCATGAAGGAGGCCACTGCAATCCTGAGTGACAGCTTACTTACCCTTATCACAGTTAACTCAACACTGAGT
Organism: Bubalus kerabau; assembly: GCF_029407905.1. NCBI lineage: Eukaryota > Metazoa > Chordata > Mammalia > Artiodactyla > Bovidae > Bubalus > Bubalus kerabau. Next base: position 26,096,904 of record NC_073627.1, read on the forward strand.
CCTTAATTTCTCCCAATGATCTGAAATCTGATGGACTCACCTGAAGCCAACAGAGACTTGTTCAGAAATCTACCATGCTCATGAAAGTATGTGTTTTACAGTAGGAATTTATTCTTTGACTCTCAAAACACAGACATAAAAACCAGTTTTGTGCTCTTCCACAGTGTACACTCTAAATACACAGACATAACTTCTGTTAGGTTTGACAGGAGTCACATGCCTTACTAAAGAAAAATATACCTGCAAGCAATAAAGATAAAAGCAAATAACTGAAGAATAAAAATAAAATGAGATAAATGCTTGTTTGAATGTATGTATGTTTATTTATATAATCATATATGAAGAGGGACTATTTGAGTCACTTCTATTATTATCATATAATAGAATAAGAAGGTACTAACAACCCTAAATATGTTCATATAGTTTATGTAATTTAAGAAAAATACACACCAAGAATGTAATGTGCTTGACCCCATCAGTGAGAAGGAAGCAAATGGCTTGCTGTTTTTAGGCCATTAACTCTTTCAACCTACTAGGGTACCAATGACTGACTTGCAATAGCTTTCTAACATTCCACGTGAAGCAGCCATAAAACACACACATTTTCCTCCAAAGCTGTCAGCAGTATTCAGCCTAAGGTTTACCTGATCAGAGGGGTCACTTACCACTAATCACTGCACCATTAATTCACACATCCCATAAGTACTATAAGAAGTGCAGTTTATTTATTATGTGAAACAATATAATTTATATAGTAAAATCAGGCCTTACACACAACTCACAGCAATGAGGTCTCAAACTGGCTTGTGAACAAACATTTTTTTATCCTCACTGAATATAAAATCTATCAGGGGTGCTATGAGCAGACTTGCTATGGTTTTTCCAGTAGTCATGTGTGGAAAGTGAGGTGGACCATAAAGCAGGCTGCGCACTGAAGAATTGATGTTTTCAAATTATGGTACTGGTGAAGACTCTTGAGAGTCCCTTGGACAGCAAGGAGATCAAACTAGTCAATTCTAAAGGAAATCAACCCTGAATATTCATTGGAAGGACTGATGCTGAAGCTAAGGCTCCAATACTTTGGCCACCTGATGCGAAGAGTCACCTGATGCTGGGAAAGATGGAGGGCAGGAGGAGAAGGGGGCAAGAGAGGATGAGATGGCTGGATGGCAACACCAACTCAACGGACATGAGTTTGAACAAACTCGGGGAGATAGTGAAGGACAGGGAAGCCTGGCGTGTTGCAGTCCATGGTGTCGCAAAGCATTGAACACGACTGACTGACTGAACAACAACAAATCCTCCAGTTATCATTACAAAACATTAAAAAATGTTTTTAAGAAGTGTTAAAAATAAGGCCATAAAAAAAGATTTTATTTTAAAAATATTCTGGTTTTTAATATATCTTTCAGAAAAGGCATGGAGTTGAAAATGGCCACTACTGGTACATTAACAAGTCTACAATTCTTTTAAGTCAAGTAGCATGTGGCACCCCACTCCAGCACTCTTGCCTGGAAAATCCCATGGACGGAGGAGCCTGGTAGGCTGCAGTCCATGAGGTCGCTAAGAGTCGGACACGACTGAGCGACTTCACTTTCACTTTTCACTTTCATGCATTGGAGAAGGAAATGGCAACCTACTCCAGTGCTCTTGCCTGGAGAATCCCAGGGACGGTGGGCCTGGTGGGCTGCCGTCTATGGGGTTGCAAAGAGTCGGACACGACTGAAGCGACTTAGCAGTAGCAGTAGCAGCAGCATATAAATTGGCCTATAAAGGCTCTTGACTTAATCATTTTTACTCTTCTCCAATGGTGGTTACAGGTTTTTACTTTTCCAATTCTACTTTTCATTTTGCTGGAGAACAAGAATGCTTTATAACCTTTAACATCCAGATGTAAAAATAAGTTCGAAAAACATTCTTCCTCATTTCTTCCCAGATATATCTGACCAATACCGTTTATTACCTTTTCCTTAATTAGAAGGTAATAATACATGATACATAATATTAATACATTATTACAGATTTCTGGTTTCTTCACTTAAAATCATTTTATTTTTAAAATTTTTCTTCCAGAAGGAGTCACTATAACCTTTTATAGAACACTTTCCCTAACCCATCTTTAAAAAATTTATATATGTGTTGTTTAGTCGCTAAGTCATTTCTGGTTCTTGCAACCCCATGGACTGCAGCCTGCCAGGCTCCTCTGTCAATGAGATTTCCAAGGCAAGAATACTGGAGTGGGTTGCCATTTCCTTCTGCAAAAGATCTTCCCCATGCAGGGACTGAACCAGCATCTCCTGCCTTGGCAGGCAGAGTCTTTACCCCTGAGCCACCTGGGAAGTCCCGTATATACACAGGGGTTCTTTGTAATTATATATCCATTGTATATTTTGGACAATGAGAGCAATCAAATTTTGAGCTTCATAGTTGGCTGGCTTTTGTAGTTGCTGTATTGAATGCTTCATACTAAAAAAATTTTCCTTCAGTAGAGTAGAAACTATGTCTTCCTAAGTCTATAAATCTAAATTTTATTACTTGTTAGCAAGTTTTCATTCCTGATTATGGGGTTATGCTCTTGTTTGTAGGTAACTCTCCATAGGCTATAGCCTGACATTCTCAGACTGAGGGCAATTTACAAAGGAAGAGGGGAAGGAATTGTGATTAGGTAGCAACATGCTCTCATTTTTATGCATGGTTTAGCATGTAACCTTGGTTTTCATTTTATGCTGTGCACCTGGTCAGGTTTCTATATTCTTCTAGATCTCTTTGTAGTTTTCGCAAAAGCATGACCCAAACACGACACGCACCATGGCTATTGCTTCTCATCACTGAAGTTATGGCCAAATGGGTCAGACTGCGTCCTTGCATAACTGTACGTTTAGGATACTGATCTGGCTAGAGCTGGAAGGCAACCAAGCTGAAAAATTTTAGGACTGATCTTTCATTTTTCTAATAAAGATAAAAATTCCAAGTGTTTAAAATAATGTTACTATAAATAAAAATTTTTTTAATCTTTTGTTCCTCATGGATCACTGTAGCTATCTCATCAGTATTTATATCTGTCCATTTGTCAATGTATTAATAGTGTGTTTTCCCAATGAGATAGTCAGCTTCATGAGGGCAAGGACTGTGTTTGACTTTTTACTGCCTAATAGCTTAGCACAGCATTACCTTATAATCTCTAAATAAGTATTTGTTAAAATAACGAATAAATAGCATATCAAATGTTACTGTTCTCTATAATGGTGTAATCTAGTAAAATAGGATATAAAGTTTACTTAAAATTTTATAAGCATCTCTTTAATTTCACAAGAAATGTACATATCTTTATTTTTCAGGGGAAGGAAACAAACATTTATTGTGCCCATTATCCATCAGGCACTAGGCACTTTGCTAGATTCAATACTTTGCAGAAACATATCTTATCATCCTACAGTCAAATAAACAAGTCTATTCTTACCTCTACTATTAACAGTGACACTTTGGGAATTCTTTCAACTTTAATGTGCTTTGGGATTTTCCAGGTAATAGGTTTATCTCTCACTGTTAATCACTTTCTTTAACTTCAACTATTTTTAATGAAAACATTTTAAATATACTATTTCCACTTAGAGGTCTTTCTGGCTTACTTACTGTTCTCAGTTGTGTTTGGGAAAGCTGGAAATACTAAGTAAGTGACCTATGGATTAATGAGGTACTATTGTTCTAATTCTGTCAAGCATTAGATTGATCAAAAAGAAACAAAACAAATTTTTTGTTTTGCACTGTTAATTTTGTATAATTATTAATCAGCTACCAATGTAATTATTAAGCTTTCAACCCAAATGATGTTTTTAGTATAAAAACTTAGGTATTACTAATTGAGCTAGGATACAAAGCTCAAACAAAATAAACTGCTTCTGTGTGACTGAATCTATAGTTCTGTTTGGTGGTTATCAATTCAACGAAAATAAGAAAATACAAAATCACCAAAACGGCTAAATGAAATAAGAATTAATGACAAATTAAAAGGAGAAGGGAATGCAGGGATTATGAACACTTGGAAAATGCCAAAGTCAGAGGGAAATTTGGAAGAAAAATAAATACCAAGATCACAGACTAATAAAGAAAAATAAAGAATAATTTACCAACTTTACTCCCAATCCCTAAGTGAATGATAAGCTTCCAATTTAATATTCAGTTTAGTAGCATTTCGACATCCCCCCAGCACACACACACTGCAAAGGCACAAGAGAGACTTTGATAAGATAACCATGTGCATCAATGATGATCAAACCTTCTGTTCAAGTGGCCAAATGCCAGAAGAGGCACAGTGAACTCCCACCCCTGGGATATCTGAGCCTGAGCCAGAAACTGGCAGCCACCATGCCAAATTTTTTATATTCGTGTATCTTAAAAATTCATATATATTTTGCATGCCACTATATTACATACCAATGTGTTTCTAATATAATGTTTATAAGGGTTGAATTATTTAACTCTTCCCATTCCCAAATCTTCAAATAAAATGGATGTTCCAGGAAGATCTGCATTATGGTTCTTGTGATTTTCCCTTCCCCTTAGACAACATCAATATGGTCAGAGAGATGTGAGTATGGGTAAAAATGATATCCTATTATAATATGATAAGCTCAAGAGTCTCAAATAATCCTCAATATATCAATAATTCAATAATCATTAAACAATGCTCTTAATTCTCATGAACTTCACTGAAGCTAAAAAATATGAAAGAAGGTTAAACTGGGCCCTGCAATCTTAAAAAGGTCTCTTAGCTTTTCAGCTACAGTTCTTATAGAAAGATCGATAATGATGTCTTCCTGCTCCAATATGGAATTAGTGTTTCCCTAAGTACATTAACTTGAGAACTATTGAATTATCTAGGAGGATAGCACCACAATGAAACAAATAGTTGTTCTTTGCAAACGAGTGATTACCAATACAGAGAACCTTCTGAAGACTGCTAGATTGAGAGGCAAAGACCCCAGGACAAAAAGTATAAAAGTATGGTCATCCTAAAGACAGAAAGATGACACTCACCCTCATCCTGATAATCTGACAAAAAAGGTGCATCTGATGTAAAAGAAGGGCCAAGAGTTCCACTGTGATTATCATCGGAGCTGTCCTGTCCAAGGTAATTTTCAGGTTGGTCTCCCCCTGAGGGACAAAAAAGAAAGAAAAAAGGTCATACTTCTGACATCTTAATAAATGTCTTTGTAGATTCCTTCTAGAGGCCAGTGTTAGTCACTCAGTCGTGTCTGACTCTTTGTGACTCCATGGTCTGTCCATGGAATTCTCCAGGCAAGAATACTGGAGTGGATTGCCATTCCCTTCTCCAGGGGATTTTCCCAACCCAGGGACTGAACCTGGGTCTCCTGCATTGCAGGTAGATTCTTTTCCATCTGAGCTACCAGGGAAGCCCAGATTTTTTTATTTACCAAATATATACATATATATATATCTATTAACATAAGAGAAACATATAAATAATTTATAGAACCAACCTACTTGGATGGGAAATCTTCCATTCAACTAACTAGAATTTAGAAACTGTTAAAGTGAGGAGACCTTTTGCCACCAGAAAGAAATTTCCCCATCACACTTAAAATGAAAACATAGTTATAAAAATATCCCATTAATTACAGCCTTTACCCTGAATGCCTCTATTTCCAAATGAAATAGAATAAATTACACAAAGAGTTAAACTTCTATACATAATACAGTGTAGCAAGGTCAAGCGGAGAAGGCAATGGCAACCCACTCCAGTACTCTTGCCTGGAGAATCCCAGGGACAGAGCGGGGTGCGGAGCCTGGTGGGCTGCCGTCTATGGGGTCGCACAGAGTTGGACACGACTGAAGTGACTTAGCAGCAGCAGCAGCAAGGTCAAGATTCTTTCCTTTGTTAAAAAATAAGAGAAGTAAAATTTGGAGAGAATCTGGACTATTTCAATTTAAATCACTACTTGTTTTGCAATTTTAAGGAAGTTCTCTTTATAATTCTCGTTTATAGCCTATGCAACCACCTCTTAGGAAGTCTAAAAACCCTAAGAAGGTAATATTTGTTCTGCAAAATTGCTTTGATGAAAGGTAATGTATATACAATTCTGAATAAGGCAATTAAAATAATGCTAATCTCTTTTGGGAGTTTTTGACACACTAGTGGATTATATTTTGTAGAAGTGGCCCATGCTATTACAACACTTTAAAAGGTTTAGAAAGAAGATGTTACTTCATTCAGAAACCAGAAGAAAAGGCTCTGCACTGCAAATGGCTTTACTCAAAATCCCCCAAACAGAGGTACAGTCTGCTGATGAAAGGACACCAACAGCTGCTCAGTTCATTTCACAAACATGAAAAGGGGATTTTCAACTGAATTTAATATTATCTCAAATACTAATTTCCAAAGGAAATCACCAATGCTAATCTCAGTAAACACTGTAGAGTTTTGGCCCTGGATTTCAACTAGGGAGCAGTGAAACCGAACAACCTACATAGAATCTGTATTGCCTCACTTTAAAGGTTTATTTCCTACAATTAAACTAGAAGGATAGGGAGGATATAAAATGATTAAAAGTGGAAAGCTGTAGCCTTCTCTTTCCATAAATTAGATGATCATATCTAGATTCCTCTGCAGACACCCAATGATAGGTAGACGTCCATAACTGAGTTGAACACCTGCAGATACAGGACTTTAAAAATAAACTGTGGAGTTTGTTGTGGAGAATAAAAGTAAAATTAAAACAAACAAACCCCTCACACAACAGTCACTGGCTAGAGTGGGAAGAAATGCTGTGTTTTACTAGGTTACTTGATCAAGATACAAAGCTTATAGTTCTGCTAAAGTACTACTGAGAAATTTCTATTATAAGCAGAAAAATTCTCAAATACTGAACTGAGGGCTAAAATTCTCAAATTTTACATCACTGCAAATCCACTGAAATGATATTATCAAGGCAATCTAAATGTACAGCCTGGCAGGCAACCTGAAAGTGAGCTGTGAGGTTAAAGGAATTTAAAATTTTTGAGTCAAACAAAGATCCAGTGAAAAAGTAGTCATATGGGTTGCCAAGCAAAATTTAACATTTGTAGGACATAATGGACATTATTTATCAACTGTCACTCCAGACTCAAAGTTTTCTGCTTGCTCCAGAAATCCGACAAATCCACTCTTACATATTCTAGCAGTCTAGGCTTTTTTAAAAAAAAGCAAATCAGGAGGGGCTTTGCTTTGCTTTGTTATTTTAAATGAGCTTTTAAGTTTTGGAATAGTTGTGGATTTATTCTAAGTATTGCAAAGATAGTACAAGGAGTTCCTACATACTGTTCAACCAATTTCCCCAATGTCAACTTTTTACATAACTAGTATATACTTGTCAAAATCAAGAAATTAGCATTGGTACACTGCTATTAACTAAACCACAGACCTCATTCAGATTACACCAGTTTTCCCACTAGCGTCCTTTTCCTGTCACAGGATCCAATTCAGTTATATTTAGAGCTTCCATTTGTAAAGTATTATCCAAAATACCTGCCTGGATTTGGCATGCCTGGAGAATCCCATGGACAGAGAAGCCTGGTGGCTATAGTTCATGGGGTCACAAAGAGCTGGACACAACTGAAGTGACTTAGCATGCATGCATGCATTATTAACTTCAGATGGAAAAGTCATTTCCATGTGATTCCTATGGTATCTAAACATAGTTACTCCAGGTGAGTTTTTAACAGCTACCTCTGTGCTAAATACAAGACCATGACTCTGTAAAGTATACAACAACAAAGGTAAACAACTCAATGCAGGAAAAATAGAGCCTAGGTCAGTACTAAAAATGATTGCAGTGGGGGAAACATTTAAAAATATGTTTTACATCCAAGTGTAATTAGTTCCTGATGAGGGAAATGTAGCTGTAAGTGTTTTCAGTGTCATATCAAGTGGCCCACCTCCCCTGGACACACACAGAAAAAAAGCCAGTGACATATAAATAGACACTCCCATGTAATTAAAATGATTACAATTATTCAAGATGCATGGGTGAAAAATTTTATAGAAGAACTAACAATTACTGTGGTCATTTTGGATTTGTTGAAGTTTAGAACATAATTTTTTCTTAAAACATAATCGCAAGTAATCTCTGGACTCATCTACAGCTCTTAGAATTGCAGTTACAAGTGGCCACAGCCACAGTCCAGTGGGATCAGACATAAATGATCACAAACTATAGTGACAGACATTTCCATTCAGTAGCTCTACAATTAGGGCTTAGAACTCCACCTGCTTTGAGTGGCTTTCTCACAAGCAAGACCCTAGCCACTAGAGACACTCTTTCCCATTGCAACTTGCTCAGAATCAATATATTTCTATCCAGATATATATATATTCTAACACACAATATCTCCATTAATCACATCCACTACCTTCAGTCCCTTCCTTTTGTATTTCTAAACAAGATCTGGAGGAACTATATTAAGGGTTCACCTGCTATTAGCTGGTAGTTTGCTCCTCTAATCCTAAGTATCATAAGAATTGGGCACCAGAAACACCCCTTAGTATTATCAGTGGCAGGTTTCCACTGAGTATGGTGCTGAGGAGCCTGTAAGGAGGATGGCTTCTCTATTCTTTCCTTCAAGTCAAACTCAATTTCATTCATGCTCCATAGAATGATAAGGTGGGAATTTCTGAGGGTTGGAGCAGAAAGATAAAGCAGCTTTGTGTCAGGTGTAAGGTAATTATTTGCTAGGGTTTCTGTGCTATTTGTTTTTATTCCCTGTGTTTTCATTAACAGCTAATGAGTTTTCTCCCTTAATTCTGAAACAATAGCTTGGCCACTTGAAGTTGGCTTTTTCTGCCATGAATTCAACCAGCTGTTGCTGCTCCATAAACTTTATGGAGAAGTGAATTAAACCGCTAAAAACTTTCATTTCCTAATTCAATTCCAAATGAAACAGGGGAGAAAATGAGCCATGATGATGCTCCCCTCGTAACTATTTTGACTCACGGCAAATCCATCTGATTCTGAACTTGCAGGTACTATTTGCGGATAAAAACAAACCATAATGATGATTTTACCAAGAAATAAGAGAAAAATTTTAAAAGACAGAAAAAATAAAAAAGCATAAAACATAAGCATAAAACCAAAGAATAATAAATACAACATATAAATATATGTTTGTTTATTCAATATGCAAAGGCTCAATGTGTTTTTTCATGTTACTATGAAGTCATTAACTTTTACTTTTCTCCTAATTAATTATGAGCTATATTATAAAAACTTTATGCACATCTGCAACCAACTATATGGCATGGTTGAAAATTTTCTAGGGTTTGCTATTAATTCACCAAGTATCTCCGGATAATATAAGGAAAATGAAATAAATGTAAAGTTGAATTGTTTTTGCTTTCATTGTTGACAATGAAAGGGAATATACAACTTCTGACTCTATTTAATACTTAAGAACCCGTGAGATACAAGCTTCTTCTTTAAATTAATAAATCTTGAACAAAATGTCATAAATAAAGGTCTCTGATCCAATCCAGTTAGTTGTCATGCTTGATAACATTAATATTGCCAGATTTTCATGGACCAATTTCCTAGTAATGCAGTTCCCAAAGCTGAACTAAGGTAAGATTAGTAAAACTTCAGCTTATTATTCCGTATTTATAACCATTCACCTAAATTATTAAATATAATACCAACTAAAGAAATATATTGAGTACATACATGTCCATATATGTGAAATGTTATTCACATGTAAACATATTCTGGAGAACATTTGTAACACCAAATCTAAAGTTCTGTCAACACTTCCATTATAAATTAGATACCATATTGCACATACTCATGCATTAGAAAATGTATGGTGTTTCCCACAGAACATCTTAGAGGCTTCACCTATTTCTAAATATCCATTTCGATTTGCATGGTTAGTTCTTGTGATTAATACATGTATAGTGAAGGTCTCAAATTCTTCTCTGTTCTATAGAGCCTGACTTCCTGCCCATCTTTTTTTTTTCTTTTGGCCTCCTACATCTAGCCATAACTCAATGTATAAATATTCTTTTTTCCCCCAAGGCCCTGGAAGTGAGTATAATAGTACTGAATGTCATTAAGTCTACAGAACAAATGACGGCCCAGGTAAAGAAAGTTTCCATTTATCATTCTTTTAAAAAGTTGCTACAACTAGATCTTGAATGTACAAGAAATAAATTGAGCCTATGACTGTTTTTTAGCTTGGAATACTGTTTATTCTAATTGTATAAATCATGCAAAGAATCACAGACTTTTTAAGAACCTTTAGGGATCTCATTTGTAGAGAGAGCATGGTTTAAATGATAAGAAATGGAATCAAATGGGTTGGATGCTTATAGCAGAATCACTCCAACAACCAAAAGGGGAGCATGGTTTAATAATACTTCCAGAATGAACTACATCTGTCAGGGGTGAGTTGGACAGGAAAACGCCCAGGGGAGCCAATGGAAAAGTTTCTTTTTTCTCCTTCCTTTAAAAAAAAAAAAAAAATCCTTCATGATACAGTTTTTCATTTTGACCAGTAGGGTGAGCTGCAGTGTGTAGCATCGTCCTAATTCTTCAAAAAAAAAAAAAGGTAGCCACTGTGTGAACCCTCTGCTCTTTTCTTCCTTCCCCTGACTCACACCGCAAATGCTGAGATTTTTAACCCTTCTTAGGTTTCACATAAAGACATAACTCCTGGACATTAACAAACTGGAAGACTGACAGCAAAATATAAACCAGATAATTGTATATGTGACAATGCACACTTCATAAAGCAAATTACGCCTGTCAGCAATCATTCTGGCTTTACGCTAACACATTCCATCCACCACTGTTATTGTTCAACTGCTACTAAAATGGGACCTGCTGAGTCTGAATATTTTCAATAGGAATGAGATGTTGACAGAATTCAAAACATGTAAATCTAGGTATTTGGTAGTATGTAGTACATATACTATAAAATGAATGCATTTATTATATGGCAGCCAGGCAATCATAACTGACATTATTGGTTCATTGTTCTGTTTTCCACTGTATTCTTAGCGTTTAAGTCTTACTATGAAGCTATTCAACTGAATTTTCAACATGTTTTGACTTATAGGAGAAAGCAGCTCTAGTAACAATAAAAATATAATAGCTAACTGAACTCTTACTGATTACAGGCTCTGGGTCAAGACCCTTTAGGTACTATCTCATTTAATCTACAAAATAATCCTGTGATATACTATTAATCCAAAGTTACAGATAAAGAAATTGAGATCCAGAGATTAAACAATTCACCCAAAGTCATACAGGTGACTCATAAGTGGCTCTGACCCCGCCTTGTCTGATTACTAAGATCTTGTTCTAATTCACCGAGCTGTACAGTCTCCATATATGCATGCTTTGTAAATTACAATTATTACTCAAAGGCAAAGCATACTGAATGACTTGAATTTATGGCATGTGCCATTAATATCAGTATTTTTTTTTACTTCAGCAAGGTAAATCTATAAAATCAAAAGTATAATTTATTATAAGTAGTGGGAATACTGGTAGTCATATTATGCATGAAACTAACAAAGTCAAATGTGGTCAATTATTTGGTCAAGAAGGAGCTGGTCCGATTTATAGGTTCAAATGTACCTATTATAGTATTGTTGCAGTGATTTTTTTAAGAAATACCACTTTTTAGCATGAAGCTCATGCTTACAAAAAAATACAACATTTTGGGTTTAGTCAGATCAATATGTTGAATTTTTTTCTAGTGACGTCTGTGTGATTTTGTTTGATCCTGGATATTTTGATGCTGCTTCAGAGAAAGTGAGGCAACGTGTTCCACACCCAAATACAGCTTTGACCTGGCCTAGCTATAGAACACATTTCCTTTCTGGCACCACCATACTTAAGTCTCATAGTAGGAAAACGCCTCAAAAATATGTCGTTAACTCTAAATGTAGCAATTTTATTACTATTTGATTTATCTTGCTCTCTTTCCCTCTTTTCCTTTCTCTCAAATAATAAACTGAGTGGACCTCAGCACCTAGTCCCTGTCCTGACGCATCCTAGGATCTATCATATCCCAATCAGCTTATATTACTTCTTGAGGGAAACTATAAGCCCACTTGGATTTCAATATCTCCTGCTGAAGAAGAATGGGACTACACTGTCTACAGGAAGATATAAGAAAATTTCACAAAAGACAAAGAAGTAAAAATAAAATAATGTATAATAAAGAAGGTACTATGGGTAAGATAAGCAGGCCTGAAAACGTAAAACATCTTTTAACATACTGAAGAAAAGGTGAGTTTTCTTTGTGATTAACATAGGCCTCCAATACCACTAAAGCTGGAATGGCAAAAAGTGACAAAATTCAGCCTCCTTTTGCCCCTCTGCTTAATAGGAACTCCTGTTCATGTATGAAAATAACAACATGTATGTGTATAACAACATTAACAACCAAAGCCTCTTAACATCAACAAATCTGTTCAATGTTTGGCCTTTTTTGGAACAGAAGTTTCACATGGAAAAGTATCTCCTTGTATTTAAATTTTATTTTTCCATCTTTATTGGGGTAGCACTAACAAGGAAAGTGCACTAATCTTAAGAAAAGTGGTATCACTTTTTAAGTTTAGGGAAATGCCTTTTAGAGATGAACTGTGATCAAGAACTTTCTAAACTGGCAAGTGTGTGTTAAGTGCATGTCAGCTGACAGGGATAGACAAGTTCAGAGATTGATTCTTCCACTCTGCCTCTCAAGTATTAGTACTGACTGGAATCTTTATTTTATATATCATGTAACTCCCCTTGTACACAACTTAACAGTTCCTTTTCTGTTTTTTTTTTTAATTTATTTTTAAACTTTACAATATTGTATTGGTTTTGCCAAATATTGAAATGAATCTGCCACAGGTATACATGTGTTCCCCATCCTGAACCCTCCTCCCTCCTCCCTCCCCATACCATCCCTCTGGGTCGTCCCAGTGCACCAGCCCCAAGCACCCAGTATCGTGCACTGAACCTGGACTGGCGACTCGTTCCATATATGATATTATACGTATTTCAATGCCATTCTCCCAAATCATCCCACCCTCTCCTGGTAAACAATAACTATTAAACAAGTTTCCAAGAGAAGTATGTGTTGCTGAGAAGCACAGTGAAATGCTATATAAGAGAATTGGGCTTAACCATCACCTTATTCAGTCTCCAGATATCAAACAAACTCACTGGCTTTCAAGTCCAAGGGCTTACTCACAACGAATTTTAAGCAGAAACCCCAAAAATGTTATATTCAAATTAACCAGAGATTTCTCTCAACACTTTGGGTCCAAACCATGAAAATTCATTAGAGGCACAATTCCTGAAGTAAATTAATATTTACACCAAAATTCTGTGTTCAGAACACAGAACTGTACTCTTTACCTGATTTTCTGTATTGATCCAGGGATAATTCTATCTAAGAAAAAATAGTTTATGTTTTTTTCCTCAACAAGTTTCCAGGCTAATCAAATAAAATTAAAGCAGTCATTAATTTATCATTTTATTTTCTTTGCCATCTACATAATGACAAGAATCAGAGGTTCCATGAACTTTTAATTACCACGCATGCAAAAAAGAAAGACTAAGATAGGGTAAAAAGGTATTCTTTATCAATTACCATGCGTATTATATGATCCTATTTTATTATTTATTTTAAAGTACACTTTTAAGTGGTAGGTTAACTTGCCACACTTATGTAATACTGGTTTCCAAACATGAAACAACAGAGAATACTGCTATTTTATATCATCAGGATCTCACCTATAAATTCATATGTAAAAATAAACAAGGAAAAAACATGAATGGATATAAACTACCAAATCATGATTCTATTGAAAAAGAGCTACTGTATTAAATCAAGTTTTTTGGCGTGCTTCTTTTTCTCCCAAGCTTTGTTGATATATCATTGACATACAATATTGTATTAGTCTTAGATGTACATCATAGTGATTTAATATGTGTATACATTAAGAAATTTGGGGGGGATTTTCCATAAACTTTTAATGAGTTGAAAATACATTAACAGTTAAGACTCCTCCACCAAGACTGTAAGTTTAGTCAACATCCATAACCTTGCATAGCTACAATTTTGTTCTTATGATGAGAACTTTTGAAATCTACTCTCTTAGCAACCTTCAAATACACAATACAGTATTGTTAACTACAGTGAGCTTTATTAAATAAAAAAGTTAAGTATGCCCAGAGCAAAAATTTCAAACATTACAAGAAGGAGTGTAATGAAAGCTCATCTTTCTTCCCTTCTCATGGTTCTTCTCTCCAGAAGCAATATGTTTTGTGGGTATTCTATGAATTTTCTGTCTAAATATAACAAGTGTCTGTGAGAGTAGTAAGTCTTTTTGTTTTAAAAAAAAACAACAAAGGTAGCACTTGTCTTATCTTGTATCCTGCTTTTCCTCCTAATCATTTATCTTGGAGGTTGCTTCATATTAGCAGAAATAGACTTACTTCACTTTTAACTAATTTTTAGCCAAAAAATAATTAATGCACATGGTGAAAATTCAAATCGCACCAAACGATATAAATAACAAAGATTCTCTCTGTACTCATACTGGTACCTGCCTCAGCAGGGGTACCATGGTTAATAGATTCATGTGTATCCTTCCAAAAATATACTATATACAAATAAAAGCAAGCAAACTTGCATGCATGTGTGTGCACATACACACATACACACAGAGTACACTGTTCAAACTGCCCTCTTCATTTAACAATATGCCTTGGAGAGCTCTCCATGATACACATATATATTCCTTTAATCTCTATGTAGCACTCCATTAAATGCATATAACATACTTTATTTAACTAGTCCCCTATTGCTGAGCATTTAGGCTGTTTGGAGTCCTTGCTATTCCAAACAATGCTATAAAAGAACATTTGTGCGTATAATATATTGTATAGGGAATACAGAAGGCAGCAGCATCTGATTCAAATGAGTTCTTTTGCCTGCATGAAAGTCAGTTCTTTTTCTTGTGTCTCAAGATCACATATGCCAAGATGGGACTTTACAAAGGACATCAAAGCCTTAGAAAATTTTAAGGTTAGAAAGGAAAAAAGTGAGTCTTTTTGTTAAAAAAAAAAAAACAAAACTAACCTTTGATAGAAGCTGCAAAACAGTGCATTAATTTAAAAATGCATTATTGCATTATTCCACTCTAGAAAAACCCAACCAGTAGATGTATAGGAAGTAAAATATTTGAAAAGGTATCAAAGTCAGTAATTAAATTCAAAAACAATGTGTATGTATACTTCCACTTTCTACAGATTAATTTGTATAACATGTAGCAAATAAGGAAAGGGGAGAAAGGTCCAAAGGAAGTCAAGTCACAAAAGCAGCTGTCAAGATTGTTGATGCTAAAAGTTTGGGCTAAAGCCAAAGGCAGGAGCATTCGTCCCGTGTACATTTCCCCCTGTTAAATTCCCAAAAGACATGGAAAACATTCTGGAAGATTTCTTTTTAAAAAGTAGTATAGGTTAGGATATTCTAGGTTCATAACCAACACTTGTGTTTATAAAATATTAGCATTCCAGGAATAGTGATAGAAAGACACTTAACAATAAATTACAAATATTGTAAATTCAGACTTTTTCTTACATTTGCAAACACATCATAAATTTCGGCTATGTTTCTTTGTGTAAATCCTACTTATGACTGTGCTAAAACCTTCTGGCATGAATGCAAAGAGTATTTTCATAAATAAAACTTGTAAAATCACTGTACACTCCATTAAGTCAAAAACACTTCTCTTCAACTTCAAAGGGAAACCTTTCTCTCCTTTTTTTAGTGCTAAGATGGTGTTTCTTTGCTGCTTTAATGGCTTGCTTCTTGTAGTTGTCATAACTACATGCTCCAAGTATGTGATAGTAAGAAAAGAGAAGGAAAGTGACATCCATGCTTCGATTCAACATGTCTCAGACATTA
Source organism: Bubalus kerabau (assembly GCF_029407905.1). Lineage (NCBI taxonomy): Eukaryota > Metazoa > Chordata > Mammalia > Artiodactyla > Bovidae > Bubalus > Bubalus kerabau. The sequence goes on from NC_073627.1 coordinate 26,112,867, forward strand.
CAGAGCAATAAGCTCATAAATCTAACCTCTGAAGTGCCTACCAACAAAAAGTCTGCACACACAGCCTTTAAACACAAAATCTCACAAATATATGTATATATACATATACTCCAGTACATATATATATATATGGTGAGTTAAATGGCCTTATACCAGGGTTCAGCTGGAATGGATGAATATTATGGAAAGATATGTGAATATATATTACCTAAGTTCCATAATAGATTTACTTGCATAGCCCTACTTTGAAACATAAATATAATACTTGTTACCACTTCAGTAAGCGCCTACCAAGCAGCAAGCACTCCTCATGAGTTCATCATCTTATTAAAATTCATTACAACTCATAATAAGTGTGAAGAAGATATTATTAGGGCTTCCCAGGTGGCGCTAGTGGTAAAGAACGTGCCTACCAATGCAGGAGACGCAAGGGACGCAGGTTTGATCCCTGGATCGGGAAGATCCCTTGGGAGAGGGCATGGCAACCCACTCCAGTATTCTTGCCTGGAGAATTCCATGGACAGAGGAGCCTGGTGGGCTACAGTCCACAGCGTTGCACAGCATCAGACACGACTGAAGGACAGCACACGCACACACATAGATATTATTAGAAGATTTTTTAAATGAGAAGGTGATGTCATTTGCTATAGCTCACAATGCTTGTTAGTAAAGGAACTGGGATTCGAATTCAGATCTAACTTCAAAGCTCATGCTGTTTCCTTAATAAAACATTAAACTTGAAACAAAAACTTAAAAAACCCTCATTGTTTTATGTATTTTGTGTCCAAGATACATAAAGTATCTTATGCTTTCATGTACCAGGTTTCATACTAGAAACAAAATATCATTACATTTTTTATTCATTTCAAACTAGATTTTTTCTTTTATTCTTGCATTATGGTGAATTTTTTAAATGTACAAAGGTAGGAAAAAGTATAATAACCCCCCTTGTACACACTGTCCAGCTTCAACATAATTTATGATCCATTTTATTTCATCTACACCCCACCCTATTTATTTCTTCCTCTCCCATATTATTTTGAATAATACATCAGAATCTATTACTTTATCTTCAAATATCACAGCATACAAATATAATAAACATGTCACTGTCACACCTAAAAAATTAGCAGTTGATTCTCAACATAAAAAATCCAGTCAGTGTCCAAATTTCTAATTCTCTCATAGATTTTATAGTTTGATTCAGGATGCAAATAAGGTTCACACATTAGTTGATATGGCTTTTAAATCTCTTTTAATCTATAGTTAATGTGGTTTTATAATAACATTTTCTTTATTCATTTTGTATTATTTGCTTTTGCTAAGCTGTATTTTTTGGCATCAATTCACTTTGACAAGGGATATAGGCCTGGCGCTTCAAAATAAGATTTTTAAGATTCACATAGTGGAAAGTTTCCATATTGAAATATACCAAGTAATTTTCTCATAAACCCTCTACATCACCTATGCAGATACTCAAAGAATCTTCAAGCTGGCAAGAAATTTCACTGGTCCATATTTACCATTATTGCAAGTATAATGTAAGGGACCATTGGACATAAAAAAATACCATTTTGTTACATATATTTATGATATTCCCATGGTCTTTCTTAAATTTTTATTTAAATATTGTATCATTTGTTTTAGACTCTGGGTCCATGGTGGGCAATTTTTCTAATACTCATGAAGAAGTTTTATAGCAATAAATTTAAATTATAAACACTATGCCTTGTAACTGAAACTTTTTCTAATTGTAACTGTCACTAGGATCAATACCATCAAGCACTATGGCTATCTAAAAAGGTAAAGCTAATATTGTTGCAGAAATTTGAGCAACATCACGTTTTAAATATCTGATTGCTGAAATGGTAAAGTTCTATAGCAAAGATTCCAATGTATTTTCTTTATAATTTTAAGTAATTTAAGTAGAGAAAAAGTTTTCAAAGTAAACAGGGCTTGAATTATCAAAGGAATCTCAGTAAAAAATAAAAAGTCTTTCCCATGTTTTACAATTTTGTTTAAGCCCATTAAAAGAGGTCTTTCATTTATGTCCCTTCTATATTAAAGTAATAAATTATTGGGATTATTTTTCTTCCTATTTCATTATTTTTAAATGAACATCATTCAGGAAGTTAAACAGTGGATGAATATGAAAATTTAGGTGAAAATGGAAGGAAAGAATTATCATAACACCATGAACAGAAACTATACTATGTCCAGTCACCGTGCTAGGACTTACACGTTATTACTATTAGTCCTCATGACAACCTGCAATGAGGCAGTAAAATACAGCAGTGAAGATACTGGGCTCTAGAATACTAATAAGCATGGAGTTTCTTATTAGGGTGATGAACACGTTCTGAAATTAGACAACGGTGATGGTTGTGCAACTCAGTGACTAAAGTAAAAAACCACTGATGCATACTTTTAAAGGGTTAATTTTTTGTTATGTGAATTATATCACAATAAAGCTTTTATGTTTTCTAAAAAGAGTACATGTTACAAAGTCATACTGATTAAGTTAGACTCCTTGAGGAGATTGGCCTTGAGCAATTCTCTTAACCACTCTCTGCCTCAGTAGCCACATCTATCAGATGGGTATATTAACAGTACTTATTCCATAGGGCTGTTCTGAGGGTTAGATAAGATAATGCATGTAAAAGACTTCACACAGTGTCTAGCACATCTTTGTTTTATAGATAAGGAAGCCAGGATTCAGAAAAATGAAGCAACTTGCTAAGTTCACATAACCTTTAGCTAAATGGTATAGTGAGACTTGAACCCAGGATTATTAGGCCTCAACGTCCATGCTCTTTCTACCACACCCTGTTTCTTCTCCAGAATAGGGACAAAACTCTCCCGATACTATTCCACGATCACTCTTCTATCGCATTAAACCTGGCATTGAATGGAATGACGGATAAGAAATGCTTTGCTTGAAATCCTTCTCTAGGTCTACTCTCCCAAGTATCTTTCTTTTAAAGGTTATCTTTTCAGCACGTTGTGTCAACTCTTCTGTAACTAAGGACTATTTTCCCTCTAGGTACCAGACTTTTGTACAAATATTCTGAAGAATATGCATGTGTGTTTAGGGAGATGCACAGAGTTAATAAAATTCATCCAATCACCTTCCTGCACAAAAATCCTGCCACAGATAAAAATGCCAGGAATGTTTGGGGCCACCATTTCTGTCCTTCTTCACTCCCTTCCCAATACTACTTAGTCTTCCAGGGCTCTTAAAATACTTCTGCCATCTGTTCTACTTCTTACATATTCTTATTCTTTTCATAATCCCAAATTGCCCCATAGTATCTTAAATAGACCAGCTCCCAGCCAACCTACATTTTAGAAGCAAACAATCTGCTAAGATCTAACCAAAAGGACAAAGTAAAAGATACCCTTTCTTTCCTCTTCTGCCCCTCAAAACTGTCTTAGTGGGAGGAACAAAGCTGGGGGCAAGCCACATGTACATGGGTTTTCTATTTTATCTTTCCTTACATTACTTCCAAATGAGCAAAGTATATCCAATTTGCTACATATATCCAATCATTGTCAAGAAGTAAACAGTTTTCTGATCTAAATGAACTCTTTTCAGTTGTCTCCTTGACTGCTGTACCTCTGCCTTCTTTCTAAAAGAGAAAGACTGTGTAGAAGTTGCCCTATGCTGGAAGATGACTATAATACCACTATTACAAGAATCTGGTGAGATGTGTGCTTTGTCTTTTGAGCCCCACACAGTCCCTTGTGTTAAGCTCTAAAATTATTTTCTCTTCTCAACACATTACTGTACCACATCTCTGACACTAATTCTTTATTTCTCCTTTAGGTAATTAATTCTATCTTCACAGTTCCATTCATTTCTGCCAGTTTACATTCATATTCTGCCCCCTGTGGATTTTGGTTAGCATCTGTTAAACCCTGAACTATAGGGCCATTTCTTGAATAGCATATTTCACATTTTGCAAAACAAACTGCTACATTAGTACATATAATTCTCTATTCTCAACCTATGTTTTCAGCCATAAGTGCTTTAGGACAGTGAGATATACAGTAACACCATATCACATTATTTAAAATGTTACAAAAGCTATGGTTATAATTTACAAAAGTTTAAAAACTTTAAAAATATAATATTTTATTTTTAAAGTTTGCTTTTAAAGAAAACCTTTGTAGACTTCAAAGTATGAGCTAGGAAAATTAAAATTTTAATAAAACTAGTATCATTACAGTTTGATTTTTTTAAGATGCTACTGCTCACTGAGATGGATACATTAATAATGTTAAGAAAAAAATGGAAAAGCTTGCAATTGGTTAAAAAATTTTATAGAGCAAAATAGTTCATAAAGCTATTTTAGTTTAAAATGCTCTGTGATTTTTCTGAGAAAATAAAAATCTCCCATTTATAACAAGTTGAGATAGTTAATATTGAGAATGATGTTTCTGACATTCTCAACCAGGGTACTAAAAATAAAGAATGCATATACTTTAAAGGCACCCCCTCAAACTGAAATCAGAAAAATTTTCAATTTTGAACCTTTTAAAAATGTGTTTTAATCCTGTCTCTTTTTTTCAATTTTGCACACAGCTGTCTGTTGTACTTTTTAGAATCATGCCAGATGCTGGGTTCATCAAGCAAAAGCAGGAAAACAATGGTTTGAAAGCAATTAGAAGCACTGAGGCTGCAGCCAGGCTCATATTAAAATGTGATAACACCGTTCTAGTGGGAATTTCAACACTACTCCATTTCTGACATTTTTCTGCTGCCAGACAGGCAGGCTGTGTGGAAGAGCACTGTGATTGAGGAGGTAACATACTGGAATTTATTTCTGGAGCAATGAAGGATTAGTTGAGTTGGAGCCCTCCCAAGGCTTTTATTATGGACTCGGCCACCATTTTATTTGAATGCTAGTGGATCCTATTGGCATCTAACAAAGCTCAAGGAATAAAAGCTTTGGTCCTATAAAATAATCTAGCACGAATTCATTCAGAAGGCAGAAGCATCAGGGCTTCTTATTGCTAAAAAGCAGGGCAAAGGAGCCGAGCAGGGTGAAGGTTAATTAAACACTCCACTAACTTTCCTCAGAAAAGGCTAATGCCACCCTATGGAGAAGCTTACTTAGAAGATACAGAAGTAACAATACCATCTACACATTTTTAGTATGAACCATAAATGGTTGGAGAGGACTCACCTTGGGGCTGAAAATTCCAAAAGTATCTGAAATAAAAGGAAAAAGAATGGAGATAAGTCAAACTTGTATTTCTCAATCGTGGCATATGATAGCAATGGCACTCCTTCCAAAAAGCTTCCTAAATAGTCAGTAACTAGCCAAAGCCACAATCTACTCTAAGAAAAACCGAAGGGTTGTCCTTGAGATTTGAAAGACTCTTAAAGGCTTGAAAGGGACATTTAACTCACTGTATCTCCTTAGATAAGTCTGACTTTAGAGCTAGAAAGGTCCTAAAATATTACCTAACCATGGTCCAGGTTTCTCCTAAGGAGCTCTTCAGGCTTTGAGCAGGACGAGTCCTTGTTTTGATAACCTCTCTTGTGTATTATAGGACAATCAGCATCATTGGTTCTGGGCACCAAAAACTAGTGGCACCCCCAGTTGTTATGACAACTAAAACACCCCCTCAACACATCCCCAGATACCTTCTAGGCCTAAATTCTTAATTTTACAGGTGATGTATGAACAACTGACTCAAGGTCATCTAATATTTTAGTGTCCGAGCCAAGACTGGGGCTCTTGCAATTCAGTCTATCATTCCATCTCCTCTTTTATTTTGGGAAATGACTGGCAAACCCCATAACCCCTGAAGTCTTACAAATAATGAAATGGCAATAGCAGAAGGGATCATTTGCAAGTCACTTATTTGAAATCTAAATTGCTTCCCCCACCTCCCCACAGAAGCAATGCTATATATAGTGGCTACCCACAAAAGTCTATTGTACTTTGGACTCCATTTCCTCCTGCCTTCACAGGATACTTACATTATTCTACATCGATTTTCTCTTGTATAAATTCAACCTCTTCCTCTCAACATGGCCCTTTCCATCAGCATTTATGCTCATATAAAAATAAAGCAAACTTGCTCTCACCCCCTTCATGTCCCTCCATCTGCTGCCTTCTTTCCTTTCACATCACAGTGAAATTTTCCCAAGTGTTGGCTATAGTCTTTCTTTATTTCCTCACCTCCCACCCGCTCTTCAACATATCCCAATCTTGTTTACGGTCACCACATATTAATTCTTGGCTATAAACATAGTAATCTCTATCCCTCTAAGTGGAAAGAATATTTTTCTATCCTCATCTTGACTTCCCAGGGGCATATATGAGCATAACAGCATTTTTTTTCTAAGGAGAGAGTTCACAGTTTTAATCCAATTCTTAAAAATATTCCAAAAAAGATGAGGAAAAGGGTAATACATTGATGATAATGGTGTGTCTTCTAGTATATGAAAGTGAAAGTCACCCAGTCATGTCCAACTCTTTGCAACCTCATGGACTATACAGTCCATGGAATTCTCTAGGCCAGAATACTGGAGTGGGTAGCCTTTCTCTTCTCCAGGGGACTCTTCCCAACCCAGGTCTCTGGCATTGCAGGCGGATTCTTTACCAGCTGAGCCATAAGGGAAGCCCAAGAATACTGGAGTGGGTAGCTTATCTCTTCTCCAGTAGATCTTCCCAATCCAGGAATCAAACCCAGGTCTTCTGCATTGCAGGTGGATTCTTTACCAACTGAGTTCATGACTGAAATCAAGTGTGGCTACTTTGGGGAGGAACACCAGCCCAGTGAGCATCTAGGTTATTTCTTCATAAAAATTCAGAAAATGGAGAGGAAGGAGATTATATGCAGGGGGTATACATCTCTGGAGTATAATCCAGAGATGAATTTGTGGGAAATAAACACAGTAGAGAAGAAAACGTGAAGAAACCTTGCAATTAACTTTTCTTGTTCCTTTTCTTTCTCAGAACAGTTCTGGACTGGCAATCAGGTGAAGGAATGCTAAGATGCTTGGGTTAGAGGGCAAGTAAAGTTCAGAACAGCTTTGACATCTTCAGTGGAAAGGGGGAGAGGGGATGAGAAGGGGAAGGGTGGGAAATATAAAGGTGCAGCATCTGGGGAAGAGGGCATCCACACTGACATAAGGGCATATGTAAATTGAAACTAGCTGCAACTTAAATAATTTGTTTATATTAGTATGATGGGTCAATTTCCACCAACCAGACCCTACCATTTCCCAATGAACTTGGCCAAAGTGAAAAGTTCTCCATAAATCTCCTGTCTATAAAACACAGCTTACCAAGCAAATTATCAAGAGGGTGAACAATTTTCCATCTTCTACTCCTATTTTTCCATCTTTTCTCAAGGTGTTGCCTTGCCCCCTCCCCATTCCAATCATTACCCAACCTCTATCTAGTTCAGTATAAATAGAAATTAGGATATGAACATGTGCAAATTGTGTGTGCACACTCCTCTTTCCAAAATGTTAGTGACAGCAACAGCAAAAACTTGGCTAACAAATATCTTCACTTACTGATCGAGAAAAAAACTTAGCCACGCCCCAGTGGCAGTTAAAGGGCCAATTCATGGTAAATTGTCAAAACAGATAAAACGTTACTAACGATCTCAGTCTCTTACCTGTTCCCCCGACCCCTGCCCTCCACAGTCTCCATTCCAACTCACACACATTTTCAGTTCCTTTCTCTATGTACTATAAAGTGTCCTGGTTTCGCTTGTTAGTTAAGGAGATGTATATGTTCACATGTATCAAGTATTGCTTCTCCCAATAGTAGTTATATGTTAAGAAGGCTGTTTATGGAGGAAGAATTAAATTAAATTTAATCCAATAATCTGCTTTATACTGTAATTAAATATTTCAGTCAATAAAAATTATATATAGAACTTGATGTAGAAAAATGCCATGAAGTGGAATATTAGTTTCGCTTCTTTCTCAAGAGATATAAAACTACCCTGGTAAACTACCTCTTTTTCCTTTCTTCTTATTTTAACTATTTATTATGTAACAACCCTAAAGGAAGTCCATACACACACACACACACACACACATACACACACACACCCCTCTATCCCAGAGCTCAGAGAGGATACTTCTAAAAGGCAAGGCCAAAAGGTGAACAATCTCATTTCTCACTGGAGGGCACCATGGATTATTCTTTGCTGACTCACTTAAAAGTCTTAATCTTACCTTGTTAAATATATCCTATGGATGGCATTCATTACATTCTCTGGAAAGATGATTCCGCACAAGAGAATTCTGCTCTCCTTAGGAGGCATTTAGTCAAATCCTGCCAACATCTTCTAATTCTTATCCTTCACTTTAAAAACAATTATCCCTTAGCCAGAGACTCCAACAAGTCTGAAACTAGAAATTTTAAGCCAAAATACAAAGACCACAATGGAAATATATAGAAAAAAAGCATGCAAACACACACACGGAGTTGTGTTTATCCTAAATGCCTCTGAGAATTTCATATCAGGGCTGAGCAGATAGATAGCAAACACTTCTTTAATCTTCTCTTTGAAGCTTCAGCTTCAATATGAAAGGGAAGCTATCACTCCTCTACAATATCCATACTTGACATCATCAGGTCCATGCAAATGATATTTGGAACTGGAAAAAAGATGAGTACAGAATGAGCAGAGAGAAAATGCTGCAACTGTATTGATGATGATGATTTTCACAGTCAAAATAAATCCATCTTTACTTGTGCCTCCAAAATTAAAATGGAAGAATAATATTTTACAACATTTAGTCTATGCTACAGAATAAAGTCTTTAAAATTTTCTTTTTCTTCTTATTTATTTATCTATTATTTTTGGCTGCACTGGGTCTTCGCTGCTGCACTCGGGCTTTCACCAGTTGTGGGGGCGGGTGGGGGGGCTACTCTCCAGTTGCAGTGCACGGGCTTCTCACTGCAGTGGCTTCTCTTGTCGCAGAGCACATGTTCTAGGGCACACAGACTTCAGTAATTTCAGCACATGGGCTCAGTAGTGGTGGAGCCCACAGGCTTAGTTGCCCCAGGGCATGTGGAATCTTCCAGGACCAGGGATGGAACTCCTGTCCCCTGCATTGGCAGGCAGACTCTTAACCACTGGACCCCAGGGAAATCCCTGAATAAAGTCTTGAAAATTCAAGGTTACTTTACATGCAAGACAAAATTTGCTATTTGTGCTTTTAAATTAAAGAAGTTCTATTTGAACTTTAGTTTAGGGAAAGGTGCAGCAAATGAACTCACTATATTGAGGGAGTCTTGATGTGCAGCTCTAGCTATCATAGCAGTAGTAATAGTAATGATAATAACAATGCTAAGATTTTTAAAATCAATTGCTGGGCATTGTTTTAAGTACTTATATAAACTTACTTCCTCCACATTCTAACCCTATTATTATGCCCATTTTATAAATGAGGAAACCGAGGCATCAAGAGGTGAGAGAACTTGCCCATGGTTTCATAGCTACTAATCAAGGTTTATTAATCCTAGCTAATCATAGCAACTAGATCCAGAACAGACACTCTAATAAGAAATTAAACAGGGAAGTTTTGGGACTTTGTGTTTCCACTGCAGGGGGAGGTCCATCTCAGATTACACTTCAGTATCTTTTAAATTGCAATCATACTGTTCTAGTTTGCCAATTAAGATTGATGGAATATGAGATTTCTCCTAAAAATGAGGCTATTAACTTTTAATAATTAGTTTGGGGTTTGAAGGTGGGTGTCAAATTCTTGACCATGGAGCTAACCAATAAACATGTTTAGTGAGGTTAAAATATTCAGAGCTTTAACCACTAAGCTAGCTAATTAGATAGATTCTGGTGAAGTAGGTAAAACAAATGTAACTATCCTCATTTTATTGGAACTATCTAAGAAGGAACTGGCAACCCACTCCAGTGTTCTTGCCTGGAGAATCCCAGGGACGGGGGAGCCTGGTGGGCTGCCGTCTATGGGGTCGCACAGAGTCGGACACGACTGAAGCGACTTAGCAGCAGCAGCAGCAGCAAGAAGGAAAAATAATTCCATCTCCTAATTATAATAAAACTCTGTATTAAGCATTTAACACATGCTAGGTGTTATGGCAGAAAGTGAAGTGCACTAAAAAGCCTCTTGATGAAAGTGAAAGAGGAGAGTGAAAAAGTTGGCTTAAAGCTCAACATTCAGAAAACGAAGATCATGGCATCTGGTCCCATAACTTCATGGCAAATAGATGGTAAAACAGTGGAAACAGTGTCAGACTTTATCTTTTGGGGCTCCAAAATCACTGCAGATGGTCACTGCATCCATGAAATTAAAAGACGCTTACTCCTTGGAAGCAAAGTTATGACCAACCTAGATAGCATATTCAAAAGCATATACATTACTTTGCCAACAAAGGTTTGTCTAGTCAAGGCTATGGTTTTTCCAGTAGTCATGTATGGATGTGAGAGCTGGACTATAAAGAAAGCTGAGCGCCAAAGAATTGATGCTTTTGAACTGTGGTGTTGGAGAAGACTCTTGAGAGTCCCTTGGACTGCAAGGAGATCCAACCAGTCCATTCTGAAGGAGATCAGCCCTGGGTGTTCTTTGGAAGGAATGATGCTAAAGCTGAAACTCCAGTACTTTGGCCACCTCATGCGAAGAGTTGACTCATTGGAAAAGACTCTGATGCTGAGAGGGACTGGGGGCAGGAGGAAAAGGGGATAACAGAGGATGAGATGGCTGGATGGCATCACGGACTCGATGGACGTGAGTTTGAGTTAAGTCCGGGAGTTGGTGATGGGCAGGGAGGCCTGGCGTGCCGCAATTCATGGGGTCGCAAAGAGTCGGACACGGCTAAGAGACTGAACTGAACTGAACTGAGGTGTTGTGCTCAGTATACATTTTACATGTATTATTTTATCTTCATCATAATCCAATGAGATTATTACTATTACAATGATACTATTACTATCCCCATTTTACAGATGAGGAAACTAAGACTCAGGATAGTCAAACAAATTGACCAGGATCATGCAGCCATTAAGTGGCAGAGTCAAGATCTGTATCTAGGTCTGCTGGGTAACTGCATTTCCACTGGCTGTAATGCAGAAAACAAGTCTAGTACTAAGAGAAGTTATAACTGTTTTGTCAGACAGCCTTGTATCAGGGAGCAGTCAGTTCAGAGTCTTTAATTTGGAGTCAACTATGGTTTCAACTATTTGAGCTTTGGTAAATTCATAAACTCCCTAAAATTACAGGTGAAAAGTAATGGGTGTTTTCTTTTTCCTTGAAAAAGAGTCCATGAACTCCATTAGAATTCAAAAAATGTCACTAACTCCTCCTCCAAAATGGTAAGACCCACTTATCATTAGATGAATAGAATTAGATGAGTAGGGTTAGAAGAAAAGGATTATAATGGCATTATAAACCTAGCTATGCAGAAAGGCTAAAATCTGTAATCTAGAACATCTAGACGAAAACCTTTTACAACTAAAGCATTAAGAGTGTTGTTTTACTTGTAACTTACAGAAATTTAAGACCCATCATACATTCCCTGTCTTGGTAAAAAAAAAAATCAAATCTCTTGATGACTTAGAGATGTCCAGATTTGAACTTCAGTTTTTTGTACAAAAACAGTGGTGTGTCTTCTCAATGGGTAGGCTATCTGTAATACTCAATGTCCAGAGACTTCCATTTCCCTCTTGGTCATCTCTGTTCCCTGGTAATGGCTGTCTCCAAACAAACTGCAAAGACTAATGCTAAAGTGTTATCCTGGCATTAGGGCTTCAGTAGTAAGTAAATCTCTTCAAGAAAATGAGAGATACCAAGGGAACATTTCATGCAAAGATGGGCTCAATAAAGGACAGACATGGTATGGACCTAACAGAAGCAGAAGATATTAAGAAGAGGTGCCAAGAATACACAGAAGAACTGTACAAAAAAGATCTTCACAACCCAGATAATTACGATGGTGTGATCACTCACCTAGAGTCAAACATCCTGGAATGTGAAGTCAAGTGGGCCTTAGAAAGCATCACTATGAACAAAGCTAGTGGAGGTGATGGAATTCCAGTTGAGCTATTTCAAATCTTGAAAGATGATGCTGTGAAAGTGCTACACTCAATAAGCAAGCAAATTTGGAAAACTCAGCAGTGGCCACAGGGCTGGAAAAGGTCAGTTTTCATTCCAATCCCAAAGAAAGGCAATGCCAAAGAATGCTCAAACTACCACACAATTGCACTCATCTCACACGCTAGTAAAGTAATGCTCAAAATTCTCCAAGTCAGACTTCAGCAATAAGTGAACTGTGAACTTTCAGATGTTCAAGCTGGTTTTAGAAAAGACAGAGGAACCAGAGATCAAACTACCAACATCTGCTGGATCATGGAAAAAGCAAAAGAGTTCCAGAAAAACATCTATTTCTGCTTTAAAGAATATGCCAAAGCCTTTGACTGTGTGGATCACAATAAACTGTGGAAAATTCTTCAAGAGATGGGAATACCAGACCACCTGACCTGCCTCTTGAGAAGTCTGTATGCAGGTCAGGAAGCAACAGTTAGAACTGGACATGGAACAACAGACTGGTTTCAAATAGGGAAAGGAGTATGTCAAGGCTGTATATTGTCACCCTGCTTATTTAACTTATTATGCAGAGTACATCATGAGATACACTGGGCTGGATGAAACACAAGCTGGAATCAAGATTGCTGGGAGAAATATCAATAACCTCAGATATGCAGGTGACATCACCCTTATGGCAGAAAGTGAAGAAGAACTAAAGAGCCTCTTGATGAAAGTGAAAGTAGAGAGTGAAAAAGTTGGCTTAAAACTCAACATTCAGAAAACTAAGATCATGGCATCTGGTCCCATCACTTCATGACAAATAGATGGGGAAACAATGGAAAAAGTGAGAGACTTTATTTGGGGGGGCTTCTAAATCACTGCAGATGGTGACTGCAGCTATGAAATTAAAAGATACTTGCTCCTTGGAAGAAAAGTTATGACCAACCTAGATAGCATATTAAAAAGCAGGGACATTACTTTGCCAACAAAGGTCCATCTAGTCAAAGCTATAGTTTTTCCAGTAGTCATGTATGAATGTGAGAGTTGGACTGTAAAGAAAGCTGAGTGCTGAAGAATTGATACATTTGAGCAATGGTGTTAGAGAAGACTCTTGAGAGTCCCTTGGACTGCAAGGAGATCCAACCAGTCCATTCTGAAGGAGATCAGCCCTGGGTGTTCTTTGGAGGAAATGATGCTAAAGCTGAAACTCCAGTACTTTGGCCACCTCATGTGAAGAGTTGACTCATTGGAAAAGACTCTGATGCTGGGAGGGATTGGGGGCAGGAGGAAAAGGGGATGACAGAGGATGAGATGGCTGGATGGCATCACTGACTCAATGGACATGAGTTTGAGTTAACTCCGGGAGATGGTGATGGACAGGGAGGCCTGGCGTGCTGCAATTCATGGGGTCGCAAAGAGTCGGACATGACTAAGCCACTGAACTGAACTGAATAAGTTAATAAGGCTAGGAAAACCCTTGCATTTGACCTTGAGTATTGAGTCACATGGTAAATACGGATTATATCCAAGGAAATGACTTTTCTGAACAATGCTAATAGTCTCTATACTGAATATTTCCTATAACCTCTTCTCTCATTTGGGAAGATTCAGTTAATTTTGAATTCTCTTTCCACTACCAGTATTCCAACAGAAGGAATGGACAAGGGGCAGAGGTAATAGGGCATGACACCCAAGAACACAAATGGGAAAAGAGTACCATCTGGTGGAAGTCTCTGATGGAGCATCAGAGGACAGGGACCCAGGGGTGGGGGTGTCCGACTCTTTGTGACCCCATGGACTGTAGCTTGCCAGGCTCCTCTGTCCATGGGATTCTCCAGGCAAGAATACTGGAGTGGGTTGTCGTTCCCTTCTCCAGGGTATCTTCCCAACTCAGGGATCGAACCTGGGTCATTGAAGGCAGATTCTTTACTGGTTGGGCTACCAGGGCTGGGGGTACCAGCCTTAGAAACAGTTGAGCAAGCATGGGAAGGTCCCTGGGAGTGGTGCCCCCTATGGTCCCTGTTCCTTCAAGCCATCAAAAGCACAAGAACTAGTATCTGCCTACAGGAAGCTTACAATCTTTTCTAAAATATGAGATACACATGAAGAGATAGTCAATTTAAGATAGTAAATTACAAACAAACACACACTATGGTAACAACAACAAAAAAAGATACGCAGATGATAGCACTCTAATGGCAGAAGTGAAGAGGAACTAAAGAGCCTCTTGATGAGGGTGAATGCGAAGAGTGAAAAAGCTGACTTGAAAACACAACATTGAAAAAACTAAGATCATGGCATCTGGTCCCATCACTTCATGGCAAATAGAAGGGGAAAAAGTAGAAGCAGTGACAGATTTTATTTGGGGGGGCTCCAAAATCACTATAGATAGTGACTGCAGCCATGAAATTAAAAGATGCTTGTTTCTTGAAAATTATGAGAAATCCGGACAGCATATTAAAAGGCAGAGACATCACTTTGCCCACAAAGGTCCATATAGTCAAAGCTATGGTTTTTCCAAAAGTCATGTATGGATGTGAGAGTTTGGCCATAAAGAAGGCTGAGTGCCGAAGAATTGATGCTTTTGAATTATGCTGCTGAAGACTTGAGAGTCCTATGGACTGCAAAGAGATCCAGCATTCATACTTTGGTTGCCTGATGCTAAGAGCTGACTCTCTGGAAAAGATCTTGATGCTGGAAAAGACTGAAGGCAAAAGAAGAAAGGGTGGCAGAGGATGGGGCTTCTCTGGTAGCTCAGCTGGTAAAGAATCCACCTGCAATGCAGGAGACCCCAGTTCAATTCTTGGGTTGGGAATTCCACTGGAGAAGGGATAGGCTACCCATTCCAGTATTCTTAGGCTTCCCTGGTGGCTCAGCTGATGAATCCGTCTGCAATGCAGGAGACCTGGGTTCGATCCCTGGGTTGGGAAGATCCCCAGATGAGATGGTTAGACAGCATCACTGACTCAATGGACATGAATTTGAGCACACTCCAGGAGACAGTAGAGGACACAGGAGCCTGGCATGCTGTAGTCCATGAGGTCACAAAGAGTCAGACACAACTGGGCAACTGAACAACCACAACAATGGTAACAACAGATGATAAGCACATAACTCATGTAATAGAAGGAGCTATCATAAAGTCTTGGATTATTTGGGGGGAGGTAATATTTCTGTGATCCTGAGTCTATGTCCACAAATTTTAGAAACCCTAGAGGACAGCACCACAAAGTTCTCTTATAAAATACAATGGTCACAATTAAACTTGTATTAAATATTAAACAAGTAACATTACCTGATTTGATTTGATAGTATCACCCATGACTAAAAAAATTTTTTAGAAGTCTATTTGCAGATAATAAAAAAGAAATAATATAAAATAAATTCATTAAATAAAATCCTATTCACTGCTAGAGTCTTCTGTAACACAATCACTACATGAAATCCCTGCTATGAAATTAATAGTAAAATCTAGGAGCTCAATGATTATGCCCTTTCATTGAAACACTGGAAACCTACATTCTAATATTTCATCCCCTGTGTTCTAGCATTAACACTGGAAATTGTGGTTGCTATGCAATCCCCCTACTCCCTACATGTAACAGACAACCAAATATGACTCAATGGACTAGTAAAGAAAAACGCTAGCTAGCTGTGTTGTGGCAAAATGAAAGACACTAAATGTCAAGTCAGAGTTAAAATTTCTTTTCCTTTGTGTAGAAAAAAGGGAACAACTGAAGGGTTCGTTGGTCGGTTGGTTTGCTTGTTTTTAAGTACAAGGAATAATGTCCATTGTGATCAGATCCAGCAGAAATGTGTAGCCTAGATGGGAGAGAGAGGAGCAAATTGGTTTAGTAAGCTGCTGGAGAGCAAGAGAAGGGGCAAAAGGTTTCGGAAGGAAACTCAGAGATGTCTTTTGATTCCAAACCTGTGTTTTGAGAAAGAAAACAAGGCAGAACTCACAAAGAACTCTAGCTGATTATCATATTTTAATCTGTACTATCTTTAGCTCTTTGCCTGCCATTTTTGTCACCACTGATACTTAGAACCTAATTTATTTTATTTTTTGCTTGCTTCAGGTTAATAGCTACTCTTAGACCACTGAGACTCCTGGTTATGTGATTGATGAATAACTGATAACTAGATGACTGTGACTGTGGACCATATACTCCCTGAATTTTACAGCTAGAAGGACATCGAAGGTCATTTTACTCAGCCCCTGACTTTATAGATGAGAAAAACGAAACATGAGGAGGTTATCTGATTGAACCATAAGGGTTTAAAAATCCACATTGTAGAGCCATGACAGTTTATCTTGTGCAAAATCAGAAACAGGTTCAAAATGTGATATTCATTTGAAAATTCCTTTGGTATTTTTCTTGTTGTGAACAGGGTCACTTTATTCACCTGAGCTCAAATATTACATAAAAATTTTAAACTGGACTAGTTCCTGGGGCTCCTCCAGGCAGCGTGGATTTGTGAACATTAACATGTCAACAAACCCTTTATATCTCAAGTTATGAACACTGCATTCATTCTCTCAAACCGTAAAAAATGTCCACTATTTGCCAGACACTCCATGAGGGTCTGCGGAGAAGGCAATGGCACCCCACTCCAGTACTCTTGCCTGGAAAATCCCATGGACGGAGGAGCCTGGTGGGCTGCAGTCCATGGGGTCGCTAAAGGTCAGACACGACTGAGCGACTTCACTTTCACTTTTCACTGTCATGCATTGGAGAAGGAAATGGCAACCCACTCCAGTGTTCTTGCCTGGAGAATCCCAGGGACGGGGAGCCTGTTGGGCTGCCGTCTATGGGGTCGCACAGAGTCAGACACGACTGAAGCGACAGCAGTAGCAGCAGCAGCATGAGGGTCTGAGAGCACAGAAAGCCTGAACTGTGGGCCAGTTTGGCTGGAATAACGCAAAATTGTGCAAAAGTGGGGTGAGTGACCTAAAACACACACAAGGTAAAAATTGGGGCCCGGAGAACCTAGGTCTGGCTAATCCCAGAATCCGTCTTACTGCCTGCAGATGAGAGTTTCTGGGGGTGGACCTGGGGTCAGATTGAGGGAAGGTGCCTGGAGGGGAGAGTCACTGAGAGGCCAGGCCCAGGATGCAGAGAGAAGCCAGGCAGAGGGGCCAGGTGTTCAGAGCAGGTGGCAGAGGCCCACAGCAGATGTTGGTGGGGGTGGGGGTGGGGCACGCAGGCAGGGCAGGATTGTGAATGGGTTCCAACCTGAAAGTCTTTGTTTTATCTTGTGAAATAGACTATGATGTCGAGCAAGAGTGAGAGGTGATATGATAAGGTAAAGGCAGCTAAAGACATTAGAGGGAAGAATATTGAGGAAATTAAAAAGGCTGTTGATACAAAGCATGTGAAATAACTGCCAGGCATCATTAAGGGGTCAGCTGAGGTTGGAGAGTAAGATTTACTGTGGCGGCAATCCAATTGTGTCATTTTTCTCCAGCACTAATTAGCTGCCCAGGTGTAAGGTCAGAAAAGGTGGACAGATGAATTGACCCAAGTTTAGAATTTTTCTAGGCTTGTGGGATAAAAAGACAAGAGAGTAAGAGAAGACTGGAGGAGCATGCCATGGAACTCAGGCTGGCCAGGGAAGAAACCAATGGCCAAAGACTTGACTATGCTGTCTGTACATATAAAATACTTAAACAATCAAATATTAAAATAGTCAATATTTAATATTAAATTAAAAAATTCAAAAATAAGAGATACAATTATTCTACTCTTCTCTCTCAGGACTGTTCTTTGTCCCTAAAGTCTCAAACCTCTCTTATCTCATGTTTCCTGCTTCAGTGGCCAACATCTCCATCCACCCAACTGAAGCTTGTTGCTGCTGCTGCTAAGTCATTTCAGTCGTGTCCGACTCTGTGCGACCCCATAGACGGCAGCCCAACAGGCTCCCCCATCCCTGGGATTCTCCAGGCAAGAACACTGGAGTGGGTTGCCATTTCCTTCTCCAATGCATGAAAGTGAAAAGTGAAAGTGAAGTCGCTCAGTCATGTCTGACTCTTTGCCCCCCCCATGAACCACAGCCTACCAGACTCCTCCATCCATGGGATTCTCCAGGCAAGAGTACTGGAGTGGGGTGCCATTGCCTTCTCTGAACTGAAGCTTAGGAGTCATCTTTTATCTCGTTCCCTATTTTATGTATATCCCATCAATCATCAAGACCTGGAGATTCTATCTTCATTTATTTTTAATCTATCTCCTCTCCCTCACTAGGGGCACTGAATTCACTCAAGTCCTCAAAATACCTCACCCAGACCAATATAACCAGGTCCAAAGTGGTCTACCTGCCACTTTGCTCCTTTCTGAGCAATTCCCATCAATGCTGATGGAGAAGGAAGTGCAGTGGCTGTGAAGAGCAAAGGCTCGCAGATAAGCCTAGGTTGGAGTTCTAGCACCTTCATCTTCTAGCTGTGAGACTGTAGCTGCAGTCTCAGTTTCTTCATCTTTAAAATAGAATTAATAACCATATCTGTCACATATCATTCTTGGGAAGATTAGCTGAGATGATATACATAAAGAACTGAGCATTAGGCCTGGCACCCGGCAGCCTTCAGTAAACCTCAATTGTTACGTCGTTCAGTCAGTTCAGTTGCTCAGCCATGTCCGACTCTTTGTGACCCCATGGACTGCAGCACGCCAAGCCTCGCAGTCCATCACCAACTCCTGGAGTTTACTCAAACTCGTGTCCATTGAGTCAGTGACGCCATCCAAGCATCTCATCCTCTGTCATCCCCTTCTCCTCCTGCCTTTAATCTTTCCCAGCATCAGGGTCTTTTCAAATGAGTCAGTTCTTCGCATCAGGTGGCCAAAGTTTTGGACTTTCAGCTTCAGCATCAGTCCTTCCAATGAATATTCAGGACTGATTTCCTTTAGGATGGACTGGTTGGATATCCTTGCAGTCCAAGGGACTCTCAAGAGTCTTCTCCAACACCACAGTTCAAAAGCTTCAATTCTTCGGAGCTCAGCTTTCTTCACAGTCCAACTCTCACATCCATACATGACTACTGGAAAAACCATAGCCTTGACTAGACGGACCTTTGTTGGCAAAGTAATGTCTCTGTTTTTTAATATGCCGTCTAGGTTGGTCATAACTTTCCTTCCAAGGAGTAAGCGTCTTTTAATTTCATGGCTGCAGTCACCATCTGCAGTGATTTTGGAGCCCAGAAAAATTAAGTCTGATACTGTTTCCACTGTTTCTCCATCTGTTTGCCATGAAGTGATGGGACCAAATGCCATGATCTTCGTTTTCTGAATGTTGAGTTTTAAGCCAACTTTTTCACTCTCCTCTTTCACTTTCATCAAGAGGCTCTTTAGTTCTCCACTTTCTGTCATAAGGGTGGTGTCATCTTCATATCTGAGGTTACTGATATTTCTCCCTGCAATCTTGTTCCAGCTTGTGCTTCATCCAGCCCAGCGTTTCTCATGATGTACTCTGCATATAAGTTAAATAAGCAGGGTCACAATATACCCTTGACGTAGTCCTTTTCCTATTTGGAACCAGTCTGTTTTTCCAAGCCCAGTTCTAACTGTTGCTTCCCGACCTGCATACAGATTTCTCAAGAGATAGGTCAGGTGGTCTGGTATTCCCATCTCTTTCAGAATTTCCCACAGTTTATTGTGATCCACACAGTCAAAGGCTTTGGCATAGTCAATAAAGCTGTGGTGGTGGTGGTGGTGGTTTAGTTGCTAAGTCGTGTTTGACTCTTACAACCCCATGGACTGTAGCCTGCCAGGCTCCTCTGTCCATGGGATTTTCCAGGCAAGAATACTGAAGTGGATTGCCATTTCCTTCTCTGGGGGATCTTCCCGACCCAGGAATCGAACCCTGGTCTCCTGCATTACAGGCAGATTCTTTACCAACTGAGCTATGAGGGAAGCCCCAATAAAGCAGAAGTAGATGTTTCTCTGGAATTCTTGCTTTTTCAATGATCCATCGGATGTTGGCAATTTGATCTCTGGTTCCTCTGCCTTTTCTAAAACCAGCTTGAATATCTGGAATTTCACAGTTCACGTACTGTTGAAGCCTGGCTTGAGAATTTTGAGCATTACTTTGCTAGCATGTGAGATGAGTGCACTTGTGCAGTAGTTTGAGCATTCTTTGGCATTGCCTTTCTTTGGGATTGGAATGAAAACTTACCTTTTCCAGTCCTGTGGCCACTGCTGAGTTGTCCAAATTTGCTGGCATATTGAGTGCAGTACTTTCACAGCATCATCCTTCAGGATTTGAAATAGCTCAACTGGAATTCTATCACCTCTCCTAGCTTTGTTCATAGTGATGCTTCCTAAGGCCCACTCAACTTCACATTCCAGGATGTCTGACTCTAGGTGAGTGATCATACCATCACGATTATGTGGGTTGTGAAGATCTTTTTTGTACAGTTCTGTGTATTCTTGCCACCTCTTCTTAATATCTTCTGGTTCTTTTAGGTCCATACCATTTCTGTCCTTTATTGAGCCCATCTTTGCATGACATGTTCCAATAGTGCCATCATTATTCTAACCTCCTAACAACACATGAACCAAATCTTATCATCCCTCTGCTTGAAATCCTTCAATGGCTTACCCGAGTCTGGCCCTCCCCTCCGCAGCTCACACCCCTGTTCTTACACATCACAGCTCTCTCTCTGCCTGTACACTTTTCTCTTCAGGTCCCTCCCTCTACTAGCAAACGCCTGATGGCCCTTTGAGGCTCAGTCCAGTCTCCTGCGTTAGGTGCTCCCCCATGCACTCCCCTTAGCAGCACCTGTATACTGGTCCACAAGCTTCTTGTCTCTTTATGTTCCTGAGCCCTCAAGGGGCAGTAGCACAGACCTTGCTAAATAAGTGAATGGAGGTGAGAAGCAGAAGAGCTGTCTGTGTTAAGCATGAGTACAGCACTATTTCAGGGTGCAGTGGAGACAAGTCTGAAGAGGCAGGCAGAAGGCAAGGCTTTCTAAGCAACGGTACAGAGTGTGAATTTTATCCCAAATAACATAGAGAGAAGTGCCCTCCTTTGCCTCTAAATTACTCACACAAAGGCAGGAGGGGAAAAAAGAGAAATCAAAGGAAGGAAAGAAAATGAAGAAGAGAAAGATAAAAATAAGTAAGCTTTGTTAAACTAATGGAGAAGGCAATGGCACCCTACTCCAGTACTCCTTGCCTGGAAAATCCCTTGGACGGAGGAGCCTGGTAGTCTGCAGTCCATGGGGTCCCTGAGGGTCGGACACGACTGAGCGACTTCACTTTCAATTTTCACTGTCATGCATTGGAGAAGGAAATGGCAACCCACTCCAGTGTTCTTGCCTGGAGAATCCCAGGGACAGGGGAGCCTGGTGGGCTGCCGTCTATGGGGTCACACAGAGTCAGACACGACTGAAGTGACTTAGCAGTAGCAGTTGTTAAACTAAAACATCCAAATGAAGAAGTTTTTCACCCAAAGCCTGGCTTCAAAGACTAACTACAAAATGACCAGCAAAAATAGACTTCAAAAGACACAACCAAATATACATCACAGTGGCAAGAATCCAATATATAAATACAATCAATTTGTTTCCTCATTAAACGCCTTCATGAAGAAAATGATTTAATACAAATGCTAAAGCTGCTGACACAGATTAATCAAAAAATAACAACAGAATTCTAATTAAAGACTTAATATTTCACTCATTCACACTAAAACAAAATTTGGATAAATATATAAAAACAGAATCTAGAAAGCATCCTTCCATGGTAACCACTCTAAGAGCTACAGTGAATTGCCGAAATTAAAAAAACAACAACTCCTATCCTTAAGTGTACACTTTCTTCCAATTAAGAACTGAGATGTACACAAAAATTCAGAAATTATTTTAAAATTACTGCACAGTTTGGCCCTCAACTTGACTTTTTTCTAATTGTACAAGAGTCTATACTAAAATATCATTCTTCCCCATTTATTTCTTGGTACAGTGCCTATAGCAGTCACAGTTAAACCCTTATATGAGGTACTCTGTTATCCAAATCATAAAAGTAGGGAACTGGATTAGAGCTAAAGGCTAATGACTATGTGACCAGTTCTACTGCTGTATCAATACAGGTCAAGGGTCACCAGCAGTTCAGCCACAACAACCAGTCAATCTCAGGACTTACCTGACCCATCCTGGGGCCAGGACTTCTGGTTCTGTCCCACATCAAGGGATTCCCCAGCATCAAAAATGTCTCCAGATGTTGCCAGGCCATGGGGAAGTACATACGACAGCAGGCAAACATCAGGACAAGGAAAGAACCAAGACTATTTATTCTGACCATATCTCCATCCCTCATCCTAGAAGCTAATTAGGTTGAAATGCTGTCAGCTACTGGCTGCCCCTAAGCCCTGCTGGTAAGATCTTCCTGTCAATCAAACCAGGTCATATTGGGAGACCCTCCTAACCACTCAAACCAACAGCCTACTCATACTTCCAGTCAAATCCTTGCTTCCTTCGTTCCCTCTCGCTGTTAAAATTCAGTTTTAAACCAAAATAGCTACTTATCTAAACAAAAATGGTATCTTCTAATAAAGATTTCTACACCTACTTGTCTGATTTTAAGAATCTCCTGGAACCCTAATTGAAATGCAAATTCCCCAGGGTCCACACCAGACCTAGTAAATTAGCATGTCCAGGTTAGTGACCTAGAAGTCTGTGTTTTTAACAAGATCCCCAGGTAATTCATATGATGGGGCAAGTTTGTAGAACACCGTTAAGGACATGGGTATTTCATAAATGGTTGCCTGTTAAGGGAATTATAAACAGGCAGCCCCTAGTTCAAGTATAGACTGTATTCCAAAATTCACTTCCATTGTTTGGATCTGGAAATGCATTTTCCTAATGAAACAAAGTGATAGATAGTGTTAAATTTTCTGCATCTTCTTTAAAAAAATTAAATCTTGTTTACAAATCTGAAATATAGTAAATACAATCTTTAATTTACCAACCAACCACATTTCAAAAGCTGAAGCACAATGTTGGCCATTTAGAATGTATTTTCCCACTGACATGAAGTTCTGAAAAGTGGTTATATTATCTGGTTATCCATAAAAGCTTATAAAGCTCATAATAAACCAAAGGCAGCTATGGAATCAAGGATATAAATATGAGCTTAAAGCAAGAAATACTGGGAAGAAAGAAACATCTGTCTTCCTTTTCTGGGCATGCACAGAGAATAAACATAGGCAACCTTTGAGAGTCTTATCCCTCTTCTCTCCCTTTGCAACCATCCTCTGCCTCCCAGAGGCCTCAGCCCAGGAACCAAGGACTCATATGGTATCCATAATTCCCTACTAAAGCATCAGCTTACCCATCCCTGTCCCAGGCTTTACTCTCTTCAGTCATGTACCTCTTCTCCACAAATCCAGTAAAAATCCCCATTTCCAGGATTTGATTCCATCTTATCTTTTCAGCTATGTGTTTCATTACTTCCTTATACCTAATCAACAGAATTATCCTTTGGTTCCCAACCACAGCTAAACTTTTATCTCCTCTGTTTCTTTGTACATGCTGTTTTTGTGTGCAATACATCTGACCAAAAATCCATCCCTTTCAAATCCAAGACCAAGCCATGATGACATCTCATCCATGAAGACATCTCATCCATGAAGATTTCTTATTTCTGTATCTTGTTTATCTTTCTCATTAGGTTGTAAATTTCTTGGGAATATCTATTGGGTGTCTACAGTGTAACATGCATTGTATTAAGCACTTTTATATGCATAACAACAATCCTATAAGGTGGGCGTATTGTATAATTATTCAGTTTATCTGGTTCAAAAACAACAAGTTATAGGAGGACTGAAAACTGTCATATAATCACCACAAAAATGCTTTGCACATAGTAGATGCTCAATAAATATTTGTTGCATGAATGAAGTAGCATTATTCACTTATGAAGAAATCAAGCCTCAGTAAGAGTGCTGGCCAAACAATCATCCCACCTTGGTTCAAATCCCAAGTCCAAACCCTAACAGCTGTATAACCTTGAGCAAGTTCTCTGAACCTCAGTATTCTCATCTGCTAGCTGGGGATTATTACAGCATTCACCTCACACCTGTTGTGAGGGATAAATGAGAAAATGTGTGTGAAGTCCTCCAACACTGGGCCTGGCACATGGTAACTGTGTGATGAATGTTAGCTGTGACTGCAACTCTTCAGTTGCAGAGGCAAGAGTTTCTAAAGCCCTCATTCTTTCTGAAGAAAAGGATCCTCTGTTAACTTTATAACCCTCAGTGTACCTAGCACTGTGTGTTGCCCCATAGGTTCAACACTTATTGAATTTCCACAGCACAATCATCTTAACCAAAAGTTAGAAGAAAACTATTCAGTAGGGCTAGTGCACATCAAAGCACTCTAGCATGTAGAGTTTGAATGATTTTTAATTTCTCCTTTTTATCTATTTGTATTTTCTAAATCTCTACAGTGAACATGTAAATCTTAAATCACTGATATCAGAGCCCTTATCCTTCCAAGTGAATTTACATTTGTAAAAGAGGACTATGCGCCTAAACGAATCTCTAAATGGTGAAAATACAGGTATGTAACAAATTGAAACCAAACATTTCAGACTGCCTAGAGAAGATACCTATGCATGGTGGGCTCTGTGCTAGCTCTGTTCATGAGTCTGGCCGCTTACTGGCCCAAGAACTTCTTGAAAAACAGGGATATACTTTCTCTGACACTGTTTTGATCACCTGGCATTGTGCCCAATAAAGAGTAAACAAATAGCCAATACGTATTTGTTAAGTAAATTAACTGCTTCCGGCTTGTAATCCTCACCCTTGCTTTTAGTTAATTCCATTTCTCTCCATGACCAACATGAAAATCAATCACAGTGACTGATGTTTTGAGAAGGAGGAAGTGAATGGTTTACTCAAGCACCATCACTTTGGAAAGCTAGTCTCACAAATAAAAATGTTTCACTAAATAGCCACACAGAGTGTAGATAATCCATTTCTAATGAGGGATTCATCCTGTGTCAGTTCAGTGCAGCTCAAAAAGATAAAATCTAAGAAACGGAAGTTGTTCCTAGTCAACGATTAGATACCTCTCATCTAATGAAGACTTTGAGAATGAACTTCCTTTATTAAAAAAAAAAAAAACAACTTATTTTAGAAAAGTCATCATCAATTACTAAAAGGACTGCTGCATTTCATACGGCTCAAAAATAATCTTACTTTTGTGTGTGTCTGTGCACGCATGCTCAGTTACAGAGTTAAAAAAAAAACTCCAAATACATCTATTTATTTGAATAGAAGTGACCCAAGGCTACAATTAAAGCCCAATTTCCTCTATCCATATCTCTTTTCCCTGCAATGCCAACTCCTTTCCCACCTGGAAATAAATACTCTTTGGTTTTTAAATCCCCGCCTCTTTTTGTTCCCTGCCTCTTTGTAAAACAGGAAAGGCTCTGATATCAGTGATTTAAGATTTACACATTCACTGTAGAGATTTAGAAAATACAAATAGATAAAAAGGAGAAATTAAAAATCATTCAAACTCTACATGCCAGAAATTACTAACATTAACATTTTGGTGCATTTTTTCAGACATGTCTCTGAAAAAAAAAAAAAATTTAAACCATTTCTTCATGTATAGTATATCTTATCATTCCATATCAGTATATTTTCTTCTATAGTACAAATGA
Source organism: Bubalus kerabau (assembly GCF_029407905.1). Lineage (NCBI taxonomy): Eukaryota > Metazoa > Chordata > Mammalia > Artiodactyla > Bovidae > Bubalus > Bubalus kerabau. The sequence continues at coordinate 26,138,577 of NC_073627.1, forward strand.
TTAAATTATCTTCTTTTTTATATCTCCCCTTTCAACAGAATGGAGGAGCAGAATAAACTGGAACAGGGAGAAGCCTGAAGCAGAGAATCAGAAGAGAGAATTGTGCAAAGCTCTGAGTAAGACTTCATGAGAGCTAAAATTTAGCCAGTGAGAAAGAGAATAGAAGGAAGAAGACAGATTTAGAATGAAGAATTAATAGGCTTGTTGATGGTTTGGGGAGTAAAGAGGAGTGACTTCCAGGATTCTGCCTAGGGGGTCAGGACCTAGTGAAAGCAGAAATAGACTTTAGGGGTAAGCAGAATATAAAATAATGAGTTCAGTTCTGGACACTCAATCAGATATGATTCTTCTGGCTACAAAATAACAGAAAATCTGACTGACAGAGGCTTAAGCAAATACAAGTTTATTTTTCCTTCAAAAGAAAAAGTCTGAAGACTGGTGATTCTAGGCATGATGCAGGGTCCCAACAATGGCATGAAGAACCTAGGTTCTTCCCTTATTTCTGCTCTAACACCTTACAGCAGAGTAATGTCTTACAGTGGGTACTGCATTTCAGTGCTTTATTTTGACCTCCCAAGCATAAGATCTGGAGAAGGAAATGGCAACCCACTCTAGTATTCTTGCCTGGAGAATCCCATGGATGGAGGAGACTGGTAGGCTATAGTCCACGGGGTCGCAAAGAGTCAGACACAACTGAACGACTTCACTTTCTCTTCCTAAGCATAAGATCGCCATGTGAGAAGCTATCAGAAGTCTTCTCACATTTCTTTGGCCAAAACTGTATCTTATGCAAACTCTAGACCAACCACTGGAAAAACAGAATGGCTTTCAGATCATGAGTCCTTCCCTGGGAAGGTGGGGTGATGTTGTCTAGGAAGAATGGAGGGTGGCTGCTGGAGAGGCATACAGCAGGGTCTGTCCCAGCTTTGCAAGTTTGAGATATCTATAAGATAATCTATAAGACACCCGAAAGGAGCTGTCCAATATGCTGTATAGTGCCTTGGAGAGAGAACTGCAGTTGAGCTGCAGAACTATGCAACTGCTTACAGAGAATGTGATGAGAAAGAGGCAAGCCTGAGAAATAGCAGTGAAGAGGGCAGGGTAGAAAAACAAGCTCAAGCCAAAGCCTAAACTAAGAGTATAAGTACAAGGAAGAAGGAAAGCAGGAGAGACCATTATCATGGGGACCAGCAGAGGGAGAGAGTGTTTATTTGCTTTTGCTGTTTTTATTTGCGTGTTTGTTTTTACTTTTGAGGAAAAGGGAGCTATTAATATTGTCGCATGCTGCAGGTACACCAAATAAGATAAGGTTTGAACAGTGTCACCCGGATGCTGCAATCAGCAAGTTACTGGTATTTTGGCAAGAATAACTTGATAGGAGCAGAGATTAGATTACAGGGGACTGAAGAGTGGCCAGAGAAGAAGCCAGAAATGGCTAGCCTAGGCTTCTAGTTCAAGAAGGGTGTCTATTAAAAAAGAGAGATACAGGACAGTAGCCAGAGAGGGAATCACTGTGTAGGATGTAATGTTTTTCTTAATATTAGGAGGGACTTGAGCATATTTATATGATGAATGGAGAGATGTAATCAGGAGGGAAAAGCTACATTTGAGAGAGAAGGTCTCTGGGGGGCAGTGGTTATAGCAGAGTGAAGATGACAACTATGAGTCAAAGCCTCAGTCCTCAAATAGCGTGAGGGGAGACTCTGAACTCAAACGACGACAGAGAACTGTAAAACCATGTAGGCAAATCTCAAAAGGGAAGAGGTTTGGCAAAAGATTGAATAGTAAAAGTCTAGAAATGACAAGCAAGGAGCATGAAGGATGCCAACAGCACTTCTGGAAAATGAGCAAGTTCTATTTAAGATAGCTGCAAGCAAAACAGTATCCTGAAGAACAGTCATGTTTTACTTGGGCAGGGATGGAGAAAAGAGGTTGAGAATATCGTGGAGTTTGATTATACTAGAACATGGATTCTAGGAAACACAGGGGGAAGGATTAGAAAAGAAGTCCTCAGGAAAGATGAAAGATGGTGGAAACAAGGAAGTGCAAAGCTTTATAGGAAAGATGATAACCAAAGGCAGAGGGCTTATGATGGATCATGTCTGGACTAACTGGCATCCACACTCCGACAGAACTCCAACACATGGGCAGCAGCCCTGTAACCTTATGCGACAGAATATTAGAGAAATGTCATCACAGGAGACATTTAAAGAGATGGATGCCATCTTTACAAATGGCTCTGTAACTCCTAATGCTCAATAAAAAGAATGTGTTCTATCTTTGGACAAGAATACGTGGGGCTGGCCACTGAATAGTAAATTTCAAAATATAGAGGATCTCTTGTTCTAATGTTTAGCCAAGGACCAGATAACACATTTATAACAGTTTCTCCCTCATTCGACTCACATTATTGAGCTCATATCATATGCCAGTACTGTGATAGATCGTTTTTTAAAAAATGAACATCCATGTGATTAAGAAGTTTATAATCTCCATAAGTATGTCTTCCGAGTTCTAAGAAACTGAGTTTAAAATGAACTTAAAAGTATGTGGTAGAGCAGTGATTCTCAAACGTTTATGTGCATACAAATAACCTTGGGATCTTATTAACATGCAGGTTCTGATTCAGTGGGTCTGATTCAATGGAGCCTGAGATTCTGCATTTTTAACAACTTTCCAGGTGATGTTGATGTTGCTGGTCCATGAGTCACTCTTGAGCATCAAGAAGCTAGGACTCTAGCAAAAAGGATTTCTTGCTTTACCTTTTCTATTTACACTGACCTATAAGGTCCTAAATTTTTTCCTCTTTTCCTTGTTAACTCTCTTACCCATCTGTTCTTTCTAATAAAAAGAGAGGTTAGGGTAGAAAAACTTACAAAAAGCTTGCTCTTCTATTAGCTACAAAAGCAACTATTAGCTATACAGACCGCTGTCGTGAACATGTCAACCATCTATCTCATGTGATTACATACTTTTGTGGAATCCCTACTATTTCAAACAGGGCACCTAGATATTCAGTAAAAGAATAAACAGACTGGGAGCAGCAATTAATTCTAGTTATGCCATATGGCAGTATAGAACACTGGCTGGAACATGAAAACTCAATTTCACAAGAGTCTTACTTATTCTGAATTTTAATCATTATAGGATCAGCAAACATATGTCTACCAACTTGCTCCATTTACACAAAATTCTAAAGAATAATCAGACTGCATACTCAAATATGATTGGTTTTTCCCAAATGGACTTAAAATTTCTCTTCTACTGGATTCTTAAAATCAAGTAGCTGCTGACAGCTCCAGTTTAATTTCTCTTTCAAACAAAATCTTCACACAGTACTTTTAACACATAGTATTGTTTGCTTTCTTACCATCTTCATGGTCAGCTCACAGTGTAATTTTGTACAAGTATAATTTTCTCTGGTTCTGGATTCCTCATCTTTGGGGCTGGCTCAGCTGCTGACCCTCCTTGTCCCTGTGAACTCCCTCCATCGTGCCTGTCACTGCTGAGACACCCGTCCCACCACATTCTCTCCATTTCACCCCTCTCCAGAATGGAGACATTATCATTTCTAACACATACTCCATCGCCTGTCCTATTAGAGCTAAGATACTTTCATCTCCTGTACATCTCATAATTTCAAGATAAGGACAGAAAAATCAGTTCTTTTTCTGTGAACTTTTGTCTCTGGTGCTTGAGAGACTATCCTGATATCCCCTGAACATGTTTTAGTGATAACATTTACTGCACCGGGGCCAAAATGATTTTCTGCCACTTTCAATTCTAGTTCAATGAAAGAATAAGAGCTTTGTTTCTAACCTCTGTCATTTTTAATACCATAAAATGATTTAAAAAATGTAAAATTGAGTTCCATTTCCTACTGGACTACCAATCTCATATTAGCTTTCCTTTTATCAAATTTATGAGAAAAGTCAGAAATTGCCTTTCCTTAAAAAAGATCAAAATCTCAGGATCTCCTGGGCAGAATGCTTGAATTGAATTTGAACTCTCAATAATTGCTAGCCTGGAAGTCTTAAAGAAGTATAAAAGTTAGATACTTAAAGTTAGTTATGTCAGAAATAACAAACTGAAGGATTATCCCTTAGACTACTATCATCCAGAAATAATAAGGTTATTCTTAGAAAATTATAATCCTAAAAATATCACAGACATACTTATTACATTTCCAACATGAGGAAGTCTATGGTTTTCTGAAACCACAGTATGAATGAAGTCTATGGTTTCGAACTGCAAAGTGAAAGAAATGTTTTTTGCAACATCACATTATGAAATGTTTCAGATATGCATAAAAGGTAAATGAACACCCATATATGTGCATACTCATAATCTAGATGCTATGATTCACATTTTGTTATATCTGCTTTGTCACTTATCCACCCATCCATCCATCTTGTTTTTGATGCATTCCAAAATAAACTACAGATGTTGCTCGACTCTAGATGCATATATAATTAACTAAACTTCAATATTTATTTACAGTTCCTTTAAACCAATAAGCTTTTGAAAGATGCCAATTCTTTTTTAAAATAATGGCTTGCTTAAGTAAACTATGCGACCACTTAGAAATCTTACATTCTAAATCCTAATCTTTTATTCATTCTCTTACTTTGAGTAATGTCACATATCTTAGTTTTATCATTAACAAAAAAACAAAGGTTCTTGGTAGACATGATAGGAGGTCTTGATTATCAAATCATAAAGTGAACATTGTGGTTACGGCAGAATCCAGAAAAGAGAGACACTCCCTTAATAAAACTGAGAAATAGCTAATTGGAAATTATGTGGGCATAAAGTTTTCTATAAATTATAATAACTCAACAAGGCTCACAAACTCAAGAGGGAGCTTGAGGGTGAGCATTTAATCATAACGCATAAGCGTCACTGTATATCTATGATAAAACAACTTGATTATTGAAGACTGAGTCACTCCAAGTGGGAATTTCATAACAAGGCACTAGCATCAAACTGGAATTTTCTTGGCTTTGTGAAGCTGTAACTGGCTTATAAACTCCTTATTAATTAAGTAGAGTGAGAACTGCCACAGGAATAGCTGCCCCTTCCTTTATGAGCTGTTTATTCCCCTACACTGATTTTTCTTTTTTTTTTCCTTTTAGAAGATTGGCCTGAAAGGGGCATTCTTTGAAGCCTGAAGAATCAAAGCTGCTGCAAAGCACTGCTGAGAGTTTCGAAAGAATTATGAAGGAACTACATTGGACCTGAGGCGATAGGCTGAGATCTCCCTAAACAGGTCAGCAGTTGGTCTGCAAAATATTCCCATTGCCAAGGAGGCAGTGACATCTTGTGTAAATCAAAAACTAAAACCCTGAGATATCTCATTTCCATTTTAAATGCCTGGGGGTTAAATATGGATATCTAGCACTTGAGAAGTTCCTGTGGGATTGATTTTTTTCTTGTCGTTTCTGAGCCTTTTGCTGGGTGTGATAAGGACCACATTTCATTATCAACCCTGCTAGTGCTGCACTTCAGGGAGACTAGATGAGGCTACACAGTCGGAGAGAGGATCCGGCTTCCAAAGAAGAAATGATTCACATGTTGTGATTATAAAAACCCACTTTAGGCCCAACTCATTTTCAACAGAATCATGAAATAAAATGAAATCCCAAGGAAATGAAATTTCCTGTATCATTTTGCAAATTAAAAAAAAATGAAAAATCATAGTGATACCATAAAAGAAATCAAATTTTTGAGGCTTCAAGGTTTGGTTGGTAATGTTTGCATTTTTGTAACATTTGAAAAAACAATCCCAAATAACATTTTGGGGGAGGCAACTGAAAAAGAAAACACAAGATCATGGTTAGGCAAATCTTCAACTGAATCAGACAATGTTACAGAAAAAACATCAGAACAAAGACTTTGAATTCTGAGAGCTGACCCAGTGCTCTTGCATTTCTCTCCCCTTTGCTCTAATTTCAGTGTAACACAGGAAGTGGATACAGGATGGATCTACATCAGAAATAAGAGAAAACCAGCAAATTAGAGATAACCACAACCAGGAGGGCCTCACGCCACAAGTTTCTGGAGATCCATAAATAGATGAATACAGAGAGGCATTTTTCCCCCCATTGGCTTTCTATAAGCAGAAAAAATAGCACACGTTGAGACAAAAGACTAGATCCAGATCAAGTGAGATTTAAAATCAAGGCCAAAGTAAACATTGGTAAAATGAAGACTGTAATTTCATATAAATGATCTTTTCACACAATGTATGAATTAAGAGCCCCCATTTATAGACAAATAGAAAAGCTTCTAGTATTAAAAAAATTGATACTGAGGATTTTCTGAGATCTTCCAAGACAAATCCATTTCAAGTAGCTAATAGGAATGTGCCAAGTAATAATGATGGCTATAATTCTATTAGAAGTAAAGCAAATTCAGAGACCTAACTATAGGACTAAATAGCAGTGTTCAGCTTATTCTAACGGGTCAGTCCAACCTGAAGGGAGAAAGCTCAGTTATCTACCTGCTTCCCAGGTTTCATTTCAAATGACCTTTCACTCTTGACAGAACATGTTATTCTGTTTAATGAGCTCAGTACTGGGAATGTTTAATAAAAATGTTTGAAAAAAACAAGATTAAAAAAAAACCCACTTACTAAAAAGTTATTGTACATCAAAATTACTCATATAAAATATTTATTTTATGGGATGACCAAAGGGAGAGGCTTCTATCTACTAACACCACCAAAATAGCCCAGTGTAAAACAAAACAAAAATGGATCAATTTAATCTTATAGCTGGTACCAAATCCAAGACACCTATTCAAGTGAAAGAATAAACAAAATAGTCATCATCATAAAATTAAAAAGGAGTCATACACTTCAAGGCTGCTTTGAAAGTAGAGGAAACTTGCTATGAAAGAACATATAATAAAATGATCTTCCTTTCCAGGTTAAGCCGAGAGACCAACAGCAAGTAATATTATACCAGTTTCACCTGTAGACCATTTCAGACTAAAAGAGAAACAAAAATAACCCTTTACTACTCCCAGTAAGTATATCTCCAAAAATCTTTAACACAATTGTGAAATCTCAACATACACTCACTAAATAACAGAAAACTAGTACAGGGATTTAGCCTATAATTGATAACTTGAGAGCCGTGAAGTTGTGAGTTTTTGTTTGCTTTCTTGGATAAGGGTGAGAAGCAGAGATAGGACTGGAAAAGGAAAAAATGAATTTTTAAACTTCAAGATGTGGTCAAATTATTGCTATGAGTTTGAAGCCTTTTCAGAGCTCTTTAAACTTAGATTGCACTAGTACCTACTACCTTTTTTATTTCTGCATTGGCACTGAAACGCCAGTGAAAGTAGCAAAGTGAATAGAAAGAGAAGATACAAACAAATATCTAAACTTGTAACACAAATGTACCAACAACACATTTCACATTTCTTCTCCTGATAAGCACACTTCATCTGAATGTTTTTTGTTTGGGAATTTTAAGCTCAATAACCAGCATTTAGGAAAAGTAACATTCTCCATGTAATTAATGGCGATAATATTGACAGCATATCACTTTGAAAATCTTGCTCTCAAGAGTTACATTGGACTAACTCCTTGTCTTTCCTCCAATACAAAGACACAAGAACAATATATTCTTAAACTAAATTCTGTTTTAAAGCTAAATCCATGGTAAGCTGATAAGAAAAACTTGAAGTTCCCAAAGAGAACTGGAATTATTTTTATGATATTTGTACTAACATATCATGTTTCATGCAGAGCTATATGCTAACCACCCACAATGAGACATGTTCAAGATATTCTTTCAGTCTGTACTTTAAAAGCACTGGTTTTGTGGGGTTTGTGCCATAATCCTGTTACATAAAGTTATTTCTTTATTTCTTTCCGTTTCAATATGCTATTAATCTACCTGTCTCTTTTTGGAACTCCTTTAAGTTTCACAAAAGAAAACAATACTCTAAATTTGTTTCCACTGGCTCTAGACTTCACTTCCAACAGTGAGCATAAATGACTAGCTGTTCCAAAATGAGCCATGGAGAATTTATCCCTACCTCAGCAATAAAAATTTTCTATTTTCTTCACCCTTTCCCCCATTCTCAATGCATTCTTGCTGTCAGATGGCCTCCCCTGAATCAAACTTAAGAAATGCTCAACTGTTTCTGCAAATGCATAAGAATGCCCTTAAACGTCTGAGTATAGATGAAGTATGTTTCATTCCAGGTGCCTCACAGCTGGCACTGGTCCTGCAGTGACCACCGCAATAAAACAGGAGGAGCCTCTGCCTGGCTTTCATCCTAATCATTCTCTAAAGAGCTTGCTAAAAACTTGGACTCAGAATGTGAAAGCTGTTAGTTTTAGGGAGAAGGTTTAAATGAGGAGGCAGTTTGAAGAAGAGTCATGAACATCACACTTCAGGACATCAAATGCCACAACAGGACTTCATTTCCTTGGAATTACGCAAAGTGCCATCCGTTTTTTATTTGTCTTATATGGAAAATATTATCCTTCATTGGTAATACTCTTAAGCCAAAAAAACCCTATAAAGACAGAAATACAGATATGATTTTCAGTCTGGGAAGACAGAAAAGCTACTTGTACTGAAAAACAGATGAGCACTTGGAGGACATCCATGACTCAACACGACTATCATTTTCTGGGGTCAGTCACTCTAGGCAACAGAAAGGTGGCAAACAGAACATAACAGCTGTGATGAAGTCAGATGCTTTAATTTACAGCGAGTCCACAGTCATGGCAAATAGCACTGAATTCTGAGCCACCATAAAAATTACGGCCAAGCCCCTAGAGTTTACCAGGAATCAGTATTTTCCCATCACTCCACTCTATTCTCAAGCAGCACAGCGTTGAGGAAACAATTAAAGGAATTAAAGCAAGGACACAACAAAGATAGAATGGAAAGTTTTTGGGGGGGCAGTATATGTATATATGGCATTTATATTTATCTAGTGTCTTTCCCAGATTATCCTGCTAGAGATTTCTTACCCACCTTCGGCCCTAATGTGCCAAGTTAGTAGTTTTAGACAGATGCCTACCTCCCCCACAAATTTACCAAATCCCTAAAGTTTTATTGCTTTAATATGACTCAAGATAAAACTTTTAAAGTGGCTTTCATTAATTCTTTAGATGTTACCTGGCCATTTTCCATATACATTTAACTCAAGTTTGATGATTTCCAAATTTCCTTTCATACTCAGCCTCTGGGAGAGATACAACTTCCACGCAAAAAAAAGTAAATGTGATTGGCATTGTACAAGCTTTCAGTGCTCTCAAAGCAACTGCTACCAATACATATAAGTACATAACATCAACCACCCATACATGGGGCCATACATGCAATGTGGCTGAAAAAGAAGATTCAGTAAGACAAGGGTTACATTATGGGATGATGATTGAATGGGTAAATTTAAGACAATTTCAAACAGCTTGCCAAAGGAAATCCTCATTTTTCCATTTTCTTGTACAGTATCTAATTTCTGGCTCCTCATTTCCTCCTGATCTGATAATTATGAAATTCTAAATAAAGTGTCATCTTTCTTACAACAAATCAATGAACAGAAAGCTCCCATCAACAATGCAGATGTTTCCTAAAACCCCTGCTGATTATTTCCTGAATATCTATCCCACAAACCACACAGCAAGTCCTTTGAGAACAAGGAACCCTCTCTGCCTCATAATAAATACAGCTTCTATGTCTGTGTGCATGGGTGTGTGTGTATGAGTGTGTGTATGCACTTAAAAAAGAGAACTAAGAAGTAACATGTAAGTGATAACAGTGAGATAACAGTGAGTCACCACAAAATCACCTTTTATTATCAATTTCAGATTGAAATTCAGTCCTTTCCAAGTGCTGCACTGCAAATAACGGGAAAGGAGAATTTCTACTCATTGTATATTTGTCTCCATAGATGCGATAAAATTATTTTTACATTCCTTATCACAGATTTATACCATTAACACCACCACATACACAATTATATTTTGGGCATCCCTCTCACTATCCTTGGTGGCTCAGACGATAAAGCGTCTGTCTGCAATACAGGAGACCCGGCTTTGATCCCTGGGTTGGGAAGATCCCCTGGAGAAGGAAATGGCAGCCCACTCCAGTATCCTTGCCTAGAAAATCCCATGGACGGCGGAGCCTGGTAGGCTACCGTCTATGGGGTAGCAAAGAGTCGGACACGACTGAGCGACTTCACTTTCACTCCCTATAATACAGTTTAAAATAATTCCATCTTTGTTCCTCATGCCATCCTTATAATAATCCTATAATACAAAGATCAACTTTGTATTAAAGAAATAAAAAATTCTTTAAGTTACTAACTGAGCCTTCAGATACACAACTAAGCCTAAACTTATCCACTAATAAAGTATAGGGAAGTTTGTTCTAAACACTCTTCCAACCTACCAAAAATTACAGATATTCTCACTTTTGCAAAAAGCTCTCATCTTTTGCATTCTGTTTGTTTCAATTATTCAGGGCAACCCAGGCTGATAATTACATAGTCCCCAGTTGCTGAGTAAAAGTGATGCTTAATTAGCCAGCAGGAAAGATCGATTAAGATCCAGCAGGGCATCTTGTGAAGTTCTCTCACATTCCTGGAGGGAATATATTCTGGCTGTGCCCTTCGAAAGGATAAAACTCCTTGCTTCTAAGGAGTTTCAATGACGTTTCTAAAGTAGATGATAAGATATTTCTGCCACACAAATGAAATCCCAGGTATAACACTGCTGTTGCTCTTCCTTTACTAAGAGTACACGGTTCAAACGTTTCAAATCACATTGCCTCCAAGTCGAAAAAGACTTAAGATTGTAACTCACTTATCCCCAACTCTCATTCAGTTATCACACTTCAAACAAGAAGTGGTTGAGGAATATACTGTAATGGAAATTTTTTATTTCTCCCTCCATCAAGCAAGTATATGCATCTGTCTGGTGCTCACATTCTAAAAGGCACAAACTAGGTGAGGGCCTTTAATTAAAAAAAAAACTTAATGAGCACGATATTCCAATCAGCCTGAGATTAAGACATTTTAATAGGAAGAGAGAATCAACTGAATAAGTCTAGTTTAAGTTTTCTATTCGGGAAGGAGATGAGGATATAAAATCAGGACTAAAACTCATAATGGAAATTATCTCATACTGCTTAACATCCTCTCTTTCAGTAATTTGGACAAGCATAAATATTTAGCTTTTCACCCATTTTGCAAAAGTGTCCAATAAAGACTAACATAACAATCCAAAGCTAAAAGCAGAATAACTTTCTTAACATACACAACTATAAAAATATTTCCATTGTGGTAAACTAACTACCCTAAATATGCCTGCCTACCTTCAATGCAATTCAGTAAACATTTAAAAGCCTCTACCAAGTATAAAGAACTATAATAAGTGTGTCTTACTTTGATAATTTATATACAATTAAAGTAGATTTTGCTGATTATAAATTGCTTTAAACTTTATGAAGAAGAATAATGGAACCGGTTTATACAAACCTAGCTTTGATTTGCTGCAAGCCCCGTAGAATATGGTCTCTGTTGTCCTTTGCACCAGCACTGAGGTTCTCATTCCGCAAACCTTCAGCCAGGAACTCCTCAGTATCTAAAAGAAAAGGAAAGCTGATCAACAGAAAAGAAAAAGTACCAAGAGAGAAGGAAGAAAATCTGGAGGATTAACAAATGGATATAAATTTCTCTTTAAAAACTTTAAAGTTGCAGAATAAGGTGATTGTAAGTAATGCCACAGAAGAGGATACTTATGTATATTTCACTTCTAGTGCCTGTAATATGAAACTGCACTAGATATACTATCAAGATAATGTTACGAATTTATACAGTTGGGTTACATAAGCATATTAAAATTTTGTTTTACATTCTCACCACTCAAGAACACCAAACAAAAAATCCTACATAGCCATAACTAGGACTTTTGATGGGGTATAAATTTCTGGAAATAAAAATTTCACTAAGGACCACCATTAAATTCCAAGATGTATGTCATATCTATTGCATATATCATTAAATAGGTTCCTCCAAGTTCCTCTGAAGGCTAAAGGATGAAAAGTTGAATTCAAAGGTAAAAATAAATGCTATCCAAAATTAAATTAATGTAATATGCCATATTAATAGGATAAAGGACAAAGACGATGTGATTGTCTCAATAGATGCAGAAAAAGCATTCAACAAAATTCAACAGCACTTTATGATAAAACAAACAAAAACACTCAACAAACTGGAAATAGAAGGAAACTTCCTTAGCCTCATAAAGATCATCTACAAAAACCCACTAACATCATACTTAATGATAGGTGAAAATCAATATACAGATCCCCCCTCTTTTTTAATAAAGTCAGGGTGCCAGAAAAGGGAGCTCTAAGGCCCTACCCACCGATGTCAACTGCAGACCAACAGGAAGAGATATATCACTGTATCTCCAACAGGGAGAAGGTTCCTACTTTACTACAGCAGGAGGAAGGAAAAAATTTCTCCTTGTCCTGCAAGAGTCTGGCCAATGAGAGCCTATTAACAATAACTCAGTAACAAGAAGCCATTACACTTGCAACTCCCAGTTTTCTCCAATGGTCTTTTTGTTTATAACAGCTCCTCCCAGTTCCTTCTCCTCTATAAAAGAAAGTTCCTCTCTTTTGTTTTCTGGGCTTGCCTGTGGATAACCATGATTGCACGTCCTTAATTGCAAGTCTTTGCTGTTTCCAAATAAACCATTTTGCAGGTAAAATAACTAGTTGTTTTACTGTTTTAGGCTGAATACTTTCCCCCTGTTCCTAAAGATCAGCAACAAGACAAGTTGTCTGCTCTTACCACTTATATTCAACATTGCACTGGTGCTAGACAGGGCAAATATGCAAAAAATGAAATTAAAAGAGTCTAGGTTAGAAAGAGGGAGAAGGCAATGGCACCCACTCCAGTACTGTTGCCCGGAAAATCCCATGGATGGAGGAGCCTGGTGGGCTGCAGTCCATGGGGTTGCTAAGAGTCAGACACGACTGAGTGACTTCACTTTCCACTTTCATGCATTGCAGAAGGAAATGGCAACCCACTCCAGTGTTCTTGCCTGGAGAATCCCATGGACAAGAGAAGCCTGGTAGGCTGCAGTCCATGGGGTCGCACAGAGTCGGACACGACTGAAGCGACTTGGCAGCAGCAGCAGCAGGTTAGAAAGAAAGAAGTAAAACTATCTCTACATGCAGATGATATAATCTTGTACATAGAAAACCCTAAGGAATCCACTGACAACTATTAGAACTAAAAAATGAGTTCAATAAGTTTGCAGGATACAAGATTAATATAAAAAATCAGCTGTATTTCTATACAGTAGCAATGAACAAGCCAAAATTAAATTAGGAAAAATTAAATTAGGAAAATTCCATTTAAAATAATATAAAACAGAATTAATACTAAGGAATAAATTTAACAAGAGAAGTATAAAACTTAAACTCTGAAAACTACAAAATATTATTGAAAGAAATGAAAGACCTTAAATTAAAGGAAGAAAATAAATGGGAAGACATCCCATGTTTACATATGAGACTTATGGCTATTAATATGGGAATATTTCCATATTGATCTAAATAGTCAATGCAATCTCTATAAAAATCTCAGCTGGATTTTTTGCAGAAACTGACAAACTAATCCTATAATTCATTTGGAAATTAAAGGTACCCAGAATAGTCAAAACAATTTTGAAAAAGGAGGACAACTTTCCCATTTTCTGATTTCAAAACTTACTACAAAGCTACAGTAATCAAGACAATATGGTATTGGTGTAAAGTCAGACACACAGATCAAAGGAACAGAATTGGGAATTTAGAAGTAAACCCTCACATTTATGTTCAATAAATTTTTGACAAGGATGACAAGATAAAACAATGGAAAAAATTGTTTTTCAATAAATGGTGCTGGAACAATTAAATATCCACATGCAAAGAAATGAAATTGAACCCTTACCCATATAATATACAAAAATTAACTCAAAATGGATCTAGACCCAAACATAAATGCTAAAACTATAGAAGAAAATAGGCATAAATCCTTGTAACCTTGGATTAGATAATAGTTTCTTAGATATGATGCCAAAAGAACAAGCAACCAAAGAAACAAATTGACATCAAAATTAAAACTACTGTGGTTCAAAGGATGCTATCAAGAAAGTGAGAAAATTTTTGCAAATCATGTATCTAATAGGAGACTTATATAGAGAATATATAAAAAGCTCTTACAATTCAATAATAAAAAGACAACCTGATTTTAAAACAAAGAACCTAAATAGACATTTATCCAAAGAAGATATACAAATGACTAATAAACACATGAAAAGATGCTTAACATCAGTTGTTATCAGGAAACAATAATCAGTACCACACTGAGGTTCACATGGCTACTGTCAAGAAGATGGACAATAATGAGTGCTGTTGAAGATGGAGAGAAATTAGGATGCTTATACATTGCTGCTGCTGCTAAGTCGCTTCAGTCGTGTCCGACTCTGTGCGACCCCATGGACTGCAGCCTACCAGGCTTCTCTGTCATGGAATTCTCCAGGCAAGAACACTGGAGTGGGTTGCCATTTCCTTCTCCATATACATTGCTAGTGGGAACGTAAAATGGTGTTGTTACTTTGTAAAAGTCTGGCAGTTCCTCAAAAAGCTAAAAAGAGAGCTGCCCACCAATTCCACTACTAGGTATATACACGAGAGAAATGAAAACAAGTGTTCAAATAAAAACTTGTACACAAATGTTTGTAGCAGCATTATTCTTAACAGCCAATAAGTGGATAAATACTAACACTCCTCAACTGATGAACAGATAAACAAAATGTGGCAGCAATAAAAAAGGAAATGCTGATACATGCTACAAGACAAATAAATCTCTGAAATCATAATTTCATCAATCAAAAGAAACCAGTAGCAAGGGTCACATATAGTATAATTCCATTTACATGAAACATACAGAATGGGCAAAAATCTATAGGAACAGAAAGTAGATAAGCAGATGCCTAGGGCTGTGGGAGAGAGGGATGCGGATTGAAGAATGAAGGCTAAGGGGGTTCAAGTTTTCTTTGGAAGATGATGAAAAATGTTCTAAAATTTATTGTGATGATGACTGTACAACTCTGTGAATACCATACTAGAAGCCATTGGACTGCACCCTTTAAATGGATAGGTTTTATGGTATAAGAACTACATCTCAATGAAGCTGTTAAAAAATAGAAACAAATGTACGAATGAATGGATGAGTGAATAACAACATCTACACATACCCTTCTGAAATTTCAAATTTTGAGGGTGAAAACATTCTTTAAGTACCCAGACATAAAAAAAAAAAAGAAGTAGTTTACAGAATAACAGAGTCAAAATGTCCTCTCCACAAAATAAGCACCCGAAGATGAAAGTTTTACAGTGTTTTAAAGGAAAAATACTGTGGGCAAGAATTCTAAACATAGTCAAGATGTTGGTTATATAACATGAAGGAGACCAGCAAAACATTTTCAAACAGTTGTGGCTCTGAATTTCTATCACGTACATTCTTTCCTGAAGAAAATCTTTTCAAGGACACACTGATCAACAGAAAGAGGTGGTGATGAAATTCAAACCAGCAAAATAAGTTAAATCTAGGTAACTGTGGTTAAATACGGTTTAAAACTTATTGTTAAAGCGTAATTCTTAATTAAGATATTTGTTAAAAAATGTAATAAGCATCTGAATACTAGTTAGGAAAGAAATAGAGAAGAAAACAAGCTAAATTACTCATTTACATAAAGCTAATGGGTACTATGCCATCTTGGACAATGATAATTAAAGAAAATGGGTTTAACTACGATTTTTCAAACACTAATGTAATAAGTGTAATAATGGGTTTCTCTGGTGGCCCAGATGGTAAAGAAACCACCTACAATGCGAGAGACCTGGGTTCAATCCCTGTGTTGGGAAGATCCCCTGGAGGAGGGCATAGCAATCCACCCCAGTATTCTTGCCTGGAGAATCCCCATGGACAGACGTGCTTTGGCAGACTACAATCCATTACAAAGAGTTGGACACTACTGAGCAACTAAGCACAGCACAATGTGAACAAAAAATTTGAAGAGGAAAAAAAATTTTTTAATATTCAATGTAATAAAACAGAAAAATATAATGTAGCAAATAATAAAACTCATAAAATGATATATAACTGATGACAATAATTGTGAAAAATTAGAGTCCTCTATTAAAAACAAGCTATAAGGATATATTGCATAGCATGGGGAATATAGCCTATGTTTTATAATAAGCATAAATTGAGAATAATCTAAAAAAATTTTTAATCACTATGTTGTACACCTGAAATCAATATAATATTGTAAATCAACTATACTTCAATTTAAAAAGAAAAAAGTTAACAGAAACAAGTGAAAAAAAAAGTAAAGAATTTCTATGCAAAAATATAACAGTTAATTTGATTACTGTTTAAAAGATATTCACCTGAAATAAAGTGAGATTGAAATTAAAAGAAGACAGATGTGCAAAATGTCCTAAACAAATTTTCTTAAAAGCAAGAATAGCAATAATTCATATCAAAGTAGAACACAAACAGGCCAACAGAGTCATTTTATTTTATATAAAGTACAATCCATAATAGAAATGACCTGTTATGTGCTAAGTAGAATAGTACTAAAATATATATAGTGAAAAATTCAAGAACTATAAGTAGAAATTACTGAAAAACAATTGTAAAGTCACTACTAGTCTCTAATAGACCACATGGATAAAAATATATAATTATAGAGGGCAGTTTATGTCCAATAGAAATAAAATTACACACGTAATTTAAAATTTTCTAGTTTCAAAACATAGCCCAAAAAGAGATAAAATTAATTTCAGTGATATTTATTTTATTTAACTCAATAGATACAAAACATTATGATTTGGGGCTTCCCTGGTGGCTCACTGGTAAAGAATCTACCTGCCAATGCAGGAGACATGAGTTCTATCCCTGATCTGGGAAGACCCCACGTGCCATGCAGCACCTAAGCCCATGCACCACAATGACTGCGTCTGTGCTTTAGTCTGGGAACCGCAACTACTAAGCCCACCTGTCACAACTACTGAAGCCCAAGCACCCTAGAACCCATGCTCCTTAACAAAAGAAGCAACAATAGAAACAACGAGAAGGCTGCATATACCACAACTAGAGAGGAGCCTCTGCTCGCCACAACTAGAGAAAAGCCTATGCAGCAATGAAGATCCAGCACAGGCAAAAACAAATAAATAATTTTTTTTAAAACCAAAATAGTATGATTTCAATATGTAATGAACAAAAAATAATTATTGAGCTATTTTGCCTGTTTTTGTATTATATCTTCAAAACCTATGTGCATTTTACATTTAACAACACATATCAATTCAGACTAGTCACATTCAAATGCTCTGTGGCGGATTCATTTTGATATTTGGCAAAACTAATACAATTATGTAAAGTTTAAAAATAAAATAAAATTAAAAAAAATAAAAAGAGAAAAAATAAAATAAAAATAAAATAAAATTTAAAAAATTAATTAAGCACTGGATTACAAAAAAAATCAATAATTTCTTAAAAACTCAAAATTAGAAAGATCTATTTTATAATTAAAACAAAATAAAACTAGAACTTAACATTTAAAAGAGTAAAAAAACTCTCCATACTTAGCATTTGAAAACACATGCACACATACATTGTGGGTAGTAGAGGAAACTCAAAACTATAATTACCATCTATTGAGAAAATAGCCTGTGTAAAATATTACGAAATATAACCAGCATTGTACAGAGTGATTTCTTATTTATAGACCTTTATAGACCTCAATGGAGAAGGCAATGGCACCCCACTCCAGTACTCTTGCCTGAAAAATCCCATGGACGGAGGAGCCTGGTAGGCTGCAGACCATGGGGTCGCTAAAAGTCGGATACAACTGAACGACTTCACTTTCACTTTTCACTTTCATGCATTGGAGAAGGAAATGGCAACCCACTCCAGTGTTCTTGCCTGGAGAATCCCAGGGACGGGGGAGCCTGGTGGGCTGCCATCTATGGGGTGGCACAGAGTTGGACATGACTGAAGCGACTTAGCATAGACCTCAATATTTCCAATATTAAATAAGAAAGAATGAAAAGAAATACATGAAGCAACAAATTCAAAAAATCACAAAAGAGCAATAAACCAGCCTATGGAAAGCAGGAGAAAGGAAACAATAAAGATAAAAAACAGAATGAAAAAGTTAGAATGGTGGTTGTCTAACAGTGCTCTCTGGAGTCATGAGCGTCTGATAACAAAGAGGACACTAATAGATGGAGAAATATACCATGTTCATGGATTGGAAGAATCAATATAGTGAAAATGAATATACTACCCAAAGCAATCTATAGATTCAATGCAATCCCTATCAAGCTACCAATGGTATTTTTCACAGAGCTAGAACAAATAATTTCACAATTTGTACGGAAATACAAAAAACCTCGAATAGCCAAAGCAATCTTGAGAAAGAAGAATGGAACTGGAGGAATCAACCTGCCTGACTTCAGGCTCTACTACAAAGCCACAGTCATCAAGACAGTATGGTACTGGCACAAAGACAGAAATATAGATCAAGGGAACAAAATAGAAACCCCAGAGATAAATTCACGCACCTATGGACACCTTATCTTTGACAAAGGAGGCAAGAATATACAATGGAGAAAAGACAATCTCTTTAACAAGTGGTGCTGGGAAAACTGGTCAACCACTTGTAAAAGAATGAAACTAGAACACTTTCTAACACCATACACAAAAATAAACTCAAAATGGATTAAAGATCTAAACATAAGACCAGAAACTATAAAACTCTTAGAGGAGAACATAGGCAAAACATTCTCCAACATAAATCACAGCAGGATCCTCTATGACCCACCTCCCAGAATATTGGAAATAAAAGCAAAAATAAACAAATGGGACCTAATTAAACTTAAAAGCTTCTGCACAACAAAGGAAACTATAAGCAAGGTGAAAAGACAGCCTTCAGAATGGGAGAAAATAATAGCAAATGAAGCAACTGACAAACAACTAATCTCAAAAATATACAAGCAACTCCTGCAGCACAATTCCAGAAAAATAAATGACAAAATCAAAAAATGGGCCAAAGAACTAAATAGACATTTCTCCAAAGAAGACATACAGATGGCTAACAAACACATGAAAAGATGCTCAACATCACTCATTATCAGAGAAATGCAAATCAAAACCACTATGAGGTACCATTTCACACCAGTCAGAATGGCTGCGATCCAAAAGTCTACAAGTAATAAATGCTGGAGAGGATGTGGAGAAAAGGGAACCCTCTTACACTGTTGGTGGGAACGCAAACTAGTACAGCCACTATGGAGAACAGTGTGGAGATTCCTTAAAAAACTGGAAATAGAACTGCCTTATGACCCAGCAATCCCACTGCTGGGCATACACACTGAGGAAACCAGATGGGAAAGAGACATGTGTACCCCAATGTTCACCGCAGCACTGTTTATAATAGCCAGGACATGGAAGCAACCTAGATGTCCATCAGCAGATGAATGGATAAGAAAGCAGTGGTACATACACACAATGGAGTATTACTCAGCCATTAAAAAGAATACATTTGAATCAGTTTCTAATGAGGTGGATGAAACTGGAGCCTATTACACACAGTGAAGTAAGCCAGAAAGAAAAACACCAATACAGTATACTAATGCATATATATGGAATTTAGAAAGATGGTAATGATAACCCTGTATGCGAGACAGCAAAAGAGACACAGATGTATAGAACAGTCTTTTGGACTCTGTGGGAGAGGAAGAAGGTGGGATGATATGGGAGAATGGCATTGAAACATATATAATATCATATAAGAAAGGAATCGCCAGTCCAGGTTTGATGCAGGATACAGGATGCTTGGGGCTGGTGCACTGGGATGACCCAGAGGGATGGTACGGGGAGGGAGGTAGGATGGGGGTTCAGGATGGGGAACACGTGTACACCCGTGGTGGATTCATGTTGATGTATGGCAAAACCAATACAATATTGTCAAGTAATTAGTCTCCAATTAAAATAAATTTAAATTAAAAAAAAAAGAAAGAGAAGGAGTTGGAGGGGTGTCAATTGAGTGAGACTCTGGGAAACTCCCTTCCTTCCCCTACAATTCCCCTTTACTTTAATCACAAGTGCTTGGCTTTTATCTATTTTTACACTGGGATTTCACATAAGATTTTAATTTTGAAAAGGGTTCCATTGCACAACTTAGTGGCTAAAAAACCACTTCAAAACCATTACTTTCACTGAACTTAAAAATAGTGAGAAAAACATATATAAATGCTAAATAAGTATAAAAGCTGGAATTTTTCAGGGGTTAAGGGGAAATCCAATAAATTGATGTACGATCAGCAAATGTAATCAAGGAAAAAGGAAAGAAAGCACAAATATACAGAAATTAGGCAGAATAAAAGAAGCAATAAAAACCATAATTTTTAAAGATAATGAACTATTTGACAAAATTGGTGAGATTTCAAGTTATTTTAATTTTCTTCTTTGTGCTTTTATGTCTATGTAAATTTCATGATAGTATCATTTTTATCCCTTTAAAAGATTATTTTCAAAAATAAGGTGCCATGTAAACAAAATAAAATGTCATGCAAATAAACTCTCAGTGAAAGTTTCTGAGAAAAATATAAATTTTTAAAACTGAATTTAGAAATGTAAAACCTGACTCCTGAACAGGCTAAAAACCAGGGGAAAAGAAGAAAAGATTGCTAAAATGTTTCTCTAAATTCATATTAATATAATTTTTAAGATGTTTTTCAAGTCTTTAAGTAATGAATAATTCTGGTTCTATATACATTATTTCAGAGCCTAGAAAAAGAAACTTCTCATATTATTTGGTATAACCTAGCACAACCATAGTTCTAAAAGAGCACAAAAAGGAATCAGTTTAAAGTTAATACAGAGGGAAGGGTGGGATGAAGTGATAGTTAAGGAGTTTGAGATTGACATGTACATCAGATCAGATCAGATCAGTCGCTCAGTCGTGTCCGACTCTTTGCGACCCCATGAATCGCAGCACGCCAGGCCTCCCTGTCCATCACCAACTCCTGGAGTTCACTCAGACTCACGTCCATCGAGTCGGTGATGCCATCCAGTCATCTCATCCTCTGTCATCCCCTTCTCCTCCTGCCCCCAATCCCTCCCAGCATCAGAGTCTTTTCCAATGAGTCAACTCTTCGCATGAGGTGGCCAAAGTACTGGAGTTTCAGCTTCAGCATCATTCCTTCCAAAGAAATCCCAGGGCTGATCTCCTTTAGAATGGACTGGTTGGATCTCCTTGCAGTCCAAGGGACTCTCAAGAGTCTTCTCCAACACCACAGTTCAAAAGCATCAATTCTTCGGCACCTCAGCCTTCTTCACAGTCCAACTCTCACATCCATACATGACCACAGGAAAAACCATAGCCTGGCAAAATGATAGGATACTGAAAGAGAAACTCCCCAGGTCAGTAGGTGCCCAATATGCTACTGGAGATCAGTGGAGAAATAACCCCAGAAAAAATGAAGGGATGGAGCCAAAGCAAAAAGAATACCCAGCTGTGGATGTGACTGGTAATAGAAGCAAGGTCTGATGCTGTAAAGAGCAATATTGCATAGGAACCTGGAATGTCAGGTCCATGAATCAAGGCAAATTGGAAGTGGTCAAAAAAGAGATGGCAAGAGTGAATGTCGACATTCTAGGAATCAGCGAACTGAAATGGACTGGAATGGGTGAATTTAACTCAGATGACCATTATATCTACTACTGCGGGCAGGAATCCCTCAGAAGAAATGGAGTAGCCATCATGGTCAACAAAAGAGTCCGAAATGCAGTACTTGGATGCAATCTCAAAAACGACAGAATGATCTCTGTTCATTTCCAAGGCAAACCATTCAATATCACAGTAATCCAAGTCTATACCCCAACCAGTAACGCTGAAGAAGCTGAAGTTGAACGGTTCTATGAAGACCTACAAGACCTTTTAGAACTAACACCCAAAAAAGATGTCTTTTTCATTATAGGTGACTGGAATGCAAAAGTAGGAAGTCAAGAAACACCTGGAGTAACATGCAAATTTGGCCTTGGAATACAGAATGAAGCAGGGCAAAGACTAACAGAGTTTTGCCAAGAAAATGCACTGGTCATAACAAACACCCTCTTCCAACAACACAAGAGAAGACGCTATACATGGACATCACCAGATGGTCAACACCGAAATCAGATTGATTATATTCTTTGCAGCCAAAGATGGAGAAGCTCTATACAATCAGCAAAAACAAGACCAGGAGCTGACTGTGGCTCAGATCATGAACTCCTTATTGCCAAATTCAGACTTAAATTGAAGAAAGTAGGGAAAACCACTAGACCATTCAGGTATGACCTAAATCAAATCCCCTATGATTATACAGTGGAAGTGAGAAATAGATTTAAGGGCCTAGATCTGATAGATAGAGTGCCTGATGAGCTATGGAATGAGGTTCGTGACATTGTACAGGACACAGGGATCAAGACCATCCCCATGGAAAAGAAATGCAAAAAAGCAAAATGGCTGTCTGGGGGGGCCTTACAAATAGCTGTGAAAAGAAGAGAAGCGAAAAGCAAAGGAGGAAAGGAAAGATCTAAACATCTGAATGCAGAGTTCCAAAGAATAGCAAGAAGAGATAAGAAAGCCTTCTTCAGCGATCAATGCAAAGAAATAGAGGAAAACAACAGAATGGGAAAGACTAGAGATCTCTTCAAGAAAATTAGAGATACCAAGGGAACATTTCATGCAAAGATGGGCTCGATAAAGGACAGAAATGGTATGGACCTAACAGAAGCAGAATATATTAAGAAGAGATGGCAAGAATACACAGAAGAACTGTACAAAAAAGATCTTCACGACCCAGATAATCACGATGGTGTGATCACTGACCTAGAGCCAGACATCCTGGAATGTGACATGTACATACTGCTCTGATTAAAATGGTTAGCCAGTGGGGCCCTACTGTGTAGCTCAGGGAACTTTGCTTGGTGTTATGAAATGATCTAGATGGGAAGAGAATTTGAAGGGGAATGGATGCATGTGCACATATTACTGAGTCATTTTGCTGTGCACCTGAAACTAACACAGCTAGTTTCATGTATATTATACTCCAATATAAAAGTAAAAGTTTAAAAATTTTTTAAATTAAAATTTTTAAAGTTAATATAGATACAAAAATCCTGAATAAAACACCAGTAGATCACACCTAACAGTATATTAAAAGAACAATACAATTTGTCCTGGTAATATAAAGATGTTTCAATATTATTGACATATTACATACTAATACATCTCTTATAAGTGTTAGTTGCTCAGTAATATCTAACTCTTTGCAATCCATGAACTGTTACTGACCAGGTTCATCTGTGCATGAAATTCTCCAGGCAAGAATACTGGAGTGGGTAGCCATTCTCTTCTCCAGGGGATGTTCCTGACCCAGGGATCGAACCTGGATCTCTGAAATTGCAGGCAATTTCTTTACCATCTGAGCCACCAGGGAAGCCCATTTATATAATAGGTTAAAAAAGAAGTTTATACAAACCTTTTTGCAAATGACAAAACTTTCTCTGATGATATTTATTATCTGTTTGTGACAAAACTATATTGTGTTTGTGTGTGTGTGTGTATTAGTTGCCCAGTTGTGTCTAACTCTTTGCAACCCCATGGGCTGTAGCCCCCCAGGCTCCTCTGTCCATGGAGTTCTCCAGGCAAGAATACTGGAAAATTCCAGGGACAGAGAAGCCTGGTGAGCTACAGTCCATGGGGTCACATATGTAAGTAAAAGAATACCTTTTCAACTAGCTTCATATTTATGGCCGAAAAACTAAATTGTTATTATTAAAGATTGTTTTTTCAGCTACTCCCACTGTCAAATAACATTGTTGTGGAGGTTTTACACAAAAATAAGTCTTAGAAGGGAAAAGAAGTCATTATGTGCAGATATTATGACCAAATACATATAAGCTTAAAGTATGAACTTGGAAAACTTTTAGAAATTTTAAGAATTCACTTGGGTAACCAGAAAATAAATGCTTTAAAAATTGATAGCTTTCTGGGCAACAGAAGAATAGCTTGTGTTGCAATGATTTTCCCACAGATAAGAACTGTCAACACTAGACAAAAAAATTAAGAGCACCTATTTTAGGGCACTGAACAGTAGCCAAGGGCTTCTCTGGTGGCCCAGCAGTAAAGAATCTGCCTGCAATGTAGGAGACAGAGGCAGGAGACAAGGGTTCAATCTCCAGGTCAGGAAGATCCCCTGGAAAAAGGAAATGGCAACCCACTCCAGTATTCTTGCCTGGAAAATCCCAATCCATGGGGGTCACAAAAAGTCAGATACAACTAAACAAAAAACAATGAAAGCAGTAGCCAAAGCAGGCAGAAATTGGTGGGGATTTGATCCTTGAAAGAAGAGAACTACTGGGTGAGACTTTTATTTATATAGCTTTTCACCTAAAGGTACTCCCAGTTCATTTGGTGTGGAGTGGCTGGGGAGCTGCTGCTGCTGCTGCTAAGTCGCTTTAGTCGTGTCCGACTCTGTGCAACCCCAGAGATGGCAACCCAACAGGCTCTGCCGTCCCTGGGATTCTCCAGGCAAGAACACTGGAGTGGGTTGCCATGCACCCTTAGGCAAAAAGCTTACTGGACTGTGGGAAAACACCAATGCCACAACTTAACATATATTTGGAGTCTCAGAAGAAGATTAAAACCAGAATAGGACAGAAAATGTACCAGAAGAAATAACAGAAAAAATAAGTCAAAAATTTCCCAAATTTGGTGAAAAAATAGCAATTTACAGATTCAAGAAGCTCAGTGGAAGCTCAGTTGGATAAATACAAAGAAAACTAAACACAGGTAAATTACAGGCAAACTGTTGAAAACCTAAAATAAAGAGAAGAATTTCAAAGAAGCCAGAGAAGACGATCCATCACACACAGAAGAATAATGATAGGAACAACAGTTGACTTTTCATCAAAAATAATGGAGGCCAGAAGACGCTAAAATAACATATTTAAAATTTTGAAAAGAAAAGGGAAAAAACTTGTCAGCCCAGAATTCTATATCCAGTGACAATAACTGTCCAAATGTAAAGACAAAATAAAGATACTTTTCATATGAACAAAAACTGAGAAAAATTTTTGCTAAGAAACCTGGTCTAAATAGAAATCTAAATGAAATTTGTCAAGCTAAAGGGAACTGACGCTAAAGGGAAACTCAGATCAACAGCAGTACCAAAATGCTAAATATGTGGGTAAATATAAAACATTATCACTTTTTTCTCTTAATCTCTTCAAAAGATAACTGGCAATCTGAAGCAGAGATTATAAAACTGCACTGCACAGCTTATAATATATATATAGCGATTTAACAGAGGATGGGGAAAGCAGAGTAAATGAAGCACCTTTAGTGGTATAAAATTAATTCTGAGTAGCCTGTGATAAGTTAAGGAACACACTGTAATCAATGGAACAACCCTAACAGACAAAATAAAGAGGAACAATTTTTTTAAAATAGAGAAATCAAAATGGAATATTAAAAAGCATTTGACTAACTTTTTAAAAGGGCAAGTATAGCCAAAAATGTGACAGCTGGAAAAGAAATAGTTCAATGGTAGACCCTAAATCCATCCATAGCAATAGTTGCATTAGTTGTAAATGAACTAAACACTTCAATTAAAAAGCAGAGACTGTCTAACTGAATAAAAATGCAAGACCCAATTATATGCTGTCTGTCTACAGGAGACACTTTTTCCTTCCAGTTTTATTGAGATATAATTCACATATAGCATTGTTTAAGATGCACAACATAATGATTTGACATACATATGCCATGATTACCACAGTAAAATTATACTTATCATCTCATACAGATAGAAAATTAAAGAAATAATTTTTTTCCCTTGTAATAAGAACTCTTAAGCATTTACTCTCTTAACAACTTTTATGTATACTGTTGTTGTTGTTTAATTACTAAGTTGTGTCCTACTCTTTCACAACCCCATGGGCTACAGTCTGCCAGGCTCCTCTGTCCATGGGATTTCCTAGGCAAGAATACTGGAGTGACTTGCGATTTCCTTCTCCAGGCAATCTTTCCAATCCAGGGATCAAACCTGTGTCTCCTGCATTGGCAGCCAGATTCTTTACCACTGAGCCACCAGGGAAGCCCTATATATACTGTACAGCAGTGTTAATTACATTTACCATCTTGTACTGCTAAGTCACTTCAGTCGTGTCCAGCTCTGTGCGAGCCCATAGACGGCAGCCCACCAGGCTCCCCCGTCCCCGGGATTCTCCAGGCAATAACACTGGAGTGGATTGCCATTTCCTTCTCCAATGCATGAAAGTCAAAAGTGAAAGTGAAGTCGCTCAGTCGTGTCTGACCCTCAGCGACCCCGTGGACTGCAGCCTTCCAGGCTCCTCCATCCATGGGATTTTCCAGGCAAGAGTACTGGAGTGGGGTGCCATTGCCTTTTCCGACCATGTTGTACATTACATCCCTAATACTTACTTATGACTGAAAGTTTGTAACTTTTGACCATTCATCCAATTCCCTCTCCCCCAATGCCCACCTTCTGCTAATCACAAATCTGATCTCTTTTTCTATGAGCTTGATTGTTTTTGAAGTATAATTGACCTACAACAGTCTGTCAGTTCCTGGCATACAACAAGCATGCACACTGTTGTTTCAGTCATGTCCTACTCTTTGTGACCCTGTGGACTGTAGCCCACAAGGCTCCTCTGTCCATTGGATTCTCCAGGCAAGAATACTGGAGTGGGTTGCCATGCCCTCCTCCAGGGGATCTTCCCAACCTAGGGATTAAACCCAAGTCTCATTATGTCTCCTGCATTGGCAGGTAGGTTCTTTACCACTAGAGCCACCTGGGAAGCCCGGTATACAACACAGTGATTTACAATTTCTATACACTTAAAAATGATCACCACAATAAGTCCAGTTATCATCTATCACCATCCAAAGATACTACATAGTTACTGGCTTTATTCTCCACACTGTGCATTTCATATCCATGGCTCATTTGTTTTGTAACTAGGAGTTTGTGCCTCTCAGTATCCCTCACCTCTCTCCTTCCCCTCCCTGCTCTCCACTCTGGCAGCCATCTGTTTATTCTCCGTAGCTATCACTCTGTTTCTGTTTTGTTTTGATTGTTCATTTGTTGTTGTTGTTTTAGGTTCACATATAAGTGAAATCATATGGTATTTATCTTTCTCTGTATGATTTATTTTACTTAGCAGCATAACACCCTCAAGGGCATCCTTGTCTTGTTCCTGACCTTAGAGAAAATGCATCCAGCTTTTCATCATTCAGTATGATGTTAGCTGTAGGCCTGTCATATATGGCCTTTCTTATGTTGAGATATATTCCCTCTATATCCATTTTGTTGAGAGTTTTATCATAAATGGATGTTGAATTTTGTCAAAATCTTTTTTCATAACATATGATGATCATATGATTTTTATTCTTTAATTTGTTAATGTGGTGTATTACATTGATTGATTTGTAGATACTGAATCATCATTACATCCCTGGGATTAATCCCACTTGATCATGGTATATGATCCTTTTAACGTATTTATTTGGTTTGTTAATATTTTGTTGAGGATTTCTGCATTCGTGTTCATCAGTGATACTGACCTGTAATTTTCTCTTTTTTAATTATTATATCTTTGTCTAGTTTTGGTATCAGGGTGATACTGCCTTCACAGAACAAGTTCTCAGAAGCATTCCTTCCTCAGTAATATTTTTGGAAGAGTTTGGGAAGGATAGGTGTTAATCGTTCTCTAATTGTTTGGTAGAATTCACCTATAAAGCCATTTGGTCCTGGAATTTTGTTTCTTGGGAGTTTTTAAAATACTGATTCAATTACTGGTAATTGGTCTATTCATGTTCTACATTTCTTCCTGATTCAGTCATGGGAGATTGTACATTTCTAGGAATTTGTCCATTTCTTCTAGGTTGTCCATTTTATTAGCATATAATTATCATAGTAATCTACAAGAGACACATTTTAAATATGAAGACACAGAGAAAATAATCTTAAAAAATAGTGGAGATATACATATATGTATACATATGTGTATTTATGTGGATAACTGATTCACTTTGGTGTACATCTGAAACTAACACATTGTAAATCAACTATATTCCAATAAAGACACAGGCTGGAAAAAAGAATGGAAATTATACAGTATGCTAAGACTAAGCATAAGGAAGATGGAATGGCTATATTAATGCTAAAGTAGACTTCAGGACATGGAATATTACCAGATATAAAAAGGGATATTTCATAATGATAAAAGGGCCAAGTCATCAGGAAGATAAAAAAATTATAAATGTGTATGCACATAACAGGAGAAGGAAATGGCAACCCACTCCAGTATTCTTGCCTAGAGAATCACGTGGACAGAGAAGCCTGGTGGGCTACTGTCCATAGGGTCACACAGAGTTGGACACAACTGAAGCGACTTAGCATGCATGCATGCATTGGAGAAGGAAATGGCAACCCACTCCAGTATTCTTGCCTGGAGAATCCCAGGGACAGAGGAGCCTGGCGGGCTGCCGTCTATGGGATAGCACAGAGTCGGACACGACTGAATCAACTTAGCAGCAGCAGCAGCAGCATTCACATAACAAAATAGCTTCACAATACTTGAAGCAAATTCCAACAGAACTAAAGCGATCATAGTTAGAAATTTTACTATCCTCTTTAAGAAACTAATAAAACTACCAGATAAATAATCAGTAAAGAGATAGAGAATGTGAGCAACACTATTAACTTTGATCCAATTCGCATTCATACAATGCTACATCTAACAACTATAGAATATACTTTTTTTAGGTGGATGAAGTGTTTACCAAGATATACATTATTCTAAGCCATAAAATAAGTCTTATAAACACCAAAAATCTAAAATCTTAGAGTATGTTCTCTAATCAAAAAGAATTAAGTTAGAAATCAATAACAATGAGATATCTAAAAAGCCTCAACAATTTGAAGAAACATAATTCAAAGAGGAAGTATTCTTCTTTTAATAAACTGAATGATTATAAAATAAAAATATTATAAAAATTATAAAATCCATCCAAATTTGTAAGATGCAGTTAAAGCCACACTTAAGGGAAACACACAGCTTTAAATGTTTATGGTAGAAAAGAAGAAAGGTTTAAAATCAATGATCTAAGTTTTCATCTTAAGAAAATAGAAAAAGAAGACCAAATTAAACTCCAAACAGGAAAAAGAAAATAATAAAAAATAAGAATGGAAGTCAATTAAATAGACTTCCATTTAAAGCATATAAAGCAGAAAAAGCATTGCTTGGTTCTTTTAAAAGACCAATAAATTTGATAAGTCCATAAAGATTTTATTAAGATTCATAAAAGCAACACAGAGAAATACCAATATCAGATTCAGAGGACAAAAGGAATAAAAGGTATTTCTCAGACTTTAGAAAACAAACACAAACATATTTACCTTTCCCTAATAAAAAAGGCATTGCTACTCATTGTATTAATAGAAACACTGGAAAATAAATCAATTGATATAAGGAACACAATTACAATTATTTACAATCCCATCACTCATTCAGTTTTTATTCTGTCCTAGCATAACTTTATTTTCATTTACAAAAATGAGATACCAAAAGTTTTGAACTTTTTCCACTAAACACTGGTTATATCACAGATCATATAATGAAGTATTTTGTAACCAATTAAAAATAATATTCATGAGGAAATGGAAGGAATTCAAATATTCTCACAGCATATTTTTAATACAATACTGAAGGAAAAGGAGAAGAGGAAGATGAAGGAAAAAGGAGAGTGGGACAGGAAGAGGAAGATTGAAGGACTGACATTACTCAACTTAAAGACTTACTACTATGATGCAGTGATCAAGATAGAGTAGTATCATTGGAAGAACAGACACAGATTAATGGAACAGAACAGAGAACACAGAAATAGACCTATACAAACACAGTCAGTTGATCTTTGAAAAAAGATGTAAAGCAATTCAACCAAGAGAGGATAAGCCTTTTTAACAAATTGTGCTGGGACAACTAAACAACCAAATTAAAAAAAAAAGGCACTGTTCTCCCTTTATACAAAAATTAACTCAAGTAAATCATAGACTAAAATGCACACAGGAGAAAATGTAAGTGGCCTTGGGTTTGGCAATGGGTTTTTCGTTATAAGACCAAAAGCATGATCCAATGATCCATGAAAGAAATAATTTAGACTTCATAAAAATGAAAAACTGCTGTTCTACAAAAGATAGTGTTAAGAGAATGAAAAGACAAGCCACAGATAGGTAGAAAATCTTTACAAAACACATACCTAATAAAGGACGTATATCCAAAATAGTTAAAGAACTCTTAAAACTCAATAATAAGAAAACAAACAACTCAGTTTTGAAATAGACATAAAATGTGAACAGAGACCTCACCAAAGAAGATACACAGATAACAAAAAAGCAAATCAGCATAATCGTATGTCATTAGGAAACTGCAAATTAAAACAATGATATATCACTATGTACCTACTAGAATGAATAAATTTTTAAAAATTGACATAACAATGGCTGACAAGGATGCAGAGCAACCAGAATCTCATTAATTGCTGATGGGAATGCAAAATGGTATATCCACTTTGGAAGATGGCTTGGTTTCTTACAAAGCTAAATGTAGTCTTACCATAAGATCCAGCAATCATACTCCTAAGTATTCACCCAACTGACCTGAAAACTTAAGTCCACAGAAAAATCTGCACATTTAGATTAGAGCAGCTTTATTTATACTTGCTAAATTTTTAGAAGCAATCAAAATGTTCTTCAGTAGGTAAGTGGATAAATAAAGTGTGATATATACAAATAGTGGAATACTATTCAGTGCAAACAAGAAATGAACTCTCAAGAAATGAAAAAACATTCAGTTCAGTTCAGTTCAGTTCAGTTCAGTTGCTCAGTTGTGTCCGACTCTTTCCGACCCCATGAATCGCATCCCTGTCCATCACCAACTCCCGGAGTTCACTCAAACTCACGTCCATCGAGTCGGTGATGCCATCCAGCCATCTCATCCTCTGTCATCCCCTTCTCCTCCTGCCCTCAATCCCTCCCAGCATCAGAGTCTTTTCCAATGAGTCAACTCTTCGCATGAGGTGTCATTGGGGAACCTTAAATGTATTAAAGAAATGGAGTAGCCATCATAGTCAACAAAAGAGTGTGAAATGCACTATTTGGATGCAATCTCAAAAATGACAGAATGATCTCTGTTTGCTTCCAAGGCAAACCATTCAATAGCACAGTAATCCAAGTCTATGCCCCCACCAGAAATGCTGAAGAAGCTGAAGTTGAACAGACTACAAGAACTTCTAGAACTAACACCCAAAAAAGATGCCCTTTTCATTATAGGGGACTGGAATGCAAAAGTAGGAAGTCAAGAAATACCTGGAGTAACAGGCAAATTTGGCCTTGGAGTACAGAATGAAGCAGGGTAAAGGCTAACAGAGTTAGCAAACACCTTCTTCCAACAACACAAGAGAAGACGCTATACATGGACATCACCAGATGGTCAACACCGAAATCAGATTGATTATATTCTTTGCAGCCATGACGGAGAAGCTCTATACAGTCAGCAAAAACAAGACTGGGAGCTGACTATGGCTCAGATCATGAACTCCTTATTGCCAAATTCAGACTTAAATTGAAGAAAGTAGGGAAAACCACTAGACCATTCAGATATGACCTAAATCAAATCCCTTAAGATTATATAGTAGAAGTGAGAAATAGATTCAAGGGATTAGATCTGATAGACAGAGTGCCTGCATAACTATGGATGGAAGTTCATTACATTGTACAGGAGGCAGGGATCAAGACCATCCCCAAGAAAAAGAAATGCAAAAAGGCAAAATGGCTGTCTGAGGAGGCCTTACAAATAGCTGTGAAAGGAAGAGAAGTGAAGGTAAAGGAGAAAAGGAAAGATATACCCATTTGAATGCAGAGTTCCAAAGAATAACAGGAAGAGATAAGAAAGCCTTCCTCAGCGATCAATGCAAAGTAATAGAGGAAAACAACAAAATGGGAAAGACTAGAGATCTCCTCAAGAAAATTAGAGACACCAAGGGAACATGCAAAGATGGGCACAAAAATGGTAAGGACCTAATAGAAGCAGAAGATATTAAGAAGAGGTGGCAAGAATACACAGAAGAACTATACAAAAAAGATCGTCATGACCCAGATAATCATGATGGTGTGATCACTCACCTAGAGCCAGACATCCTGGAATAAGAAGTCAAGTGGGCCTTAGGAAGCATCACTATGAACAAA
This sequence comes from Bubalus kerabau, assembly GCF_029407905.1. NCBI lineage: Eukaryota > Metazoa > Chordata > Mammalia > Artiodactyla > Bovidae > Bubalus > Bubalus kerabau. The sequence goes on from NC_073627.1 coordinate 26,171,000, forward strand.
GCTAGTGGAGGTGATGGAATTCCAGTTGAGCTATTTCAAATCATAAAAGATGATGCTGTGAAAGTGCTGCAGTCAATATGCCAGCAAATTTGGAAAACTCAGCAGTGCCCATGGGACTGGAAAAGGTCAGTTTTCATTCCAATCCCAAAGAAAGGCTCAAACTACTAAACAATTGCACTCACCTCACACACTAGTAAAGTAACGCTCAAAATTCTCCAAGCCAGGCTTCAACAGTATGTGAACCGTGAACCTCCAGATGTTCAAGCTGGTTTTAGAAAAGGAAGAGGAACCAGAGATCAAATTGCCAACATCTTTTGGATCATCGAAAAAGCAAGAAAGTTCCAAAAAAACATCTGCTTCTGCTTTATTGACTATGCCAAAGCCTTTGACTGTGGGGATCATCACAAACTGTGGAAAATTCTGAAAGAGATGGGAATACCAGACCACCTGACCTGCCTCTTGAGAAATCTGTATGCAGGTCAGGAAGCAATAGTTAGAACTGGACATGGAACAACAGACTGGTTCCAAATCAGGAAAGGAGTACATCAAGTTTGTATATTGTGACCCTTCTTATTTAACTTATATGCAGAGTACATTATGAGAAATGCTGGGTTGGATGAAGCACAAACTGGAATCAACACTTCCAGGAGAAATATCAGTAACCTCAGATATGCAGATGACACTACCCTTACGGCAGAAAGCGAAGAAGAACTAAAGAGCCTCTAGATGAAAGTGAAAGAGTAGAGGGAAAAAGTTGGGTTAAAACCCAACATTCAGAAAACTAAGATCATGGCATCTGGTCCCATCAATTCACGGCAAAAGGATGGAGAAACAGTGGAAACAGTGACAGACTCTTTTGGGGGGCTCCAAAATCACTGCAGATGGTGACTGCAGTCATGATATTAAAAGATGCTTGCTCCTTGGAAGAAAAGTTATAACCAACCTAGACAGCATATTAAAAAGCAGAGACATTACTTTGCCATCAAAGGTCCATCTAGTCAAAGCTATGGTTTTTCCAGTAGTCATGTATGGATGTGAGAGTTGGACTGTGAAGAAAGCTGAGCGCCGAAGAATTGATGCTTTTGAACTGTGGTGTTGGAGAAGACTCTTGAGAGTCCCTTGGACTGCAAGGAGATCCAACCAGTCCATCCTAAGGGAAATCAGTCCTGGGTGTTCATTGGAAGGACTGATGCTGAAGCTGAAACTTCAACACTTTGGCCACCTCATGCAAAGAACTGACTCATTTGAAAAGACCCTGATGCTGGGAAAGATTGAAGGCAGGAGGAGAAGGGCATGCCAGAGGGTGAGATGATTGGATGGCATCACTGACTCAATGGACATGAGTTTGAGTAAACTCTGGGAGTTGGATGGACAGGGAGGCCTGGTGTGCTGCAGTCCATGGGCTCACAAGGAGTCGGACATGACTGAGCAACTGAACTGAACTGAACTGATGTGAAAGAAGCCTATCGGTGAAAGAAGCCAATCTGAAAAGGTTACATACTGTCTGGTTCCCACTACATAACATTCTGGAAAAGGCAACAATATAAAAAAAATCAGTGGTTGGCAAGGGGTTCAAGAGGAGTCAGAGGGATGAATAGATAAAGCACAGGAAACTTTTAGGGCAGTGAAACTATATCGTATGACACTTTAATGGTTGACACATGGCATTTTGTAATTGTCAAAACCTATAGGACTTTACATGGAGAAGGCAATGGCACCCCACTCCAGTACTCTTGCCTGGACAATCCCATGGATGGAGGAGCCTGGTGGGCTGCCGTCTGTGGGGTTGCACAGAGTCGGACATGACTGAAGCGACTTAGCAGCAGCAGCAGCAGCATAGGGCTTTACAACACAAAGAATGACCTTTAATGTCTGTAGATTTCAAAAAATCATTTTGCAGGTTGGGGGATCTCAGGGAAAATTGCAGACAAACAACATAATCTAACTAATTACAAATATATGAATTAAACTCACTGAATGGGGGAAAGGTGCTGGCCTAAGTAACACTGGTAATGGGTAGTCTATAATACTAAAGGCAAAAGGAACTGCAGGTGAATACTGGACCCTAGTCAACAGTTTCCAGTGGGTGTACAGGTTATCACTTCTTATACTGCTATACATGTATACTCTAATCAAACAATAAGTGGATGGTGAATGGTGGGAGTCAGGTTTCTCAGTGTTGGAGTGGAAAGGAGAGGAGCAAGAAGCAAAAATATTGAGGAGAAAGGCTGAACAGATATTTTTCCAAAGAAGAGATACAAATGGCCAACATGAAAAGATGTTCAAAATCATTATTAGGGAAATGTAAATCAAAACCACAATGAGATAGATATCACCTCAATCCATTAGAATAGCTATTATCAAAAAGGCAAGAAGTAATAAGCGTTGGAGAAGATGTGGAGACAAAGGACCCCTCATGCACTGTTGGTAAGAGTATAAATTGGTGCCACCACTATGGAAAACAATATGGAGATTTCTCAAAAAATTAAGAATTAAACTATCATATGATTCAGCTATTCCATTTCTGGGTATTTATCTAAAGAATACAAACACAATAATTCAAAAAGGTATATGCACCTCTATTTTCATCACAGCATGTTTTAACAAATTGGACTCCTTTATTTATTCATTTTCTAAATCATAAAATCACTATGCACCAAGGTTTTGCCAAAAACTGACTATGCATCTACAAACTCTCAAATACAAGATATACAAATTGAATCCATTATCTTTCCCTATACCTTTGAATGCCATCATCATCTACCTAACTGCCCAGGCCAAAAAATTGAGAATCATTCTAAATTCCTGTTTCTCTTTAACTGGGTCCTGTAGACCTTGTTGTTTAGTTGCTAAGTCGTGTCTGACTCTTTTGTGACCCAATGGACTGTAGCCTGCCAGGCTGCTCTGTCCATCGGAATTTCCCGGCAAGAATACTGGAGTGGGTTGCCATTTCCATCTCCATTATCACAGCATTTTTTACAATAGCTAAGATATGGAAACAACCCCAGTGCCCATCAATAGATGAATGGATAAAGAAGATGTCTGACTCTTTGCGACCCCATGGACTGTAGCCTATCAGGCTCCTCCGTCCATGGGATTTTCCAGGCAAGAGTGCTGGAGTGGATTGCCATTTCCTTATTCAGGGGATCTTCCCGACTCAGGAATCGAACCCGGGTCTCCCGCATTGCAGGCAGACGCTTTATCGTCTGAGCCACCAGGGAAGCCATATATATATATATATATATATATATATATATAGTGATGGATTACCATTCAGCCATAAAAAAATGATGAAATCTTGCCATTTGTGACAACAATGGATGGACCTTGAAGGTATTATGCCAAGTGAAACAAGTCAGAGGGAGAAAGACAAATATTGTAAAATTTCGCTCATGTGTGGAATATAAAAAGCAAATAAAATAAATGAACAAAACAGACCAAACAAAAAAAAACATGTGGATACAGTGAACAGAACATTGGTTATCAGAAGGGAGCGGAGGAGGGTGAAATGGGTAAAAGGGTGTCAACTATATGTGATAGCAAGAAATTAAATTTTTGGTGGTGAGCACACTGTAGTGTACACAGAGGTAGAAATAGAATGTTGTACACATGAAACTTATACAATGTTATAAAACAATGTTGGCTCAATTTTAAAGAATAGTAAGGAGAACAGTCTAAAATGAATTAGAGTTCAAGACATCAATAAGAGCTCATGTTTAGCTCCCTCACCCATCAAGGACCACACGTTCATGGGGAACCTGGTGCTAGATGAAACCTGGTGCTACCACGGGGAACCACTGGTAGACGACCTGCTTCTGGGTTGGGGTTTTGTACGCAGCAGAGCAGCTCCCTTGCTGCAAGCTATTGAAAGTCTAAAGAAAGGTTTGTAAAAAAAAAAAAAATGAAAAAAAAAAAAGAACTCATGTTTAAGTTTGTACAGATACAGATAGTTATATATATGCTAGTGTGAAAGCCGCTCAGTCGTGTCCAACTTTTTGTGGTCCCATGGACTGTACAGTCCATAGAATTCTCCAGGCCAGAATACTGGACTGGGTAGCCTTTCCCTTCTCTAGGGAATCTTCCTAACCCAGGTTTCCCACATTGCAAGCAGATTCTTTACCAACTGGGCCACAATGGAAACCCATAGAAATTGCTAATAGATAAACGTATATGTTGTTAGTGGTAAAGAACCCGCCTGCCAGTGCAGGAAATATAAGAGATGCGGGTTCCATCCCTGGGTTGGGAAAGTCCCCTGGAGGAGGGCATGGCAACCCACTTAAGTATTCTCGCCTAAAGAATCCCATGGACAGAAGAGCCTGGCAGGCTACAGTCCATAGGGTTGCAAAGAATTGGACAGGACTGAAGAGACTTGGCATGGCATACATATGTATATGTGGGATTATTATGCATACGTATGTATCTTTGTTTGTCAGTGATAAGACCTAAAAGAAACAACGTCCCAGTGAAAAAGAGCGTATCTACTACCAAGATCATGGTTTCTAAAACCAATCTTCAATAAAAGGAACCAAGGCTTTTTTGAGAGATGACTTATTCTAGGTCTAGGGCAGGAAACCTACAAAATGAGCCTGGACCATTTTGTGTGGCCAGAAAGTAAGGAAGTGCCCAAAACATACACACACACACTTGATGTGGCATGTCAAAAGGAACCCAGAAGCCAAGTAAAAGAGCCTAGTGGCCAAAGTTAGAACAATTTGAGCAACAAAGTTAAGCAACATTGGATTATAACTCAAAGTATAAAATAAGTATTCATGAGTCCACAATGATATAAATATTAATAAATAAATGAATAAATTAATACACAGGGGAGAAAACACAAATCTCCAGTGCATAATTCCAAATAATGTAGACACACCACCCCAAGGAAGAAGGAGCATAACTCCCAACACTCAGGTGTAGACTGCACATAGAGACTTCCTTCCAAAGAATACAGTATTGAAAGGGGAAACAAAGAGTAACTTGACAGAAACTTTATCAGCCAGGCAATCAAAGAAAACATCAACAGTTATAAATCATGTTGATTGTATGTACCCTTGACATGTGATGAGAATGACACTTTACTTGTGTGATCTTCTTTCCAAAAACCTAGTCTAATCATGAGAAAATGGTCAGACAGATTCTAATATATGGCATTCTACAATATACTTGACCAGTGCTCCTCAAAACTCTCAAGATGATCAAAAACAAGGAAAGTTTGAGAAACAGTTGCAGAGGAGTTCTAAAGAACTAAATTAAATGAGATATCCTGAATAGGATCCTGGAAAAGAAAAAGGACATTAGGTAAAAACTAAGGGAAATGGAATAAACTACAGATTTTCCATCAATAACACATCAGTATAGGTTCATTAATTGTAACAAATGGTTCATTAATTGTAACAAATGGTTGATACTAATGTGAAAGTTAATTAATAATGGAGGAAATTGGAGGGACAGGGAATAGGACAATTCTCTGTACTACCTGCTCAATCTTTTCTGTAAATCTAAAATTATTCTAAAAACTAGTCTATTAATTTTTAAGAAGTGGTATATGATATAATCTTGACATTTTACCCAAAGAAAGGGGGAGGAGGGGCTTTCCTGGTATACCAGCTCAGCTGGTGAAGAATCTGCCTGCGGTGCAGGAGACCCCAGTTCGATTCCTGGGTCGGGAAGATCCACTGGAGAAGGGATAGGCTACTCACTCCAGTATTCTGGCCTGGAGAATTCCATGGACTGTATGGTCCACGGGGTCACAAAGAGTCTGACAGGACTGAATAAACTGCAGACTTTAGTCAATAACACATCAGTATTGGTTCATTAACTGTAACAAATGTATCATACTAATGTGAAAGTTAGCTAATAATGGAGGAAATTGGGGGAGGGGGAAGGGAATAGAATTCTCTGTACTACCTGTTCAATCTTTCCTGTAAATCTAAAACTATTCTAAAAACTAGTCTATTAATTTTTAATATATGATATAATCCTGACATTTTACCCAAAAAAAGGGGGAGGTACTTGGCTTAATTCAGTCATTAACCCAGTCTAAATTGAGTCCTTCCTACAGGTCAATCATGGAGAAGGAAATAGCAACCCACTCCAGTGTTCTTGCCTAGAGAATCCCAGGGACGGGGGAGGCTGGTGGGCTGCTGTCTATGGCGGGGGCACAGAGTCCGACATGACTGAAGGGACTTAGCAGCAGCAGCAGCAGCACAGGTCAATCAGGTACTGTGATAAGACACCAAAATATCAACAATGGTCATCTCTAGGTAGTGGAATTACAAGCCATTTTATCATCTTCTTCATACTCTTCTACATGTTGTAAAATATGTGTTTTACATATGAAAAAATAAAATTAAAATTACTATGCAAGCATAGTGTAATATCACTCTTAGCTTAGACTGACTTTAATTTTTCACCCTCCTCTTCATTTCACTCAGCAGTAGGAGGTTGTACTGATTCACAGCTGGGAACAGTAAAGGAGGACACCCAGGCAGAATAAAGGTCCTGTGGAATAATGATTCTGTGGAATAAAGATCCTATGGGAGATAGATGGTTGTAATGTATACTTTGTGCCTATAGATGTTAAATATATATGTATGTGTGTATATATTATTTTGAACTTCTACTTGCCTTACTAAATTCTTATAAGTAAAATATCCCATGTAACTGTATTTGTATATACTAAAATTGTTAAAAGGGAATCAACAGGATATAATTATCTCCCAACTCATTGGGGGATATTTGATACTTTGATATTTTATTATGACTTTACTTGTTAAGTTTCACTTTAAAATTACTTTTTTGAAGGCTTCATTTCAAAACATTTTAGAGGGCCGTGTGTCTATTTAAGTACTTGTTCCTTCATCTGTAAGTGTCATCTACTCAGAGGAATAACATGGCACAAAGACAGCCTCTTCCACCTGTCTCATCTTTTTTTTTAACCTGATCTAAAAATACTCCCACAACTCACTAGATGAACAAATTTATAATAAAACGTAAATAAGTTAAAAGCAAGAGCTATAGGAGGGATTATGCATCTAGTATTTTACACACTTCCCAATTCATTTGATAAGCCAGAATAACCCTGATATCAAAACTTAAAGATATTAAGGAAAATATCTTTAAAAATACTAAGGAAAGAAAACTGCAGACCAACATATAATACATTTGCCTTTCAATTTAGAAGATGATGTTACTTACAGTGATTATGACCTGAAGGTGCCTCAGTAAGGCTGCTCAGAAACGCACTGCTCACCACTGAATAAGAAAGAGATTTCCACCTCCTGTATTTTAACCAAGTTCACCACTCTCTCTAGGTGGGTTTTCTGTTAAGCAATCAGCCTTGTGCAAATAAAAACTCTTCTAATATAAAAATAATGTCTTATCAAATCAGAATGCCTTAGGCATCTGTAACTACAAAGCCCAGAGTGAAAATCACCACTGAATAACAACATTCCAGAGGTGCCTCCGACATCACATCACTCACTGCACATAATACCCGATGGTACAAGGTCTATACCTTTGACTAATGAGTGAGCAATACCACACTGGTATAAATGTCCTCACACCAAGGAGAAAAGACAAAATCAGAAATGTACCTTAAATATTGTCACTTTTTTTTTTCTAAATGCCTTTATTCTTCTACAAATATTTATTGAGCACTTATTATATGCTGTATACTGAAAAAGTGAACAAGACAGATCCAAACTAAAAGTTTACAGTCTACCAAAGAATAAAGACTTAAATAGACAATTAGAATAAACTGTGATACGAGTTATAATAAGAAAAGTGAGGGAGGCACAGGCCCATAGTAGATGCGCCTAGTCTAGAGGGAAGTAAGTTAGGGAGATCTCCCAGAGACCTAACCTTTCATCTGAAACCCCGAGATAAGCAGGTCGAGTATGTATGCTGGGGTGGGGAGGAGCTGGTAGAATGAGGAGAAGAATGGCACAAGCATAGAAACACCGTGTGCACAGGTCCTAAGGTGACAGATCTTAGTTCAGCTGGAAAAACTGAAAGAATTCTAACTTGGAAGCAAGAACACAAAGGTTAGGGGTAAGAGCAACAGTGATTCTGGAAGGCAAGTTTGTAGCAATATACAGTATTTTGTACTAAAAGTAATCTATAATGATTTAAAGTCCCATATTAAAAAGGTAAACACAGCTCTGACAAACATGCATCTTCCTATTATAATTCACAGCTTCCCTAAAACATAGATTTCTTCAGCTTCCAGGCAGCTTATGAATATCTATTTCATCAAACCAGAGTAGGAAAGGAAAATAGGAAATGAAAACTGAAGGACAAGGGAAGGGCGGGTATGTAGAGACTTGTAGACACGATATAATCATCAGATCCCTGGGAGAAACCACTGCAGGGTCTAAGGCCAGCTGAAAAGATTCTGACTTGACAGGATGCACCCAAGATCTCTAGGTTCTGTAGACTAGTGAAAGTCTCCCAAGCCTCTCACCTTGTCCATTTTACAAGGGGATATTTTGTTTACTTGAAGGAGAATGACATCTTAAGGGTCACATTTTTCAAACTACTAAAAAATAAAGGTTGCCGCCATCTATTTTCTAAGTATTACTGCTCCTAACACACAGAAAGAACAAAATATTTAAGTTGGTGTTCTTTAATAGTTAGAAAAAAATTTTTTGATATATTGTTTCTAAAATTCAAAAGTTCACTTCAATCAGCCTTCTAATTTGAAGGCAGGATGAATGACCAAATGCTGCTGAAAACAACTCCACCAACCAAAAACCAATCAAAGTGTTCCTAGAGGGGATATTTTGCTAACGTATTTGAACTACTAAAGCAGAACTCACATTTCTGAAAAGAAGGATACCATAAATTTCTGTCTATACTTGCATTACACCCAAGAAAATATTTGAGATTTTTGTTGGCACAGGGTGAAATGACTCAAAACTAATTCTATTAAATTTAATGCTGGGCAGTATTTCAGCCCTCTCATAAACAAAACAAAACAAAAAACCCAAGTACTTGCAAATATTCTTTAAACGTGAATAGTTGTCCTGGCTGGCTGGGCACAATCACAGAAATATCTGTTTTCTCACTGCTGCTGCTTTGACAGTCATTTTACTTCAATAACCTTCTGCTGACTTTAATCATCTCTCCTTACCCCACCCCCAGCCTCCTGTCTTATCATAGCACCTCCAAGCCTGTTGGTAGCCACATTCTCAATGGGAGAGGAGGTCAGAGGTAGAGACAGGAGAGAAAGAGTAGGAGATGAGAGGAAATTCTGTTCTCCTTTCTCTCTGGGTCCCTTCACTGGCTCTCACCTCCTTTCTAGGTGAAGCCCATTCCCTTTCTCATTCTGGCTTATTAAATAGGCTCTTCCTTAATCCTGGGAACTCCAACCTAGCTCTCACCCAGCTCCTCATACCCTTCCCAGTCCTGACCATTGGAGTCATTCCCCAGTCACAATGCCACCATCAGAGCTTGGAGATAGGGAACAGGGGATTAAAGGAGTGCTCCCACTAACAAAGAGGAAGCCAACAGAAGGGGGAATGGCCCAGGCTTCAGGACTGAAAGGGTTTCTGGAGTCTCAAATTGGACGATCATTCCCCATAAAAATATGCTTACAGAATTCTCCTCTAGGGAGCTTCCCTGGTGGCTCAGTGGTAAAGAATCCGCCTGCCAATGGAGGAGACACAGGTTCAATCCCCGCATCTGGAAGACACCCCTGGAGAAGGAAATGACAACCCTACGCCAGTATTCTTGCTTGGGAAATCCCGTGGACAGAGGAGCCTGCTGGGTTACAGTCCATGGGGTCGCAAAAGAGCCAGACACGACTTAGCGATTAAATAACAATTCTCCTCTAGGTAAAATACAAAAGGGTTTTTTTTTTTTTTAAATACATGACATACAATTAAGTTTAAAATTTCAATAAACAGTGCTCGCTTCAGCAGCACATATACTAAAATTGGAAAGATACAGAGAAGATTAGTATGGCCCCTGTGCAAGGATGACACACAAATTTGTGAAGCGTTCCATATTTTTAAAAAGAATGCATTTGAATCAGTTCTAATGAGGTGGATGAAACTGGAGCCTATTATACAGAGTGAAGTAAGTCAGAAAGAAAAACTCCCATACAGTATACTAATGCATATATATGGAATTCAGAAAGATGGTAATGATGACCCTATATGCGAGACAGCAAAAGAGACACAGATGTAAAGAACAGTCTTTTGGACTCTGTGAGAGAAGGTGAGGGTGGGATGATTTGAGAGGGTAGTGTTGAAACATGTATATTATCATATGTGAAGAGGATCGCCAGTCCAGGTTCGATGCATGAGACAGGGTGCTCAGGGCTGGTGCACTGGGATGACCCTGGGGGATAGGATGGGGAGGGAGGTGGGAGGGGGGTTCAGGAAGGGGAACACATGTGCACCCATGGCTGATTCATGTTGATGTTTGGCAAAAACCACTACAATATTGTAAAGTAATTAGCCTCCAATTAAAATAAATTAATTTAAAAAAATAAAATAAAATTTGAATAAACAACCTTTACTGGGTGAACATGTTAAGTTTTTGAGATCAATTTCCAAAATATATAATAAAAAATTATACATAGCTTCTAATCCTAATCTATGAGAACCATTGTCCTTTCTTGTCCAGCATTAGCACTAATGCCCTGAACAGTCTTATTAGAGAAATACATAATTTTATGATCCATAAAATAGTGTTTAAAAATGGGATGGCCTGGGAATCAACTTAGAGAACATGGTTCTTTTTCCCACGTGGGGAAAAAAGGTATTAATAAAGAAAACACCTAAGTAAATGTTAGAAAACAATCTACTCACTATTTTAAAAAAAACCAACAAAATCTAGGGGCAGGATGCTACTTCAGACTCCTTTTAATTTTCAAGGATACCTACATCTTTTCTAAATAAAATGCTTAATTTATATTATAGATACTTAACTCTGAACACTTTGAAGGAGTTAAAGCCTTAAAGATGACATGTGACCCTTTGAGGATGAAGCTGCTGCTGCTAAGTCACTTCAGTCGTGTCCAACTCTGTGCAACCCCATAGACGGCAGCCCACCAGGCTCTCCCGTCCCTGGGATTCTCCAGGCAAGAACACTGGAGTGGGTTGCCATTTCCTTCTCCAATGCATGAAAGTGAAAAGTGAAAGTGAAGTCGCTCAGTCGTGCCCGACTCTTAGCGACCCCATGGACTGCAGCCTACCAGGCTCCTCCGTCCATGGGATTTTCTAGGCAAAGTTAATGGAGTGGGGTGCCATTGAGGATGAAGATGGGAACTTATTTGGAAAGGAGGCATATAGAAAATGTTGTTGGGATTGTGGAGAAGAGAAAGGGGATCAAGGAGAGGAGGGACTCCTCTCAAGGACCCATCCCAGGAGTCCTTTGTTTGAACTGATGTCCCATAGGCAGGGAGTACAGATCTGCATCATCCTCAGGACTTCCCTGAGTGAGTTGCTAACAGTAAGACAGCCTTTCCAGTAACAGACTATGGCCACGCACTTGGCCATGCCAAACAAATCATGCCTGCAAATCAAAACAATCTCCACCTTGGAAATAACAGAAGACCACATTTCATTCCAGATATTTGGGCATTCTATTTAATTAAGTGTCACAACTTTCCCTTTAGTAACATATTGCTATTTTACAGAAGCACCCTGGTTACTGATCCAACTTCTACAAAGTCTCATTGACAGCTTCTGATAGAAACAAACAAAAAATAATCATTTCTGATTCCTTGTCACAAATATACTGAAGGTATCGGATCATTAGTATTTCTGCAGTAACTTAAATATCTCAGTAAAATCAAACTTCTGAAACTTCAGTGTTTAATTTTCCTACTCTAATGATGGAGGGCTTCCCAAGTGGCTCAGTGGTAAAGAATCTGCCTATCAATGCATGAGCCACAGGAGACATGGGTTAGATCCCTGGGTGAGGAAGATCCCCTGGAGGAGGAAGTGGCAACCCACTCCAGTATTCTTGCCAGGATAATCCCATGGACAGAGGAGCCTGGCTGGCTACAATCCATGGGGTCAGAGAGAGTCAGACATGACTGAGCATGTATGCACACACGATGGAAGCCTTCATAGAATCTCGTCTTGCTTATTTTCACACCAATTAAATAAAAGTATCATAGTGAGGGGGGAGGAAATGACTTTTACTGTACTTAGAACTTGTTTTAAACCTTGCATTAAATTTTTCATCTGGCAATCAATTGTAATCCTTTAAGGCATATATTTTGCTTTTTGTTAAGAGGTAAAACTTGTTGGCAAGGCTAAAATCATACCGACCAGCTTTGTTTTGGCTTGCAGGAAGTTGTCAGCATACAATAGAGAAACTGTCAACATGTTCTCCTGTGGTTTGCTTCACCTGCTGATTGTTTCTGCCCCATGACCCAAGAAATGTGTGGTGTTTATATTTTTAATTCCCCTACCTTCTGAAGGTGAAAAAAATGACAATAACTATACACATATAGCATAGAGAAAAAAAAAACTGGAAACTAAAACACAGATAGTACTATAGATTAAGTTTTAACTACTGACCAGTCTGCAAATCTGAATTAACACTTCTGCAATCCTCACTGAATCTATCCTACAGAAATATTTGCATATTTAGACAAAGATGCAGATATGTTCTCTACAGCACTGCGGAAATATTAAAAAAATTGTAAACAATCTAAACATCCTTTAATAGGGGAATAATTAAATTTGAAACACTGTACAATAGTTTAAAATGAATATATATATGAATATATACATGGATTTATATGGAAAAGCTTACAATGGTGTGATGTTAAAAAACCAATTTCTTTTTTTCTGTTTTTCATTGAACTATAGTTGATTTACAGTATTGTGTTAGCTTCAAGTATATAGCAAAGTAATTCAGATACACATATATATTCTCTTTTACAGATTCTTTTCCAATATAGGTTACTGCAAGATATTGAATATAGTTCCCTGTGCTACAGAGTAAATCTTTGTTGTTTAGCTATTTCATATATAGTGGTGCATATCTGCTAACCCCATACTCCTAATTTAGCCCTCCCTGCCTTCTCCTTTGGTAACGGTAAGTTTGTTTGTGAGTCTGTTTCTGTTGTAAGTAAGTCCATTTGTATTATTTTTTAGATTTCATGCATAAGTGTTATCATATAATAGTTGTCTTTCTCTGACTTACTTAACTTAGTACAATAATCTCTAAGTCCATTCATGTTGCTGCAAATGGCAATATTTTATTATTTTTAAAATATTTATTTATTTGGCTGCACCAGGTCTTAGTTGCAGCATGTGAGATCTTGTTCCCCGACCAGGGATTGAATTTGGGTCCCCTGCATTGGGAGCTCAGAGTCTTAGCCACTGGACCACCAGGGAAGTCCCTATTTCATTATTTTTATGGCTGAGTAATGTGATATATATACATATCACATCTTCTTTATCCATTCAACTGTCAGTGGACACTTTAGTTGCTTCTATCTCTTGGCTATTATAAATTGTGCTGCTATGAACACTGGGTTGCATCAGTTCAGTTCAGTTGCTCAGTTGTTTCTGACTCTTTGCGACCCCATGAATCGCAGCACGCCAGGCCTCCCTGTCCATCACCATCTCCCGGAGTTCACTCAAACTCACGTCCATCAAGTCGGTGATGCCATCCAGCCATCTCATCCTCTGTCATCCCCTTATCCTCCTGCCCCCAATCCCTCCCAGCATCAGAGTCTTTTCCAATGAGTCAACTCCTCGCATGAGGTGGCCAAAGTACTGGAGTTTCAGCTTTAGCATCATTCCTTCCAAAGAAATCCCAGGGCTGATCTCCTTCAGAATGGACTGGTTGGATCTCCTTGCAGTCCAAGGGACTCTCAAGAGTCTTCTCCAACACCACAGTTCAAAAGCATCAATTCTTTGGCGCTCAGCTTTCTTCACAGTCCAACTCTCGCATCCATACATGACCACTGGAAAAACCATAGCCTTGACTAGATGGACCTTTGTTGGCAAAGTAATGTCTCTGCTTTTCAATATGCTATCTAGGTTGGTCATAACTTTCCTTCCAAGGAGTAAGCGTCTTTTAATTTCATGGCTGCAGTCACCATCTGCAGTGATTTTGGAGCCCAAAAAAATAAAGTCTGACACTGTTTCCACTGTTTCCCCATCTATTTGCCATGAAGTGATGGGACCAGATGCCACGATCTTCATTTTCTGAATGTTGAGCTTTAAGCCAACTTTTTCACTTTCTCCTCTTTCACTTTCATCAAGAGGCTTTTGAGTTCCTCTTCACTTTCTGCCATAAAGGTAGTGTCATCTGCATATCTGAGGTTATTGATATTTCTCCAGGCAATCTTGATTCCAGCTTGTGCTTCTTCCAGCCCAGCGTTTTTCATGATGTACTCTGCATATAAGTTAAATAACCAGGGTGACAGTATACAGTCTTGATGCACTCCTTTTCCTGTTTGGAACCAGTCTGTTGTTCCATGTCCAGTTCTAACTGTTGCTTCCTGACCTGCATACAGATTTCTCAAGAGGCAGGTCAGGTGGTCTGGTATTCCCATCTCTTTCAGAATTTTCCACAGTTTATTGTGATCCACATAGTCAAAGGCTTTGGCATAGTCAATAAAGCAGAAATAGATGTTTTTCTGGAACTTGCGTATATCTTCTCAAATCAGAGCTTTCGTCTTGTCTAGATATATGCCTCGGAGTGGGATTGCTGGATCATATGGCAGTTCTATTTTTAGTTTCTTAAGGAGCCTCTATATTGTTTCCCACAGTGACCACACCAATTTACGTTCCCACCTACAATGCAGGAAGGTTCCCTTTTTTCCACGCTCTCTCCTGTATTTATTGTAGACTTTTTAGCCATAGCCGTTCTAACTGGTGTGAGGTGATAGCTCACTGTAGTTTTGATTTGCATTTCTCTAATAATTAGCGGGCTTTCCTGGTGGCTGAGCAGTAAAGAATACACTTGCCAATGCAGGAGACACAGGTTTGATCCCTGGATTGGGAAGATCACCTGGAGAAGGAAATGGCAACCCACTCCAGTTTATTCTTGCCTGGGAAATCCCATGGACAGAGGACCCTGGTGGCCTACAGTCCATGGGGTCGCAAAGAGTTGGACACAGCTTAGAGACTAAACAACAACAACAATAATTAGCAATATTGAGCATCATTTCATGTGCCTCTTGGCCATCTGGATGTCTTTGGAGAAATGCCTGTTTAGTTCTTCTGCCCATTTTTCAATTGGGTTGTTTGTTTTTTTGACATTGAGTTGTATGACCTGTTTGTATAGTTTAGAAATTAAGTCCTTGTTGGTCACATAATTTGCAAATATTTTCTCCCAGTCTGTAGGCTGTCTTTTTGTTTTGTTTATGGTTTCCTTTGCTGTGCAAATGCTTATAAGTTTGATTAGGACCCATTTGTTTTTGCTTTTATTTCTATTGCTTTGGGAGACTGAACTAAGAAAATATTGCTGCAATTCATATCAGAATTGTAGCAGGCTTCAGTGGTTGCAGCACACAGGCTCAGCAGTTGCAGAAAATGTTTTGCCTATACTCTCTCCTAGGAGTCCTATGATGTCATGCCTTATATTTAAGTCTTTAAGCCATTTTGAGTTTGTGTATGTGTGTATGTGAGGGAGTATTCTAACTTTATTGATTTACATGAAGCTGCCAGCTTTCCCAACACCACTTGCTGAAGAGATTGTCTTTTCTCCAATGTATATTCTTGCCTCATTAGTTAAAGATTAATTGACCGTAAGTAGTATGTGTTTATTTCTGGGCTCTCTATTCTGTTCCCTTGATCTATATGTCTGTTTTTGTGCCAAGACCACACTGTTTTAATTACTGTAGCTTTGAGTATTGTCTGAAGTTTGGGAAGGTTTATGCCTCCAGCTTTGTTCTTTTTCCTCAGGATTGCTTTGGAAATTCTGGGTCTTTTATGATTTCATATACATTTGGATTATTTGTTCTAATTGTATGAAAAATGTCATGGATAATTTGATAGGGATTGCACTGAATCTGTATGTTGCTTTGGGTAGCACGGCCATTTTAACAATACTAATTCTTCCAATCAAAGGTCATGGGATGTCTTTCCATTTCTTTGAATCATTTTCAATTTCCTTTACCCATGTTGTATAGTTCTTAGCACATAGGTCTTTCACCTCCTTGATTAGGTTTATTAGGTATTTTTTATACACAATTTTTTTAATTCATTAAAAAATGTTTTTGGTTGCACCGGGTCTGCATTGCTGTGCATGGGCTTTCCCTAGTTGCTTCTCACTGTGGTGGCCTCTCCAGTGTAGAGCACAGGCTCCAGGTACGCGGGCCTCAGTGGCTGCAGCACGCAGGCTCAGCAGCTGCAGTGGCGGCTCTAGGACACAGAGGCCCCAGTAGTTAGAGCACGCAGGCTCAGTACTCGCAGCTCACGGGCCCTGGAGCGCATGGGCTTTAGTAGTTGTGGCTCACAGACTCTAGGGTGTGGGCTCAGAAGTTACAGTGCACGCGCTTAGGTGCTCATGTGGAATCTTCCTGAACCAGGGATTGAACTCATGTCCTCTGCACTGGCAGGCAGATTTCTATCCACTGCACCACCAGGGAAGTCCCTGGACACAGTATTAAATGGGATTGTTCTTCACTTTCTCATAGTTCATTGTTAGTATAAAGAAGTGCAAAAGATTTCTGTATATTAATCTTGTAACCTGCAACCTTGCTGAATTC
This sequence comes from Bubalus kerabau, assembly GCF_029407905.1. Lineage (NCBI taxonomy): Eukaryota > Metazoa > Chordata > Mammalia > Artiodactyla > Bovidae > Bubalus > Bubalus kerabau. Next base: position 26,187,693 of record NC_073627.1, read on the forward strand.
ACTTACTATTCCAATAGTTTTAGTGTGGAGTCTTTAGGATCTTCTATATATAATATCATCTCATATGCATATAATGACAATTTTGCTTCTTCCCTTCCAATTTGGACACCTATTTTTTCTTTTTCTTTTCTGATTGCTGTGGCTAGGTCAAGTAATCTATATTCTTCTATGTTGTACAAATATTCTACAGTAAAAATGTATTCATAAGTTATTTTTGTAATTAAAAAATATATGGACCATAACACCTACCAGAATACCTAAAAATAAAGAATACAACATCAAGAGTTTGTGAGGAAATGGAGTAACTGTAATTCTCATATACTGTTGGTAGGAGTGTAAAAGAGGTTATGATCACTTTGGGAAACTGGTTTCCAATAAAATTAAATGTATTTATACTGTAAGACTGGAGAAGGAAATGGTAACCCACTCCAGTGTTCTTGCCTGGAGAATCCCAGGGCCGGGGGAGCCTGGTGGGCTGCCGTCTATGGGGTGGCACAGAGTCAGACACGACTGAAGCAACTTAGCAGCAGCAGCATACCAAAAGACCCAGTAATTCCACTCCTAGATCTTTATTCAGGAGAAATGAGTGTTTATGTTACAAAAAAAGTTATACAAGAATTCTCATAGCAGCTATAATCATAGTAACCCAAAACTGAACAATTCAATTGTTCATCAGAAGAAAAATGAATAAGCAAACACTGGAATACTCACACAATGGATTACTACTTAGCAAAAGGATAGATAAATGATACACAGAACAACATGTATGAATCTCAAAAACATTATATTGAGGACAGACACAAAAGAGATCATACTGATTTATGAAATTCCAGAACTGGAAAGGAACTTTATTGGGAGATGGAAGTGTTTATGTCTTGATGTGAGTTGTAGTCACACAGGTGTATACATATATGAAAGTCATCCAGTTGTAACACTTAACGCTAGTGCATTTTATATACATTAATCACACCTTAATAAAGTACTGGGAAGGAAGAAAAGAAGAGGCAGGAATCAATGGATGAAGAGGCTCACACAAAGTGCTATCAAAAAGGAAAATTTATTTTAAAAGGAGGGTGATTTTAAGGAAATTTATTACAATGCAGTAAAGAGAGATTGTCTATAACTTTCTAAGTACCCAGGACACTTCTCATATTTGATTTATAATATACAGTACCTTAATTCCAACTTAACTGTCACATTGGTGTAAGTATGTATAAATATGTGCCATTGGATACATCTTAGTAAAGCTCCTATTATGTGAATAAAAATTTTATTTCCCCCATAACATACTAATATTAGAATATCAACAATGTTAGACGGAGATCCTAGATTAAATTTAAGTAATTCGTAAATAATTTTATCAAAGCCATAAGCTTTCAGGAAAGCTTGCTCTCTGGATACTAAGACCACTCTGTTTCTACGCCTACATCTGTCCTATCTTCCATGTAAAAACTGGATAGTAAAATTAAACAGTGGAACTCAAAGACTCCAAACCTGAAAAGCCATCTGTTATAATCACCTAACCTATAATGCAGCACTGGTAAACCAGAAAAAGCAAGCACTGAACTTGGAAACACAGGGGAAATAAATATGAATAAATGTAGCAGAAATTATAGGATTTCTGTACAGTGGAATGGTTCATAATGTGAAAAATTAGATCTATTATAGTTATGTCAATATGTTAAGATTCTCTGATGATGGTAGAACTTGAAATTTATCTTATTTTTCCTATATTTAAAGTGATTAAAAATTGTTTAAGTATTACACTTATATAATGAGGTAAAAACGTTATTCTCTTAATAGCACTAGAATTCCTCTTAGGAAGAGAATCACCATTGTTTGGCAAAGTAACCTGTTTCTTTCTGTGTGTGGGTGTTGGTGGGAGCCTAAACCAATAAACAGACAGTGAAACCACCTTTCTGTGTGGCAAGAGAAAAAAAGCTTTTTTTTGTTTGTTTTGCTCCAGACAGGATTCAGGGAGAAAGTGCCAGTGAGAAAGCGTAAGGCTGAGAACTACATCAGGTGAAAGGCCAGAGGGCACTGTCTCATGACTGGATTGGCAAAAGGGAGTTTAGGAACAGGAATGCCTAATATTCAATATGAAATCTTTTGCATAACTGCCGTGGAAACCCTTCCTCCCTCTCCCTGTACCCCCTGACTCTGCAGTGATGTTTTCGACACTCACAGGGACTTCATGTGGACAGGCCTTTGTGGAAATTGAAGACAAGGATATATGTCACGGCCATAGTTTCTCAACCCTGGCTCTACTGACATTTGGGGCTTGATAATTCTTTGCTGTAGGGCTGTCCAATGCATTGTAGGAAGTTGAACAGCATCACTGGCCTCTACCCATTAGGTACCAATAGCACCTTCCCTAGTTGTGACAACAACAACAAAAACGTCTCCAAGTGTTGCCAATGCCCCGAGGGACAAAACCAGCCCATTTGGGAACCATGGAAGCAGGGGAACCTGGAAGGAAAGGTAGCCTTGAGAATGCACACCCCTTGAGAATTCTTCAGATTTTGAGGAGATATTTGGGCTCCTACAATGAGGAATAGATCTTGCCTCGAGTTCTGAACTCCCTCATAGCTCAGTCGGTAAAGAGTCTGACTTCTATGCAGGAGACCTGCGTTCAATCCCTGGGTCAGGAAGATGTCCTGGAGACGGAAATGAAAACCCACTCCAGTATTCTTGCTTGGAGAATACCACGGACAGAGGAGCCTGGCAGGCCTCAGTCTATGGGGTCGCAAGACTTGGATACGACTGAGCGACTAAACACACACAGCACAGAGTTCAAAAGGCCTGGGCAGCCCAGCTAACATCTAGGACATACCCGTAATGAAACTAAAATATTTCTACCAATTAAAAAAATTCTGTTTATTAAAATAGAAAGGGAGAAGGGAAAGATTGAACCTTTTTTTTCAACTGAGAAATAATGCAAAAATACAATTTACAGAAATACACATGCATACAAAGCATTCTATATAACAAGGTAAGGAACACATGTGTTTCTTAAGTTAGCAAGGAAGCTAACTTCCTCTTTCCTTCCTCCAAAAAGTTCTGATCTAAGGAAGGAAATGAAGAACATCCTGAAAGAACCCCTACAAACCTCCTCTAATTTGGAGGAGCAAGGATGACCCACTGACCCAAGCAAAAGGCCTATAAGTTTTCCTGTGGTGAAGCAGTTGCAGGAAGAGAGATCAACAGGACTTCCTCAAAGAAAAAAACTTTAAATTTTATTTACCAAACATATGGTGTATAATACATTCTAGATATTACTCTAACTTCTTTTCAAATATTTAGACCTTTATTTCTCATAAATTCAATGAGATAGGAACTTCTCTGGTGGTCCAGTGGCTAAGACTGTGCTCCCAATGCAGGGGGCCTGAATTCGATCCCTAATCAGGGAACTAGATCCCTCAGGCTGCAACTAAGAGTTTGCATACAACTAAGAGTTGGCATGAAATTAAAAGACGCTTACTCCTTGGAAGAAAAGTTATGACCAACCTAGACAGCATATTCAAAAGCAGAGACATTACTTTGCCAACAAAGGTCTGTCTAGTCAAGGCTATGGTTTTTCCGGTGGTCACGTATGGATGCGAGAGTTGGACTGTGAAGAAGGCTGAGCGCTGAAGAATTGATGCTTTTGAACTGTGGTGTTAGAGAAGATTCTTGAGAGTCCCTTGGACTGCAAGGACATCCAACCAGTCCATTCTGAAGGAGATCAGTCCTGGGATTTCTTTGGAAGGAATGATGCTAAAGCTGAAACTCCAGTATTTTGGCCACCTCATGCGAAGAGTTGACTCATTGGAAAAGACTCTGATGCTGGGAGGGATTGGGGGCAGGAGGAGAAGGGGATGACAGAGGATGAGATGGCTGGATGGCATCACTGACTCGATGGATGTGAGTCTGAGTGAACTCCAGGAGTTGGTGATGGACAGGGAGGCCTGGCGTGCTGCGATTCATGGGGTCACAAAGAGTCGGACATGACTGAGGAACTGAACTGAACTGAACTGAAGAATTGGCATGGGCTTCCCTGATGGCTCAGATGGTGAGCATTGAATAGATGCTTTCTGACTGTGGTGCTGGAGAAAACTCTTGAGAGTCCCTTGGTCAGCAAGGAGATCAAACCAGTCAATCCTAAAAGGAAATCAACCCTGAATATTTATTGGAAGGACTGATGCTGAAGCTGAAGCTCCAATCCTTTGGCCACCTGATCAGAAAAGCTCACTGGAAAAGACCCTGATGCTAGGAAAGAGCGAAGGCAAGAGGACAAGATGGTTGGATGGCATCACCAATTCAATGGGCATGAGTCTGAGCAAACTCCAGGAGATGGTGAAGGACAGGAAAGCCTGGCATGCTGCAGTCCATGGGGTCGCACAGAGTCAGACATGACTGAGAAACTGAACCAAACAACAAAACTTACCACAAAGAAAATATACAGGATCTATGAGAAAATATTAACCTTCAAAAAGAAAAATATCTTGAAGAACTACAGAAAATGTCTCCCTCTGAAGTAGCCTTATTATTAAAGAACAGAAATGTTTAAAAATTTTCTATTCATATTTCCAACAACATCCAAAATGTCATAATGTCTACAAGCCAGATTTACAGATGTAATGAAAACAAAACAATGAATGGTGTGGAAAGAACACATGGAAATTTTTTTTAAATAAATAAATGCTGAATTTAAAACCACAATCAAATCAGTGACAGATGAGACAATAAAAGAGATGAAACACAGAGAATAAATCGGGGCCCAATATATTTACAATATAAACCCTAGTGTAACAGAATAAAAGCATTGACAATAGAAAAAACTTTCTCATGTTAAAGACCTTAAGACTATAGATCAAAAGGGTTCACTACATACCAGGCAAAGATAATCAAAAAGTCTAACTCTGAAATTATCCAGTGACATTTTTGAAAGCAAAGAAAAATATCCTATAAACATGCAGGCAGGCAGTAGGAGGGATGGGTTATAAAATAAATACATCAGGCTGGCATCAGATTTCTCCTCCACAAAATTCAAGACTAGGAGATACGGGTAAAACTTTGAGAGGTTAAGTTGAGAGAAGGGAAAGGAATGGATCCGAGAACCTCATTCCCACAGCTAAGTTTATATGAAACTAGATAGACACATACTCAAACTCAAAGGCACTCAGCAAGTGTAGTATCAAAGTCCCCTTCCTGAAAAATCCACTCAGCATCACAGTCTCAATCGTCATCTACTAGGGCTTTCTGTACTATCCAATACAGCAGCCTCTGTGGCTACTTAGTAGCTGAAATGTAGCTAGCATAATTGAGGAACAGATTTGCTTTGGTTTTATTTAATTTTAGATAATTTAAATAGCTACATGTGGCCATGGTTACCCTTCCAGCAAAGTCTAAATATCTAAGAGATAAAGAGCTCAAGAATGAAAAAGCCATGGTACAAAAAGTATGCAATAAACAAGTTAAACAAAAATATCATTGTATTTCATTAAATATAAACTATCCAAAATATCATTATAGTTATGGTTTTAAATATTATTCAAATATCAAAAGAATTCTTATAATGTAATATATACAATAAAAACGTTAATAATTCTGAATCTAAAATCTCAGATTATATAAGCCATGTCAAATTTCACATTGGAGGAAAGAGTAGAAGATACTGTTTCATTCTTAACATTGCTAATCAAAGGGACATGGTTCATTTTGTTTGTTTTTTTAGCTATAAGCGTAAAACTATCAGTGGAATAAAACCAGGATGTATAACTTTAAAATCATTCAAAAGGAAAAATAAACAAAAGAACGTGAGTGATCTAAGAAGATGCTCAGGTGACCACAGCAAGTGAAAAACAGTAAGTGGAAAAATCAGTATACAAAACTATACACACAATATGTCCCAACTTTTTAAGTCTGTACAAAAGATGGCGGGTTCACGGTGAGCAGCAGCCCAGATGACTATAATTGCCTATCCCTCAGCCAGATCCAGTGCGTAACAATGAAGAAACACATGATCTAGTACTGAAAACCAGATTAGAAGAAAAAAGTGAACACTTAGAGCAAGGACACATGATAGAACAACTCAGTAAAATGTTCTTTACTACTAAGCACCGTTGGTATCCTCGTGGACAGTATCACAGACGTCGTAGGAAACTGAATCCTCCAAAAGACAGATGATATTGATGTTTTTAGGAATCAAAGAGGAATGTTACCCTGGATCTCATTTGCCTTTTGAGAAGATACAATTGGATGTATTCACTAATATGTTATATAGTAAAATAATAATAAAACATCTTTTCATATAAAAAAGTACAGTCTGTACAAATAATAAAAACTGAAAAATATGCATGGAAATTTAACAGTTGTTGACTATCAGTGACTGTTTTCTAAATCTTCTACATGCTGCTGCTGCTGCTGCTAAGTCACTTTAGGAGCGTCTGACTCTGTGCGATCCCATAGACGGCAGCCCACCAGGCTCCCCCATCCCTGGGATTCTCCAGGCAAGAACACTGGAGTGGGTTGCCATTTCCTTCTCCAATGCATGAAAGTGAAAAGTGAAAGGGAAGTCGCTCAGTTGTGTCCGACCCTCAGCGACCCCATGGACTGCAGCCTACCAGGCTCCTCCATCCGTGGGATTTTCCAGGCAAGAGTACTGGAGTAGGGTGCCATTGCCTTCTCCGATCTTCTACATGAGCAATACTATTTTTACAACCAAAAAATTCAGCATAAAAAAGAAATATGGGACTTCTCTGGTGGTCCAGGGGTTAAGAATCTGCCTTCCAATACAGGGGATGTGGGTTCAATCCGCGGCTAGGGAACTAAGATCTCATGTGCAGCAGGACAACTAAGCCTGTGCCCTACAGCTAGAGAGCCTGAGCATCACAAATGAAGGGCTCACACAGCCAAAAAAAAAAAAAATAATTAGTTAAAAAAAAGAACAAAATAGAAGTATGGTCACATACGTTTCAGAATTTAGCCAAACAGTACCGCCATTTATCCAGAAGACAACCCAGTATTAAGAAATTAAGCAAATAAGACTGTGAGCAGCCAATGTATAAGTCGCAAAGTGCAGACCTAAAGTTTGGGTACCATGTTCATCAAGAGAGACCTTCATATTTTCTTTTACACATATCTTAATTTCAATGAACTTAATTATCTAATGTTTCTAGAGCATTGGGGATACAGATACACTGAGAACAGTACAAAGTGATAGGCCTGGTCTAACTGTAGGAAACAGTGACAAAAATTAAAATATAAAACAGACACAGACATTCACAAAGCAGTCCAGTGGCAATTATGGCAAAAAAAAATCTCTAAATAACTTAATATATCTCTATAAAGTATGATAATTGATATTCACTGTAACAACTCAGAGTTAAAGTGTTCAGAGGAGGTCCTCTTGAATGCAGACTGTTTGGCTGAGGAAGTGTGAGAAGTTTCTATAGAATCTGAGAAAAAATTTGATCACCAATGTTTATAATAAAAATAATGCTTAAAGAGAATATCTTCAGCTATCCAGCACAACTCACTCCTGCGAGTTCCACAGAGTTGGAATTTTACTATATTGAAAAAGATTTTATGGTTGGCTACATCGACCAATACAAAACTGGAGAACAACCTGGAATGAAATGATTAATGACTTCTTTCCAAGGAAGTTTAAAACAAGTAACTATAGGCATGTCAAAATCAGCATTAATGCAACAATTGCTACTAAATGCAGCTGAATTGTGGATGTTATTTTGGCTCTAATCCATGTTTGAGCAGGATTTAGGTACCTTGTAGATACTTATTACCTATTAAACTCAGTAAGCTCCATTCCATCACACAGGACAAATTATGAACTAAAGAAATATTTATTCTGTTTCCTTTACACCTGCCTTTTGTGCTGCTGACTTCAAAAGTGATACTAGAAAGACAAGGAAGAAACTGATTACGCGTGTATCTGTGAAACAAAGACTATGCAAACTGTCAGCACGCCATTGTTTTTGTTTTCAGTGTGGTTATCACAGCGCAAAAGCAAAATGATAACTTCTACTCCTGAAGCCTGATTATTTGAAAATAGACCTGAATATTTCTTCCTCTTTCAATAAGGCAGTAAATGTCCTTCACTTTACTTATCTATAAGGTACTTATTTGCTGAAATAGACTAGTTACTATTTCTATATGAGAACCTGACAGAATCTGAGGAAGATAGTTCCTGAGTTACTCTAGAAATCTCTCACTGCTTTAATATTTGCCCCAAATCCAAGAAAGCATTAAAAAGGGGGGGGGGAATCCCCACCTTCCACACATCTCTAGTACTAAAAACAAAAAAGCATAATCACAATACTGGTTCATGGTCCTTTGGAACTCTGACCTCTCCAAGCTTCTATTTGTGCTTTGTTCCTTTTCCTTTTAAATAGTCTTACTGGTTGTTTTATCCTGATTACAAAAGTAATGCATGGTCATTGCCACGGTTCAAACAACATGAACATGTATGAAATAAAAGTAATAACCTCTCTCTCCCCAACCTTCTCTTTCCCCTCCCTAGAGAACCAATTTGGGAGCTTGGTGTGTATTCTTTCTTACTCCTTCTTAGGCTTACACAAATATATATCAAATATGGGGTATTTTTTTGGGGGGGGTTGTTTTCGAACAAAAATGGTATGTTATTTATACTGTTGTGCATCTTGCTTTTTAGTCTCAAAAATACTTTATCAACACTTCCTAAGCCAATATATAAAGATCCACCTCACGCTTTTTAACGGTTACAAAATATTCCGTAAGATGGATGATTCCACAAGATATCATCACCTGACTTCTCCCAACTCATGGGCACTTACTATGCATCCTGGTACCTATACTTCGGGCTTCCCAGGTGATTCAGACTCCACCTGCCAATGCAGGAGAAGCAGGTTTGATCCCTGAGTGAGGAAGATCTCCTGGAGAAGGAAATGGCAACCCACTCCAGTATTCTGGAGCCTGATGAGCTATACAGTCCATAGAGTTGAACACAACTTAGCAACTAAAACAAACAAACAAAAATATATACTTCATGTTCTTTACTTTCATTAACACAGATTCCTAGGAATGGAGTTTCTTGGTCAAATGTTTAAAATTTTATCCTTAAACAAAATTAATTTTAGACCTTCAGCATTTCTGTTCCTTCATTATGCAAAATCTGGCATAAACCTTTCATAATGCTTTGCATATCTTATTTTTCAAAGCACACACATTATGTCAAAAAACACCCCTGTCATTTATGTTCTTGTAGTTATAAATAAATAAATGCTAAAGTTATGGCTGTGATGGCCAGCATTAAATCACTGTGCAAATGCTTATGCCTTGGTTTATGAAAGTAGTAATTCATTGTGGAAACTCCACCCCCACAGCCTGTGGCAGCACCTAAGTGGCAGCACTCTCACCCTATGACTCCCTCCACTGAGTAACAATATAGAGATCAGGACCTACATATTTTCTAATTGTCAGCAGTTAAAAAGTGTGTGTGGGGGTGGGTGAGGGAAGACAAACAGCAACAGATGATAAATTGATAGCCATTACAGGTTTCTAATATTTACAAACTATTTGTAGTACAGTGAATAATTCTGTTGGTCTGCAAGAGAGAGTGTGTTCCATAAAAAACAAAACCTACAACCAATATGTTGCTATGATTACACAAACCTTTCAAAAGTATATTCTTCAAACATTTTTCAATAGAATTATTGGTTGAATTCCACTTTCACATTTTTTTCTCTACTTCAGATTCAGACTCTAATTACACACTTTAAAAAAAGGGGGCTTTAAAGTAATACATTAACCAACATAGCTCCTTAGAATTTAATCTTGGATTGTTCTATATATTCCAAAGACCTGAGCACCAAGAGAGATTGTTAAGACACAGCAAGTTTGATACAGAAGTATGTGACATGCAATTAATCTCCATTCATACTCTGCTCTACTTGTCAGCAAACAAAGGTTCTGCTTTAGGAGGAGATCTGAAGACTTCAATTAAAAACAGTCAGCTAACAAGAAAATAATCTAAACTAAAGGAAGGTGGCAGGTGCAGAAATGAGTTGTTTACCAAAGTGTCAGTTTTGAACAATAAAGAACTGCACATCAAAAATGCTGAAGGAGTGGATGTCATTGTAAGCCTCTGAAAATAAAAAGGAATTTTCTATCAAGGCTGTAAACAAAATGTAAGTATAGTTTAACTAGTTTGTAAAACAGGTTTCCTCTCAACAAATGACAGATATCAATAAAAAGAATCTGTTTATATCTTCAACTGCAAGGCAGAATGAAACTTTTTGCCACAGTTCCTTCTCTCCTGGAAACCAGACACAGTACACTCTCTTTATATTTGGAATTATTGAGCCAACAGCAGACGGAAAGGCTGGGTTCCTTCTAGACATCCAGATGATGCTCTTTTACCCCACAAATACTTTTCTATTCTGAAAATTTAGATTTACTCAAGTTGCAAGCAAAATAAATTTTGGAAACTTCACCTCATAAGAAATACATAGTTGACAGCTTTTATGGAAGCAACCCAGAATGGAAACAGCGCTACAAACAGACTGAAAAGACTAGCCAAATATTTGATTAGGAGGCATTTATACCAAGATAACATGGTAATGGAGATATAAAACCAATTAAACTGAGAGAAACTGAAGAGAAAAAAAAATACTGCTTGCCAAAAACAGGCCATCTGTTAAGTATGTGTCAAAAATGTCACCTCGATGCCAAAAGGCTTAATTCTGAGCAGTTTCCTCCTGGGACCCTTATGCAAACACAGATTCCAGGTCCCCATCCTTCCAGGAAGGTCGGTTACAGGAAAAGCAAATTATTAATACATTTTCACCAGGAAAAGTGGGAGGCAAGCAGATCTTGCCCATTAGCAAAAAGTGTCTCTGGAGTGTTACAGCAGGATGTGTTGTTAGTATGGCCTTAACTCTTACAAGGACTGATGGGCTCTACGGTTTGAGGGTGAACACACCACAATGGGGCACTTCTAGAAAGGTAGGAGATGTAACACTGGGATCCGACCGCCCAGGGGCAAGAGGGAGTCGGCGGGCGGGTGAAGGAGGCCTGAGGTCTGGGTGTCCAGGCCTTGGCCGACAGGAGCCCATGAGCCCTAACAGCCCCGTGAGACAGTGGGGAGCTCTAAGCGCAAAGGTCAGGGTTCTCTGTGAAGGGACAGAGTCAGGGCTGGAGAGGGGCCAGCGCGTAACCCACAGACGCAGGGCGTCCTGAAGAGAAAGGCTGACAGGTTGAAGGCCAGCCACTGCGGCCCGGGGACCTTGAACCGGCCAGAACTTGCTGAGAAGCCGGGAGGCTAAGTGGGAGGTGGAGACGCGTTGAGGAACAAGAAAATGTGTTACTAGGAGTGAAAGGGACCCCTGAGCGAGGGGTGAACAGCTGGCTCTGCAGAGTCAGGGCTCGGGCAGCAGCCTCGAGGTTCTACAAGACGGGAGGGAGCCGACGGGGAAGGCCGGGGAGCCGCTGGCGTCTCGGCTGCTGCCGGCTCGGCACGTGCGACTCCCGGCGGGCTCGGCGGCGCCCGGGCCAGCGGGGCGTTACCTTCCAGGAGCCAACGGATCTCCTCGGGGAGGGCGGCGGCGGCCTGCATGTGGAGGGCGGCGGGAGAGGGCCGGACAGGCGGACTGGCGGGCGGGCGGCTGCTGCGGCACCTGGCCCTCAGTCGCCGGCGCCGCGGGGCCGAGCCGCAGGGCGGGGCGCGCTCAGGAAGCGGCCCGCGGCGGGCGGGGCGCCTGGGCGGCGGCGACACCTGTGCACGGGGCCCGCGACCCTGCTCCCGCGCCCCAGGGAGGAGGTGCCCGCCCCGCGACCCCCATTCCCTGTCAAAACAAAGACGCGACGCGACTCCAGGCATCTCGCCCCCGGGAGCTCCCCATTCTAAGCTCCGGACCGCAGGCCTCACCGGCAGGTGGAGAAACCACCGTGGGGCCGAAATGAGGCGCGAGGAGGCGGAATCCGAGGACAGGGTCAGTCCCCGCCAAGCCGGGCCGCAGTCATTCCCGGCCCAGTTCGCGAGTCCAAGCCCGGAAAACCAGGGCAGAACCGTTGGTCAGGCAAACCAGGGCTGTTGGAGGGAATGATCATAAGTCCCAATAAATATCTCAAGTCACCAACTTCAGGGAGAATCAAAGCAGTCCCGCTGCAATGGAAACAGGGAGGCAAAGTATCCCTTCCTTCCCTAAGGCTAAAAGGATGAGAGGAAAAAGAAGCGGTAACCCAGAGAGAAAGCTAAAGGAGAGGAGCATCCAGCCCTTTCCCTTTAAGAGTTTAAAAGGCAGGAAAGTGAAGGACAAGATAACAAAAGTGGGCTTCCTTCTCATTCAGAGTATGTAGGTGTCAGGTGTCCTAGCTGTGATATCCTGTGATATTGCACAATGTTACCTGGGGAAACAGGACCACTCTGGATTACTTATCACAACTTCTGTGAATCCACAGTTATCTTAAGTTTTGTTTTTTTTTTTTAAGTATAGGGCAAGTATCATGAAAAAAGTATAAAGTGCCATGGGTGATACAAGGAGGGAGATGAATATAGAAAAGGAGGGGAAATGTGTGTGAGGTTTAGTGGTGAATGTGGCATGTGAAATGGCTCTGAAGACACTACACTTTGAAGGGGCAAGGGGGCAGGTGGAAGGACCAGAGTAAACAAAGATGGAAAAGCCTTCTCCTGCTCAAGGACAGCCTCTGGCTGGAAATTACAGGTGTCAAGAAAAACTGAAGTTCTACTGTGAAGGAACTTGAAAGGGTGAGGATTCTGAACTCATTTGAGTGGACATTGGGAGCCACAGACAAATTTTGAGATGGGAAGTGAGCTAACCTGAGCCCCTGCACTTCTCACTTCACCTCTATCAGTTTCCTTCTTTGTAAAAAATAGAGTTTCTGTTATCAGATTCTATGTACACTAGAATATGTGGAAAGGATTGGGAGTAGTAAGAGAAAGGAAACAGAGAAGATGGGTGAAGTGGCTTTTACAGTAACCTCGGGGGAAATAATGACAGAACCATGGATGTGGGGATGGGGGGCAAGGAGAAACTGTTCAGAGGACTCCTGGAAGCAGTTCCTGCCTCCAGGCATAGCTTTCCCTCCAGAGATAGTTTCAAGTTTGGGGGCTTGATCCTTTAAAGGGTCCAGCGGCTTTGAGCCTACATCTAAGTGCTGCAACCTGAAGCGGAATGATGCCTTGGTTTCACAGTCACCTGACTCAACTACCAGTTGCAGTAATTGGGGTGGAAGTGTAGGGGACAGAGGCTGGCTAGAGTTTCTGGGGAATCTGGCCCCTGTTGCAAGGCGTCCTTGCCCTGGGAAAGTTAACATGGGCAGGCTGCCTCCTTCAGGCTCCAGAGTAAGACCAGTTCCCCACTGGGGCATTTTTCCCACACTCACTGCTCTTTCTATAAAATTGTAGCTGCTCTGGAATCATTTCTGAGTACTATGACATGTGTTAAAAGGCAAGGGAGCTCTGTGTACTACAGTTTCAATTTTTCTTAAATCTAAAACTGATCTAAAGAGCAAGGGGAGCGCAGTCCCTCCTATATGTAACCCCAGCACTTTGCCTTGCTTTACTCTCAACAGTGGGAGGAAATTTGACAACCTCCCTCCCTTCCTCAAGAGTATTTGTCAAATGCTGAAATAGGCTACAAGTTAAAGGGTTGTTTGATAAAAAGCAATAAACTCTGGTAATTGCATATCCTATCAGGCCTCACTGCCTGTCATAGCTTACTTATACCAAGGGAAGCAGCAGAAACTCAAGGCAAAGATATTCTACATCCATTCTGGGTGCAGAGAGATGGAGTAGAGGGAGGTGCACAGTTGGGTAGTGTGCGGTGAGTGGCAGATTCCAATACGCCATTGTCATGTTGCATCAAGGTTCCTCACTGCAGACAGAAACCTGCCTCCACACATGAGCGCAGCCCCTCCTTAATCATCTGAGGACCCTGGTTCAATAGTCAGCCTCACTCCTAATGACATTCTGTTAAATGGACAAATTCCTTTGAAGCCTTGTCCTTCTTTGAAATCCAATTTTGCAGGAAGCCAAATCTGATTGGGGGTAGCCATGGAAACCATAGTGAGGAGTCTTAGAGGAGGTGGAGAGAGGCAAGGCAAAATGTGATAGTCAAGAGTCTTTTACTGCTCTGTCGGAAATATCAAAGGGATCTGGAGAGGCTGGCAGCAGATGAGTCGCTGCCTGGGTCCTGTTTGTGTGGCTGGGTACCATGTGGCTGTCATGGAAGTAAGCAGCCAGCTGTCTCCACACACAGGCAGGGGGATGGAGCAGAATACAAAAGTCCCAGGTCTGTCTGCCTCCCTCTTCTTCCCCTCCCCCCAAACCCAATTCCAGCAAGATCCTAGCATCCCTTTCTTAGCTATCTCTCCTTTAAAGGCTAACAACAAAAGAATGACAAGGTTAAAATACAAGGCCCTCACAGATAAGAGGTTCTTTGGAGCAAAGGCCATGAAATTCATCTGAAATTCCTTGTAATTAGATAAGATAAGGGTATCTAAAGAGATGCAGAGCAGCTGAAATGGACTCCACAGCACAACACGCAGAAAGTCTACCACCTGGTCCACAGGGGCCCCTCCCACACTGTCAGCAGACAAGACACAGAAAACAGGGCCCATGCTGGCCTCTCGGCTGCTTGGAGATGCCATCTTCATGTTCTCGTGCCAGGTGGGCACTCACTAAATATGCATCCATGGGGTGTTCGGAGGGTTCAGTCAGGAAGAAACAAAAGCATCTGGCACCCAGAATGGCATGGGGCGGGAACAACTGCAAGCAAAGCAGGAGCTGGCTGGCACTGCTCAGCCCCAGGTGAAATGGGTCTGGAGAGGAGACTGCAGAGGGCAGCTCTTGGGCTTTATTCCGAGTTGGTTATTGATCCCTGGATGCTGGGTCACGACATGCGGCCGAGCTGACGTCTGCCCTGTGAATGTGCGGCCGCTGCATCTCAGCCCCTCGGTCCCAACCCCATCAACCGGGTTTATTGACTCTTTTATTGACGATGCTGGGGCCTAATGAGGATAAGTGCTGCACACTTCATTAAGGACCGTGGAAGAAGGGATGATGCATCCAGCTGGTGCCAAGAACCAGGCTCACGGCATGCTTGGCAAGACCCTGGAAACCAAGCCTCATGGCACCCTTGAGGCAGAGAAGCTGGACACAGATGCTTGCTTGGGCTCATCGCTTGGTGGCCTTAAGATACAAGGTTTTCATAGCTTGCCAGAAGCCTTATTTTTACCAATTAGCTAACCTTTCGATTTAGGAGGGTCCTGTTATGCACATGATGCACTTCCATGGTCTCCCCGCTCACACTTCCAGATTCTTTGCACTAATACAACAAAATAAACAGGTTCTCATATCGTATCAGGGAACATTTCCAAAACAGGTTCTCAGTGAGGCCCAGGCTCAGAACAGAATGAGAGACTATTAAAACTCAGGAATTTTCAAGGTGATTCAAATTTAAGACGAGGAACTGACCTAGTGCTCTGCCCAGAGCCACCCAGCTCACCAGAGGCTGTTCTGATACTAAAATCCTGGTTCTCTAGTGCTGGTCCAAAGCTCCTGTACAACTGAACACCTGAGATAGATAATCATAGTCCAGAGATTACTGAGCAGCTCTGTGAAACCATCATAGTTGGTCCCCCTGCATCTGAATGGTAACATTTCTCTCTTTGTTCTTTATATTTCTATCTCTCCCTTCATTCTGTTTCTCTGTATTTCTCAATCGGGTTTTTTTTTGTTTGTTTGTTTTTTATCTTCTTTGCCTATCCCTTAGACCACATTAGACATCCCCTATGGATACTGCTGAGCTGAACAGAGGCCCTAAAGACCAGAGGTTGCTGACTCTGACATTCTCTCGCTTTGATGGGTTCTCTTGGGAATCTGTAGTGGAGGTGGGGTGGGGGTGCATACAGAAAGTGTCAGCTGCAGCAGATGAGGCTGCGCACTGTCTGAGTAGGATGCGCAGGCAGTCTGTGGGGTTAATCTGCATGAGAAGCAGGTGGGGCCAAAGCTAATTTTTTAGGCTAGATATTTGCAGACATGATAACTTTGGAAAACTATGGAAAGAGTAACCCTTTCTTTTAGGGGTGATTACGGAAATTAAAGGTTAATAATAGAAGGAAAGCAACCTTGCAAAGGTTGAACTGATCTTTTCATTTATTTCAAAAAGCAAAAGTTTAAGCTTTGTAAGCCCCTTCCTTTATTTCTGCCCTTTCTCCTCCCTCAATTCACTACAGGTTTTAGAATTCAGGGTAGGGGCAGGAGGGATTCAAGGTAAGAGAAGAGGCTATTATCTGGAATCTGAGAGAAATAACGTGCATGGCACAGGTCGACACATGCTTGGAGGAAGAGGCACACTAAGAGGAACTGATGTAATCTAGCCAGACTCAACAATATTCACAAATACCAACAGACATACTACCTGGAGTCAGAAATAACGCCAGCAATGGCTGATTATTTCAATGCAAGAATCTGGGTGAAAATACCCTTCCCTTAGTGGACATCTTGTGTGTAATGACCTTTGGGTCCCCCAAATAAGTTCTTTCCTTTCCTTCAGAATTGTGTCCGTGTCCGTTTTGATGTTTTCTTTTCTAGATGTGTATTCTTAAACACCCTTGTCCTAAATGTCCTCAACATCCTTGGACTTCTGAAGCTTCCAACAGCATTTTCTACCAGTGTAAACCATGCTCTTTCACATACAAGACAGTACTCGCAGTCCTTGTGCTGATTTTTAGACTTTACTTTTTCTTATCTTCTAAAGGTGGATTGTTCCTCCTCTTTTCACAGAATTCCTGATCCCCACTCGCCTACCACCTTCTAGATCTTCACTCTCAGTCTTTTTCATCTTCAGCTTTTCCCTCTGTCTGCTAACATCCTTGGTCTCCTCCATCCTAAAAACAAACAAAACACAAATAAAAACCTTCCTTCGACCCTGAGACCTTCTCCAATTTCATCTTTTCTTCTTCCTTTCCCTCATCAAATCTCATGTCTGCCTGTCTGTCTTTGCACCAGTGAAGCAACTCGCTCAAGGGCATCAATGCCCTCTTTCCTTCTCACCTTTGCTCTGTCTTACCAACTTATGTCTGCATTATATTGGGTGGCACTGTCCTCTTACTCTTGCTTTGGGTATCCAGCTTCCTTGGCATTTCCCTATCCTGGTCTTCTTCCTTCTTTCTTCTTTCCTATTGTATCTCTGCCTCTTTCTTTGGCTCTCTTCATTTCACCTTCTAGTCACAGGTATTCACCAAAGTTTCACACTTGCCTTTTCCCATTTCCTCTCCTTGCTCTCTGAGTTCACAGGGTTTCATTCTCCCACTGCTCCAACTTTCTCCTTTATGTAGATTACTCTTCTAATTGATATCTCTATTCCCCATTTCCACCTGGATATCTGAACAGTTCGACCAATTTTTTTCCTGTCCCCTTAATCCTTGTAATGGCAACAAAGTTCAGTGAAAGTTGTATGAGCCTAAGAAAAATGTGAGTCCCAGTTCTGGCTCAGCCACCTACCAGCTCTAAGCCTCTGGACAGAGCTCTATGAGTCTGTTTCCTCATCTGTAAATTGGGTATCATAATCCCCACCTTACAGGGTAATTACAAAGCTTAAATAAGATGGCATCTATAAGCAGTGTATGTTATATGCTCAATAAATTGTAACCATTATAAAGACACTGCTGTTGTCCAGTCATCCAAACTCAAAATGTAGGACTCATCTTGGACCCTTCCTCATCCCCATTCCAGATATCCACCAATCCGGCCAATCTTCCCTGCTCACAATGGCTTTGGAATCCTGAGTGTCACCACTGGTTTGGGTTCTCATTATCTTTGTTGAGAATGATACTGAAATGGCTTTTAATCCTCAGTATCCCTCAATATCCAATATCCCCATTATTACATGCTACTCTGCATCCATGTTGCAGAATATGTATCCCAAAACTCAATCCTGACCCCACCAAAAAGGTGATAGAGCATAGTGGCCCTGAAGTCAGACTGTCCTCTGTTCATATCTGCTACTTGCCTACTATGACCTCAGGCAAACTACCTGTCCTTTCCATACCTCGATTTCCTCATCTGTACAGTGGTAACACTATTAGCACTTTCAAGGTTGCTGTGAGGATTCAAAGACCTCATATATATTGTGTTTATAACACCTGCAACATGGTAGGTGATTCACATATGGTAGCAATTATTATCATTTCTGCTTTCATCCCCTGCAACAAATAGCCCTGGGAGGTGCTTGATGCCTGAATCATCCATAATCTCTCATTTGAACCTTCTTGCTCACTAAAGATATATTAGAGGAGAGACTGGCCAAGATATGGGTGCCATTGGTCTTCAAGGATGAGTTTTTCCTCTATGAAGCTAACTTGCCTTTACAGAGATGAAAAGAGTGGCCTTGGCTTCCTTGGCACCAGGCTGTAATGCAGTGGGATAATCAGCAGGCAGATTCTCCCTGCCCGCCTCCAAAGATTTCTTCCCTGTCCTGTCTATTCTAGAATACTTGCAGTGCTTCTAAGTCACATGTGGAAAACATTCATCTGAAGGCATGAGATACTAACTCCTCTTTTCACTCACTGTGGCAGAAGTCAAATTATCACTATAAATACAGACCCCAGAAAGAATCAATCAGAAGGCAGATGACATCCCAGGAGTTGGTAGCCTCTTTAGTCTGGAGGCTGCAGGCCTGAGCTCTTCCAAAAGCAGGGGTGGGATGGGGGGCGTGGTGATGAGAGGAAGGGGTGATGGACTAGGGATAAAACAAGCAAAAAAGAAAACTTGAAAAGAAGAAAGCAAATGAGAAACTGGAGGAAAAAATAAAGAAATCGAGAAATAGAAAATGTAGGAGAAAATACAGAGATTCCCATAATCTGGAAGATTAGAAATTAAATCAAATAGATCCAGTCCATTTCCCTAGTGGTAATTTCAGGTTATACCATGTTCCACCTCCACAGACATTGAGAAGCTTCAGAGAGTGGTTGTAAATTCCTAAAGAAAAGCTCCTTTTGGAGAGTCAAGCCATTATTATCTGCTGCTGTACTTTTTAGCATATGTGCTATCAACACAATGACACGTCTTATTGAGTACTATGTGATATTCCACATCATGAGACTATTGATGCAGAATTTCCTTTCTCAGAGCTCAATATTCCAATCAAAGCCTGTTGCATCAAATCACTGAGGCCATCCACTTAATGACAACTTGTAAGATGCATATTGCAGAATATTCATGTTCATTTTATGCTCACAGTGCTTAAAATCTCCTCTAAACAGCCTCTGCTCCCAGTCTATTAAGGTGCCGGTGTTATCTACACTCCATTCAATGGTGTGGAAATAATTGTCTTGAGACGAAAGAAAAAATTGATGGTCACAAGCCGAGTCAGCACTTGTGTTCTTTTCTTACTCTGTTGAATCAGGTGTTATTTACCTCTTCCAACACCTGGGACTCCTGATAAGTCACTCCCCTGATAGCTTTTTCTAGGACAGTGCTGTGGGGTCTTTGGAAGAAGCAGGGATCCTTCATAAATGGTATTGTTATCAGCACAATTCACACAGCTACCAGATGTACAAATCGAAACCACCAAGGGCACTCAGGCACAGGGGCCTCCCCCAGCTCCATCTGGCCACTCTGAAATGTGCTCATGACTTGGAAGTTATTAGAGAGAGAAGGGCTCTACTCAGCACTGGAGTGGCGAGGAGATGCTTGCATTCTGCCAAAGTCGGGTGCTTTTTGGTTCCCCCATGTCTGCTATACCAAAACCGCCATATCAGAGTCCCAGAGCCCCCCTCCCTGCAAACCTGGCTCTATTAAAGAGGCCTGCCTGGTACAGACAGGTTGACCCTTCTCTCCATCTCTTATCTCTGGGATGAAGCACCAGGACTCGGGCTGGTGAAGGAGAGCGACTGCTCCTGGCAGCAGATAGTTCGGCAATGGGGCCTGTGACTTTGCCTTTAAATATCAACGACACACACAGAAGACACACTGGCAGCATGAGAGGTTTCCATGGTGACAGAATGCAGGCCATGACCTCTGTAAATGTAATCAGAGCACTGGGATTGGTGTGTGAGACAGGTTTAATTTCTCCTCCTGTGGAAGCTCTGTGGTCCGGGCCATACATAGGCTTCATACATTGACAGACAACCTGTTATCTTCACCAGGGCAGCTCTGCAGATGGCAACCCCCACTGCTCCAGAGCTGCTTCCTCCACAGTCTGAGCAGGCTGCAGGATGTAAAAGGTCACTAGGGGCTGAAACGGCAGACACCTCAATACCTGGCATCCCTGTCCAGTGTCCTCAGGAGGTGCAACTGTGCCTTTCACAGGGAGCAGCTGTGGCATGGCCCAATGAGAGCCAGATTAAGGACTTGGAAGATTAGTGGAAATTTTCATCTCTGCTCTGCCACCAACAGTGTGACCTTGGTCAAGTCATTTAACCTCCAACTTTCAACATCTTCCCCCAGGGAGAAAATGCTTGGGTAAAAGAGGGCTGAGGATTTCCAAAGTCCCCAGGAGAAGACAGTACCTACTTACACTTAATAGGGGAGAATTCTACAATCTCCAGTGGAATTCTGCCCCAGGAAGTAAGTTTTCCATCTTACTATTGCTAGTTACAAAGACTTCAAACCCTGATTCTATAGTTGAAAACAGATAATGTGGGGATTACCATTGGAGAGCCTCAGCAGGACTTCCTCACCTCTATCCTGATTTGGAAACAAATGCGTGCCATGCATGCTCAATCGTGTCCAACTCTTTGCGATACCATGGACTGTAGACTGCCAGGCTCCTCTGTCCATGGAATTTTCCAGGAAAGAATACTGGAGTGGGTTGCCATTTCCTACTCCAGGGGATCTTCCCAACCTAGGAATTGAACCTGCATTTCCACAATTGGCAGGTGGATTCTTTACCAATATGCCACCTGGGACTCCCTTTGGAAACAAAACCAGGATACAATTCCTTCTGGACTGGCCTTGAGTAGGAGACCAGTTCATGCTAAACTGATAGAAAATGGCTCAGAGAGAAATGTAGCAGTATCAGGGACTTCCCTGGTGGTCCAGTGGTTAACTCCACTCTCCCAATGCAGGGGACACAGGTTTGATCCCTGATTGGGGAACTGGGGTCTCACATGACTCATGCTGCTACTGCTAAGTCACTTCAGTTGTGTCCGACTCTGTGTGACCCCATAGACGGCAGCCCACCAGGCTCACCGTCCCTGGGATTCTCCAGGCAAGAACACTGGAGTGGGTTGCCATTTCCTCCTCCAATGCATGAAAGTTCAAAGTGAAAATGAAGTCGCTCAGTCGTGTCTGACCCTCAGCAACCCCATGGACTGCAGCCTTCCAGGCTCCTCCATCCATGGGATTTTCCAGGCAAGAGTACTGGAGTGGGGTGCCATTGCCTTCTCCGACATGACTCATGGTAAGGCCAAAAAAAAGAAAAGAAAAAAGACATGTAGCAGTATCAAAGGAGGAGCCCACAGTCTCTCCCCTTGACCTCCACTCAGCCTTGGCAAAGAGCTGCTCTGGCCACTTTGATGCCGGCATCCTCTGAGTCCACTTGCCAATTCATATGAGACTGGCAGACTTCAGTTACCAATCACCCTGCTTTTCTGATGTCTTACACTGTTTCAGTATAGTGCTCTGACAAAAAACAAACAAACAAACAAGATTTGGGCTAAGAAGAGATTCATAGGGCTGTATGACACATTCTTCTTGCCAAAAGTAGCTAGTCCATTAGATTCTCTTTTCAGAATCCTGACAGAGAATCTCAGAACTTCAGAGCTGGAAGGGACTTTAGCAACCCCGTAACATACAGTGAAAAGGCCCAGTCTGAGGCTTCACTGGAGAAGTAATGTACCTGCGTTATAGCAGATTAACGAACAGCGGAACCACAAGGGTATCAGGGCCCCACTCTGCTCAGCTAGGTACTAATTTAGTTCCTGGATGCTTTTGAACCTCAAACTGAAGCAGAGAGGAAGTGGGGGGAGGATTCAAAAGTGGTTGTTGAACATTAGAATCAGGAAATGGTGATTTGGCTGAATCTACAGATAATAGCATTACCACTTCCTATGTTAGCTGATGCCAAAAAGGGAAGATTCTAGATAAAAAAACAGTCAAGTGACAGGACTGTAAGCTTCCACACAATTGTCCCCACTCAATTCACACTGTTTCTCTCAGGCCACTGAGGGGAGCAGGAGTCTGATTGTTCATAGGGATTTTTGGTTAGTGTCCAACACGGAATTATGAAATCAAAGAACAATGGAGTTTATAGGAACTCCAAGAGAATTATCTGGTTTGGCATCATGTCCTCTGGTAACTAAATCATCTGGGATAGATAAGTTGATTATTTTTTCTTTTTATTAAAGAATCTACTTTCTCAACTGTACATGAGGAAATAAGTTTCCTTCCAGCTCTAACACCCAGAATTCCATGATTTCTTTTTCAGACTCTTCTCCCTTATAGGTTACTACAACACTTACAATTCTTACTGTGAGGAAGAGCCTTAACTTGAGTAAGGTATTTTCTCCAGAAAAGAATCATGCTCCATCAATTTCATTTCAGCAAACATGAACTGAATACCTCGAATGTGCCAGTAACAGAATCAGATAGTAAGAGTTCATAAATAAATCAGATATGAATTACCTGGCAAGGGTAACATGGTGTCCATTCTCACTCTTTGTCCCATTAGTACACATCAGTTTATCAGATTAGTACCTGTCCTCAGGGGCTGATATAGGATATAGGCAGATAAATTTTGATATGATATGATATGAAAGCAAGAAGTATCTGGGACACTGAGCTTTATCCAAGAGAATTCAGTTCCTGAGTGAATATCAAAAATTAATTAAATATTAATATTAAAATCAACTTGAGGCATTGGGTACCAGTGAAGGATGGAGAACAAAAAAGGGATCTGAAAGCAAGGAAAGCTTATTTCAGAATTTTTTTCCCTAGGAGTTTTGATCACTGCCCTCTGGAGTCTTCCATCTTTGGCCAAACTTACTAAATTCCTGGCTCAGATCTGGGCTTCCTCAGTGGCTTCTCTTTGTCCTTAATAAGATTTAGTGTGGGTTCCCAGGTAGTGTGGCTTCCCTCATAGCTCAGTTGGTAAAGACTCTGCCTGCAATGCAGGAGACCTGGGTTTGATCCCTGGGTTGGGATGATCCCCTGGAAAAGGAAATGGCAACCTACTCCAGTATTCTTGTCTGGAGAATCCCATGGACAGAGGAGCCTGGCGGGGCTACAGTTCATGGAGTCGCAAGAATCGGACACAACTTGGTGACTAACCCACCATTTAGGTACTACCAGGTGAGATCACTTTAACAATTTGTCCCTAAGACCACTGGCTCCATAGACCCTCATCTCTCAAATACGATCTCAGCCCTTCTTTCTCCTTTCTTGTGTCTTTCTGTTATTTCCAGGGTTAGTTCACAAATTTGCATTACTTCTGCTTCTGCCAACCCTTTGGTTCTTTTTTGTTCCCTTGGCTTATTTTGAGAAGTGCCTACTTTTGCTGTGCTGCCCATGAAGAGTGGTCTTTTTTAACCCATCACCTGACAGACCTCAGTATCTCCCATGGCTGGGTCAGGAGGGCTTAAGAATAACCACATGCTGCCTTCCACGCAAACTCTGTCACTGAGTGTGGCCCATCTGTCGACTCCATCCTTACTTTTGTAGTTTTCTTTCAACAGTCTCCTTTTCTTTCCAACAACCCAGCTTCCTTAAGGGTCTCGTATATTAAGACTTTTGTTTGGATGCGACAGAAATTCAAATCAAATAGCCTTAGGCAAATAGGGAAATTGTGATCAAGATTCCAAGGAAGGCTGAAATAATTGAACATGGAAGGCAGCCCTTAAATGTCTTTGGGCTCCTGGATACCATTGTTTCTTAGGCTATAGAGTGGGGTCTCATTGGCCCAACCGAAGTAGTTGGAGCCAGGAGAACAGTGTCATGTTAGAACATAGCAGCTCCTACAGAAACCAAATGGGTGGAAATGGGGGAGAAAAAATGCCTAGACAACACAGATTGCTGTTTCTTAAGGTGCATAGGGTTGTTGTACAGAAAAAGCAATCTATCCATCACAGCTCCCTACAGATCTGCCTGTAATGCCTAAATCACAATACAAAAGTACAAATTCGCTCTTATCGAACTTCTAGGCCCTTGAAAGTCAGGGGTGTGGTCAGACAGAAGTTTAGATCCTTACTCTTTTCACTCACTGGAGCCTTAGTTTCAGCCTGACTGGGACTCTGCTTTACTAGGTGTTATATTTTTGGTTGTGAAATGTTCAGGGTGGACCCAGATATCACAAAGATAACAACTTGTCTCTTCTTAGCCAACTCCCCATCTCCTCCCATCTTCCCCAGGTCAGTAAATGGTACTGTGGATAATCTAATTGCCCAATCTAGAAACCTGGGCATCATTTATTCCTCTTCCTCCCTCTGCCATTCCACTTGCTAAATATCTTTCAGACTTGTCATTTCTTTCCAGCCTGGCTGCCACCATCCTGTTGCAAACCACCATCACCTCTCACCTCTCTAGTCTTCTACCCTCTCAACCTATTTTCCACGTTATTAACAATGATCTCTTTTTTTTTAAAAAATCTGCTTATGTCTCTCACTCTTTAAAACTTTAGCAGCCCCCCAATATTATCCTTCCAAACCCCTCAATATGGCTAATATGCCCCCACTCCTGACCACACTTGACCTCTTGCTTATCTTCTCTGCCAAATGGTCCCTTATTCTCTGTCCTCTTCAGTAGCAGACTTCTTTCAGTTTCTCAGTGAGACATACCCACTCCCACTTTCATTTTCCCACATGTGCTTTTCCCTCTCTCTGCAAAAATCTTCCCCTCCCCCTTCATTCAGTTGAGTCTTATTTACGCTTCAAGTCTCAACTTAAACATCATTTCTTCTAGTAACCATCCTCGGCTCTTGAGGCTGGCTTGTTTCCTTCTCATATGTTCCTGTAGCACTAAGGCCTGCCATTCAAAGCTCAAGTTCCATCTGTAACTACCTATCTACCACCTGTCTTCCCTCCCAACTGTAAGCTCCCTCAGGGTCCAGACCTTTCCTCTCATGTTCATCCCAGTATGCCCAGCACGTACTGTGCCTGGTACATAGTAGGTTCTCAACATATGCTCATTGAGGACGTGCTGAAGGGAAGTCTGTTGGGTATTTTTTTTTTTGGCTGTGCCAAGTCTTAGCTACAGCACATGGATCTTCAATCTTTGTTGCAGCATGTGGGATCTTTACTTGCAATATGTGGGATCTAGCCCCCCCGACCAGGGATGGAACGCAGGCCTCCTGATAGGGAGCACAGAGTCTAAGCCACTGAACCACCAGGGAAGTTCCTATTGGGTTTTTTTTTTTAATACTTTTTATTTTTAATTAATTTCAAACTTATAGAAAAGTTTAGGTACCACAGTACCTAGAATTCTTATATACCACTGTAAGCTTTTGTCGTCCATAGATCCATCAATTATAAGCTTTTGTCACATTTGTTTTATTCTTTTCTACTTATGTAAATTTACATATTTTTTCCAAACCATCTGAAAGTAAGTTGCAGATATCATGCTGCTTTTCCCATTAATAATTTAGTAGTATTTCCTAAGAATGAGGATATTTCCTTAACACATTATCAAAATGAGGGAAGTTAACAAAGATACCTGAGCTCTATTTTTTTAAGTGAAAAGTGAAAGTGAGCTCTAATTCTGTTTTTGTTTGTTTGTTTGTTTTTTAAGGGAAGTAGGAAGTACTGGGGAAGGGCTTTCTAGGATTAAGGTCTCCCCTTCTCCTTCCTCTCTCTCTGCCCCAGCAAGAGATTCTTCAAAAGCTGAGGTCGAGGTGGGGAAGGCAGTGCCTGGCTGAGGGCTGAGTGTGCCTGTTCTCCCTCCGTGCCCCCACTGGCAGCAGCAACTCCTCTCACCCACGTCTGTGCCTCCCGTTGCCCTGAGTCCTCTGTCGGAAAGCTGGCCCTCTGAGCAGGATGGCTTTGTTCTACAACGTCCCGGAGGGAGGAGGAAACCCCGTCCTCCGGAAGTGCAAGTTGGAAGGAAAGGTGAGGCCCAGGAAGTGGGAAGATGGCTCCTGGGACCCATAATCAAGCTTCGGCATTTCGGGCCTGCATGAAGAAGGGGAAAAGACGAGCCGCGGTGGTAGAGTCAGATTTGCACACCTAGGGTCCTGGGACCATCCTGCTCGGCTGAGTGGAATACCAAACGAGGGTGTCTTGGAGCTGCACTTCACCTCAGCCAGGCAATCGACAGGAGAAGCAGCGAGCGAGACCGACAGACTGTCACTGGCAAAATGAACTGTCACCTCCCATTTTTCAGAGGCGCGGCGGGATGAATTGCAGCCTTGAACCGTGCGGCCCGCTGCTGATTGAGTTCCGCTGTCTTAGAACCCCTTCGAACAAGGCGAGTTCATTTCAGACTGACGTCCCACCGCTTATCAATTTAGGAGCCAGTAAAATTAACCGCTTCGGAGCTGATTCGCTCCCTTCCCCTGCTTGGATTGCGCATCCAGAAAGGTCACCAAATAAATCTCTCTCTGGGTCCTACTAGCGTAATATGCAGCTTGGAGACAGGGTCTCAGAAGAGGAGACTTGAGCCAGACATAGCCCAAGCCTGAAAGGTTGCCAGGCCCCCTCACAGCCACCAGTCCAGGGCAGTGTGTGACAAGACAGGCCTTTGCTAGCTCTGCTCCCAGCAAATCAGCTTCTGGTCTCAACAGATATAGGGTTGGGTACAGTTGGGTGGCTGAGAGTGGAGGTGCTACAGAAGACCCCCTAGCCTTTCAGCAGAGACCTCTGCACTGCTTGGTTTCCCATCTGCTATGGACTGAATATTTGTGACCTACCCCTATTCATATGTTGAAACCCTAATCCCCAGTATAATGGTATTTGAAAGTGGGCACTTGGGAAGTTGTTGTTGGTCAGTCACTAAGTCCTGTCCAACTCTTGTGAACGCCATGAACTGCAGCAAGCCAGTCCTCCCCTGTGCTTCACTATTCTCCCAGAGTTTGCTCAAACTCATGTCCATCAGGTTGGTGATGCCATCCAACCAACTCATCCTCTGTTGCCACCTTCTCCTGCCCTCAATCTTTTCCAGCATCAGGGTCTTTTCCAGTGAGTCTGTTCTTTGCATCAGATGGCTTAAGTATTGGAGCTTCAGCATCAGTCTTTCAAATAAACTTTTAGGGTAAATTAAGTCATGAGAATGGGAATCCCACGATGGAATTAATGTCCTTAGAGAAAGGAAGAGAAACTGAAACTTTTTTTTCTTGGCCACGTGAGGAGAATACACCAAGGAGATGGCAGCCATCTGTAAGCCAGGAAGAGAACTCACCAGGAACCTGACCATGCTGGCACCCTAATCTTGGAATACCAGCCTCCAGAACTGTAAGAAACAAATGTTTATTGTTTATGCCACCCAGTCTGTGGTATTGTGTTATATCAGCCCTAAGTTAACATCCTGTGGACCTTACAAATGGGAGATGCCTGTCAAATGTCTATTAAGCCAAATAAGACTTAATTGTTTTAATATCAAAGTAGTTTGCATGGACAGGGAAAAGGGATGTTTGTACAAGGATAACTTTACTGTCATATTTATTCATGGAGCGCCAGCTCATGCTAGAAACCCACTAGCAAGTTGAAATGCAGCAGAGCAGAGTCCTCTGTCTCCAGAATAAAAAATGTCTTCTGCCACCCCTGCTCTATGTGCACGCTCACACACATACACACCCCTCTTCTGCTCACAGAGGTCTGTCCAGTAAGTCTAATTAGCAAATTATAGGGCTTCTCTATATCTAGGGCACAAATAGTTTCGTCAATACTCTTTTGAACCTCTTCTCACCACAGGAAATTGCACAGTGTTGGTTTGTGGAGATACAACTGAATCACTCTTACTACGACTTTAAGATATAAAGGTGAATTTAAGGTGAAGGTGAGATGATGTCTATGTCCCAAATTAGTGGTCTCTGCTGCCCAAAGAGAATGTGTTCACGTTCCTGTTCTCATCCTAATGGTTTATTTCTGTGTTTTCATTGGGGACTTTTGGCCCTACACCTGGTGTGAGAAGACCTAGTTTTCAGCTCTGGCTCTGCCTTCCCTAGCTAAATGACTTGAGCAAATTGCCTATCTAAACCTCATCTTCCCCATCTGTAAACCCAAACAAGTTGTTAAAAAGTTCAAGTAATGTCATGTTTGTGAAAACCTTAGTAAACTACAAAGTTAGGTACAAATGCTGGAGTTTATTCATTTTAGTCTCAGCAACAAAAGAAAAACCTGAGAATAAATGCCACTGCTGCTGCTGCCTAGTCACGTCAGTCGTGTTCGACTCTGTGCGACCCAAGAGATGGCAGCCCACCAGGCTCCTCCATCCCTGGGATTCTCCAGGCAAGAACACTGGGGTGGGTTGCCATTTCCTTCTCCAGTGCATGAAAGTGAAAAGTGAAAGTGAAGTCGCTCAGTCCTGTCTGACTCGTCGCGACCCCATGGACTGCAGCCTACCAGACTCCTCCGTCCGTGGGATTTTCCAGGCAAGAGTGCTGGAGTGGGTCGCCAGTGCCTTCTCCAAATAAATGCCGCACAGTATCTCAAAATTTGATCCAGCAATTCTACTTCTTGGAATTTGTCCCACAAAAATGCTCTGATCTGCAAAAGGATGTTTGTGTGAGGAATTTCACTGCAGCTTTTTTAAAAATTGGAGATAACCTAAATGTTGTCAGTAGAGAATTGGGTAAATAGTGATGCATATATACTATGTAATATATATAATATACATATATTATATAAAATATATATATATTATATATATAATATATAATAAATATAATGAGATAAAGTAAATAAAAAATTCTTATGGTTGTAATATTCATGCATCAGTGCCAATGTATATAAATTAACAGGTGTGGTTATCACATCATTAGATACTTGAGTCACATATGATAGAAAAATATCTTCAGCTAAGTGTAAGAGAAATAACCTAAAGCTTTAAACAAAATGGGATCATCCCACATATAATACGTGGATTTCCATTTGCTATATCCTGGACATTTCCTTATGTCAGTCCACTTTTACTTTTATAATTTGTCTTAAACTTACATAATAAAACATTGGGCATCAATTATTAAGATAGTTCTCTTGGTTAACTATTGAAGAAAGAAAGGAGATTTGTAGGTAGCTTATATGTGTTTTCAGGAATACAAATCTATAATTTTCTAATAGCGTAAGCTGAGTGCTGGAGATCACTGCAGACAGTGACTGCAGCCATGAAACTAAAAGATGCTTGCTCCTTGGGAGAAAAGCTATGACAAATCTAAACAACATATTAAAAAGCAGAGACATTATTTTGCCAACAAAGGTCCACATGGTCAAAGCTATGGCTTTTCCAGTAGTCATGTATGGATGTTAGAGTTGGACCACAAAGAAAGCTGAGCACCAAAGAATTTATACTTTTGAACTGTGAACTGTTGGAGAAGACTCTTGAGAGTCCCTTGGACTCCAAGGAGATCGAACCAGTCGATCCTAAAAGAAATCAGTCCTGAATATTCATTGGAAGGACTGATGCTGAAGCTGAAACTTTAATACTTTGGCCACCTGATGCAAAGAGCCAGGGTCTGATTGGAAAAGACTCTGATACTGGGAAAGACTGAGGGCAGGAGAAGGGGATGACAGAGGGTAAGATGACTGGATGGCATCTCCGACCCAATGAACATGAGCAAACTCTGGGAGATAGTGAAGGACAGGGAAGCCTGGTGTACTGCAGTCCATGGGGTCACAAAGAGGTGGACACTACTGAGTGACTGGACAATAGTGTAAGAGCAGCCTCTTGTTATAAGTTGAAACAGCCCTAACCCAAGAATCAGGTGTCCAGCTCTCTTGTCCCAGCTCTGCTATTAACTTGCAACATGATATCAACTGAATCACTTATCTGGGCCAAAGTTTCCACATCCAGAAAATGAGAGTGTTAAAGTACACATTCTCTAAGGTCCCTTCAAGCTGAAAATTCAGTGGTTCTATGAAATCACTTTTCAAAGACTTAATAAATGGTGTTTATATATAATAATAGTTTCTGGTCATTTCTGGAACTAACAGGAAGACTTGAGCAAGACTTCAATACTCCACTTACATGCAGGGCAATACACTAAAAATTTTTTAAAATCTAAACAAAAAGGCTCTTGTCCTCAAGAAACCTATAATTTAAAAAAGAAAATGACAGTTGAATTAATAGGAATATGGAGAAGGTAATGGCACCCCACTCCAGTACTCTTGCTGGAAAATCCCATGGGTGGAGGAACCTGGTAGGCTGCAGTCCGTGGGGTCGCTAAGAGTCAGACACGACTGAGCAACTTCACTTTCACTTTTCACTTTCATGCATTGGAGAAGGAAATGGCAACCCACTCCAGTGTTCTTGCCTGGAGAATCCTAGGGATGGGGGAGCCTGGTGGGCTGCCATCTATGGGGTCACACAGAGTCGGACACAACTGAAGTGACTTAGTAGCAGCAGCAACAGGCGTATCAGGTTTTACAAAAGGAATGTACACAGCAAGATGGCTGTGTTAAATCAGTGGAACTTAAGTTTATAGTCCTAGAAGCCCTAGGGTTTCTCAGAATGATTCTGAAGCTGCTTTCGGATTAGGGCAAGAGGGTAAGGAAGTGAATAGTGCCTCCTCCCCATACCTGGTTTAACCAAACTAGATCTGCCTTCCCCTGCATCATGCATCTAGGAAATCTAAGAAAGATTTCTAAAGAAATAGGGCTGCTACAATAAAGTTGTGAAAACCACTGGCCTAAATGATTTCTAAAGGCCAGTTCTGTCTTTAAGTTTTCACGATTTTATGATTCTAAGATGTATATAAATTTTTATATTCTGCACTCAATTTTGCATGTACACAGGAAATTAACTTTGTAAAGGTTAATTCTCTTGTAAAACAAATAATTATTTTGTAATATGAATAATGAACCCTAGGTGTATCTGTTAAACACACTCAGATTTACCTGTCCTGAATTTTCTGAACATGAGGCATGTTTGTAATTACAAAAGAATAGATGGGAAAAGAATTGGATGAGGCAGGCAAAAGAGTTATAAAAAAGATTCACAAAATCCCTGGGGCACCATGGAGAAGCTGTTGGTTTCAGCATAAGACCAAAGATTCTGACCTGGAGCTAGAACTCCTGAACTCTGCCATTGAACTGAGTTATTTCTGTTTCACAGAACTCACCTCAGAATTGACACAATTGGCAATTGACACAATTGCTGAGTGCTTTCTATGTATTATTTCATTTAATCCTCCCAACTCCATGAGATGGGTATGATTTTTCTCTCCATTTCCCAGAAAACTGGAACCAGGGGTGGTTAAGTACCTTGTTCAAGGTCACAGAGCCAGGAATCAAACCCAGGGACTGTGAGCGCAAAGCCCACACTCTCAGCCACCACAAACTCTTCTCCAAGTTAGGGTCACCTGTATGGCAGACTCTTCCAGGAGATAGGAGCCAGCCCTGTGCTTGATTGGCATGAGGCTAGCTGTCAAAGGGACAGGAGTCATCTAATAAATCCCCTTTGCTATACAGAAGAGGAACTGAGACCACCAGAGAGACAGGTGAGCTGTCAGGGCCTTGAAGCCAGATTTGGAACTAAATATTTTCTTGAGTTTACATATGGGAAACTTGCTTTTTAACTTATTTAACGCACCATGCTCGTGCTCATGGTCATTCGTCCAGGTGTCTGATTCTTTGCGACCCAATGGACTAGCCTGCCAGGCTCCTCTGTCTACGAAATTGTCCAGGCAAGAATACTGGAGTGGGTAGCCATTTCCTCCTCCAGGGGATCTTCCCAACCCAGAGATCAAACCCTTCTCCTGCATTATCATTGAGTCACCTAAGAATCCCTAAAGCACCCCTACACATTAATTATTGTTAAGCCTATTATTTGCTACAATGTTTAGTAGTCCAAAGGCTCTAACCCAAAGCTTAAGGTTATGGACAGTAGCAGACACCATCATCCAGAAAGTACATTTAATTCATGAAACCTGACTCACATCTAGAATCCTAATTAGACAGTGTAACATTAGTTTTCCAGCCTCTGCAGTACACACACTCACACCCACACACACAAAACCAGCACACACAGACACCAGAAATAGTGGGAATGGACCAAATGCTAGTATTATTATTTTTAGAACCTTCTTAAACCTTTGTCAAGTTGAAAGAACTGGCATCTTGTCCTGATTTATACTTACCCGATTATCAGTAAAGAACTTCTAAAAATGCTTTTTGTATTACTTATTTTGTAAATTACTAGTTCTACACCCTGGAGAAGAAAATAGCAACCCACTCCAGTGTTCTTACCTGGGAAATCCTGTGGACAGAGGAGCATGGTGGGCTACATACAGTCCATGGGGTCACAAAGAGTCAGACACAACTGAGTGACTAAATAACAAATTCTGCTACTGCTAAGTCACTTCAGTCGTCTCCGACTCTGTGCGACCCCAGAGACGGCAGCCCACCAGGCTCCCCCGTCCCTGGGATTCTCCAGGCAAGAACACTGGAGTGGGTTGCCATTTCCTTCTCCAATGCATGAAGTCGCTCAGTCGTGTCTGACTCTTCGAGACCCCATGGACTGCAGCCTACCAGGCTCCTCCACCCATAGGATTTTCCAGGCAAGAGTACTGGAGTGGGGTGCCATTGCTTTCTCTGAACAATAAATTCTACTCCTTATCTATTTTTCTTTGTGGGTATTTGTCCTTTTATTTTCCTATAGACTTTTAAGAATTTTTATACAGTAAGAGTATTAACCCATTAACCAAAGATCATTTTAAAATGTCAAATTTTGCTAGGAACCAGCCCTGATCTGATTAACCCAGTTGAGTTTCCCTTTGTTTGGCATCCCTCAGTACTTGCACATCACATTTATTCCACGTGTATTCCACTTCATTCGGTGCATGTACATACCTCCCACCACCTTTTTTTTTCACACTCCCAGCAACAGATTTGTGTTTGTTAGGGAGATAGGTCTACTAGAGAGCTCTCAGATGTCAAGGGCAGACAAACACCAGTGGTCTGGGATCTGGAGATGAAGGCACAGATGCCAGGAAGTGGGTGGTCTACCTTGTTCGAGAATATGAGAAAGGTCTAAACATCATGAAATGAGTTAGAAAGATGGGGTGGTGGAATCAGATCCCAGATGACTGGAGTCTACTGCTCAGGAAGACATTTATAGTCACATCAAAAGTAAACAAAACACATCTAAATGGCCTTGATCTTCTTTTATACTTCCTGCCTAGGTAGGAGGATGTGGTCTCAGGAGCTAGCGCTGCAGACATGAATAAAAAGTGTTAGCTGCTTAAGGAAGTAATATATAAAGTAGCAGCTGCATTTAGGTCTCTAGCTATTATTATAGATAATTGTGTTTTAGGTGTTACCAAATATATTTACTGCAATTGGTTGGGCAGATTCTCTAAATAGCTTACTCAATACTCACACTTCTTTATTTCTAGCAGAGTTGCTTCTAGTGATAAAAGCTGAAAGTACCAGATTCTTGCTTTCCCAGGTTCACTTGAAGCTAAAGATGGCCACAAGAGCCAGTTCTGGCCAATGA
The DNA here is from genome assembly GCF_029407905.1 of Bubalus kerabau. NCBI lineage: Eukaryota > Metazoa > Chordata > Mammalia > Artiodactyla > Bovidae > Bubalus > Bubalus kerabau. The sequence continues at coordinate 26,221,276 of NC_073627.1, forward strand.
AAGGTAAGAGGAAGACCATACTGGAAATGTCTGGGGACAATTTTCTTCCAGTTAAAAGGATGAGCATCGTACCTGTGGACATGGTTGTGTGAGGACATGATTTCTTCAACTATGGCAACCATAGTTCCACGTCTAAAGACCAAGAGCCATTGATGAGGCTAAAGAAACAAAAGGATAAAGGAAGTCTGGTCAGCTGTAGTATTTTTCAGCTGATGAACCAAAGTGGGACTTTTACACTTCTTTTGTGAGACAGTGAAAGCTGCTATTGAGGCTTTTAAATATTCTTGTTACCTGCCAATGAAAGCATTTTGATATATTAAAAATGCAAAACTACCCAGAAGTTGGAATTGTAAATATATAAAATATGTTAGTGTGTGGATAAGGACTGGATGGTATAATGACTCATACCAGGATATTCTATAGACAGGTGGGAAAAGGAGGCACAGGGCTCAGTTCTGGACATTCTGATTTAATTAGCCTGGGAGGACCCAAATACTGGTTTTGAGGTTTTTTTTTAATGCCCTCTGGATGATGCTAATATGTACAGGCAGGTTTGAGAACCTGCGATCTAGTCCAGCTCACTCTTTGTGTAACATTTGAAGAAACTGAGAATCAAGCAATGTGATTGCTAGAAACCATATCATGCAAAGGTGGCTTCCCTGGTAGCTCAGCTGGTAAAGAATCCGCCTGCAATGCAGGAGACCTGGGTTAAATCCCTGGGTTGGGAAGATCCCCTGGAGGAGGGCATGGCAACCCACTCTAGTATTCTTGCCTGGAGAATCCCCATGGACAGAGGAGCCTGGCAGGCTACAGTCCATGGAGTCACAAACAGTCGGACATGGCTGAGCGACTAAGCACAGCACAGCAAGCCAAGAGAGGATTGTGCAACAGTCTTTGGGTCACTTCTTCCTCTTACCTCAGCCCCTCTGGGTATATAGTGTCTTCTAAGTCCTTTCTGCACTGAGCCCTCAAATATTGCACCCTCCAGGGCAAGGTTCTATGTCCTTTCCTAGGCCCCTATCCTGGTCAAAACTCTCATTCCCTCAGGGATCTGCTGGGCAACCAGCAAACTAATCTTGAACGAATTCCAGCCAAGGTGTTAATGACAGATAATGGCTTAATGCATTACTCCTCCCAGATAACATTTCCAGCTTAATAGAAGTCTTTTAACGCCTAACCCAAAGGAAGCAGCCTGAAAAGTGCAGAGACTGCAAATACCTGGCACCTCTGCCCCTTCTCTGTCCCTACAAGGCATCTCCAAACTGTGACCGAGGCTTTCTGAGAAGTCAGTTCACAGGGCTCTGGAGAGCCCCCACCAACCAGTGAAGGGAGTGATCTTGTAAGATGAAATCTATTGTCGAACAAACATTTACCGGGGAGTAAGGAGACTTGAATCCTACTCTGGGGCTTTGGCATTATCTGGATATATGGCCTTAAACAAACTATTAAACATTTCCAGGTCTCAGTTTCCTTATCCATAGAACGGCATTAGAATTGAGCTTCTCCACTGAGTAGCTCATGATCTTCCAGAGACTCTCAAAACCTGACCTGATAGCACTGCAAGCTGATTGTTGCTACTAAGTACCTCTTCCCTTTACTCCTCACTAGCGAAGGAAATTCACCTGAAGCAGGGACATCACCTTTCCAGCTCTATTATGTCCCTAAAAGGCCCTGGAGAAATAAAGTAAACCAGCATCTGGGGCGCGTGCTAAGAGGCCAAATCCCATGATGCTAGGAGCCCAATGATGTGGTTCAAGGAGCCCAAGAGTGGCCCAGTGGAGAGTATTGAGGGGCAGAGCCTCTATGCAAGATCTGTCAGGAATGGGTGTGACTGTTCCAGAAGACACATCAAGTGGGGAAAAAAATCAGGTGTGCAGATAACGTTTTGTAAATGCCTTTCTAATTCTCAATGCTTCACGAAGGAATCTCAGAGATTAAATTAAGCTGTTAACCCTCTAGGCGCTCCTGTCGTTTATTGTTAAGGAATTAATAGGAATGTGGGAATGCAGATGGCCTGGCTGTCAGCTCGGAGAGGCGATTTTTCTGATCTCCACGGACGTTTCCAGCATCTTTCATTAAGCGCTCATGTACCAATTTGTCATTTTAACCGAGCAGGAAAGAAACTCCCACTGAACTCCCCGGCTCAGGTGCTGGGAGTTAAATCCTCCCACGACAAGGACTACAGGGTCGCATCCGCGGGGGAGGCTCTGGCTTCCAGGGGTGGTGAGTGGCCTCTGATGGAGGTGGGGTGGAGAGGAGCCACCCCAGGAAGGAAGTCGGGATCCCCAAACCTAGCTGTCCTGGGCACAGGTTTCAGGGGACTGCAGAAGAGCCGGCTCTAGAAATACTAAACAGAGCAGAGATGTAAAGAAACTTATTTCCTCTAGTGCGCCAGAGCGCAGGTAGCCTGCTCAACGAGGGGAGGCGCCACCTACAGGAGAGAGAAAGACCTGCAACCCGGTCTGGAGAATTCAACCGCTCAATGGCAGGGATTGACCGGCCCCTCCTCTTTCTCAGCCCCTGACGTTTATCCAGTGCTTTTCTCGCGTTAGACACTGTCGTAAGCGCTTAACATATATTAACGCTTTTAAACTTGACAACCACCCAATGAGGTAGGTTTTATTGTCGTCCTTGTTCTATAGACTAGAAAGCTACAGCTCCGAGAGTAACATGCCCAAAGACACACAGTTGATAAGTGGGAGGCTGGAATCCCAACCCTGAGAGTCTGGCTCAGAGCCTGAATGCTCACCAAACATTACCCTAAGGAGGGTGTGGTGGAATAGAGTCAGTCCTAACTCCCCCCATGATTCACAGTGTAACTCAGGGCTAAGTATTTAACTTAGCCTTCAATTCTGCACCTTGGCGTTCCCGTGTTTTTGAGACTCCCTTAGGTAGCTCAACATTCAGAAAACTAAGATCATGGCATCCAGTCCCATCACTTCATGGCAAATAGATGGGGAAACAGTGGAAACAGTGGCTGACTTTATTTTGGGGGGTTCAAAAATCACTGCCGATGGTGAGTGCAGCCATGAAATTAAAAGACGCTTACTCCCTGGAAGGAAAGTTATGACCAACCTAGATAGCATATTCAAAAGCAGAGACATTACTTTGCCAACAAAGGTCCGTCTAGTCAAGGCTATGGTTTTTCCAGTGGTCATGTATGGATGTGAGAGTTGGACTGCAAAGAAAGCTGAGTGCTGAAGAATTGATGCTTTTGAACTGAGGTGTTGGAGAAGACTCTTGAGAGTCCCTTGGACTGCAAGGAGATCCAACCAGTCCATCCTAAAGGAGATCAGTCCTGGGTGTTCACTGGAAGGACTGATGCTGAAGCTGAAACTCCAATACTTTGGCCACCTTATGCAAAGAGCTGCCTCATTTGAAAAGACTTTGATGCTGGGAAAGATTGAGGGCAGGAGGAGAAGGGGACGACGGAGGATGAGATGGTTGGATGGCATCACTGACTCCATGGACATGAGTTTGGGTGGACTCCAGGAGTTGGTGATGGACAGGGAGGCCTAGCGTGCTGCAGTCCATGGGGTCACAAAGAGTCGTACACAACTGAGCGACTGAACTGAACTGAACTAGGTATGTGGAGAGAAAGCTGTTGTTAAGGTAATCTTGTGTAATAAGAAAAGAGGGGAGGGAGTAAGGGTGGTAGAGCTTGTGTGGCTCCCATCTTCAGTTTATAGATGAGAATTAGAGAAGGACCCAACCATGATGACATTCTCAGTGACAGGGAAAGAACTAGAATCCAGGTGTTCCAACTCCATGTTTTCCACCCATACAGCACCTCCTCTTTAATCATCATAGCCAGGATGAGCTCTGTGTATGGAAGAAAGCTAATCACACATATTGTGGCTTCAGAGGCTCCAGGTCCACCCTCTGAGCAAAAAAAAAAAAAAAAAAATGCTTTTTGTTTTTTTTAGCCTGGTGGCTCTTATCTGAAATGCCACCATTAGTGACTCATGTCTCTCACTAAGACTTTGATCTATCTTCTCAGGACTACTAAGACTTTTACTGTTGGCTGCCATTTCATGTGTATATGATTGACTTCTAAAGCAGTGCTCTTGAAGTGTGGTCCACAGACAACAGCATCTCTGTCATCTGCATATTGTTAGCACTGCAAGTCATGGCTTCTGCCCCAGACCTACGGAATCAGACCTACCTTGGTTCGCAAACTTCAGTGGATGTGCTTAAGCTGAAAAGTTTATTAAAACACAGCTTCCTGGAACAACTCCTCTCCACCCCATCCCCAGAGATTCTGATTCAGCAAGTCAGGGGGAAAGGCCCAATAATTTGCATTTCTAACAAGTTCTCAGATAATACAGTTGCCATGGTCTGGAGTCTATACCTTGAGTAGCACTGAACGGTTCCTGGGAGCAAATACTGAGAGGGGAGAAGGAGAATGAGCACCTTGGGGTAAAAAGACAGAGACAGGTTATTGTTGAGGGTACAGATTGAAGTGAAAACTTGAAGTGAAAAGCTGCTGAGGGTATGGGTTCACAATCATGCCTCTGTCTTTCCATTTGGATAAGTTCAAATATTAAAACCATTAAGGGATTTAATACAATAGATAAATGTATGTAAACTGAATTTATCTAGCCATGGTAAAGTCTATTCTTGCCTTGCCTTTTGCTGAGCCCTGCCTCTCTGTTACAAATGGAAATCTTCCCGGTCCCCTCTGACCATCAGTTAGCTCTCCAATTTCATTCCAGATTTAACTGCACTGCAGTGGCAGACAAAGCTGGCCTGATGGCAGGAATACTGTTCCCTGATGGTATCAGAACCTCTTCTGTATTTATGTTTGCTCTGCGACTGTCACTTGTATACAATCACATAGAGACTCTGATATTAAGACTTGGGCTACAAATCACCCCCATGGCACAGCTCTGGTGGAAAAGGAAAAGGGGCTTCAGTGGCAACCAGATAGCAAACACGAATTACATTGCCCTTGTACCAAAATAGGCATCTTTAAGAAATCATCTCTTCTGGTCCTCCTTTGCTGTACTTCAGATAATATGGTACCCAGAGGAACCCAGATAGATAACAATCTCTTCTATTTGTAAAGACCACTTGTGAAGGAAACTCCATAACCTCCTGGCACTGGAGTGTATTATTGTTCAGCAAGTATTCACTGTCCTCTTTGCCCTTCCATGGGGGGAGAAAACTTACCACTCCACGGGTGATGGATTTAGTCTTGTGACTTGCTTTAGCCAATGAAATGTAAGCAGAGATTTCAATTCTACTTGCTTGGTCTGGCTTGGCTTTTCCATTTCTATCCTTGGCTGTGAAAAGAGCACACTCCTGTCACTTTGGCCCGGGTCCCAGAACGAAAAGGTACACAGAGTGGACCTGGACAAGACCCAAGCCTGCAACAGAAGTACTGTAGCCCATCTGCAAACCAGTAAGCAAGAAATAAGGGTTGTAACCGCTAGGATTTTAGGTTATTTGTTATACGGCATGCTGGCAATGGCACCCCACTCCAGTACTCTTGCCTGGAGAATCCCATGGGCAGAGGAGCCTGGTAGGCTGCAGTCCATGGGGTCGCTAAGAGTCGGACACAACTGAGCAACTTCCCTCTCACTTTTCACTTTCATGCATTGGAGAAGTAAATGGCAACCCACTCCAGTGTTCTTGCCTGGAGAATCCCAGGGACGGGGGAGCCTGGTGGGTTGCCGTCTATGGGGTCGCACAGAGTCGGACACGACTGAAGCGACTTAGCAGCAGCAGCAGCAAGTCACTTTAGTCGTGTCCGACTCTTTGTGACCGCATGAACTATAGCCCTTCAGGTTTGTCTGACCATGGGGTTCTCCAGGCAAGAATATTGGAGTGGGTTGCTATACCCTCCTCCAGGAATCTTCCTGACTCAGGAACTGAACCCGCATTTCTTACTTCTCCTGCATTGGCAGGCAGGTTCTTTTTTTTTTTTTTTAACTTTACAATATTGTATTGGTTTTGCCATATATCAACATGAATCTGCCACAGGTATACACGTGTTCCCCATCCTGAACCCTCCTCCCCCCTCCCTCCCTGTACCATCCCTCTGGGTCGTTCCAGTACACCAGCCCCAAGCATTCAGTATCGTGCACCGAACCTGGACTCATTTCGTATATGATATTATACATGTTTCAATGCCATTCTCCCAAATCATCCCACCCTCTCCCTCTCCCACAGAGTCCAAAAGACTGTTCTATACATCAGTGTCTCTTTTGCTGTCTTGTATACAGGGTTATTGTTACCATCTTTCTAAATTCCATATATATGTGTTAGTATACTGTATTGGTGTTTTTCTTTCTGGCTTACTTCACTCTGTGTAATAGGCTCCAGTTTCATCCACCTCATTAGAACTGATTCAAATGTATTCTTTTTAATGGCTGAGTAATACTCCATTGTGTATATGTACCACACCTTTCTTATCCATTCATCTGCTGATGGACATCTAGGTTGCTTCCATGTCCTGGCTATTATAAACAGTGCTGCGATGAACATTGGGGTACATGGGTCTCTTTCAATTCTGGTTTCCTCGGTGTATATGCCTAGCAGTGGGATTGCTGGGTCATAAGGCAGTTCTATTTCCAGTTTTTTAAGGAATCTCCACACTGTTCTCCATAGTGGCTGTACTAGTTTGCATTCCCACCAACAGGGTAAGAGGGTTCCCTTTTCTCCACACCCTCTCCAGCACTTACTGCTTGTAGACTTGGATCGCAGCCATTCTGACTGGTGTGAAATGGTACCTCATAGTGGTTTTGATTTGCATTTCTCTGATAATGAGTGATGTTGAGCATCTTTTCATGTGTTTGTTAGCCATCTGTATGTCTTCTTTGGAGAAATGTCTGTTTAGTTCTTTGGCCCATTTTTTGATTGGGTCATTTATTTTTCTGGAATTGTGCTGCAGGAGTTGCTTGTATATTTTTGAGATTAGTTGTTTGTCAGTTGCTTCATTTGCTATTATCTTCTCCCATTCTGAAGGCTGTCTTTTCACCTTGCTTATAGTTTCCTTTGTCGTGCAGAAGCTTTTAATTAGGTCCCATTTGTTTATTTTTGCTTTTATTTCCAATATTCTGGGAGGTGGGTCATAGAGGATCCTGCTGTGATGTATGTCGGAGAGTGTTTTGCCTATGTTCTCCTCTAGGAGTTTTATAGTTTCTGGTCTTACATTTAGATCTTTAATCCATTTTGAGTTTATTTTTGTGTATGGTGTTAGAAAGTGTTCTAGTTTCATTCTTTTACAAGTGGTTGACCAGTTTTCCCAGCACCACTTGTTAAAGAGATTGTCTTTTCTCCATTGTATATTCTTGCCTCCTTTGTCAAAGATAAGGTGTCCCTAGGTGCGTGGATTTACCTCTGGGGTTTCTATTTTGTTCCCTTGATCTATATTTCTGTCTTTGTGCCAGTACCATACTGTCTTGATGACTGTGGCTTTGTAGTAGAGCCGACAGGCAGGTTCTTTACCACTAGTGCTACCTGGGAAGACTTCCGAAGCCCTGGGAAGCCCTGGGAAGGTATACAGCACTATTTAGTAAAGTTGACTGATACACTCCCTCAGGCATCTGTTCCACTGAAATTTTGCCAGTAAGTTTTTCCCTATGTCTAACCTGAATCCCTCATATATTAAGGTAAAGATCCATTTCCATCTGCAGGCCAAATAAGGAATCACTAGGTTACATCCTTGATTCTAAATTCAAGAAATGAAAAATAAATAAATAAATTCAAGAAATGTAGCTTGATTTGCTTGATATCTATTTGGGCTATAAAAATAGAGATGCACTAGGGGCATGAGGCTTCCCAGGTGGCGCTAGTGGTAAAGAACCTGCCTGCCAGTGCAGGAGAGGTGAGAGATGCTGGTTCCCTCCCTGAGTCAGGACGAGCCCCTGGAGGAGGGCATGGCAATCGCTCCAGTATTCTTGCCTGGAGAACCCCATGGACTGAGGAGCCTGGCGGGCTGCAGGCCAGTGGTTTGAGCCGGACACAACTGATGTGACTTGGCACACAGGCACAGTATTATTTATGCCTGTCTCTTTTGGAGCTATTAGAGGGTGGTTCCTCAAAAGTGACCATATCCTTCAGGAACCAAAGAGGTAGCAGTGGGAGAGGTGAGAGTTTAGAGACCTGATTAAACTACCGTTAAAATGACTCCGTCATGTCCAACTCTTTGCAACCATATGGACTGTAGACCACCAGGCCCCTCTGTCCATGGGATTCTCCAGACAAGAATACTGGAGTGGGTAGCCATTCCTTTCTCCAGGAGGTCTTCCCAACCCTGGGATACAACCCTGGTCTCCTTCATTAGGAGGCAGATCCTTTACCACTAGTGCCACCTAGATTTCCCTTATTCTCTGTCAACTCTTACTTGGCGCTTATCACAGTTCCCAATATTTTCATTATTTGCCTGTTTTCTTTTTTTATTTGTCTCCCCTACTAGAAAGTGTTTTCATATGGCTAGGGACAGTGTTCATCATGCCTATTATCACTTTATCCTCCAGTTCTCAGCAGACCCTGGCATGTAGCAGTAGCTCAAAAAATATTTGTTGAATAAATAAATGAATTCTAATTAGGCATGTCACTAGCCAGGTAAGGGGAAAACAATGAAAAAACAATGAGATCTACAATATAAAAATATAACTCCAGCATTATGTAATTTTTGTTCAATGGGCACCTAATTATGAAGAACTTTGAATAACGATAATAAGTCAGTGAGGAGCCACAGAAGAATTTTCAGCTGGAGAAGGACATGATGAAGACAGCATCTTGGTACGGTACATAGAAAACCCTAAAGATAGTATCAGAAAATTGCTAGAACTAATCAGTGAATTTAGCAGATTTATAGGATACAAAATCAATACACAGAAATCACTTGCATTTCTATATACTAACAATGAAAAATCAGAAAGAGAAATTTAGGAATCAATCCCATTCACCATTGCAACAAAAAGAATCAAATATCTAGGAATAAACTTACCTAAGGAGACAAAAGAACTGTACACAGAAAATTATAAGACACTAATGAAAGAAATCAAAGATGACATAAACAGATGGAGAGATATTTCATGTTCCTGGGTAGGAAGAATCAATACTGTGAAAATGACTATACTACCAAATGCAGTCTACAGATTCAATACGATCCCTATTAAATTACCAATGATATTTTTCACAGAACTAGAACAAAAAATTTCACAATTAATATGTAAACACAAAAGACCCCAAATAGCCAAAGCAGTCTTGAGAAAGAAGAATGGAGCTGGAGGAATCAACCTTCCTGACTTCAGATTATACTACAAACCTACAGTCATCAAGACAGTATGGTACTGGCACAAAAACATAAATACAGACCAATGAAACAAGATAGAAAGCCCAGAAATAAACCCATGGACCCATGGGTACCTTATTTTTGACAAAGGAGGCAAGAATATACAATGGGGCAAAGACAGCCTCTTCAATAAATGGGGCTGGTAAAATGGGACAGCCACATGTAAAAGAATGAAATTAGAACACTTCCTAACACCATACACAAAGATAAACTCAAAATGGATTAAAGACCTAAATGTAAGACCAGAAACTATAAAACTCTTAGAAGAAAAAACATAGGCAGAACACTCGATGACATAAATCAAAGCAAGATTCTCTATGACCCACCTCAGGAACCATAAGCAAGGTGAAAAGACAACCCTCAGAATGGGACAAAATAATAGCAAGGGAAACAACTGATGAAGGATTAACTTCCAAAATATACAAGCAGCTCATACAACTCAATACCAGAAAAACAAACAACCCAATCAAAAAGTGGGAAAAAGACCTAAACAGTCATTTCTCCAAAGAGGACATACAGATGGCTAACAAACACATGAAAAGATGCTCAACATGGCTCATTATTAGAGAAATGCAAATCAAAACTACAATGAGCTATCACCTCACACCAGTCAGAATGGCCATCACCAAAAAGTCTACAAACAATAAACGCTGGAGAGGGTGTGGAGAAAAGGGAATGCTCTTGCACTGTTGGTGGAAGTGTAAATTGATACAGCCACTATGGAAGATGGTATGGAGATTCTGTTAAAAACTAGGAATAAAGCCACCATTTGATCCGGCAATCCCACTCTTAGCCATATACCCTGAGGAACCCAAAATAGAAAAAGACACATGTATCCCATTGTTCGTTGCAGCACTATTTACAACAGCTAGACGTGGAAGCAACCTGGATGTCCATCGACAGATGAATGGATAAAGAAGTTGTGGTACATATACACAATGGAATATTACTCAGCCATTAAAAGAAATGCCTTTGAGTCAGTTCTAATGAGATGGATGAACCTAGAACCTATTATACAGAGTGAAGTAAGTCAGAAAGAGAAAGATAAATATCATATTCTAATGCATATATATGGAATCTAGAAAAATAGTACTGAAGAATTTACTTCCAGGGCAGCAATGGAGAAACAGACATAGAGAACAGACATAGGGACATGGGGAGAGGAGAAGAGAGGGTGAGATGCATGGAAAGAATGACATGGAAACTTACATTACCATATGTAAAATAGATAGCCAACGGGAATTTGCTGTATGGCTAAGGAAACTCAAACAGGGGCTCTGTATCAACCTAGCGGGGTGGGATGGGGAGGGAGATGGGAGGGAAGTTCAAAGGAGAGGGGATATATGTATACCTATGGCTGATTCATGTTGAGGTCTGACAGAAAACAACAAAATTCTATAAAGCAATTATCCTTCAATTAAAAAAAAAAGCATCTTGGGATAATGTATCTAATTGCTGTGTTCTGGGGTGGTTTCACAGAAAGATCAGGTAGGAGGAAATTTCAGAGTGAGATAATAACAGCCTGCAATGTGGGGTGGTGGTGGAAGTTAAAAGACATGGGATTGGGATGAAGATTCAGTGAGCTTCTCACCAGATAGGAAAGGGGGTCAGCACATGGGGAGTGTCTGTATAGTTGAAAGCAGAAGCACACTTAGGAATATGGAAGTTTGGAGAAGAGGCCAGCTGTGTGTGAGTGAGATGATAGGTTAATTTAGACACACGCACACAGGAATTTAGACACACACACACAGGAATTTAGACACACACACACATAGGAATTTTAGACAGTGGTGGTTATCAAGTGAAAACACCCAGTCCCCAGTTAGAAATTCAGGACTGGATCTTGAGAGAGAGAGATCAGAGCTGGAAACCTGCACACAGGCATTAGACTCATGGAAGTGATGGGGTAGGAAGAGAAAAGCCAAAGACTAAAGCCAGCCTTGAAGACTGACTAGTTACAAGTAGCAGGAGGCTGGGGAGTGGCTGATGAAAGGGCCAGAGCAAGCAGAATCAGCGAAGGGTCTCAGAGGCCAAAGGAAGGGGGTGGACAGTATTTTGAGTCCCAGCCCTGTCTCTTGCCCATTGGCTGTCAGACTTTGTAAGGCCTCTTTTAGGAGCAGAGGGAAACATCCTTCAACCTGACTTCCTTGCCTCTAACCACCTGGGTGGCTAGGGGCCCCAAGGCTCTATGAGCCTTTGAAGAAGCATCTAGGGAAAGGAAAATGGAGAGATATGATCAATAACAAGTCTTGTGTTTTTTTTCCACTTCATATGCAGGAAGAAATCCAGGGCTGTAGCTGGTGCTATGATGGGTGTATTCTGCATGTTCAAAAGGTCATCTGGCATGGAGACAGGCTAAATTATTGCTGGAGTGTATGAATCTGAGGAGGTTCTCCATTAACATTTATTAGGAATTGTCATCGCTTCAACCCGAATGGGCCCCAGATGTGGAAACCCCGGCTGTCCCAGACTTCTCTTCCGGGCTGCAATCTCGCCTCTGATTTATTGTTATTAAACATGACCAGATTTTGTAGAGGGGAAAATTGAAGAAAGCGACACACACATGGGGAGCTGTTGGGTGGAGGCCGCCAAGAGAAACAAGCCTTTTTATTCTATCTGGTGACAGTGGGAGCACATGGAGACACAAACCATTGTGCCTCTTTCCTAAATCAAAAACACACAGGCCTGAACCTCTGGTCATCTGTTCACAGGGCAAATGTCTGCACCCTGAGGCTGAGCAAGGGTCAGCTGAAGGTAATAAGAAAGGCTAAAGATTGTGCTTAGAATTCTAGAAGCCACGGCAGGGACCCTCTTCCTCAAAATATATTACCTTCCAGGGCGGACTACTTCTTGGGAGTAAGTCACACCCTCTGGATATTGGGTCATTTTTCTTATCAGCAATATTTACTCTTCCACTGTGTGATGATTGCGAAAGACCCCAAGAAGTCAAAGTTAGAGCCCTACCTTCAGATCACTTATAATTGTTTCATTTATGCACTCATTCAACATAATTTGATTAAGCACATATGATGTATCAGGCACTGTCACATGTGTTGAGGAAATATTAGTAAAACAGAGAGATAACGTCCAGGCTGTCAGGGCACCAACATATATGTGAGGGAACAAAGTCAGAAGCTATGAAAACGGTAGCTAATAGACCAAAAAGTGTGTGAAAAGGAAGGCAGCAGAAAGAAAGAATACTGTATTAGGAATTAGGAAACCTGAATCCCAGTCCTGGCCCCACTCCCTAAGAGTCTTGTGCCCTTAACATAGGTTATTTAACTTCTTGAAACCCCAGCTTCTTGATTATAAAATGGTGATAAATCTGTCTTGCCTTATCTCAAAGATTTCTTGTAAAAATTAAATGATGTGTTTGAGAGCTTCCCTGGTGGCTTGATGGTGAAGAATCCGCCTGCCAATGCGGAAGATGCGGGTTCAATCCCTGGGTTGGGAAGATCCCCTGGAGAAGGGAATGGCAACCCCCAGTATTCTTGCCCGGGAAATCCCATGGACAGAGGAGCCTGGCGGGCTACAGTCCATGGGGTCGCAAAAGAATCAGACATGACTTCACAACTAAACAATAACAAATGGATTTGAAGAGTCCCTTGTAAACTGCAAGTTGCACTATGGTGTCAGGAGCTTTTGTGATAAGTGCCAAATAAATGAAAAGGCAAGTGTTATAGGACAGTATATTCCTGAGCCAGAAATCTGGGGACTCTTTTGCTTTCTCTTTGAAGAAGGAACAAGAAGGATTATCCCCAGGTACAGGACATGTGTCCCTGTGCTGTGCTTAGTCACTTGGTCGTGTCCAACTCTTTGCAACCCCATGGACAGTAGCCTTCCAGGTTCCTCTGCCCATGGGGATTCTCCAGGCAAGAACACTGGAGTGGATTGCCATGCCCTCCTCTAGGGAATCTTCCCAACCCAGGGAACAAACACAGGTCTCCTGCATTGCAGGTGGATTCTTTATCATCTGAGCCACCAGGGAAGCCCAAGAATACTGGAGTGGGTAGCCTATCCCTTCTCCAGGGGAACTTCCCGACCCAGGAATCAAAACTGGGGTCTCCTGCATTGCAGATTGATTCTTTACCAGCTGAGCTACCTGGGAAGCCCCGTGTGTGCCTGCTGCTGCTGCTAAGTCGCTTCAGTCGTGTCCGACTCTGTGCAACCCCACAGACGGCAGCCCACCAGGCTCCCCCGTCCCTGGGATTCTCCAGGCAAGGAGTGCTAGGGGAGTCTTTTAATCATGGGATCTGGATATCTTTCTGATCTTACTAACAGACCATTCCTGGGAAATTCTTACTTCACTGTGCCTTTTCCTAGAAATGATTCTATGCAGGAGTTGTGGCAAATGAACACAGGTAATGAGGAAAGTCTCGAAGGCACTGGATCCGATTACCTTTGTTGCTGCATTGTCCCTCTTGAAGATTATCTAGGTTCCGAGGAGAAGGAATTATGTTCATCCATTTCCTTTATCTACTTTCCAGCTTTACATCCCTTGGCCACCCCCAATGTACTTAGAGCATATGTATAAGTTAGTACCCACACACTTGCATCGTATCTGGGATTAATGGGGATATCCTTAGGGCCCAACTTTTTTATACCAAGAACCAAAGCCGCAGCTGCTTCCTCCTGTTTTGGAATGTGGCTAACCTTGTGGTATCCTTCCTAAGCCTCATAAGCCCATACATCCTTGACATATAAAGGATAAATGCTTAACCTGCTCCCTAGCACTCATCACTCGCTGAGTGGAGATTCCCATTAATCCAAAAATGGGAGCATCTCTGGCTTGTGCATGTCCAGGAATGGGAGTACCGCCCAAGAGTTTTCTCCTGGTGGCCATACTTCCCACACACAAACACAAGCACATTTGTTTATTCAATATTTAGGGTTTATGAATAGTTTCTAGACCTGTGCCTTCAAAAGGGCTTGCATTATGTGCCAGGCATGGAGAGGGGCCTGAATCATAGCCAAGGTCCATCAGTAAGGACACTCTGGCAGCACCAAGGATACAGTGGCCCTTGGGTTGTTATTCTACCTGGGGGTAAATTCTAGTGAGGAGCTGGGGGCACTTTCCACTTATCCCATTGCAGAGTTTGGCTGAAAATGTTATCCTTTTAGGTCACTGGCTTTCTCAAGCCACTTTGACTGTGGAGGTAAGAACAAGGAGAGGAGGAAATAGAGTAAGTTGTAGGGAATTGGAAATAGTCTCTGAGGGTTTCCTCCAGTGGAGAGGCCTGCCTTCAGCGAAGCTTCTGCAAATCCACCTCTTTCCAGCTTGGTGCTGGGAGGTAGGGCAAACAGAGATCAGAATCCAGGGAGACAACTGAGATTATTGAGTTGCATCAGAGATTATCTGGAGAGAAGGAAAAGAAGAGGCGGTAAGAAGTGGGAAGGGAATGACTAAGGGGGGTTTTTACAGCTCTGATTTTTTCTTAGACAAGCTCACTGGGGCTTAGATGGTGGGATGAGTGTGGCCTAAGAGCCTGTTATCCAAAAGATGGTTCACAAGCCTCAACATCAGCCTCACCTGGATCTTAGGCCACGACCAAAACCTATTGAATCAGAAATCACCTTGTAATCCCTAAACTGTTAGTTTGCCCACTGAAGTTTCAAAAGCCTAGGATCCTAGGATGGGAATGACTACTTGCAATGACCCACCAAAGTCTGTGCTGGATGAGCTTTCCTTCCTTTTCCTCCCCTGTTCTCGATGCTAGTGCTGGGAAGTGACCCCTAAGAACTGCTTCAGCAGGCTCCCTTGCCCTCTGATTTCTGGTTGGGTTCAGCCAGTGTTCAAGAAACAGTGCCTTTACCTGAAGTTTTTGAAGGGGAAAGTGAAAGTTGCTTAGTCATGTCCAACTCTTTGAGACCCCATGGACTATATAGTCCATGGAATTCTCCAGGCCAGAATACTGGATTGGATAGCTGTTCCCTTCTCCAGGGGATCTTCCCAACCCAGGGATAGAACCCAGGTCTCCTGCATTGCAGGTGGATTCTTTACCAGCTGAGCCACCAGGGAAGCCCAAGAATACTGGAGCGGGTATCTTATTTTTTCTCCAGGGGATCTTCCCGACCCAGGAATCAAACTGGGGTGTCCTGCATTGCAGGTGAATTCATCACCAGTTGAGCTACCAGGAAAGCCCTTTTAAAGGGGAAGGAGGACACACATTTACATCATGCAGTGAGTCCCCAGAGAAGACTGAAGATAGGGAGAGTGGGAGATGGGGGTCCTTGTTCCCCCAGGTCCCTGCCAACTGGGCCTCAGGTTGGCAGTGACTGAGTTCCTCAACTGAAGGCCACAGCTCCTGTGGGGCACCCTCTCTACAGCTATCTTCAGATTCTGGGGAATGGGTTCCCCACTTGGTTTCCTTCACCACCCTGTACCTTTCTCTGAACCTTGCCTATATCTTCAGAGATACGCCTTCATTAAACTCTTGGTAAACAGGGTCTGTCCGAATGTGCCATACCTTTCCCAGGGGGATCCTGATCAATACAGGGCCCTGGAAAACAGACTCAGGAGGAGTTCTTGTTCATGATTAGGGAAAGGGACTAGATGAGCACCTCCAATTTGAGGATCTTTGAGACTGAAGGAGCCATTTTCAATCCTACATACTATTTGTTGTATGATTCTTAAAATAATTTTTAAAGTTTTTTTGAATTTGTTACAATATTGCTTCTGTTTTCCACTTTGGTTTTTTGGCTGTGAGGCATGTGGCATCTGAGATCCCCAACCAGGGACTGAACCCGCACCCCCTGCATTGGAAGGCAAAATCCTAACCACTGGACAAGGGAAGTGGAAGTCCCTGTTGTGTGATTCTTGTTTCTGGAATAGAAAGATATATCACAGGAGCACTTGGCACTTTCTCCAACATGCCTTGGCTTCTGTGCGACAGTCTGTTTTTGTGTTCTCATGTGAGCCATAGAAGGGTAGACTGGAGCTGCTTTGTGAACACTGATTTTTTAGTTTTCAAGAATTTTACGAAACAGTTATTTAAAAAAACTAAAATACAGCTGAATTAAATAAACTATATTTTTAAACATAAATAGTAAAAAACTCATCCCTTCATAATTATTTTGCTAAATTTTACTATAACCTAATGTTTTGGAGTTATTTGTGTCTGACGCAGCTATATGGTAGAAATACTGCGTGATGATGTGCTACTACACATCTCTTCCCAGTTCTGTGCTCAGTGATGTCATAATGATAGTTTGAAAGAAGGCATGGTGGGAGTATTTACACCGAGGAAATTGGCAGGTGCTACAGATCAGGACAAGACTTTTTGTTTCTGGAAAGCTGTTTATTAAACATTTTCTAGCCCATCACGGGGGTTCATCCCTATCTTTGAAGGAGGCTAGAGAGATGAATGGGAAGAAGGGAATCCTTTGATATGGTCATGGTATTTGGTCTTGGGTATTTTTAGGAGGGGTCCATACGCTGTGTTTCTGCAGAGAGAGAGCGAAGTGGAACAGACTTGGCAATTGACAAGAAAGGATAAACAGAGAGGGAAATGTCCTCTTGGGCTTCTGGGGGCAGGATGGATTAAGCAGGCTTTTTAGCATGTGAGATGTGGTATTAATAATAGCTTACTTTCACAATGGGATTGTTTGTTTAAAAGCTCTCAGAGTACTTTACATCTATTACCTCTTTCATCTTTCAAGTATTTGAGTGAGCAAGGGAGAAGCAATAAAGACATTTCTTCTTAAAGATGGAACTTAACCAGGGAGGTTAAGCAACATTTTTAACCTCAGAAAAGTGAGGCCCTGGGGCAACAAGGTCCAAAACCCAGAACTGGACACTGATCAAAATCCCTGCATTTTCTAAGCAGAGTTTCTTTCCTATGAGAAATTCTGTCAATGAAATGATTTACAGTATAATTATATTTTCTATTATACATTATATTCCATTATACATATAGAGCAATTTCCAGAAGTTTATCCCACCACTTTTTCTAGGAACCTCAGAACCCTTTTTCTATGAACCCTGTGGCAAGAATTACAATTATAATCACTTTACATTGAGAGAAACTGAGGCCTGGCAAGTTGCCCAGGGTCTCGACTTGTAAGTAGCTGAGTCAGGATTTGAACCTGGCATTGTACACTGCACAACACCATGCTTGGTATGAGTTTTCCTTTCTCAGAGCAGACATGTTCTAGTCTGCCTTCTAGTCAGTTCTGTCAGTCGTGTCTGACTCTTTGTGACCCCACGGACTGCAGTACGCCAGGCTTCCCTGTCTATCACCAACTCCCGGCACTTGCTCAAACTTGTGTCCATCGAGTAGGTGATGCCATCCAACCATCTCATCCTCTGTCGTTCCCTTCTCCTCCTGCCTTTAATCTTTCCCAGCATCAGGGTCTTTTCCAATGAGTCAGTTCTTCATATTAGGTGGCCAAAGTACTGGAGCTTCAGCTTCAGCATCAGTCCTTCCAATGAATATTCAGGACTGATTTCCTTTAGGAACTCTCTGCCCTCGAGAGGAAACTTCTAATTCTGCTCTGCCATTCAGTTAAACTGTCTAGACTGAGAGCCTGTAGTGGGTAGACTCCTGAGCTAGATACCAGGTCCTGGATGAGAAGTTAGGAGATCTCGGTTGGAGCTCTGATTCCTTCCCTGACTTGCTGTATAGCTTTGGGCAAGAAGAAGAGTCAAGAGGCAGGAAGGTACCATGTTGTGGATGATGCTATGTTCCAGGCAACTTTACATCATTCTTTCATGTAGTCTTCACTACCACTCTGTGAGAATCATTATTTTAATTTTAAAGATGTGGAATCTGAGTCTTAGAGAGCTTAAGAAACTTGTTCAAGGTCATCTAGGTGGTAAGTGATAGGGCATTTGAACCTGTGTCTCCAACTCTAAGCACCACCTTCACTTCCCATACCACCTTGCCCCTCTAGGTCCTGTTTTCTGAGACAAATCCAGGCCCCTGACCTCTCTGGATCCCAGCTCACACTTCATCAGCTGCTAGGTTGTGTCCCTAATCTGGCAGGAGGCACAGAGCTGGGAAACTTTCTTGCCATCATCAATCTTCTCCCCAGTTCAAAGGTCAAAAGTTAGGGATTTTGATTACCCCAGCCCTCCACCTCCGGCATGACACCACATTTTACTTGGGGTCAGCAGCCACACCTCTCCACTTCTGCAACATTCTTCAGAATGTGGGCTCCCCACCCACAACTCATACCTACCCTGGGGCCAGAGTGCTCATTAAGGGGCAGGCGGGGCAGAGGCGAATCTCACAGAGATCCATCAGGGTGCTGAGCTGACAGGTGCAGGCACTAGCCTCCAGCCAGAGGAGAACCTGCCTCATCCAAGAGGACTTTGTCTGGAAAAGGAAGGAAGGATGGAAAAAGAGAGAGACAGAAAGAGAGACAGATATATCAGATCACTCTAATTATACGGTTCTAAATCACCGAGAACCTTGGCTCAAACACCCAAGTGGTGGAGGATAGATTTTTCACCTTGACTCCTGATAATTTTCATTGATTTATGTGGCCTGAAAGCCTTTATTTGCTACTTAGAGGCAGCCTGCTTCTGCTTGGGAGGCCTGGGACTCCCCTTGATGCTCTCACCGTGGAGAGGTAGGAGGTAGAGCTGGCTTTCCGGGCAAGGGCTGAGTTTCCTGCTTGGTTTCAGTTGCTGCCTGAGAGCCATGGGGCTTAATGGGAGCCGCTGGCCCGCTACAGCCGCCTCCCTACTCCCGTCCCCTGAGCCTGCCTGCTTCTGGTCACAGCTCCTTGAGTTTAACACTCCTGGCAGCTTAGCATTCTGGTTTTTATGTGCTAGGCCATAATATTTGGTGAGCTGTGAGATGAGGTGGGAGCATTTGCAACTGGCACTTCCCTTCCGGCCCTGACCTGTGATGTGGGCCAACGGTGTGACAAAGCGAGGCCAGCCCTCCCCACCACTGTGACTCCCACCGGTGGCTATTTGGCCCCAGGTCCTTCCTTCGTTTTCTCCTCTTCCCCATGATCCCATGGCGGCTAGACTCCCATAGCTCCTGGCTCTTGAAAGACGGTATTCTGTCCACGCATTCTAAATCATGAGCTCAGTTTAAACGTTTCAAAGAGCAATTATGAGTCTGCCCAGGACCACATTCTAAACGGGGAGGGGTGCGTGTCAGGAGGAAGGCTTTCTAAATGTCACAGGCTATGTAAAAATCTTGACTGATGATGAGAAACCGATGAGGAAGCCAGTGAGTCAGCCAGCAAAGGTCAAGTTTTCCTGGGGATTCGAAGCGTAAGAGAGCAGTGGGCAGACTTTGAAAATTCCACTTCCTCTATCAGAGGCCCTGGATGAGTCATTTGGGCACCTCTGGTCCGTTTCTCTCGGTTCTTTCAGATTCCTGTGGGTCCCTCAGGCATCTTCCATCTACAGTTCTCTTATTTTCTGCTCTGTGTTCCCCGACCATGGCCTTCTACTTGCAGCTACTTTTCAGGAATAGAGTAGGTTTTGTTGTGACAGCATGGTACAAGAAAATGTACTTGTTATTGTTAGGGAATATATAGAGCTGATTATTCTTAGGGGGGTATATAGATCAGGAGTTCTTTAATAAAGTTATTACCAGAAGATGACGCCCACCTAGATGCAGACCCAGCCTTCAGAAACAACAGGAACAGTGGAACCTCCTAAAGTGTCTTCTTTGGCACTTTGACCCAGACATAATAGGATGGGTCAGGAAATTTCTGGATTCCTGGGGGAGAAGCAATGCAAATATATAATTAGTATGAGCTATTTAACACATAATAAAGATGTCTCATGATAGAAGTTTAACAAGATTAACAAGATCAAAGTTTATTTTTCTCTCTCAGAACACTCTAAGTTCCAGGTTGGCAAGAAGCTCTCCTTCATGCTGTCATTCAAGGACCCAGGTTCCTTCATTCTTGCTTTTCCACCATCCCCACCATCTTGCTTTTCCACTGTGGTCTTTGTCTGCTTGATCCAGATGGCTTTGAGGGTACATGCGTGTCCTGGGTCCCAGGAAGAACAAAAAGTATAAAAGAGGCATACACATTTGTTAAGGTTCCAGCCAGTAAGTGGTCCACATCTTCCCCATTCCCTTACCGAGAACTTAGTCACTTATGTACGTTTATGTGTGTGTGTATATATATATTGGAGAAGGCAATGGCACCCCACTCCAGTACTCTTGCCTGGAAAATCCCATGGATGGAGGAGCCTGGTAGGCTGCAGTCCATGGGGTCGCGAAGAGTCAGACACGACTGAGCGACTTCACTTCTTCACACTCATCTATGTATACATATATATATATACAGACATGACTGAGCGACTTCACTTTCACTTTTCACTTTTATGCACTGGAGAAGGAAAGGGCAACCCGCTCCAGTGTTCTTGCCTGGAGAATCCCAGGGACGGGGGAGCCTGGCGGGCTGCCATCTATGGGGTCGTACAGAGTTGGACACGACTGAAGCGACTTAGCAGCAGCAGCAGCAGTACATATATATATATACACTCATCTATAATGACAACCTGGTGGCTCAGACGGTAAAGCCTCTGCCTGCAATGCGGGAGACCCAGGTTCGATCCCTGGGTCGGGAAGATCCCCTGGAGAAGGCAATGGCACCCCACTCCAGCACTCTTGCCTGGAAAATCCCATGGATGGAGGAGCCTGGTGGGCTGCAGTCCATGGGGTCGCTGGGAGTTGGGCATGACTGAGCGACTTCACTTCTTCACACTGATCTATGTATTCATATATATATAGAGAGCCATGTGTCCAACCATTTAATTATTCTGAAACAAGGAAGAATGGATTTTTTAGAGTGTTACCACATCAACCTGTATATGACACAAACACCACCAAATAGAGAACCTTCATTTATTGTAAGGATGGAGGTTTCGTTAAAGCTGGAACCCAGAAAAGTGTGATTCATAGAAGACATAATGTCTCACGGGTTTGAAAAGAAACTATTTGATTTGTTTTTCCAGACATGAGACCTGGGGGCAGTCAGCAGTAAGCAAGAGTGACCAATACCTATAATATCGCTTATATTTGAACAATGCTTTATATTTGAATAATGATTTCTATCTTATGAGGACCTTTTCCATACATTACCTGATTGAATGTGAAAGCATTCCTGATTCAGAAAAGCAAGGTTCAGAAAGGTGAGGGGTCTTGCTTGAAGTCACTCAACTCATAAGCTGCAAAGGTGGGATCAGAACCCAGATCTTCCAAATTCAAGTCCTGGAACTTTTTACACAACAATATGCTGCCTTTTCAGGTTATAGTCCAGGAAGGTGACTAGTTGGATGTCCTGTGGGGAATCAGGGTTTTGCTTGTTTTTTACTGGACTACTTTTTCAGTCTCCATGTGATTTAGGTGCCATTATTAAGATATCAAAAGTCAGCTGAATAATAATAGTGTACTGGCTCTTACTTGTCAACCATAAATCTTATCTCTTGTCATGATGACCCAGGAAGGGAGACATAATTATCTTCCAGAGAAGGAAACTGAAGAGGTTAGGTAACTTTTCCCAGACACACAGCTAATCAGTGATTGAGCCAGGACGCGAACCCAAGTTGATCTATGTCCTTTCTCTCTGTTCTGGCTTGAAAGATGAAAGGTATTTGCTGCTTGGGCCTTAGGAAAGGACACACCAGCAAAGCTTGGTAACCACAAGCCTGAATTAGACCAAATTATTTAAGCTTATCCCCAACTCCTGACCTCCCATTGGATATCTTAGAAATTGAACCTATAGTCAGGTCTTCACTTGCCATGACCTCCAGATGCTCTTGTCCATTGGACTCACAGACGTTTTTGGTGTCAGAACTGGAAGGAAACAAAGTTCCCCTGATCCAACATGTCCTCTTTACAGATGGCGAAACTGAGACCCAGAAGGAAAAAAAATAGCTTGCCAGTGGTGTCAGGATTAATTATTTGGCAAAACCAACACATTCATTTGATTCTTGAGGCTCCAGGCCCCTGATGACCTCCTGGACTAAGCACTGGCCTTGGCTACCACCTGTCAGAGCTTTCTTCAAGTGAGGAAACAGGCGCAGAACTTACCGGGCTCTGTGTAGCCGCAGCTGGAGCTGTCCCTTCTCCCTCCTCCATCCCCACCCGGCTGGGCGGGCTTGCAGTTTTTCTGAGGCAGGGCCAGCCTGTCCTGAGCTGCAAGATGTATTAATCAATTTGATGAGGATGTTAAAGCTTTCTCTTTGCAACTAATTATGGCCTGATTTATAGGCCTGGCCTTGGTTTGATAGAGCTCTCCTCCTGACAGGGATGAATGTGGTACTGGCATAGACCCCTTCATCTCTTCCATTTCTCTCTCTTCCTCCCTCCCTCCTCCCTCCCACGTCTCCGGCCTCCTGCCTCTGCTCTTGGTTCCCACAGGAACAACCTAATGACATGTTGACAAGCTGGGGAAGCATAGCTCCCTCTCTGGTGCATCCACCTAGTGTATTCTCTGACATGGGCAGATGGAGACCCTGGCAGGCCCCAGCCACCACTCAGGTGCTGAGCTTGAAGAAGCCCTACACCCCTTCCTTCTGGAAACAGAAAATATTAAAACTATTTGGGGTTGACATAGCATCTTCCTTCCCAAACACTTGAAGAGCTTGTTATAGTGAACTTCATCCCCAGTTGAACTGGGTTGAATGGAGGGTTTCAGATAGGTTTATTCTGGCTATTTTACAGATGGGAAAACTAAGGCAGGGAGGTGACTTGCCTGTGATTGCATACACAGTAGAAGAGTGAAGATGAGAATGGATTAGTGTCCTGACTTCTAGCTCCAAGATCTTCCCCCCGGTGTACTGTTCCTAGGAACCCCTGCCTCCAGGTTGGCTTCCTGGTGTCCACAGCAGTTTGACAGAAGAGGAAGCCTTGTGCATACATTGGTTTCCTAATCTTAGGCATGAGGGGTTTTGTGACTTTGGTATGCAAATAAAATATGAGATAAGATCTAAATATCAGCACAGCATACATACACCTGTACACACTTACACATGGGCTGATTTCCAGTAATCTTTATGCCACACAAAAAATAAGGAACAACCCCAAATGCTCCCCTTCCTTAGATTTGAAGGCCACACTTGAAGGTGCTGCTCATCAGTCCCCTCTCCCCAGAAGAGAAATTATTAAAGGAGATAAAATTCAGACTTGGTTGACTAGCTAGCTATCTCTGAGGACACTGGTGAAGGAGGGTGGGTTTAAAATATGTTTTGTATAATATATAATAAGATTGGTGGGAAATCTTAATAGTGATGCTATTTAGTGGCAATATTCTTTTTTCCCAATATTATTTTAAATTAAGAAAAGTTTGGTTTTTTGGCCACACCACACAGCTTGTAAGATGTCAGCTCCTGGACCAGGGACTGAACCCGGGCCATAGCAGTGAAAGCCCAGAATCCTAACCACTAGGCAATCAGGGAACTCCCAAGAAAATTTTTAACCTGCTATTCTGCTTAATCTTTCAGTTCAGTTCAGTCGCTCAGTCGTGTCCGACTCTTTGAGACCCCATGAATCGCAGCATGCCAGGCCTCCCTATCCATCACCAACTCCTGGAGTTCACTCAGACTCACGTCCATTGAGTCAGTGATGCCATCCAGCCATCTCATCCTCTGTCGTCCCCTTCTCCTCCTGCCCCCAATCCCTCCCAGCATCAGAGTCTTTTCCAATGAGTCAACTCTTCGCATGAGGCTTGATCTTTAAATTATGTTAAAGGTTGATGAGATAGGCCATATTATCCTCACCTGAAAAGTAAGCACAGAGATGTTACAGATTTTGCCCAAGACCACTCAGCAAGGTAGCAGGAGAGCCTAGCCAGAGGGCTTGATTCATCACCTAGTTTCCACTCTTTTATCCTATTTGTGAGCTCCACCACTGTTATCTTCCATTTCCTCCCATTTAATGCAGATATCCAAGAATCCTCTACATTTCTCATTAGAGAAAAACATCAGGAGTGTGTTCAGGGTTTAAGAAGCAGAAACAGAGCCAGTGGTGGGTGTGTAATTAGGAGCATTAATCCAAATGACCAAGTTAATCCAATGGACCAATGACAAACATTTCTAAAAGCTCCAACCTGGAGACTTCCCTTGTGGACCAGTGGTTTAGAATCCACCTTGCAATTCAGGGAATGCAGGTTCCATCCCTGGTTGGGGAACTAAGACCCCACATGCTGTGGAGGAACTACGCCCACGTGCTGCATCTCCTGAGCTCACGTGCTCCAGAGCTCGCATCACAACTAGAGTCCCTAGGATGCACCGAAAGACCCTGCAGGACTCAACCAAGTTCCTGAGGGTCACGACTAAGATCCAAAGCAGCCTAAAGGATAAATAAATAAAAGCTCCTGCTTGAATTGGGGGAGGGGATAAGTGGAGAGAAGGTAACCAAGAAGACAGGAGCAGGTGAAAGCCCTGGAAGATGGGGCTTGGTGTTGGGTTGAAGAGCTGAAGAGCTGAAGACCCCTTGGTGCAAAATGAGAGGAACGAGTTAAGAGCCTCAGGAAGAACTCAGGACAGTCCTGATTTGCCTACATCTTTCTCTCTAGAAGGTCAATGCTCCCTTCTGGGGCACAAACTTTCCCAGGATTACTGTTTCATGTGGAACCTGGAGCCTTACGTCCACAATCCCATGAGCATTATTACAGAGGCTTGTGACAAAGCAGAGTTTGCTCACATGGCATTAAATAAGAAAGCAGTGAACAGCAAAGGATGAGGGGAAACCCAGGCCAAAAAGATTGAGACTGAGGAGGAGCTAGCTGGGAGGAGCAGGGTTGGTGAGTCCTGGTGAGTTGTGCTGAGTCTGTACACCTAAAATGTAGGGCAAACCAGACATCTAGAGATCAAATGTAAAGGAAAGAGCCCTGGGCTCGGGCCAGAAGGCCTGTATTTGAATCTCATCTTTGATGCAGACTTTAGACAAGTCACTTCTCACAGTCTCTCCTTCTGGAAAGTAACAGGGTGGGACTAGAACTTAAAGTCACTTTTGACTTTGACATTCTAGAATTTCTGACTTCCCAGTCGAAACCACCCTGTGCCATGGAAACAACCTCAATGTCCATTAACAGATGAATGGATACAGAAGATGTGGCACATGTATACAACAGAATATTACTCAGCCACAAAAATAATGAAATAATGCCATTTGCAGCAACATGGATAGGCCTAGAGATTAGGACACTAAGTGAAGTAAGTCAGAAACAGAACACAAATACTATGATATCACTTATAAGTGGAATTTAAAATATTGCATGAACTTATCTATGAAACAGATACATAGACATAGGGAACAGACTTGTGGCTGCCAAGGGAGAAAGCTGGTAGAGGAGGGATGGCTTGGGATTAGCAGGTGCAAACTATTATGTATAGAACGAGTAGCCAACAAGGTCCTACTATATAGCATATGGAACTCTTCAATATCCTGTGATAAACCATAGTAAGAAAGAACATCGGAGAAGGCGATGGCACCCCACTCCAGTACTCTTGCCTGGAAAATCCCATGGATGGAGGAGCCTGGTAGGCTGCAGTCCATGGGGTCGCTAAGAGTCAGACACGACTGAGTGACTTCCCTTTCACTTTTCACTTTCATGCATTGGAGAAGGAAATGGCAACCCACTCCAGTGTTCTTGCCTGGAGAATCCCAGGGACGGGGGAGCCTGGTGGCTGCCGTCTGTGGGATCACACAGAGTTGGACACGACTGAAGTGACTTAGCAGCAGCAGCAGCAGCAGGAAAGAACATAATAAGTGTATGTATATGTATAACTGAATCACTTTGCTATACAGCAGAAATTAACACAACATTGTGAAATTAACTATGCATCAATAAAAACAAACAAACAAAAAACACCCTGTGCACATCTTTTTCTAATTCTGTCTTCCCTCTGCGCTCCCCACTGATCACTTATTGGATTTGCTTTTTGGTGGGTAGAAGTCCCTGGTTTCTCCCACTAGACACAAGCCTCTGAAAGACAAGAACCATCTGGATCTCCTAGCTCTCGGAGCCTCCAGTAGAGAGCTTTGCTTGCCAAAGCGGCTCCATGAGGTCCTCAGACACCAACGCCTCTCCTGTCACGTGCCTCTCTGTGTTCCTGAAGCTGCCCCTGCCCTGGGCCCAAGCCTCAGGGCTGCCTGGCCAGGAGCAGAGGATTCTGGGAGCCCTCCACGACTGCACATTAATCCCGCTGGCGCTGGAGGCCCCTCCACCCTGAGGAGCTGACGTTTCTTGATGAGGAGCCTGGCTGCCCCGAGTAGATGAAAAGTTGCCTTCACAGTGGAGTGAATTCCCTCAGACCCAAAGCAGCTGTTCCTCAATGTCTCCAAAAACAAAAATCCTTATGAATAAATATTAGGGGGGAAATGACGTTTCCCAAGAACAAAAGCAAAGTTGAGGAAGTTATTGAAAGAAGATGGGATCTTTCATCTCATGAAATATGTCACTTGTATGTCGCCCCAGACTCCCCTTGCCAAACCCCCTCCCATTCCACTGACCCGAAGCCACATCCTGCTTCCCTCACATGAAAACAGGCAGCACCTAGGAGATCATCTGTTCAGACTTTCCTTCAGAGGAAAAGAGAAACCACAAACAGCTGCCCCACCGGCCCTCCTGCCAAATTCCAGCTCAAACTGGGGATCTCGATGACCTCATCAGCATCTGAGCTGGAACTCATTTCTCCAGAGACCGAGGGGCTGCCAGCATCGCTCCAGAGTCCCTGGAAGGAGAGGAGGATACCTGGTGGGTTAGCACCTGGGCTACACACGCAGAGGTATGCTGAGATCTGCACCCGAGGGCTGAGTCATAGACCAGGCCCTGCCTTGCCAGTTGGCATCTGGACTGGGTCCCTCCCCCGCCTCCCCCCTACCCCTTCAAAAGTCCTTTGCTCCTGCAATCAAAAGAAGTCCAAATTAGAGCCTCATGCCCTCTCATCTGGGGCCCAGTGGAAATGCAAATACTCCTGGGAGAAATTGTACCTCTGTGAGAATGAACGTATCAGAGCCTGTCCAGACTAGTTTTGCTGAAACAGAAGGTCTGACAGAACATGGGGACCCTGGGGAAGCAGTGGAGTGAAGGGGCCAGGGCTTCAAAGCTCCTACAGGATCAACAAGGCAGGGGGAGCCTCAGACACCCCGTAGAACAAACCCCTCATGTGGCAGATGAGGAAACCAAGGCCCAGAGAAGGCAGCTGTCTCTCCAGGGTCACACAGCAAGTTAGTAGCAGGAGCTGCAACTCAAGGCTCCTAACTCTTAGCCCTGTGCCAGCTGCAGAAAAGGAAAGCCCAAGGCCTGAAAGAAAAACGTTGCCTGCTTCACAGGTTTGCCTGGGGCTTCACACCTCCACCTTCATAGAAGCTGGCTCCACTAGGAGTGACCTCTGTTCTTAGCTGGGAGCAGTTGCAAAGCAGCATGGGTGGATAGAAGGGAGTGGATGAGACTGGGGACAGAGTGAAGATCTTCCTGAACAGAGATTTTGAGAGAAGTCTGAATCTTCAACTGCATCAGACTCTGTAAATGATGTTAAACCTTGACTGAGAGTGGGGCTACTGGCTAGTACTGCTTTCTGGCCCCAACTACCCAGAGGAAAATAGTCATGCTATTGTATTTCGAGGCAAAGGATGACACACTAGTAAATTATTCCTTGTTTGGATTCCCCTAAGGACACACTGGGCTTCCCTGGTGGCTCAGACGGTAAAGAATCTGCCTGCAATGCTGGAGACTCAGGTTTGATCCCTGGATTGGGAAGATCCTCTGGAGAATGGAATGGCAACCCACTCCAGTATTCTTGCCTGGAGAATTCCATGGACAGAGGAGCCTGGTGGGCTACAGTCCATGGGGTCACAAAGAGTCAGACATGACTGAGCAACTAACACTTTCACTTTTTTCATAAGGACACATTCCTTTCTTCCTTATCATTGTTTCTATAAGAGAAGAAAAATGGGATCTTAGAATCAGATATGGGATAGGTGGCTCAAACTTAAAAAAAATGTTTTATTATGGAGAAATATACATAACAAAATTTACCATCTTAAAAAAATTTTTTTATTGATGTATAGTTGATTTACAATATAGTGTTAGTTTCAGGTGTACAGCAAACTGATTTAGTTATACATAGTGACTATAGTCGGAGAAGGCAATGGCACCCCACTCCAGTACTCTTGCCTGGAAAATCCCATGGACGGAGGAGCCTGGTAGGCTGCAGTCCATGGGGTCGCTAAGAGTCGGACGCGACTGAGCGACTTCACTTTCACTTTTCACTTGCATGCATTGGAGAAGGAAATGGCAACCCACTCCAGTGTTCTTGCCTGGAGAATCCCAGGGACGGGGGAGCCTGGTGGGCTGCCGTCTATGGGGTCGCACAGAGTCGGACACGACTGAAGCGACTTAGCAGCAGCAGCAGCAATGACTTCAGTGAAGTCGTTCAATCGTGTCCAGCTCTTTGCGACCCCGTGGACTGTAGCCTACCAGGCTCCTCTGTCCATGGGATTTTCCAGGCAATAGTCCTGGAGTGGATTGCCATTTCCTTCTCCAGGGAATCTTCCCAACCCAGGGATTGAACCTGGGTCTCCCGCATTGTAGACAGACGCTTTACCGTCTGAGCCACCAGGGACGTCCTTAGTTATACATACATATACCTATATATATATATATCTCTCTACAGTCTTTTTCTATACTTTTCCATTAAAGTTCATTACAAAATATTGGATATAGATCCCTGTGCTATAGAGTAAATCCTTGTTGTTAAAATTTGCCATCATGGGGATTTCCCTGGTGGTCCAGTAGTCAGGACTCCCTGCTTTCACCACTGTGGCCCAGGTTTAATCCCTGGTTGGGGAACAAAGATCCTGCAAGCCAATCGGTGCTGCCAAAGAAAAATTTACTATCTTATTCATTTTTAAGTGTTCAGTTCACTAGTGTTTACATTCACATCGGTAAGCAACCAACCTTCAGAACTCCTTTCATCTTGAAAAACTGAGTGCCCATTAAACAAATATTCCCCATGCCCTGCTCCCCTGTACCCTGGCAGCTACCATTCCACTGTCTGTCTCTATGACTTTGTTCTGGGTACCTCATTTAAAAGGAATCATTCATTATCTGTCTTTTTGTGACTGGCTTATTTCAGTTAGCGTAATGTCCCTAAGTTTCATACATGTTGTAGCGTAAGAAATGTAGGATTTCCTTCCTTTCTGAGACTGAATAATATTCCATTGTATGCATATGCCACATTTTTGTTCTTTCATCTGCTGGTGGACACTTGGGTTGCTTTTGCCTTTTGGTGATTATGGATAGAGCTGCTATGGTCATGGGTTGGACCATACTGAGACCCTGCTTTCAATTCTTTTGAGTATATACCCAGAAGTGGAATTGCTGAATCAAATGGTCATCCTATTTTTAATTTTTTGAGGAAACGCCATATAACTGACTTAAACTTTGGAGGCTTTGGTTTCTTCACCTATAAAATAGGCTCAAAGTTGTTATGGATATTGTAGAAATAATGTACAGAAAGCTCCTGGCTTGAGACTTGGTACATGGTAGGAATTTAAGAAATGATTTTTCCCCATGGACTCTTCAGGGGTTGTGTTTTATTTCTGCACCCCAAGCTTTTAGCACAATGCCAGAGTAGGTGTTTGATATATGACTGTTAGAATGAATAAATAATCAATAAATGGATCTTTATAATCCCTAGAGTACTTAGAATAATTTCTGTATACTATAAGTGTTCAATAAATGTTAGTTGAATGAATGTGTGTATTATTCCTTATAGATGCTTATTTTTCCTGTATCCCACTACATGAGAAAAGGAATTTGTTCATGTCTCTAAAGTTCCTGGCAGGACAATTCAGAATCAAGTATTTGGCCTTTGGCTACTTATGCCAGTGCTGACAAGGACTCCCACTTTCTAAGGTCCCTCCCTTTTCTTCCGCTACAGTAATGAATCCCATTGCACAAGGAGGGTAAAGAAGGAAGATCTCCATGTGAAAGTAACCAGAGCATTTCTAAGCTTCACTGGACATGCTAGAGTTTCTTGCTTCCTATTATATTCATAGAACACTTACCATGGGCTCCGAGGCATATTGCAAAGCCTTGTCTGTGTTGGATTCTTTTAGTCCATGCAACTCAGGGAATTTCAGACACCAGGCCCAAGTCCAACAGCAATTACCAAGTCTCACCTCTCAGAGCATCTCCATTCTGTGCCTGCCTGCTTGACCCAGGGACTTAACAGATCTTATAATGGAACTGAATTTTTTTCTTCCAAGAAGTTTGGCTTCTACTTCTCTAAGCACTGCCCAGAATACACCCAATGTTTTAACAACTCAGCTCCCTGGAACCTCTGTATACAGTCTTTTCTTTTTCTGAAACATCTTTCTTATTCACAGGTATATTGGCCAGAACTGCCTACAGTGGTGACTGGAATAAAGATCAAGAGGAAGGGAAATTCCCTCCTGAGTGTATGGATTGGGAACTCAGGGTGGACGTCCTTACCACCTTACACAAGACTTGTCACACGGGAAGAGCTCAGTTAAGTGGAATAGGTAAATAAATGTTGGGGTCATGCACCACATTCCTATGATTCTCTTTAGATTACCAGGTCCCCGGGCATGAGCTTAAGAAACATGTCTCTCCCCTCAGACAGGACGTCTCCTAACCCAGAGGCACTATCTATCTAATCTATGGAAGCCTTCTGGGTCCAAATTCCTGCCACCTCCATATTCTATTAAACAATATCACCAACCATGTCCTATGAGCTCCAAAATTTCACCAAGAACCTTGCTTATGATAATAACTTAGACCAGGGCTTCTCGACCTCAGCATTTTTGACATTCTGTTCAGATAACTCTTTGATGTGGGGGGCTGTGCAGTGAACTATAGGATGTTTAGCAACATGGCCCCCACTCTCTAGATGCCAGGAGCAACTCCCTCTCAGTTTCAGCAACTGAAAACATCTCCAAACAATACCAGTTGTCTCTTGTGGTTTTAGGGGGTGGGGGAAGGAGGCAAAACAACTGGCTTAGACTGAAGCAGAAGCAATTTCTCAACTTATTATTGCCTTATGGGAATGGAAAATATTTCTCTCATAGAGGAAAAGTTAAGAACTGATGACTAATGTAATTCCAACCCCCGGTGTTTCTCAGAATTGAAACTGGGAGCACTCCAGTTGAGATAATCCCTGACTGGGACAAAATTTCCATGTCAGGTCATTGGCATGCAGAATGAAATGACAGAGAAAGGAAATAGAAAAGTGTGAGGGCATGCCCCAGCAGAAGTTACTGGAAATGGCAATGACTCTCTATTCCTCAGATGGGACCTTTGTCAGTATTCTAAATCTAGAGTCACATACATAAAGACCCACTCTGGTTGGATTGTACCTGCCTGCAGAAACCGGTGCCCAGAGAGACTAAATAACATTCCTGATGTTGCACAGCACATCAAAGACAAAATCAGGACTTGAACTCCCTTTGAAGTTGGACATCTGAAAAACATGAGCACCCTCAGCTGCCCAGGGCCTTTTTTTTTTTAATTAATTAATTTTAATTGGAGGCAAATTACTTTACAATATTGTAGTGGTTTTTGCCATACATTGACATGCATCAGCCATGGGTGTACATGTGTCCCCCATCCTGAACCCCCTCCCCACCTCCCTCCCCATCCCATCCCTCAGGGTCATCCAAGTGCACTGGCCCTGAATGCCCTGTCTCATGCATCAAACCTAGACTGGCGATCTATTTCACATATGGTATTGTACATGTTTCAATGCTATTCTCTCAAATCATCCCACCCTCGCCTTCTCCCACAGAGTCCAAAAGTCTGTTCTTAACATCTATGTCTCTTTTACTGTCTCACATTTAGGGCATTGTTACCATCTTTCTAAATTCCATATATATGCATTAACATGTTGTATTGGTGTTTTTCTTTCTGACTTACTTCATTCTGTATGATAGGCTCCAGTTTCATCCACCTCATTAGAACTGATTCAAATGCATTCTTTTTAACAGCTGAGTAATATTTCATTGTGTATATGTACCACAGCTTTCTTATCCATTCATCTGCTGATGGACATCTAGGTTGCTTCCATGTCTTGGCTATTGTAAACAGTGCTGTGATGAACATTGGGGTACCTGTGTCTCTTTCAGTTCTGGTTTCCTTGGTGTGTATGCCCAGCAGTGGGATTGCTGGGTCATATGGGAGTTCCATTTGCAGTTTTTTAAGGAATCTCCACACTGTTCTCTGTAGTGGCTGTACTAGTTTGCATTCCCACCAACAGTGTAAGAGGGTTCCCTTTTCTCTGCACCCTCTCCAGCATTTACTGTTTGTAGACTTTTTGATAGCAGCCATTCTGATGGCTGTGAGATGGCACCTCATTGTGGTTTTGATTTGCATTTCTCTGATAATGAGTGATGTTGAGCATCTTTTCATGTGTTTGTTAGCCATCTGTATGTCTTCTTTGGAGAAATGTCTGTGTAGTTCTTTGGCAGGGCCTTTTCTTTTGTCTGTCCAAACTGACTGTAGAAGCACAGACTAGACCAGAAAGACAGAAGTATCTATGTGTGCCCTTGGCTTGGGGGTGGGGGTGTGGTTAGGGGGACAGGACTGTTCACAACAGCTGGCCATTTCCCGAAATGCTTTGGGGTGGCTGACTTCTAAGCGCACTATCTCACTTTCTTGTTGTTGCGTGGAGATAAGCTATCGGCTCCTGCACAGGATCAACTGAGGAAGTTGGGAGGGAGGGGAGGCCTTGGCAGCCGGCAGGAAAGGGCTGGCAGCAGAAAAAGCAAAGCATCCTGGGGACAAAACTGCTGACTGGACTGTTATGAAGGAAAGAAGGAGGGAAGAAAAGGCAACATGAGGGGAGAAAATAGGGAGGGGAAAGGCAGAGAGACTCACAAAAACTAGCAAGACTCAACAAAACAGATACCAGGAGAGTTTTTCTGCTCTTTCTGTTAAATATGTATTTTCTCACCAAGCTGTAGACATGCCACTTTAAAATGTGCTTTTCTTCTGTCTTGGCCTTCAAAGAGTTAATGCAAACCAAATATTCTTTTTTTGCATTTCTATTTTTTTAATTGAAATATAGTTGACTTACAATATTGTGTTAGTTTTGGACACAACAAAATGATTCATTAATACATACATAGATATTTTTATTCAGATTCTTTTCCCTTATAGGTAATTTCAGAATACTGAGTCGAGTTCTGGGCTATACAGTAGTTACCTTGTATACCCAGTAACATGTATATATTAATCCCAAACTCCTAATTTATCCCTCTCCTTCAAATCCTGAAGCTGGGAAAGCTTGAGGGCAGGAGGAGAAGGGACGACAGAGGACGAGATAGTTGCATGGCATCACTGACTCAGTGAACATGAGTTTGGGTGAGCTCCAGGAGATGGTGAGGGACAGAGAGGCCTGGCGTGCTGCAGTCCATGGGGTCACAAAGAGTTGAACACGACTGAGTGACTAAACAACAACAACTCAAACCATATATTCTTAAAACTTTTCCAGTAAAGAATCAAGTCTTCAAGAGTAATTTACTGTGTGATTGCAGAAAATTTATTCAACTGTTCTGAGGTTTATGCTCCCCTCTTATTTAAAAAAATGCAGAGGGCTTCCCTGGTGGCTCAGTGGTAAAGAATTCTGCCAGTGCAGTAGACAAAGTTTCGATCCCTGGTCCCAGAAGATCCCACATGCTGTGGAACAATGAGGTGCATACACCGAAACTACTGAGCTTGCGCTCCAGAGCCTGGAGCTAACTACTGAGTCCACATGTTGCAACTACTGCCCTAGAGCTTGTGCTCTTCGGCAACAAGAGAACCCACCACAATGAGAAGCCTGCTTACCGCCACTAGAGAGTAACCCCTGCTTTCCGTAACTAGAGAAAAGCCCACTCAGCAACAAAGATCCAACACAAAAATAAATAAATAAAATTATATTTTTAAAATGCAGAGACCATCCCACCAGCTATAAGGAGAGGCTTCACTGTCTAACTCACTAGAAGTGCTAAAGAGCTGTTCTTTCATCTAGAAATACCCAGGGAGAGATTTTCTTACCATGAGCTTTTACATCCTCATTCATTTGAATTGTCGCTCTGGGAGCCAGGCAGGGAACAGGTATTTTTATTTTACTTTAATGGATAAGCAATGGTATAACTAGTGAAAAATGGATCTCTCCTCTGTTACACTCCTCTGCGTACTATGAACAAGGCCCTGACTTTCTCCTTTGAGCTGGATTCCACGACTTGGCTGAGCAGACCAGATTTGAGGGAATGTGGGTTCCTGCGCTTTGGGAGGGGAGGGACCCACAGACTAGCAGAGAGGCTGCTGGTATCATCAAAAGTCTTGAATTCAAGAGCTTCTCTTCTGAACCCAGCTGCCAAAGCCCCTCACAGTTCTGTGGGTCCACAGTTTTGGCTGCTCTGGCTTGGCCTCACCTCTGGGACTGAAAAACAGCAGGGGACAGCATTCTATCCTCCTCTGACAGACCAAGTCAGGGTTGAGTTAGGAATCAAGAATCACAGTAAAAAATACCCAGGTTTGTACCCTTAGTGAGCAAACAGAGTTACTTCCTCTTCTTATTCTGTTGTATAAGGTCACTCCCAATTTCTCTTTCCTCAAGCTTTCCTCTCCATTCCCAACCAACTTGTAGGTGGCAGCTGTTTCTTTATTTATACCCTTTTCCAAAGCCCACATTCTCCAGGAGGTCTACTCAGATTACACCTGCTTTGAGGAATCCTTCCTTTACTTTGTTATTAGATACCCAAATTCATCTTCAAGAACAAGACCCTGCACACACAGAAAGACAAGAGTAAATTAGGAGTGAGTTATATGTCTAGTGTAATGTATATGCTAGCGTGTAAGTTAATGCCACGTGGAGGAAATCCAGAACTGTCCCTGATGATACACTGCCTTGGGCTCGGAAATTCCCTTTTTTAGGGAACTGGTTCCTGCAGAGTTGAAGGGATTATGATTCCATTAGACATGGGGCCGATTCCCCTTGGTTGTTAGAATGACTGGATTCTTTCGCTCTGTCAAACACAGCCCTGGCCCTAAGCCCCACCTCCGCAGAACCAAGTTGGAGAAGGTACCCCATTGGATGAGGGTTTCACCCAGAACCCGCCCCCCCTTCCTTGGATATCACTGTCCTGCTTGCTGTTGAAGCAATTCCTCTGTGTTCAGACATCCAGGACAGAAGAGTCTCCAAAGGGAGGAGGGCTCCCACATGCCCATGAGGAAGGGGAGTTCTGAGTTCAAGTCCAGGAACAGCCTTAGAGAGAGGAAGGACCATCGAGCAGGACAGCCTTTCCCTCCTCCCTGCGAGGATACAAAAGCACCAAGCACAGCTGTATCACTCTACCCTAAGTGATGTCCAAGACCATTCCCGGCCCCTCTGCCTCTCCTGAAATGGTCAGTCACAGAGAGAGCTCCCTTAACCTTGGAGCAGTCCCCTGGGCCAGGCTGGGTCAGGTGACAACTCAAGGAAGCTCCCAGGACAGGGAAAGAGTAGGCGCATTCAGGCCCCGGCTCCTCTCGAGCCCCTGCCGCGGCCGCACTGAGGCAGCAGGTGCAGTTTCCCAGCAGGATGGAGCGGGTGGCTCTGCTCTTGACAAATTGTTTTTCAGGGTGGTGCACTCTTGGGTGCATGAACTGAGGGTGCGAAAGAGAGAGACGGGAAAGAGGGAGGGAGATGAGGGGTGTCCGGAGAGCAGAGAAGCGAGGCGGGAGGGTGGCTGCGGTCCACATCCTCCGGCGGGCGCACAGGCAGCCGCTAGGGTGCAGCTGTGGGCTGAGCGGGCGCCGGGCCGCGGGCGGAGCACGCCGGAGACCCGCTGGCAGCGCTGGCGAGGAGGTTCGGGTGTTGTGTTTCCACTGTAACGATAATTAGGCGGATTCTGTGTTTATTTAGGCTGAGAGCTGTAAGATAAATGACAGCTTCGAAGATGCTTTTCAGCACTTCATAAATCACCCACCGGCCCGGGCAGTTTGCTTCTGCCACGTCCGGGTTCTTCCTTGCGTCCTCGCCGCCACCCCCGCCACCAACCCCCCACCCCGCCCGCACTCACCGGGAAGAGGGCACCCCCGGGACGACCCGGGTGCTCTCGCCACACAGGGCAGAAGAGCACAGGGGAAAGTGTGTCCGTCCTTCCCGAAGCTCGCCGGCCCCGAGCAGCGGCCGGGAAAGCTGTCAGGAGAGACGCTTCCTCCCAAAGGGGTCCCTGCGGGCCTGGGGGGCTCGCTTGACGGGCAGGCCTGCCCTCCTCCGGGAGAATACGGTCTCTAATGGGCTCTAATTCAAGCTCTCTTCCCCGTGCCTCGCCGACACAGCTGGAGATTTACAGGAGACACAGACAAGTATTTATAGTGTGGGGGACGTTGCTTCTTCCTCCAGTGACGGTCCGCGTCTCTCCCGGGGACTCCGCCGGGCAGAAGGTTCCTGTCCTTGCCCCCGGGAGAGCACATTCTTGCAGAAGGCTTGTGGCCAACAGGCTGTCTTTCTATGGGAGCTTAGGACTCCTTAGCTACTAAGAAGGGCAAAGACTTGGAAGGTGAGGCACCCCCTAGTCAGGTCTGAATCAGGTCAGTTCAGTCCTTGGAAGAGGGACTGGGTGTGGGGGGTCCGATGTTGAGCCTGTGGAGCTATGACCAGAAGCTGCAAACAGCACAGTGGAGGTGATACCTTCCCACGTGGAGGTTTCAAGTCAGACACTGCGGGATCTCAGGTCAGACATCAGTGTCGCTGGTATGTCCCCTTCTTCCAATTTGAAAACATGGATCTGGGGAAACTGGCCTTGGGTCAGACAGCCAGGTTAGCCTTCGGTAGGCAACAAGCCCCAATAATCTTCTTATGAGACCAGTGCTGCCAAACTCAGGTCATCCACAGCTTGGGGAAGTCCAACCAAGCCACCAAGAAGAGGGAGGGATTTCTGGCTCCAGACACCACACTAGTGAGAAGGGCAGCATAGGGCCACTGCCCTCCTCCACCTGCACATGCTCTGTCACTTCAATCATGTCCGACTCTGCAACCCCATGGACTGCAGCCCACCAGGCGCCTCTGTCCATGGGCTCCTCTAGGCAAGAAGACTGGAGTGAGTTGCCATGCCTTCCTCCAGAGGATCTTCCCGATGGATGGAACCAGCCTCTCTTATGTCTCCTTCATTGGCAGGTGGGTTCTTTACCACTAGCATCACCTGGGAAGCCCTCCACCTGCATAGCCTTCGCCTAATAAAGGGTTTGCTGTTACACTGGAGAACAAAGGCAGCTTCCCATGTGGAACACTCTGCCT
This sequence comes from Bubalus kerabau, assembly GCF_029407905.1. Lineage (NCBI taxonomy): Eukaryota > Metazoa > Chordata > Mammalia > Artiodactyla > Bovidae > Bubalus > Bubalus kerabau. The sequence continues at coordinate 26,258,799 of NC_073627.1, forward strand.
ACTGTTAGTCCAGGAACCACAGCCCCTGGGTTTGTAGAGCCCATCCTCACTGGGAGGGCGCTATCTGGACTGCCAGAATGCACCCAGAAAAGAAGAAACTGGGCCAGACACTAAGCTTCAGAGATTGGAAGATTAGCTACTGACATTTCTGTTTTGTAAGACATGAAAGAGGCTGCTCTTTCTCTGACAAGGAAACTAAGCAGAAAGGACAAATGTGGTGGGTCAGGTCCCCAACTGGGGCTCTGAATTGTCATGCTAGTGCTGGATAATCCCATGAGCTCTATCAGAGCTCTATTCAGCATTTATCAGGCACCATCTCTGTGTCAGACCCTCCAGTAGGTGCTGGAAATAAAAGATGAGAGATACATCCCCTTCTACTAGAAGGGGATCTCTAGAAGATACATGTCTTCTACTCTAAATTAAGAATGTGTGCATGCTCAATCGTACCCAACTCTTTGTGACCCCATGGACTGTAACCCACCAGGCTCCTCTGTCCATGGGTTTATTACAGCGGGAACACTGGAGTAGGTTGCTATTTCCTTCCCAGGGGATCTTCCCAACCCAGGGATCGAACCTGCATCTCTTGTGTCTCCTGCACTGGCAGGCAGATTCTTTACCACTGAGCTACCAGGGAAGCCCTCTGATGGAAGAGATGAACATAAAAACAAAGCATTACAAACAGCTATAGTGGAGATGTGTACAAAATAGGATGAGGACTGGTACTTCATTGATGAGACATATTTCCTTTTTCAGCAAGGGTGCTCAGTTCTCCATAGTGGAATATTGCTTAAATCTGAGTAAAGCTATGAAAATACTGTAGTTAAGAACATGGACTCTGCTGGGGGACACATCGATCTGAAATTCCAGCTCTGCCACTTACTAATTATATGATCTTGGGCAAGTTTAACTTCTTGTTCCTCTTGTATAAAATGAGAAGAATGATTACTGTGATTATTATTTTATTGGGGTTACCTCATAGGGTTATAGTGAAGTTTAAGTGAGAGGATGCCAAAGTGCCTGGAATATGATAAATGCTCAAGAACTGTTAGCAGTAGGGGTGGGGGAGGGGGTTGTGGGGGAGAGAAAGTCAGAGAAATGCTCCAGTCCCCCGAACAAGAGAGCAGTAAAGCTCTTGCCTAGTCACTGCCATATTCTCCGGTTTCACAGCATTGTATCATGATTTAAAAGGCTTTGGTTCTAATGCCACCTCTTCCCTTAGCTGGTGATGTGTTCTTGCTCAGTTTCTGAGTTTCAATTCCTCCCTTGTCAAAAGAAGGGGTGAACTTCCTTCTACAGTCTTTTCACCTTAGACATTTTCTAGTTCTATTTAAGAATACACACAAAAAGTGAACACCAATATGTATATCGATAATTTTACAAGTCGATTAACAAAATTCATTGTTGCAACAGTCTCTAAGCGATGCTCAATCACTGATAAATGTCTTTGTGGCACTCAAAATGATGATATTTTAAAAGCTGTCCTCAGTCCTGACAAATATCTCTGTGATGTTATCAATAGCACAGTAACTACACTGAAGCTGTAGCAAGGTCAAGATTGAAGAGATCAAATCTCTAATCCCAGAACCATTTCAGAAGTTGACTCCAGGCCCAGGTTACTCGGAAGAACTTAGATCTACTGTTTTTCTTTTGGAGACTTGGATCTCTCTGATGACTCATCTTCATCCTTTCAACTCCCCTTGTCCATCCAACTTAATCAACTCTACTGAATATTTCCATGTGCCAGACATCTTGGCTAGATGGTTAGTATAAAGACAAATGTGACTCCTTTCCTCAAAATGTTCACTGTCTTTTAAGGAGAGATACATGAAAACATACCAAATAAATGTAATAAAACACTATAAATGCTGTGATGGAAGTCTGAGGATGGGACACTGAGGGTGGCCAAGAAGAAGTGGTTGATTATCTCCCATGCCTTCATAGCATTCTACACATCCATACTTGTTGTATGAATGAATCAACCAGCAAAGAGCCTGGAGTAGAAGATCTTGGTGAAGAGAATATCAGGAAGGGAAAGAAAGCTATCTGCCTCCCAACAATGCTATGAAACAAACAAAGCAGTAAGTTAAAGGCAGGAGACATGGAGTTACACATCTCTGAGAATAACTCCTTGAAGCTAGAAATTGATGGTTTTTCCTGTGGTCGTGGATGGATGTGAGAGTTGCACTGTGAAGAAGGCTGAGCACCAAAGAATTGATGCTTTTGAACTGTGGTGTTGGAGAAGACTCTTGAGAGTCCCTTGGACTGCAAGGAGATCCAACCAGTCCATTCTGAAGGAGATCAGCCCTGGGATTTCTTTGGAAGTAATGATGCTGAAGCTGAAACTCCAGTACTTTGGCCACCTCATGCAAAGAGTTGACTCATTGGAAAAGACTCTGATGCTGGGAGGGATTGGGGGCAGGAGGAGAAGGGGACGACAGAGGATGAGATGGCTGGATGGCATCACTGACTCGATGGACGTGAGTCTGAGTGAACTCCGGGAGTTGGTGATGGACAGGGAGGCCTGGCGTGCTGCGATTCATGGGGTCGCAAAGAGTTGGACACGACTGAGTGACTGAACTGAACTGAACTGAAAGCTGGTATTGCCTTTCTCTCTGATCTAGCTTGTAGACAGTCCTAAGGCTGCACATTGCCTAGCCAAAACAAGTTGAGCAGGGTAGGGACAAAGGCGGGCCAGGAGGACTTTCTGCCCCCACACACCAGAAGGGCTGAATCTCCTCCTCCCCAGACTGTGATGTGGAAGCAAAATCGTCATAATGCCGGCTACTAAGGAAGTTGGACAAAGATGAATCAAGCCTCTCTAATCTTCATGTGATCAAAGGCCACATTGCATCTTGTTACATCTGGGGCTCACTTGCTCTATAGCTAAGGATCTGGCATGCTCAAAGGAAGATAAAGTTATAGGGTTATCTGTCTTATGGCCCACAGATTTCACCAAACACCAAGAAGGCTGTGTGAGAATATGTGGACAGGGCAGCACAACTAGCCATGCCCAGGTAGAAGAGCCCCCAAATACATGCCCTGTTCACAGGGGGAGGGCTGACACCTTCCTCGGAAAAGATAGTACATTCCTTTCACTGATGCTTTGGTGTGAAGTGCTAAAGTACAAGAAGTGGAACAGCTGTCAAATTTACTACTGAGGTCCATCTTCATAGCTCAGATCCTCAGAAAACATTTTACAATATAATAATTCAACCCTCCTTGGAGCTTTGCTTCATTTCTGCTCCCTTGGAGAAACAAGCAAAGAAAGCTAGGCATTTGTAACTCAACCCTGTGTTGGTTTAGATGCACTGAAATCCCCTGTGTGGTTAACTTTAGCTTTTTCCCATTGTCAACAATCTCAGAGAAAGCCTCAAACACTAGCCAATGTTTACAAGCAGATCTCAGTAACTGTCACCCAGTAATCTCTTTCTGCTGACCCCTGGCTTCAAACTTGGCTCTGCTAGTGCTCTTGACTTTTCCCACACTTTCCAAGCTTCCAGTCAAAGAAAATGCAGCACAGCCTGTTCTCCAGTGTGAGCATGTAAATTCTGCCCTCAACAACTCCAGGCCCTCCCAGCTCCTGGCTTGGACCCTATCCAGAGGACAGATAGGCACAGACAATGGAATATCTTTTTAAAATCTGCCCTTCGTGTTGAGAAGTTGGTGTCCCTAATTCCTGCCAGGAGGATCTGTAATTTGAATATTACTCTAAGACTAGAGAGAGGAGTCACCAAAACCTGGAATACTACTTTACCAGTGTACCTTGGTAATCAACAGTTGAGAGCTTGGACTAATGCTGGGTAATTCTATTTGACTCAACAAATATTTGTTGAGTGCATACTAAATGCCAGGCACTGTGACAGGTGCTGGCAATTATTGCTAACAGCCTGCCCTTCTGAAGCAGTTGGCTCAGGTTAGAGATGCTGTTACATAAAAGGGGAAAAGAGGGACTGAAGGAAGAACTGAGCTCAGCTCTCCCTCTTTCAGAGAGCATCTTACATGTGAGAAAAACAGGAGCACAAAAGGACCAGGTCGCAGGATATTTCATTTGCACTGAGTCAGCTGCTTATCTCTCCTTCTTCTGAATTCTGGCCTGGTAGACAGAGCTTGGGATGTGGAATCAAAAAATCTTGGGTCCAGGGACTTCCCTGGTGGTCCAGTGGCCACTTGCAATGCAGGGGGCCTGGGTTTGATCCCTGGGTCAGGGACCTAGAGTCCACATGCTGCAACTGAAGATCCCACATGCCACAACTTAGACCTGGCTCAGCCAAATAAATAAATTTAAAAAATAAAAAGACTTGGGTCCAAATTCCAAATCCTGCATTTAGCTATATGAGCATGGGCAAGTTTCTGGACCTCTGAGTCTCAATTTCCATTGATATGTAGTGAAAACAAAAGTAGTTGTCTTGCCTACCTCATAGATAGAGAATATCAGATGAGATCATGTAATATGGACCAGTGCTTCTCAAACTTTAATGGGCATGTGATTCACCTGGGGATCTTGTTAAATTACAGACTCAGAGTCAGTGGATCTGGGTAGGCCTGAGATTCTGCACTTTTATTAGACTCCCAGATGATGCTATTGAGGCTAATCCAAATCGCACTCTGGGTAAAACGCTATGGGCTGTTTACTGGTGGTGGTGGTTTAGTCACTAAGTCATGTCCGACTCTTGCAACCCCGTGGACTGTAACCTACCAGGCTCCTCCATCCATGGGATTCTCCAGGCAAGAATACTGGAGTGGGTTGCCATTTCCTTCTCCAGGGGATCTTCCCGGCCCAGGTACCAAACCCAGGTCTCCTGCATTGCAGGCAGATTCTTTATTGAGTGAGCTACAACTGGACTGTTTACTAATCAAATGGAAAGGATGGCTCTGATCAACATCTCCAGTAAGTAAACATCCAAAACTCATTCAGAAATCAATAGAGCCCTACTAAGTGAATAGAACTGAGGTAGATGGTCATTGTGTGGGTAACAAGAAATTTACGACATGTCTTTGCTTACTTAGGTGAAACTATTAGAGGATAATGAGAATCCATCCAAACTTAGCAGCTGGGTCAAAAAAAAAAAAGTGGGATTCTTCTATCTCCTTCAGTTAAAAATATTTACCTTGGATGTAAAACACTGAAATAAAAATCAGGAGGTCCTTCATCCTATTAAATCATATCCTACAGATTGCAACTATCTCCTGCCAAATTCTCATCGAATCTTTTGAAACTGTTGGAACAGATATTCTTGAGGTTAGAGACCTCATAGCCTCCCCAGTCGTGGGCTTGGACCTTATCCTAGTGTTCAGAGACCCTTTAGAAGTCATCTCAGTGTGCTTACAGTCACTGACATTGTCCCAGATGAGAAATATCTACCTCCTGTATCACCTCACACCAGTCAGAATGGCTAGCATCAAAAAGTCTGCAAATAATACATGCTGGAGTGGGGGTAGCCAAAAGGGAATCCTCCACTGTTGGTGGGAATATAAATTGCTGCAGCCTCTATGGAAAACAGTATGGAGATTCCTTAAAAAGCTAAAAATAGACTTATCATACAATTCAGCAATCCCACTCCTGGGTATATGTCTGGTATATGTCTAACTTGTGAAGATACCTGGACCCCAATGTTCACTGCAGCACTATTTACAAAATCCAAGACATAGAAACAACCTGAATATCCACTGACAGATGAATGGATAAAGAAGATGTGGAATATATATAAATATATTATATACAATGGGATATTAATCAGCTATTAAAAAAGAATGAAGTAATGCCATTTGCACCAATATGGATGGTCCTAGAGATTATCATAGTAAGTCAGACAGAGGACAAATGGTATCACTTGTATGTATAATCTAAAAAATAATACAAATGAACTTATTCACAAAACAGAAATGGACTCACAGACATAGAAAAAAACTTACGGTTCACCAAGGGAAAAAGCAGGGGAGGGAGTTTGGGATTAGCAGATACACACTACCATATATAAAACAGATAAACAACAAGGGCCTACTGTATAGCACAGGGAACTATATTCAGTATCTTTTAATAACCTATAATGGAAAAGAATCTGAATCACTTTGTTGTATACCTGAAACTAATACAATATTATAAAGCAACTATACTCAATAAACAAAAAGAGAAACATCTACGTCTCTTTCAAATGCCTTCAGAAAATGCCTCTCCATTTCCCTAATAAGAATGATCATTTGCTCACACTCTTAGGGAGTTTAATATTTGGTTAACATTTGTATAACTCCTGTGAGTGCATGTGGTGTACAGTTAGGCCATTCAAGATGGCTGTTTTCTTGCTGTTTGTGCATCCCCTGTTTGACCAGTCCCCTCTTCACTCATATGACTATCCAATCCTCTTAATTACAGGGCTTAATTAGCCCCTGGCAACTGATGAGCCCACCTGATGTTGATTCCCCTTATAAATGGTAGCCTCCTTCTACCCTAGGCGCCCACCATCTGCCACACATGATAGGGTGTCACTCCAGGATCCTTCGGGTAAGATTCCCCTACCCAGTTAAACCATTGATGTTTTTGTCGCTGTTCTTAGGTTCTTCCTTTGGTCTCAAGGCTGAGAAACTACAAGGGGTTATCCTAGTAGTGTGCAACAGAGAAGTGAGCTTAAGTCTGCTTGTCCCAGTTACCTACAAAGAGATGATCCATTTCTCAGAACCTGCATGGCCAGGCCTGCAAAGGCCAAAACAAAGCATAAAATTGGGCAATTATGGGAGCAAATATTATAATGAAATATTCCTGATGAGAAGCAAGACTTCCAGATTTTAGTCTTACCTTTGCTACCACCCAGCTTGTCTGGGATGGAGTTCTCAACATTTCTAAACAGAATTTCCCTGCTTGTAATGTACATACCTCCTCTATGGCTAGAAAGAATTTATGATTCAAAAGAGAAGTGAAAAAAAAGAGTAGTAAAAAAAACACACACAAGAAAGCAAAACACATTGTTTTTTGTTTGTTTGCTTAAACAACAGGAATTTATGTTCTTAAATTCTGGAGACTAGAAATCAAAGATCAAGGTGTTGGCAGGGTTACTTTCTTCTGTAGTCTCTTGTTGGCTTGTAAATGCTGTCATCTCCTTGTCTTGGCATGGTCTTCTCATGTTCTAATCGCCTCTTCATATGAGGACACTAGCCATATTGAATTGGGGCCCACTCTAATGGCCTCATTTTACCTTAACTACCTCTTTAAAGAACTTGTCTGCAAATATATTCTTGAGGTCCTGGAGAACACATTTTAAAAATAACAGTCCCCTGGTGGTTTTTACATGTATTTTCACAACAGTTGCTCATTTCCAGCTCCTCTTTGGGCCTGGAGAGTCGGATTCAGCTGGAGCTAACGGAAATCAAATACATGTCTAACGAGAGTTCCCAAAAGTCTCGACTCCAGAACTTCTCTGGAGAGCAACAGGCACTGGGGCCCTGCTCCTGCAAGCCTGCTGCTGAGGCAAAGCGGGGAGTGTTTCCTGGAGAAGGGAGGCCTGGGAGGGGTAAGTGGTGACAGTTTATCTGAAGCTGGCGCTGGGTTCATTAAGAGGCCTGGTGCAGTTTATCTGCTTCTTGTCCACAAGGCTCAGCTTCTCTGCACGCTGAGTCCAGGTCTTGTCACCATCCCAGTCCTGGTGGCGTCAGGTTGGAAGAGTGTGAAGCAGAGCATCCCCCCGCTACCCCACCCCAATCTCCCCTTGTCTCCAACTGTCTGTCCTCAAGGGGTCAGATAGGAGCTGCAACTGTAGGAATAAAGCTTGAAGCCTTCAGTCAATACTTTCTGCCCCCAGACAGTAAGGTCCTGGGAGATGATTTGACTGCTCGAATAAAGAAAAAAGCCCAGACCTCAGCAGAAGAAGGTAGAGGGACAACAGAGACATGGACTTACCTTTGTCAAAGCCACCTTGCCTTAAATGTAGCGGACACCTATTGTCCTTGACACATTCTAATAACAGAGAATGGGACACATTTCTGTGTTTCAGAAGAGGAGGTCCAGGAATTGTGAGGCCTCTTTCTTAATGCCCCACAGCAACTCAGTGGTGGAATAAACAATGGAACATATCCTGAGTCCTGGACCAGCCCTTCCTGGGACTGAAACCTTTACCTCAGGCTTTCAGTCCTCTTCTCCACTCAGTTGCCAATATTACAACCATCTTTGAGAGTAAAGATGCTCCAAACCCCACAACAGGGTTGTTTGATAGCCAAGGATGATCATACTGCACCATCTGCTCCCTCTTTCCTGGTTCTCTAAGATCATCAGGACAACAAGTGCATCTGTGGGGGCTGAAAGGCCCAGTCTGTGAACAGAAAGAAGATCCTTTGGCCAGACCCAGTTTCTCCAGTGCAGAGGAAGGTGCTGGCCTTTGGAGTCCAACAACTCCAAACACTGACCCAGCAGGAAGGGGACAGCCTCCTAGAGGGCCAGTGCATTATTCAGCTATTTGGAATAGAGTCAAAAACTGAGAGTATTAACCTCTGGTTCTATCCAAAGAGTACTACCACTATCTACTATTGGAATCCATGTCCAAAGGGTTATTGACTTTTACCAGGAGCATGGGAGGCAGTAAATGGATTTCTCCAAGTCAAAAGGAAGCAGTTGTTTTTAATGGGAAATCTTCAAAACCCCCAAAGCTGTCAGGAGCCCCATTGTCCTCCTCTCCAAATTCTGCTTCTTTGAGGGACCGATTCACACTTACTCTTTGGTATCTGCTTTCTCTAACCCACTAGCTGGGTTACTTTTTCACCCCTCGTGCAAGTACCAGGGTCGTCACTGTGTGTAACCAGGCAGCCACATTCCTAAACACGCCTGTGGCCATGTAACTCCATACTCTCACACTCAGCTGCCCACGGTGTCTCTCAACTACAGCATGATCATTGAGAGCTTGGGACCTTGGAACGAACTCTCCTATGTTTAAATCTCAGCTCTTTTTACTGGCTGTATACTTAATCTCTCTAAGCCTCTATTTCCTCATATGTTAAATGGATGTAATAAGAGTATTTACCTCTTGGGTTTTAAATGAGATCAAGTGCTTAGCGCAGGGATTGGACACATAATAAGCACCCCATAAATGTTAATTATTATCGTGAATGCCTCTCTGTCTTTAGGGGCTTCTAGGGAGGAGGCTTCTGCACTCTTCACACTAAATTCCATCCTTCCTTCCTGAGTGTTGTCTGTCCCAGTGGGTCTTTCTCTACTTTGTCTGTCCCCAGCCTTCACATAACAGCGTCATCCCTGCTGTTCTTTGCCCAGCAGATGTCCTTGCTCTCTTATTCTCCTGAAAGTAAAAAGGGGCAGATGGATTATTTAGCTACCTCTTTCCAAAATCTGTAAATAAAGAGCAAAATGCCCTGCCACCAGATAGCTGGAATCAGGACCCACTTGACCTTCTATTTAAACCCTCAGAAGCCCCTGCCCCATCTAGCCCTGCTGCCCTTTGGACTAGGGTGGGGGTCTCAAGAGAGTTATGTATGTGAAGCCTGTAAGTGGCTCTCCCCAGCTCCTCAGAAGGTTGCTTATCAGGGAGTGAAACACCAGCCCTAGCTTGCCATGACAGCAGGAGCTGCCTGAGAAGAGAGGCTGAGATAAATTAAGGATCCTTCATCCCCGTCAGCGTGGGCCAGACAGAAACCAGGTGCAAGGCCGTGAGCCTTCAACTTTTATAAACAATCTTCCATCGCCCACTGCAGCAGCTTGCGCCTGAGATGGGGATTAGAAGAACAGCTTCTGCAGGCCTGGGGCCTCTCAGCTGGACAGCCAGTTAAAGGGCACGTAAGATAACTGGCTGCTGGGAAAGATGCTTGAGGAAACCCAGCCATTCGTCAACAGGGGGTTCGCTTGACCTGGCAGGAGAGAATCTGATATCTAAACAGTTCCTTGCGTCCCTGAAGCGCTCTGAAAGTTCTCCGGCTAAATATTTGATACCACACCAGATGATAGCCCAAGGCTCTTCTCACCAGTGGGAGAAGGCTGCCGCTAGACAGGAGAGAAGCCTAATCAGTACTGGATTCACTGAAATCAGGCAGGACTTGAGGTGGGGGCATCCTGCTATGCTGATTTTGGGGTCCTTTAACCTTGTCCAGTCCAACCAGGGGTAAAGACCATGCCTACCAAGAGCTGCTTCTCTGGGAATCCATGAAAAGACATGGAACCTAAATATCTTTTGAAGGCAGTTGTCCCCACTTCCAGTCCTCCACCTGCCTCCTCACTTCTCTGATAGATGTTTTGTTTGCAGGAACTGAAAAAATAGCCATGACCCCTACGCTCAGATGGTCAACAACCAGCTTCATCCACCTGAGATTACAAAACAAAGTGAAGTGCTTGAATCCCCTCAGGGAGGTGGGGAGACTGGCCTGGCTGAGCATGAAAGAGCTTTTGTGTTTACAAGCCGTATTTATTCAGCAGTGGGGATGAGAAGGTCTACAATTCCATGCTCTTGTATAATGCTGAGTTTCTTGTATAATGCTGAGAAGGGAAGCACATTTCAGAGAGAACAGCCTCAAAGAGAAGGATGTTCCCCCTCTGGTTGGAAGGTAAGAAATAAGAGTCAAAAATAAGGCTCTCAGGTCAGTCAGGCTCGAGCTCACGTCTCTGCTCTGGTATTTACCCCAGCGGTTGTTGTGATCTTGGAAAGTTATGTGACCTCTCTAAGCTTCAGTTTCCTTGTCTGCACAGTGGGGATGGTAGTAACTAGCTGTAGGGTGGTTGTAAGGAGGACTAAACAGTGAGACTTGTGAAGAAAGCACTACCAGAGTGATACAACGTAACACTCAGTAAATGGCAGCTACTATCAGTAATGAGGTCTCTACCTTTGGAAGAAAACATCAAGATAGAAAAATGAAAATTATCTAAGAACAGTTTTTTGGAAATGGCAGAATTTCAACACAGAACACACATTCATTCTTTTTAACCCCCCCTTGGTGTTATAAAAAAAATTATATACATAAATAAAGGATATAATGGACCCCCATTTACCCAACAATACATAGCTTCACAACTATCAAGGCCAATCTTACATCATCCATACCCCTTACACAGGTATAGTCTGTTTTAAGTTAGTTATTTTGGCCATAAGTGTGGATTATTTTCTTATAGGAGAGGGAATATGGGATTTAGAGTCTAAAAACTTGTTCCATCCTTGATTAGCTGACTTTGGGCATGCCACTTAATTCATTTAATTCTCAGTTTCTTCATCTGTAAAATGAAGTTGTTAATAATTAGACCTGCCATACATACTTCAGAGAGCTCTTGCATAGAGGAAATTAGGTGTCTGTGAAAGGGCCTTGTAAGAGGAAGTCTATGTCAATAGTACTGGTTGTTGCAGCTCCACTTCTCACTGGGGGTGGCACCGACCATGTGCTCAGCAAACATGTATTAAGGTTGTGTTAAGTGCCAGGCCAGGTCAGGCCAAAGCCCTGCTCTGCAGTCTCAGGTTGCATCCCTGAGCCTAGCTGGTCGCATTGCAAATACGGTCACTAAGGCAACGGGATCACTCGGGTCCCAGCCCTACTCTCAGAGAAGTACATCCCTCAGTGTACACATCCTGTTGGACCGAGAGTCACTTCTTATACCATATGTCCTTGTTCAATGTCAAGGCCTGGAAAATGTCAAATTATGTCCAGTCTCCAGTGCTGTATTTCCATTAAGGATCAGAACGAGAATTACAGAGACAGTGGGTAAGATCTCAGAATTACATGTTGAAAAAAGAAGCTTTTTTTCATGTCAAGAACATAACCCAAATCACCCTTTCAAAAGCTATTTGGGGATAGGTCGTAGGTCCAGAATTTAAAGCTTCAGTGGGAAACCAGAGGGGGATCCCTGATCCAAAGGGTGACCCTGAAGCTGTTTTGGCTAGAGCTGGAGAGATGCTATTTCTCTCTCATTTTTCTGTCCTTAGAAGAGAATTTCATCTTTGCCCCAACCTCTGCATCCTGGTAGCCCATGAAAACAATATTTTCCTGCTCAGCAGGGCAAAACCTTTTATTTCCTGCTGTCCTTTTCCCATCTCCTAGCTCCACACTGAAGTCCTTGCTGTAGACAGATTTCTCCAGCAAGTTATTTTCTCACCACTGAGCCCCAGCTGTTTTGCATCCCTGAAGCATGTCAGGGGAGAGCCGAAATGAAAGGACTGAGGCCGTGTCAGCTACAATGGGACCCAGGTCACTAGTGATCAGATTTTTTTAATGAACCTGAGGGCCAGGGACTTGAAAGGAAGGTCAGGGTTCACAGAAGGGTGATGGCAATATGCGTCCAGATTATTAAATACTGAATGTGAAGACATCGATGTTGTTCCAATACTCATTCCCTCCAGGAGCTCAGTGCTGCACTGAGCAGTTAGGGCTTCATGACCTGATTGCATGAGCAATCAGCAGTCTCCTGGAAACCTCTGACTTCATGCTGCCAGAGGAGCATGAAGGGCATTTGACAACTGGATTATATCCAAAGACTTTGGTTCCTACTCTGACTCCCCAGGTTGCTGACTTCTCCTTTCTCCCAGAAAGAATTCAAGGTCAAGTTTTCAAAGTGCTTCCAGGAGAAGAATGTGGTGCACAGAGGGGAATTCTTGCTTAATAGTCCCCTCTGGCCTGTCCCTAATACAATTGTTTCTCTCATTCCCATCCGATTACACCTCTGAGTTTTGGAGATCTTGATTTCTTGGTTCCAACTGCAATGAGGGCTTTCTTAGCATTATGATCCTAAGCATCACTGAAAGGAACACATTTCTTGATGGGAATCAATCTATATTCATTTCAGTTCAGAATTGTTTTCTTTGTTTGCATCTGGGAGCAAGGTACAACTCAGCCTCCTACAAAGGGGTGATGTCCAACTTTACTGGTGGTTGTGGTTAAGCCAGCCATGCAAATGTTCCCAGGACATATGTTGACAAGAGATACGGGGAAAGACCCAAAGGGAATATTAAAGTCATTGAGAGATCTCAGGGTCATTTGGTCCAGGTTCCTATCCAAGAACTTTCCTTTCAGATGCCCATATGCTGATGCTTTAACACCCCAAGTTATAGGAAGTTGATTCGAAAGTCCAGTTCGGATTTGGACAACTTTTATTGTCAAAAAGTTCTTCCTATTACCTTCCTAATCTCACTCATAAGAGCTACACAGGATAAATGGAAGCCCTTGAAAGAACTCCATGTGATATTCTTTCAGATCTTTGAAAATGTCTATAATATCTGCTCTAAGTCTTTTCTATTCCAAGCTAAGCATTTTCAGTTACTTCAACAATGCCCTGAACAGGAAAAGAACAATGAACTGATAGTGAAAAGACCTGGGTTCAAGTCCTGGCCCCACCAATTTTCGCCTATGTAGCCTTAAGAAAGTCAATGAACCTCTCAGAAGTTCACCTTCTTCCTCTGTAAAATGAAGATTAAATATGTATACCTTACCTACTGTTCTGAGGATCAAATAAGATAAAATGCTAAGTCGCTTCAGTCATGTCCAACTCTGTGCGACCCCATAGACGGCAGGCCACCAGGCCCTGCCGTCCCTGGGATTCTCCACGCAAGAACACTGCAGTGGGTTGCCATTTCCTTCTCCAATGCATGAAAGTGAAAAGTGAAAGTGAAGTTGCTCAGTCGTGTCTGACTCTTAGCAACCCCATGGACTGCAGCCTACCAGGCTCCTCTGTCCATGGGATTTTCCAGGCAAGAGTACTGGAGTGGGTTGCCATTGCCTTCTCCAGAGATAAAATAATACCACAGAAATGCAAAAGATCATAAGAGACTACTGTGAACAATTATATGCCAACAAATTGGATAACCTTGAAGAAGTGGATAAATTCCTAGAAACATACAACCAACCAAGACTGAATATTGAAGAAAAAGAAAATCTAAACAGACCAGTAATGAGTCAGGAGATTGAATCAGTAATCAAGAATCCCAATAAAGAAGAGCTGAGGACCAGTTGGCTTCACTGGTAAATCTACCAAACATTTTAAGAACTAACATCAATCCTTCTCAAATATTTCTAAAAAATTAAAGAAGAGAGAACACTTCCAAATTCATTTTACAAGGCCAGCATTACCCTGATACCAAGGCCCGACAAGAACACTATAAGAAAAGAAAGTTATAGCCAATATCCTTCATGAACATAGATGCAAGAACCCGCAACAAATACTAGCGGATGAATTCAACAGCACATTAAAAGGGCCAAACACCATGATCAAGGAGGATTTATCCCTGCAAGCATGAGGCAACATATGCAAATTAATAAATGTGATGTACTGCATAAACATAATAAAGGATAAAAACCATATAATCACCTTAATAGATGCAGAAAAGGCATTTAACAAAATTCAAAATCCTCTCATGATTCAAAACTCTCCACAAATTAAGTATAGAAGAAAGTACCTCAACATAAGAAGGCCATCTATGACAAACCCACTAACATCACACTCAGTGATGAAAAGTTGACAACTTTTCCTCTAAGGTCAAAAACATGACAAAGATACTCAGTCTCATAACTGCTATTCAACATTACACTGGAAGACCTAGCTGGAGCAGTTAGGCAAGAAAAATAAATAAAAGTCATCCACATCAGAAAAGAAGTTAAGTTCTAATTGTAGTTGACAGGAACTTATATATAGAAATACCCTAAGACACCACTAAAACACTGTTAATACTAATGAAAGAATTCAGTATAGTTGCAGGGTATAAAATTAACAAAAAAAATCAGTTTCATTTCTATAACAATGAACTATCAAAAAGGAAATTAAGAAAACAGTCCAATTTATAATAGCACCAGAAAGAATAAAATACAAGGAGGAGAAATATTTGTACACTGAAAACTATCAGACACTGATGAGACAAATTGAAAAGGATGCCAATAAATGGAAAGATATCTCATATTCATGAATTAGAAGAATTAATATTGTTAAAATGTTCACACTACCCCAAATGATCTACCAATTCAATGCAGTCCATCAAAATTTCAATGGCATTTTCACAGAAATATAAAAAAGAAATCCTAAAACTCATATGGAACCACAAAAAACCCTGACTAGTCAAGGCAATCTTGAGAAAGAAGAACAAACCTGGAGACATAACACTTTCTGACTTCAATCTACACTGTAAGGCTATGGTAATCAAAACAGTATGATACAGGCATAAAAACAGACACACAGACCAGTGGAACAGAATACAGATCCTAGAAATAAATCCACACATGTATGGCCAACTAATCTTTGACAAGGGCATCAACAATATATAACTTATATAAGAAAAGGATAATCTCTTCAATAAATAGTGTTGGGGAAATTGGATATCCACATGCAACAGAATGCATTGGGCCCTATCTTACACATATGCAAAAAATAATTCAAAGTGGATTAGATTTCGATGTAAAACCTGAGGGATTTCCCTGGCAGTCCAGTGGTTAAGACTCCACACTGCCTCTGCAGGAGGTATGGATTTGATCCCGGCAGCAGCAGCAGAAAATGAAGATTGTGCATGACATGCAGTGCAGCCAAAAATAAAACTAAAGTAAAACCTGAAACCATATAATTCCTAGAAGAAAACATAGGGGGGAAACTCCTTGACATTGGTTTTGGCAATAATTTTTTGGGTATAACACCAAAAGCACAGGCAACAAAAGTGAAAATAAATAAACAGGACTATGTCAAAGGAAAAACAAGCAAAGTAACATACAGCAAAGTGAACCATCAACAAAATGAAAAGGCAACCTATGGATTGAGAGAAGATATTTGCAAACCTTCTATCTGATAAGAAGTTAATATCCAAAGTACACAAAGAACTCATAGCAAAAAAATAAAAATAACTGGATTAAAAGGACCTGAGATGACATTTTTTCAAAGAAGGCATACAAATGGCCAACAGGTATGTGAAAAGGTGCTAAAGATCACTAATCATCAGAGAAATGTAAATCAAAACCACAGTGAAATATCACCTCACATTGATTAAGATGGCTAACCTGGCTGCTATTAAAAAGATAAGAGATAAATAGTGTTGGTGAAGATGTGGACAAGGGAACCCTTGTACACTGCTGATGGGAATGTAAATTTGGACAACCATTATGGAAAAAAGTAATGAGGTTTCTCAAAAAAATAAAAACAGAACTACTGTATGATCCAGCAATCCCACTTCTGGGCATACATCCAAAGGAAATGGAATCAGTATGTTGAAGAGATGTCTTCATCCTCATGTTTGTTGCAGTATTATTTACAATAGCCAAGATATGGAAACAGCCTGGGAATTCCCTAGTGGTCCAGTGGTTAGGATTCCATGCTTTCGCTGCCAAGATATGGATGCACTGACAGATGAATGGAGAAAGAAAATGTGACACACGCAGGAATATTATTCAGCCGTTAAAAAAGAGATTGTGCCATTTGCAACAACATGGATGAATCTGAAGGACATTATGCTAAGTGAAATAAACCAGACACAGAAAGACAAATGCTGTGTGATCTCACATATATGTGGAATCTAAAAAAGTTGAACTCATAGAAGCAAACAGTAGAATGATAGTTGCTAAGCACTGAGATACAGAAGCTATGGGGAGATGTTGGTTGAAAGGTACAAACTTTTGGTCATAAGATGAATAAGTTCAGGGAAACTAGTATATATTATTGTGTTGTTGTTCAGTCACTAAGTCATATCCGACTCTTTGTGACCCCATGGACTGCCGCACACCAGGCTCCCCTGTCCTTCACTATCTCCTGAAGTTTGTTCACATTCATGTCCATTGAGTCAGTGATGCAATTTAACCACCTCATCTTCTGCTGCTCCCTTCTCCTTTTGCCTTCAATCTCTCCCAGCATCAGTGTCTTTTCCAATAAGTCAGCTCTTCACATCAGGTGGCCAAAGTATTGGTGCTTCAACTTCAGCATCAGTCCTTCCAATATATATTCAGGATTGATTTCCTATAGGATTGACTGGTTTGATCTCTTTGCAGTCCAAAGGACTCCCAAGAGTCTTCTCCAATACCACAACTTGAAAGCATCAATTCTTCTGCACTCAGCCTTCTTTATGGTCCAGCTCTCACATCCATTCATGACTACTGGAAAAACCATAGCTTTGACTATATGGAAAGGGGAATACCAGACCACCTTACCTGTCTCCTGAGAAACATGTATGGGGGTCAAGAAGCAATAGTTAGAATAGGACATAGAACAGCTGAGTGGTTCAAAATTGGGAAAGGAGTATGACAAGGCTGTATATTGTCATTTTGCTTATTTAACTTATATTCAGAGTGTGCATAAGTGAATGTGTGCTTAATTGCTTCAGTTGTGTTCAAGTCTGCGATTCTTTGTAATCTGCCAGGCTCCTCTGTTGGAGAAGGCAATGGCACCCCACTCCAGTACTCTTGCCTGGAAAATCCATGGACGGAAGAGCCTGATAGGCTGCAGTCCACGTGGTCGCTAAGAGTCGGACACGATTGAGCGACTTCACTTTCACTTTTCACTTTCATGCATTGGAGAAGGAAATGGCAATCCACTCCAGTGATCCTGCTTGGAGAATCCCAGGGATGGGGGAGCCTGGTGGGCTGCCATCTATGGGGTCCCATGGAGTTGGACACAACTGAAGCGACTTAGCAGCAGCAGCAGGCTCCTCTGTCCATGGGATTCTCCAGGCAAGACTACTGGAGTGGGTTGCCATGCCCACCTTCAGGGGAACTTTCCAACTCAGGGATTGAACTCACATCTCCTGCACCTTTTTCATTGCAGGCAGATCCTTTACCCACTGAGCCACCTGGGAAACCCCTATATGCAGAGTATATCCTGCAAAATGCCTGGCTGGATGAATCACAAGCTGGAATTAAGATTGTCAGAGGAAGTATCAACAACCTCAGATATGCAGATGATACCACCCTAATGGCAGAAAGTGAAGAAGAACCAAAGAGTCTCTTGATGAGGGTGAAAGAAGAGAGTAAAAAAGCTGGCTTGAAACTCAACATTAAAAAAAACCAAGATCATGGCATCCAGTCCCATCACTTCATGGCAAAGTGGAAGCAGTGACAGATTTTATTTCCTTGGGCTCCAAAATTACTGCAGATGGTGACTGCCCCCATGAAATTAAAAGACACTTACTCCTTGGAAGGAAAGCTATGATGAACCTTGACTGCATATTAAAAAGCAGAGATATAAATTTGCCAACAAAGGTCCATATTTCTTATATATTTGGTATTTGATGAATGAGTAGATACTAAGTGTTCTCACCACAAAACAAAAGCAAACAAAATTATGTGAGGTGATGGATGTATTAATTAACTTGATTGTGGTAATAATTTCACAATGTATATGTATATTAAATCATTACATTGTACTTTAAAAAAAATCACATTGTACAACCTAAATACATACAAGTTTTGTCAATCATACCTCAATAAAGCTGGGTGGAATGAAATAATACATGTCTACATTATTTGATGATTGTAAAATATTACACACATGCTTTTTAATCATCATCACTTTCCTCCATTCTTGGTGACTTCCTCTGACCTCTCTAGTTCAGAGTGTTCAGCTAAATATAACACTTGCTAGTTAATAGGAGTATATGAGCCACAGTTCTAGGCACTACGAAAACAAAGACAAACAAAGTGGTCTTTGCCTTCAAGGTAATCAGAGGGCTATAACACACTAGACTAAAAGCCATTATAGAGGCTCCTGCAGAGAATACTCTAGGAATACAGTTGTAAAATTTCCAACTCAGATGGAGTGGAAGAAGCAACAACGGGGCTGAGTATTAGAGGATGCATAAGCATTATCCAAACAGAAGAAGGTAGGAGGACATTCTAAGTAGAGATAAAACATGCAAAGACATGAAGTTTAGTCAGAACAAAAGTATTTTGAATTCAAAAAGTCACTGTTTCATCAAAGGACATAATCAATAGAGTGAAAGGCAATCCACAGAATGGAAGAAAATATTTACAAATCTTATATCTGAGAAGGGGTTAATATCCAGAATGTATAAAGAACTCTTACAATTCAACAACAAAAAATAAACAACTCTATTACAAATAGGCAGAGGACTTGAATAGACATGTCTCTAAAGAAGATATACAAATGGCCAATAAGCACATGAAAGGATGTCCAGCATCACTAATCATTAAGGAAAAGTAATTTAAACCACAGTGAGAAACCACATCACATCCATTAGAATAGCTACCATCAAAGAAAAAGAGAAAGAAAGAAAGAAAAGAAAAGAAGCATTGGTGAGGATGTAAAGAAATTAAAACCCTTGCGCATTGTTGGTAAGAAGTTCACAGCTGCTGGGGAAAGCAGTATAAAGGTTCCCCTCAAAATTATATGAATTATCATATAATCCAGCAATTCCACTTCTGGGTATATACTCTAAAGAATTCAAATAAAGGCTTCAAAAGATACTTATGCACTCATGTTCATAGCAGCACTATTCAAAATAGCATAAAGGTAGAAGCAACTCAAGTGTCCATCAACAGGTGAATGAATATGATATAAACACACAATGGAATGTAATTCAGCCTTAAAAAAGGATGGAAAATCTATATTTCCCACACTACAACATGGATGAATTTTGAGAACATTATGCTAAGTGAAATAAGCCAGTCATAAAAATGACAAACATTGTATGATTTCACTTACGTGAAGTATCCAGAATAGTCAAATTCATAGAGATAGACGATGCAACGGTAGTTATCATGGGCTGGGGAAAAAGGGAATGAGGAGTGATTATTTAATGGATACAGAGTTTCAGTTTTTCAAGATGAAAAAAGTTCTAGAATTGTTTGCACCAAAGTGAATGTGCTTAACACTTGTGCTCTGTACACTTAAAAATTATTAAAATTGTAAATTTTATGTGATGTGTATTATACCACAATTTTTTGCAAAAGATATTTTGGGAAAGTTAAAGGAGTTTGTAAGGACTGGGTATTATTGCTAACTTTTTTAGGTGTGACAATTGGTTACATAGGACAATATTTTTTATTCTTAGGAAATGCATACAAAAAATTTAAGGGAGAAGTGCAACCTATTTTGAAATTCATGGATGGAAAGATAGATGTATAAATAAAAAGTTATATAAAACCAACCTGACAAAATGATAACCACTGGATTCAGGTAGATGTACAGTGTTCATTGTACTATTCTTTCAATATTTTCTCAATATTTGAAAATTTGTATTATAAACTTTTAGGGAAAAAAAACTTCTTAATTGCTTTATGAAGGTGGAAATAATGACCAAGTCATCACACATGCAGAAAATAGTTAGATGTTTCAGTAGGAGTTAACTCTGGTTATGACTGCCCCCAAAAAGTCAACAAAACAAAAAATAATCACAAGCTGTATTAATAGAAATGCAGTACTCATAGTGTGACTCTGGGCAGGTATTTACCCTCTACAAGTCTCAGTTTCATCATGTACAAAATAGGAAAAGAATTAAATGAGACACTGTGTGTTAAGAGCTTGAAACATAAGTGAATATTCAACAAGCCTCCATAAGTAGCTGGTAGGATTGCAAGAATAAGGAAAATGCTACAGTCCTAATGGACTTCTGTGCTGGTGGCACTATGCAGAACAGTCTATACTCTGCGTCCGGCGTGGTCAAAGCATATTCCTCTGGTTTCTTGGGTGATATTGTCATGTCATATAATGAGCTGCTGAAGGATAACAGGGTTTCACCAGGAGTGGGAAAGACTGAGGTAGGGAAGGCATTATGACTGTCTTCTGATAGCTAAAGGATTAAGCCCTAGGAGCAAAGGGAGAAAGTTCATTAAAACAAATCTCATGTTAAATAAGGTTTGAAGAGAAAACTGACTGTGTCAGGAAGTTGTTAGCTCCCTGACTCTGGTGATGGGTGAGTTGCAATCAGAGGCTGGACAACCACTTGATGAAAACGTTGTCATAAAAATGAGATTGGGCCAAATAATCTTCATGGTCCGTTCCAATTCAGGGAGTCTAAGATGCTCTTAAAATATAGCACCTGGAACTGAATGATGCCTTAGAGGTGAGTTAGTGAGACAAACACCCTCCTTACTAAAGTTATTGTTGCTTAAATCTTGAAGATCTCTATGTTATGTGAAGAAGGGAGAAAACTCAAAATTAAATATATTTGTTACATCTGTCTGTTGTTAATATTATGTCACCTATGCCAAATGTTCGATCTACTCATCTTTACTCTTGTCTTCATTCACTTACCTTTTCAGTATTTCATATTTATTTACAAGATATGTCTTCCCCCCCAGGTATCAAGGATACAAAAATGAACAGACGTAAGAACAAGAAACTTGCAATGTAAGGGCCCAGTGGTGGAATTAAGAGACATGCGCAGAGCGGATAAGGATGGAGATTCACTCTGGCTAAGGATGGTGGGAGTCTTCCTTGAAATATTTGAGCTGCATCTTGGAAGACGAATGAGGTTTTCCAGATGCAGAATGAGTAGAAAATCATTCAGGCAAATGGAAGAGCTTATTAGAAGTCAAAATAGAAAAGCGTC
This sequence comes from Bubalus kerabau, assembly GCF_029407905.1. NCBI lineage: Eukaryota > Metazoa > Chordata > Mammalia > Artiodactyla > Bovidae > Bubalus > Bubalus kerabau. The sequence continues at coordinate 26,280,233 of NC_073627.1, forward strand.
CCATGTTTTGGAGGGAAATGTAACCAGGTAAGACCAGGTCTCAAGGATATATGAAAGGCCAAGAACATTAGGAACATGTATACCAATTCTAAAAGGAAAGAGACTTAAACACCCAGCTTTCTCTGTCTTCTCTTCTTCTCATTTTTCGAGATCCCCTCATAAAACCCAGTATGTTTTCATTCTTTAAACTGGTGACCTCATATTTTCACAATGTAAGTCTTAAGAATTTTCTTGCCTCCCAGCTATCCTTCTATTTTAAGAGAATTTGAAGCTGTAGAAATCTGGAATTAGTCTCTTCCTGGTAGTACATTTCAGATTATTAATTCCTCAGAATACACCCCACCTCCTCCTCACTCCTTTTGTTTGGCTTGTCGTGGATCTCCCATCAGAACCCTCTCTGCAAGCCTGTCATGTGTGGAGCACTCTTGGATTCCTTTAATGTTGCCTCCAATTAATTGAAATTCCTTTTCCCTCCATTTCTTTAGCTAACAAGCAGTGCTGATGATGGGAAAGATGAAAGTGAGAGCTGAAGAGGCTCATGAAGCCTTAACTTGACCTATAAAAGAACTCTAGCATGATCCCTGTGAAACCTGTATGCAGGTCAAGAAGCAACAGTTAGAACCGGACATGGAAAAATGGACTGTTTCAAAATCAGGAAAGGACTATGTCAAGACTGTATATTGGCACCCTGCTTATTTAACTTACATGAAGAGTACATCAAGCAAAATGCCGGGCTGGATGAAGCACAAGGTGGAATCAAAATTGCCGGGCAAAATATCAATAACCTCAGATACGCAGATGACACCACCATTAGGACAGAAAGCTAATAGGAACTAAAGAGCATCTTGATGAAGGTGAAAGAGGAGAGTGAAAAAGCTGGCTTAAAACTCAACATTGAGAAAACTAAGATCATGGCATCCAGTCCCATCACTTCAAGGCAAATATATGGGGAAACAGTGGAAACAGTGACAGACTTTATTTTGGGGGGCTCCAAAATCACTGCAGATGGTGACTGCAGCCATGAAATTAAAAGATGCTTCCTCCTTGGAAGAAAAGCTATGACCAATCTAGACAGCATGTTAAAAAACAGAGATATTACTTTGTTATTGATGTTTTTGAACTGTGGTGTTGGAGAAGACTCTTGAGAGTCCCTTGGACTTCAAGGAGATCCAACCAGTCCATCCTAAAGGAGATGAGTCCTGAGTGTTCATTGGAGGGACTGATGTTGAAGCTGAAATGCCAATACTTTGGCCACATGATGCAAAGAACTGACTCATTTGAAAAGACTCTGATGCTGGGAAAGATTGATGGCAGGAGGATGAGATGGTTGGATGGCATCACTGACTCGATGGACATGCGTTTGGGTAAACTCCAGGAGTTGGTGGTGGACAGGGAGGCCTGGCGAGCTACAGTCCACGGGATCGCAAAAAGTCGGACATGACTGAGTGACTGAGCAACAATCATGATCCTAATATGGGTTCAGTCAGTTCAGTCGCTCAGTCCAACTCTTGTGACTCCATGGACTGCAACATGTCAGGCTTCCCTGTCCTTCACCATCTCCCAGAGCTTGCTCAAACTCATGTCCATCAAGTCGGTGATGCCATCCAGCCATCTCATCCTCTGTCGTCCCCTTCTCCTCCTGCCCTCAATCTTTCCCAGCATCAGGGTCTTTTCAAATGAGTCAGTTCTTCACATCAGGTGGCCAAAGTATTGGCGTTTCAGCTTCAACATCAGTCCCTCCAATGAACACTCAGGACTGATCTCCTTTAGGATGGACTGGTTGGATCTCCTTGAAGTCCAAGGGACGCTCAAGAGTCTTCTCCAACACCACAGTTCAAAAGCATCAATTCTTTGGCACTCAGCTTTCTTTATAGTCCAACTCTCACATCCATACATGACTACTGGAAAAACCATAGCTTTGACTAGATGGACCTTTGTTGGCAAAGTAATGTCTCTGCTTTTTAATATGCTGTCTAGATTGGTCACAACTTTTCTTCCAAGGAGGAAGCAGCTTTTAATTTCATGGCTGCAATCACCATCTGCAGTGATTTTGGAGCCCCAAAAAATAAAGTCTGTCACTCTTTCCACTGTTTCCCCATCTATTTGCCATGAAATGATGGGACAAGATTCCGTGATCTTAGTTTTCTGAATATTGAGTTTTAAGCCAACTTTTCATGTTCTTCTTTCACTGTCATCAAGAGGGTCTTTAGTTCTTCTTTGCTTTCTGCCAAAAGGGTGGTGTCATCTGCATATCTGAGGTTATTGATATCTCTCCCAGCAATCTTGATTCCAGCTTGTGCTTCATCCAGCCGAGTGTTTCTCACGATGTATTCTGCATATAAGTTAAATAAGCAGGGTTAATAAGCATATGTTAAATATATAGCCTTGATGTACTCCTTTCCCTATTTGGAACCAGTCTTTTGTTCCATGTCCAGTTCTAACTGTTGCTTCCTGACATGCACACAGATTTCTCAAGAGGCACGTCAGGTGGTCTGGTATTCCCATCTCTTTCAGAATTTTCCACGGTTTGTGGTGATCCACACAGTCAAAGGCTTTGGCGTAGTCAATAAAGCAGAAGTAGATGTTTTTCTGGAATGCTCTTGCTTTTTTGATGATCCAGCAGATGTTGGCAATTTGATCTCTGGTTCCTCTGCCTTTTGTAATTCCAGCTTGAACATCTCCAAGTTCATGGTTCACATACTGTTGAAGCCTAACTTGGAGAATTTTGAGTATTACTTTACTAGCGTGTGAAATGAGTGCAATTGTTTGATAGTTTGAGCATTCTTTGGCATTGCCTTTCTTTGGGATTGGAATGAAAACTGACCTTTTCCAGTCCTGTGGCCACTGCTGAGTTGTCCAAATTTGCTGGCATATTGGGTACAGCACTTTCACAGCATCATCTTTTAGGATTTGAAATAGCTCAACTGGAATTCAATCACCTACTCTAGCTTTGTTCATAGTGATGCTTCCTAAGGCCCACTTGACTTCTTATTCCAGGATGTCTGGCTCTAGGTGAGTGATCACACCATCGTGATTATCTGGGTCGTGATGATCTTTTATGTATAGTTCTTCTGTGTATTCCTGCCACACATTCTTCTTAATATCTTCTGCTTCTGTTAGGTCCCTACCATTTCTGTTCTTTATTGAGCCCATCTTTGCATGAAATGTTCCCTTGGTATCTCTAATTTTCTTGAAGAGATCTCTAGTCCTTCCCATTCTATTGTTTTCCTCTATTTCTTTGCACTGATCACTGAGGAAGGCTTTCTTATCTCTCCTTGCTATTTTTTGGAACTCTGCCTTTCAATGGGTTATTCAGTTTTAATCCTGTTTTCGTCTCTAGTAGTTTTAATAAAGAACTGTTGAGAGAAAGAAAGAACTGTAATTCCCCCATCACTACTATTTAATGATTTCGGCAAAAATTGATACTCCCGTTGGTCAAGGGGTTGAGTGTGACTATCTGCAAAGAAGGTAAAATATGGCATGCCTGCTCGCTGTCTCAGCCCACACCGCCGCCGCCGCTGCTTAGGGCCCGGCTTCGCTCCTCCTGCTTCTCCGCCTTCTTGCCTGTGCGCTGCCGGGCCGGCCGCCATGGCGAACATGGCCAACACGAAACTGTACATCCAGGGCGTCCCGTGTGGCGCCAGCGAGAACGAACTGAAGAAGGCATATAGAAAGTTAGACAAAGAATACTATCCTTATAAGTCCAAATGCTGGTGACAGATTCAAAGAAATAAGTTTTTCATATGAAGTACTATCAAATCCTGAGAAGCGGGAACTATATGACAGATATGGAGAACAAGGTCTTCGGGAGGGTAGTGGTGGAAGTGGTGGCATGGATGATATTTTCTCTCACATTTTTGGTAGAGGCTTATTTGGCTTCATGGTCAATCAGAGCATAAGTCAAAATGGCAGAAGAAGAGGAGAAGACATGATGCATCCGCTCAAAGTATTTTTAAAAGACCCGTGTAATGGCAAGACAACCAAACGGGCAACTTAGCAAGAATGCACTCTGTGGTGCACGCAGTGGCCAAGGTGAGAAGTCTGGAGCTATTCAGAAGGGTAGTGCTGGTCGGGGTCGAGGTGTACAAATCATGATCAAACAGCTGGCTCCAGGAATGGTACAGCAGAGGCAGTCTGTGTGTTCTGACTGTAACGGAGAAAGAGAGGTAATTAATGAAAAGGACCACTGTAAAAAATGTGAAGGGAAGAAGGTGATTAAAGAAGTCAAGATTCTTGAAGACCACATTGACAAAGGCATGAAACATGGACAGAGAATTACATTTACTGGGGAAGCAGACCAGGTCCCAGGAGTGGACCCAGGAGATGTTGTTCTTTTGCTACAAGAAAAAGAACATGAGGTGTTCCAGAGAGATGGGAATGATTTGCATATGACATAAAAGATAGGACTTGTTGAAGCTCTGTGTAGATTTCAGTTCACATTTAAGCACCTTGATGGACATCAGATTGTGGTAAAATACCCCCCTGGCAAAGTAATCAAACCAGATGTGGTCTTATAGTTCAAGGTGAAGGAATGCCACAATATCATAATCCCTTTGAAAAAGATGATCTTTACATAAAGTTTGATGTGCAGTTTCCTGAAAACAACTGTATCGACCTAGACAAGCTTTCTGAATTAGATCTTCTGCCATCTAGACCAGAAGTTCCAAATATTATTGGAGACACCGAGGAGGTAGAGCTTCAAGAATTTGATAGCACTCAGGGCTCAGGAGGTGGTCAGAGGTGTGACGCCTATAATGATATAGCTCTGATGAAGAAAGCAGTAGCCATCATGGATCAGGAGTGCAATGTGCCCATCAGTAAACTCTGCAAATTGCACAGGTGGATTTTCTTTCCACATTGGTCTGGTTTGTTTTCTGCAGTCCAGCTGGAGCATCTGGTCAACCCAGATGAGCTGATGGACATCTGTTGGTCTATGTGTAACTTTTTAAATTGGTATAATACCTACAGAGTATATAATTTAAACTAACCACAAAGCTTTACATCTTCATCTCGACTGTTCTATAGCAGAATAAAAAACTTGAAAGGAAACAAGACTTCCTTTCACACATGGATTATAAATTTCAGTCCTGATATCTGTGCTTGATTGTTATCAGTTTTGTGTAGATTTTGTGTTTCATATTTTAAATTCAAATCCCACATTGTAACGTTTCTATACAGTTTGTCCTGAAGCTTTGTGTTTGGCTGCACCTGCATGCTGCTGCTAAGTAGCTTCAGTCGTGTCCGACTCTGTGCGACCCCAGAGACGGCAGCCCACCAGGCTCCGCCGTCCCTGGGATTCTCCAGGAAGGAACACTGGAGTGGGTTGCCATTTCCTTCTCCAGGCTGCTACAAATAAAATAAAGAATATCATAGCCTGTATCTATCATTTAGATGCATGGAAAAATGGGCTTTGCACACAATGGGTTTGGAGCTTACTGGGAACAATGGAAAAAATATCATTAGCTGAGTTGTGGTTGTAAAGTTTTAGGCAGGGGTGTGTTTCTTTTTCTTTCTTTTTTGTACCATCTTGTGAAAGGTTTCTGGAATTGAATAATAAAAAGCAGTTGGTTTTATTAAAGAAAAAAGAAAAACAATATGGCATGCTTGGAGTCCCTTAGCTTGTGAAATTACCAAGACCCATTATTTCAGCATGGTTGTCTCCAGGCCAGCTTCAACACAAGAAAAAAGGACTGGTAAGATGCCTTCCCCTGAACAGTTTAATTTGTTTGACACATCTTATTGGTAAAAGCTCAGGTGAAGGGATACTGAAGATGGACGAGGGCTGGGATCTCTAAATATGTTGAAAATGTTATCTGTTCTTTCTCAAATATGTCTCTCCCCTTCAGGTATTTGCTCTGTGATAGCCTTTTCCCTTGGCAGCCATTGAGTCTCTGTGCCTCGTATTTCAAAACTGATAAGGAAAGGCAGAGACCCTCCTGTGTTGCGGGGCACCTGGGGAAGAGAGGCCATATGTGACTTGGGCTGCATAGCCTCACAGCCAGTGCTCACCCACCTCCCCTTGTTGTGCAGGCCTCGCTTGGCTAGACAGCAGAAGGTAACAGAGGCGGAGAAAATAAATGGGCTTTCTCTGAAGGACTCACACATGCACTCTCTCTAGTGATCTCCTTATCTGCACACTTGGCAAATTCTTTACAACATCTGATCAAGGAAGGGCTTTTTTTGATGTTTCTGCATGTTCTAGATTTACTGCCCTGCTGCTGGGATATGGTGAGATGCCCTTATCAGGAGCCTCTTCAGAGCCTTTTCCAGATGGCTTGCAAATTCTGTGTATTTTTAAATAAACATCAAACTAGTCCTGGAATGTGGCTTCTCTGGGGCTAAAGCAACATTTGCATAAAGCAGGAGAGTAGATGCCAGACCCTAATCCAACTGTGTCCCTTCTCTCTCCTCTTCCTGTCTCACCCTAGACTTCCCATCATGTTAATTCTGCTGTCAGAACCACTCTGTTAGTCCCCAGGATCAGGACTGAGCTACAGGAGGGGAAGCTCCTCATGGCCTCTAGGCTTCTGCCTTTCTGGCTGCCTTGAGCCTGACTCAGTTGGCCAGTGCCAGGAGGCTCACAGGTGGAAGGAGTTGGAGATTTTTGATCTGCTTATTACTCAAAGGCTTCAAAGCTCTGATCTATATGTCTACCATGATCAGGATCTCCAATTGAGTGGGGGAGGGACAGGAGAGGTGTAGGGGGAGGCTGATTCACGTGAAAGCAGATACCTGGGCAAAAAAGCTGAAAACCTCCACTTCTTATCCATCCCTGTATCACAACTCCTAGTACCTAGGAAGTCATAACATTCATATACCCATCGTAATGGGTTCTCAATGAGAACCTTTTCCCAAATTCATGTTAATAGCCCCCTTCCCCTCAGGCTTGCTGTAATATGCCAAACCTGAACCCTTCAACATCAAGGTCAATTACGCTCAAAGTGCCTACATATTTTCAAACTTGGAGAAGACACCCCCCCTAAGTGGAAGATTCCTGAAGCAAAACCTCCCATAATGGACAAGCCCTGGACCATAGGGGTTTTCATAGAATCCAGGAGTCAACCAATATGTGACTTGGACTCTATTTGCAGGAATTCTTGATCTTTAAGGGTTACACCCACACGTATATATGCACACACACACTCCCTAGTTAAACCTGGTCATCTTGAATATTGGGGTAGTCTGCTTGATTTGTCTTCTTCTACAGGAAAAAAGCAGTGACTTCAGACTCTGTTAACAACAACTGGTGGTCTGAGAGCTAAGGCAGGGTTAAGAGTAGGATGAGGTGGAAGACAGGCTGACATCCTAAATGCATTGCATCCAGATATGTGGACTTACATATAAATTCTAGAGGGTCAGAGGCAGAAAAAGGAAATGATATGTTGCTTTTCAGATATGTGATCTTGGGTACATTACTTATTTTCTCTGAGCCTTGGGCTCTTCATATGTGAGAACAATGATCATACTAACCTCCCAGAGATGTGATGAGATGTAAAGGCTAATAGCCAAGTGTTATATAAATGTCAATAACAACAACGATAACAAAAATAATAACAGCTGCCGCCAAGAAGGGAAGTAGGGAAAAAGCATTGCCAAAGAAGTAGCGTTACCTGGACAGCAGAACGGGAGAAGCTGTCTTAGCCCAGGTAAATATGCACTTCCTTCTCTTGAGATAAGAGGGCTGCTCCTTCTCACCTTCCACATTGTTTCTCTACTCTAATGCTCCTTTCTCTTCTCACAAATTACACAGACTCAGCTCAGCAAATGTTTGTTCCCCACAATGGCTACCAATCTGGCCACTTCCTCACCAACCTTGGGGATTTGTCTGGATCATAGTATCAGTGACTAATGCAGCCCTAGAGGTCAAGTAGATGGACACAGTTTGAAAGAGAGAAAGGATTCCTCCCATTTCTCACCAGCCTACTTCATTGTCTTTCCCTGCTCAAGCTACCTATCTGTACCAACAGAAATATAGTGCCCAGATCGAGGGATATAAATTTCCACTCTACTTAGACCTGGTCTAATCACACTTTATATTTTCTGCTCAATTCTAGATACTTTGTTTTGTAGAAAATATTAACTAAGGAAGAAAGAGCAGGATGAGGAAAGATCTGGAAAGCAGGTCTTAGGAGAAACAAATTAAGGAACTGGAAATGTATATTACTCGAGGGGTATACATGACAGCTCCCTTCAAATATTTGGAGACAAAGCCTGTGGAAAAGCAATTAAGAGCTGTGGGTTGCCTCCAGAAGGCAGCAAAGGAGTAACATGCAAGTCCTAAGGAGACAAACTCCTATTCCATATAAAGGAGTATTTTCTAGTATATAAAGCAGTTCAAAATCAGGGGAATCTCCCTTATAAATTGTGATCTCCCCATTGCAAGTGGTGCCAACTCCAGAATATGGTAGTAAAGATTGAATGAGGGTATAAAGGATAAAGTCTTTACATTCCTTCCATATCCAAGCTTTTTGTTGTGCTTTTGCCCACTTTTATTTGTCCCACTTTCATTCTCTAAGTCTTTCTCAGATGGACATCAGTGAGGTTGAAATAAGCAAGGAATTCCCAGCAGTTTTCAGCTTCAGCAGTGATACATCTTGGGAAACTTACTCACCTAAGGAGAAACAAAAGACTCTTGGATTATGTTCAGGAAGTATGTGGGGAGAGAGAGAAGGGAACAGATTCCATCTCTCTCTATGAGCTAAGAAGCAGCTAGATGGTCATCAAAATATCCAAAGGCAATGTTGATTTGAAAGCTGGGTTAGTAGTTAATGGTATCTCATTATTGGGAAGGTGTTTCTCTCTACATCTGCCAGTTCAGTTCAGTGGCTCAGTCATGTCTGACTCTGCAACCCCATGGACTGCAGCACTCCAGGCCTCCCGGTACATCACCAACTCCCGGAGCTTATTCAAACTCATGTCCATAGAGTCGGTGATGCCATCTAACCATCTCATTCTCTGTTGTCCCCTTCTTCTCTTGCCTTCAATTTTTCCCAGCATCAGGGTCTTTTCAAATGAGTCAGTTCTTCACATCAGGTGGCCAAAGTATTGGAGTTTCAGCTTCAGCATCAGTCCTGCCAATGAATATTCAGGACTGATTTCCTTTAGGATGGACTGGTTGGATCTCCTTGCAGTCCCAGGGACTCTCAAGAGTCTTCTCCAACACCACAGTTCAAAGGCATCAATTCTTCTGTGCTCAGCTTTCTTTAAAATCCAACTCTCCCATCCATACATGACTACTGGAAAAACCATAGCTTTGACTAGATGGACCTTTGTTGGCAAAGTAGTGTCTTTGCTTTTTAATATGCTGTCTAGGTTGGTAAGCATCTTTTAATTTCATGGCAGTCACCATCTGCAGTGATTTTGGAGCCCAAAAAAATAGTCTGTCACTGTTTCCACATCTATTTGCCATGAAGTGATGGGACAAGGTGCCATGATCTTAGTTTTCTGAATGTTGAGTTTTAAGCCAACTTTTTCACTCTCCTCTTTCACTTTCAACAAGAGGCTCTTTAGTTCTTCTTCGCTTTCTGCCATAAGGGTGGTGTCATCTGCATATCTGAGCTTATTGATATTTCTCCCAGCAATCTTGATTCCAGCTTGTGCATCATCCAGCCCAGCATTTCTCATGATGTACTCTGCATATAAGTTAAATAAGCAGGGTGACAGTACACAGCCTTGACGTACTCCTTTCCCTATTTGGAACCAGTCTTTTGCTCCATGTCCAGTTCTAACTATTGCTTCCTGACATGCATACAGATTTCTCAAGAGGCACGTCAGGTGGTCTGGTATTCCCATCTCTTTCAGAATTTTCCACAGTTTGTGGTGATCCACACAGTCAAAGGTTTTGGCATAGTCAATAAAGCAGAAGTAGATGTTTTTCTGGAATGCTCTTGCTTTTTCAATGATCCAACAGATGTTGGCAATTTGATCTCTGGTTCCTCTGCCTTTTCTAATTCCAGCTTGAACATCTGGAAGTTCACGGTTCATGTACTATTGAAGCCTGACTTGGAGATTTTTGAGCATTACTTTACTAGCGTGTGAGATGAGTGCAATTGTGCGGTAGTTTGAGCATTCTTTGACATTGCCTTTCTTTGGGATTGGAATGAAAACTGACCTTTTTCAGTCCTGTGGCCACTGCTGAGTTGTCCAAATTTGCTGGCATATTGAGTGCAGCACTTTCACAGCATCATCTTTCAACATTTGAAATAGCTCAACTGGAATTCCATCACCTCCACTAGCTTTGTTAGTAGTGATGCTTCCTAAGGCCCACTTGACTTCGTATTCCAGGATGTCTGGGTGAGTGATCATTCCATCATGATTATCTGGGTCGTGATGATCTTTTTTTTTTGTATAGTTCTTCTGTGTATTCTTGCCACCTTTTCTTAGTATTTTCTTCTTCTGTTAGGTTCCTACCATTTCTGTCCTTTATTGAGCCCATCTTTGCATGAAATGTTCCCTTGATATCTCTAGTTTTCTTGAAGAGACCTCTAGTCTTTCCCATTCTATTGTTTTCCTCTATTTCTTTGCACTGATCACTGAGGAAGGCTTTCTTATCTCTCCTTGCTATTCTTTGGAACTCTCCATTCAAATGGGTATATCTTTCCTTTTCTCCTTTGCTTTTTACTTCTTTTCACAGTTATTTGTAAGGCCTCCTCAGACAGCCATTTTGCTTTTTTTCATTTCTTTTTCTTGGGGATGGTCTTGCTCCCTGTCTCCTGTACAATGTCATGAACCTCCATCCATAGTTCTTCAGGGACTCTGTCTATCAGATCTAATCCCTTGAATCCATTTCTCACTTCCACTGTATAATTGTACGTGATTTGATTTCGATCATAACTGAATGGTCTAGTGGTTTTCCCTACTTTCTTCAATTTAAGTCTGAATTTGGCAACATCTGCCAGAGGTCTCGGAGAAGGCAATGGCACCCCACTCCAGTACTCTTGCCTGGAAAATCCCATGGACGGAGGAGCCTGAAAGGCTGCAGTCCATGGGGTCGCTGAGAGTCAGACACAACTGAGCGACTTCACTTTCATGTTTCACTTCATGCACTGGAGAAGGAAATGGCAACCCACTCCAGTGTTCTTGCCTGAAGAATACCAGGGACTGGGGAGCCTGGTGGGCTGCCGTCTATGGGGTCGCACAGAGTCGGACACTACTGAAGTGACTTAGCAGCAGCCAGAGGTCTGAACAAAAACACCTCTCCCTTTTGCCTTTACAATCCTTTAAACCTTAAAAACCCTTCATTAAGTTTGCAGAAGTGTGTGTGTGTGTGTGTGTGTGTGTGTGTGTGTGTGTGTGTGTGTTGGGAGGAAAGGAAAGTCTACATAGAAAGATTACTATTCACACATATTAGGGACCCATGAGCTTTTCTCTCTCCTTTCCCAATCAAGAGCTTCGGACCTCAAGAGAAAATGGACCCTATGATTCAGGAAACAGCTCTCATTTCCAGGCTGAAATGGAAAGAGGCAGAAAGGGTGCTGAGTGAGACCCACTCTGATTCAAAAAAACTATCTATGTCTGGAGCCCTGCCTCAGTTGAAAGGAGAGGATGGAAGAGGACTCCTGACCCCAGAGAAGAATCTGAGTTATGTCTCAGCAACTGAACAAACATTTACACTTGTCACCAAAAATAAGACTGAAAACTAAACTTGAGAATTCTGGGGAGAGAGAAAAGAGAGAGAATCCTGTCTTTTCTTGTTTTCCAAGGGAGAAATCTGAGATTGGGACCAGCTCAGCCCCTGGCCAATGCAGAAGATGTAAAAGCAATAAGTATTTTGTACTGATTAAGTTAAATTCAAACTAGGATCCTGTTTTTCAGAGAACTATGTATAAGAGGGCTGGAGGAAAAGAAAGAGTAAAGCAAAACATTTTTCCAGTTTCCACAACCCTTTGACTTAGAGACAGTATTCAAAGAGAGGAATTTTAAAAAAAAAACAAAGTTTTTTCTCTAGTAAAACAGAGGGAGTTTTTCATAAAGGGAGGATTCTGGAAGACACTCTGATTATTTTTGGTAGATTTATTTAACACACTTTTGAATTTTTTTTTTAAATAGGATGTTGAAGAACCCAAAGCAAGGACTAATATTGAGCACTAACTGGATGCTTTTCTTTCTTTTGTTTTGTGTCTGTCTCTCTGTTCTTCATCATTACATTCTAGGGATAAGCACAAGCTCTTTTTCTTTTTTCTACTCAAGGTAGGAAAACTCAGGTAAAGTCTACTGAACTCTGGTCCAAACACCCAAATAAAAACCAGGGGGAAAAAAAAATCAGCCCTCCAGATCTCTGGTACTCTGTGAAGGAGAAGTCCTGTTTGGGATTGTTTGCTTGTTTCACTTTCTCTTAATTTTGCTTTCCCACTGAGTGCATAGCCACATGCCACCCAACATGGAGAAATGACTCATAACTTGCCTCCTTCCTTTTCATTTCTATCCTGGGGATTCTGTAGAGATGGATTAGAGAAAAGTGAGTAAAAGGCCCTCTTTCTTTTCACCTCTATGCAGACAACTTTTCCTCAAAACTTCATTTTATACCACTTAACAGTCAAAACATAAATTCCAAAGAGAGAAGAGAAAGAGAACCTTCCCACGCAGGTAACAATACTTGTCTCCCCAGATTGCTTTCTCTGACTGTTGCAGCCACGTGTGCAGAACTGTGTACAAGGTCTGTTTGGTTGTAGTTCGGAGGCACAAGTAACTATGCTTGTTTATAGATAGGTCTGTGAACGTGTGAGAGAAGTTGGCATGTCTCTTTGGGAATGTGTCAAGGTGTGGATTTCAACGGGGTTTGAAATGCGTGGCAAGGCAAGCATGCAAACCCTTTCAAAGGTGTCTTTGCAATCCCCATCCAATGCACCCAAATCACTGAATTTGAATTGCTGAATACAGACCCCCTGCAGGATTAGGAACTTGCCTCACCCCACCCATCCTTCAGAGAAGGCGTGGCCTTCCTGCCTTCCTCTAACTCAGGGTAGTGTCCCTCCTGCCAGGCCCCAAAGGTGGGGATTGAAAACTGAGTTCTGAAAAATGTCTGAGTGAAGTAGAGAGACAGTGGAGTAACTGGAAGTGGTGGAGGGTGGGAAGCTCGGGGCTCTAGAAGATCGTGGGACAGCTCTTTCTGCCAACTGCCAGCCTGTTTCTTCACACATGCCTCGGAGGCTTTTCTTCTGCACAGCTTGATGTCCAGCTTCTGCCTCTTCAGGCTCCCCAGCCCCCAAAACATTAGCTTCCAGCAAAGGCTGTGTCTGAAATGGAGAATCAGAGAACTCTGGTTAAAATTGTCAGAACCATGCCTAGGACCCTTGAACCTTTGAGTTTTTTCAGGTCACTGCTGAGGAATTCCCTCCCCCAACTCCGTTCTTCTTAGGGGGCCCTTGATCTAGAAATCTAACCCCAGAGAAGAACTCCAGGGACTGGAGGTGATTTTTTCTTTTCCATGACATTTTCCGCTTCCTTTTTCTTGCTTTAAGTTAGGTGACCAGGATCCGCATGTGTAGGGCTACAGTGGGAGTAAGCAAGAAGATGTCATTAATGCCCAACAATTTCCAACAATGGTAACTAACCATACCAGAATGGATGATCTTCCCAAGAGTTCTGAGAAACTTCCAGTAGATAACCATTATCACCCTTGACTTCCGTTAAGCATTAAAAGTAATGCTCCCCTCAATGTTCTCTTTCAGACCCAAACAAACCTAAGCACTCCCGTGTGTGATTTCACTTTATTGGGCCTAGAAGGGGAGGACATCCCAAACATTTTCAGAAAAGGAAACCTTGGTCCATTGGTGTATAAAGGACACCGCACTCTGTGGAGTTGAGTTGAGTGATGCAGAAGAGAAAGGAAGGCTTGTCCACAGCGGAACCACCTGCCTAGATCTCCCTACAGAAGGACAGTTTCTTTATTTTCTATCAACATTTCTACCAATCTAAACATCCAGCTGGGCCTTCAAACCCTTGACATTTCTAAAATTGAGTCTTTTCTTGAGTTTACACTTGCTACAGTAAAGGAAGCCCAAACAAAACAAACAAACAAAAACTCTATGGGTGAGCCCTGGGAGCACACTTGTTCTGGAGCTGCAAAGGGAACTCTGTCATTAGCCTGAGATAAATACCTTTAATGAATGAACGGAAGTCAAAGAAGAAAATGCCTCCTAGGTCCCCATCCATCTGTCGCCCTACTTTCATTATTTTCGTATGAATCCATTGATCATGGTAACGCTCTTGGACTAATTAAACGTCTGAAATGACATCATTTCAGAACACCATTTTGGTGAGTGATCGACTTCTAGACAAGAGGAATTTGCTTCAATATTCACTTGTCCAGCAAATATTTACTGAGCATCTACTATGTTCCCGGCATTGTTGAAGGCACTAGAAATGCAGCAATGAGCAAAACCGAAATCTCAGCTTTCATGCATCTTACACTCTAAACAGGAAGTTAGAGGCTATTTTCATATGTGGATGCTGATAACATGCATGTCACTTCTTTATTGTCTTGGGGCTTTTAGTATCTCTGGAAAGAGAGTCCAAGCTATTACAAGTTTACCAAATTTTTCTACCATTAGATGTAGTTCAATGACACTAATAACATGGCCCTTTGCAGTCCTGGATCATGTCCCCAACCTGACAGTCCCATTTTAGCCAATCTCCATACACCCCTTCCCCAAAAAGACAATCATTTGCTGAGTCGCCTCTCCTCTGGGAGGCCCAGGCACTGGTCCAGCAAGAGTGGAGAGACCAGGGCATGACCCCACGACCGGGACCCTTCCCCCGCCCTCTGGCCTCCCCTGGACAGGCAGCTCCTCTGGGGCTGGGGGGTGGGGGGCTGCAAGCCATTCAGGGCTGAACTCTCCATGAACCAGGAAGGGAAGGGGGTGGGGGCTGCCGAGCAGAGCCAGCAGGAGCTGGCTGGGGAGGCCAGGCTTCTGGGCAAACCTCTCTGGCTGAGTAAATACTGAGCTGCCTCATCTCCAAGGTGGGGGTTGAAACAGAGCTGTCAGGCCAGAGTAAACTGAAGGGAGCTTTGGGGCCTCTGAGGAACAGAAAGCACATGTTTTGTGGGGCTCCCTCCCTCCTAAGTTCTCCCTCCAGGTAGAAAGGGCTATAGGGCTCAGAATTGTCTAGACCCAGGCCACTGATCTTGAGAGCTGGAGGAAACTGACTGGAGTGGGTGGGGGAGAAAGTCATCTTAATTAGCTCTAACTAAGCCTGTAGGCTATATACATACAACATGATGCTCTCCCCACCCCTCCCTACCACCCCCTATCCCAGACCAAGTTTAACATTCTTTCCCACTTACGTCTTCTATTATCAGAAGGAAGGATGAGTAAAGCTGAAGTGAGATAATGCAACTTATATTAAAGACTGGGAAAGCAGGCACAGAGAGGTTAAGTGACTGATTCAAGGACGCCCTTGGTCGAGGAAGCTCTGGTCTCCTGACTTCCTACAATGTTTTTTCTTCTCTGTAGCACCTGATTTACTTATTTCCCAATGAAGAGAATGACAGTGGCCAAGAGGTCCTACTTTGAATGGAAGTCAACAGCTGCTTGAGCCATTCTGTTCTCCCAGGAATGGACATTAAATATTTTGCATCTCCAACTCCTGTTCTATGAAACTGCAAAAGATGAAGCATCTGGAATATTGTGGTTGAGTCATATAAAAGAGGGCATGCAAGGAAGTTCATAGAGCTAGGACCAAACCATCACAAAATAAAATCTGGCACAATTGCAGGGGCTGCCAAAGTCATGGACAACAGTGAGAATGTGCTCCCAGAATTATACAATGAGACTGTCTGGCCCAAAGTATGTCTCATTCTGTTGCTGCACTTGCTATGAACTAGTATTCTGTGGGGCTACCCTGAACATTTTCATTCATAACTGTTTTACTTCCCAGCAGCAAATTCCATGGTTATGGTACCACATGAGTCTGCAGGTACGGTGCTGGAGGATGAAGGTTAGAGAATGTCTGCTTCTAGAATACCAAGGCCAAGCACACCTCAATAAAAAATGTCTTATATGAATACCTAAAATAGAAAACCTCTACTGTACACTGCCAGGCAGTGTTATCTAAGCATGTCTCTTGTATCTCACTTATTCAACTTCCCTCATTTTACATCTGAAGAAACAGAAGCACAGAGAAACTGATTAACTGGCATAAATTCACTCACCCAGCCGATAAGAGAACCACACTAAAACTAAGGGGAACCACACTGAAAACTAAGCTTCACAGAGCCCTTGCCCTCCACTACTCTAAATTAGGAACTCAACGTGTCTGCCTTCAGGACTTCCGACTCACTTTCCCAGTAGAGAAGGGAGAGACAGTGCTGGAGGCCCAGGACAACTCTCCTCTTCTGCCGGTGAGTGGGCTGAGAGCTGGAGGAAAGGGTCTCGACCAGACCCACCTGAGTGTTCTCAGCGCTCAGAAGGGAATCCCCTCTACCTGTCCTTAGCTCGAGAACCTGTCCCTAGTCTCATCCACCATTCAGGGATCAGACAAGACATGAGTGTGAGAAGTGAAAATGTGTGTGTACCCCAAAGGGTCAAGATGTACCCTGGAATTGATTAGGGATATGTTCCCTTTAATAATTATAGGTGTTATCATGGCTCACATTTATTTATTAGGGACTGCTCCTTAGTATTTTATACATATAAACCTATTTATTAATATCAACCCTATGAAATAGATGCCCATCTTGGAGAAAATTAAACTGGGCAACCTGCCCAAAGCCACAAGGCTGTGAGAAGCAGGGCCCACCATGTAGCCTCACTCCACCCTACCCTCTGAAGGATTTGAACCCACGTATCTTGGCCTTCCTCTCAGGTTCATCTGGATCTCTGTGCTCTTATCATCAGGAGATGCCCCTAGCCTCCCCACCTCCTCCACGCCCCATCCCACCAACTCCCCTCCAGCAGCCCAGTGGTATTGGTGCAAGGAATATTCATAACAAAGACATCCACGTTAAAAGTAAGGCCTTTTTAAATCTCTTTTTCTTGTCTCTCTCATCCAGATCAAAGGGCCTCACATTGGAAGAACAAACGCTGAAGAAAAAAAGCAAATGAAAGAGGAAAAGTTCACACTTAGGGCTGAGAAACAGATGGTGCAGAGGGTTGGGTGGAGCGGAGGCTACATGGTGGGGGAGGGGCCGGGAGCTACTCCTCAGAAACCTTGACAAACTTTCAACCTGAGAAGAACTTTCCCCCCATGAAGAATCAAGGGGGGGGGGGGTTATCTTTATTTCAAGAGTTTTCTTTTCAAAACAGGAGACTTTTTGGAGATCTTGTAAATGGAGGTGTTGGAATGGAGGCCTTTAAATTTTGCAGAAAATGTGTTTTCAGATTTCCTGGTAAATAGAATTCCCTTTGCCCCCTCAATGGCTGTGAAAAAAACCACCTATCTGAAAGGCATGGTGGAGACTATGAAGGAAGCAGCGTGTCATCTATTCTGGAAAGTTTAACAATGTGTTTTTGCTTGTTTGATTGTTTTTGTACCAACCACTCCTTTGTCATTTTAGATAGGAAAATATAGTGACCTTTTGTTTCTGCAATAAATATCTTCCGTGTGGATCAGTCTGAGGCCTCAGATAAGTAGGATTTGGGGAGAGTACAAAGCAGGAAAGGAGTTAGGATCAAAGAGGATGGGGGGCGCTCGGATGTATTGTGGATTCTTTTGAGCAAGCCTGTTAACAGAGAATTTTGCCCCTCAACCCTCCATGGGGTGGGGGGATCAAATGGTTCCTTCTGCTGGCCAAAAACCCAATAGATCAACCTCCCCTAGGCCCTGTGAGCCCCAGTCTGAGGTCCAGGGTCATCATCCTTTGGGTCCTGCTCTAACAAAAGGTCCTTCCTCCTCCTTGATTTTCTGCCCAGTGGCCCAAAGTTTACAGGATCCAGAAATACCCCAACCAGAAGGCTCTATCAGCTGACATCGAATGGCTGCAAGCAAAGGGAGTTTTGTTTCCATAGACACTGCTCTGTGCCCTCTGTCAAGGTGACCCCTTTGGGGAAACTGACCTTGGTGGCAATTTCAATTAAATGCAGAAAAGCAAATATATATATATATATATATATATTTTTTTTTTTTTTTTTAACACAGAGGGCAAAGCATCAGCTTCTGGGAAATATGAGCTTCCTCTTCCAAACCACTTGTCTTCTTCTCCAGCTGGACTGTGCAATTATTGATAACTTGGCCTCTCCTATAACAGCACCAATTTCATTAGGAAGCAAATGCTCGGCGTTTCTTGCACACACTGCTAGTCTTTTTCGCTCCTTGTCTTCCTTCGAAAGGTCGAGAGATCAATAGATGGAGTGGACAAGATGCCCCCTTGTTCCTGCTGCCCGCTCCCAGCTGTCCTGGTCCAAGGCACTGGGGCTCCCGGGCTCCCCGGAATCAATAAACCGGGCGGGAAGCCGCAGATCCGCGTTCTCTGGACTGCACTTCAGGGCGGGAAAGCTGACGGTTTGCTACCGTCTCGGCGCTGCCCGACCCTGGCCCCCTTCCTTGCCCCCGTCTCCGGCGACCAAAGGGGACCTGTGGTCAGTGGGACCCGCAGGGAGACAATTGCTACCCGCGTGGGCGCGGTGTCGGCTTGTTTGGAAAGCCTCGGGGCGCTTCGAGGTAAAAAGGTCATCGCGGGACTGCGGTTTACCTCCTCCACCCACCCCAGGCCCTCAGGGCTCCAACCTGCCGCTGTCTCCCCCGCACCGCACCGACCCCTCGGCCCTTTCTCCGCGCCTCCCGCGCCGTCCAGCGCTGGAGACCCGGGTGGTCTCTGTCAGCCGGATGGACCGCACTTCGGAGGCAGCGGGTACGGCCGGAGTCTCCCAGCCGCGCCGGCTCCCGGGCGCCGATGTCCCGGTTGGGTGGAAAGGCGCCGGCCTGGGGGCGGGAGTGGAAGGGTTAACCTGTGTGCCAGTCTGGTTTGTCGGGCGACGCACCCTCTGACTTTCTCTAAGCTAGAATCGGCGGGAACGGGACAGTACATAGTCTTCCCAGCAAATATTTACTGAGGCCCACTCTATGCCAAGCCTCGCTCTGGATATGGGAGAGGGAAGAGGGGGAAGGGGAAGAGGGGCCCTTCCCTTCCCCTTTCCCCAACTTCCTCCTCTTTGCACACCCTTTTCTGTTCTCTCCAAACAGATCCACTATTCTTTTCCTGCCTTTCTCCTCCCTGGAAGGTCTCCAAACTGTTTCCTCCCCGCCGCCTTTTCCCTCCAGGTCTTCCCACGTTCCTCCAATGACCGGAGGGCTGACGGCTGTCAGATTAGGAAACCTAGGGCCCGGTTCTGCTTAGGCCCCACCCAGTAAGTCCTTCTCTTTACCCAACTGAGATCATAAAGCTCAGATGCTTCCAACTCAACCAACTTGCATCTACTCTTTCCTCATTTCTCCACCCCAGCGCTCTTGGAGAGAGCCTCCTTTACCCCTAGACAGAGGAGCAGAAGAGGCGGGAGGAGGGGAAAACAGAATTTATTGAAATGAGGTAGCTGGAGGTACAGAGAGAACCCGGTTGCTTGGGGCTCAGGTTTCCAGAAAGAGTGGTGTCTCCACTGTCCCAAGGTTCAGAGAAATGCTTGATGCTGGTCGGAGCTCTCCCTGCACCTGGGCCTCCCTGGGCTGCACCAGGGGTGGGGGTGGAGATGAGGAAGAAGGTCCTGGCTTTTCCAGGAGGCAATAAATAGGGGAGGAACTAGTTGGGGCGAGCCTGCGCCTTCCTGGTAGAGGCTTGCTGGGGTCCAGCCTCAAACAACATTCCAGAAGTCTCTGAAGTACCAAGTTCCAAAACATTTTGGTAGCTTCGAGATGAAGTCGCGGGTGGGGGGTGGAGGGGGGGACAGGTCTCAGAAAACAACCTCTGGAGGCCGCTAGTGCAATACAAATGTGCCAGGAGGGGGTTAATAGGGTTCGATGGGGGTGGTGGGGGGAGCTTTTTGGTCTGTCACAAGGCAGCTGGTGCTATTGTAAGGTCTGTGGCAACTAGAGAGATTAAGCCTTGGTCATACGCCAGCACCCAAATACCTCCCACACAGGAAACCTTCTCTCTGTCCCGGGCCTAGAAGGGGGAGTTAGGATAAGAGTGCAGGAGAGGAGAGTCCTCGAAGCTCAAAGGCACTGGACTGAACAAATGGAAGTTGGAAGGGAAAAGAGAACCCGGGAGGTTGGGACTTGCTCCCACCCTACCCGAGGGCTGATCCCCAGATTAGAGGCAGAGGGAAGCCCTTCCCTCACATTAGACAGGTTGGGTCTCCCGTGCCTCTGGTCCGGTAGGGTCCCCAGCCATCAGCACCCTGCCCAGACTGGAGGAAAGCAGTCCCCCATTCCTCCCAAAGGCAGCTCTGAACTGGCGCCCCAGGCTAAATAGTCGAGCTGAGGCTGAGATTAGGGAGAACAGAGGAGAGAGCTGGACAGGACTCCTTGGTGCTCTGGTGCCGAGGAGTCCCGGGTGGGAGGTTTAGTTCAGGAGGTGACAGAGCTGGGCGAAGCTTCCGGGGAGGTGCACGTGGACTGGTCGGAGGCGTCTCCAGTCGCCTCCTTGGGACAGCCTGGAGGGGCTGGGGGCACCCGGCCTCCCTCCCGCTCCCGCTTCTTCTGCTTCATGCGCCGGTTCTGGAACCATATCTTGACCTGTGTCTCATTGAGCTCCAGGGTGGCAGCGATCTCCACCCTCCGGGCCCGGCTCAGGTACTTGTTGAAATGAAACTCCTTCTCCAGTTCGGTCAGCTGCCGAGTGGTGAAGTTGGTGCGGAGGCCACCTGGCGCGCCCAGGCCCAGCTCGGACACCTTCGCTAGGGGCGGGGCAAGAGAAGGGCCACGTCAGTTCTCTCCTCTTTCTCCTTCCCCTCCCCACCGCCCCCCTGCCCCGGCAGCTCTGCACCCCCAGTCACCATTCTATCCAGCTTCAGCTCTCAAAGTTTCCATGGATCACCAGGCACCCCTCCAGGCAACCTGGAGCAGCCCCCCACACTTCCACCCCCCAGCTCCCCCTCCTCTGAACACCAGGTCCTAGGCCTGCACTGAGCACACAGATCGAAGTAGAGGTGTGTCTGGAGACTTACTCTTAAGGATAACTGGGCACTCACTGGGTGGAGAGACCCCACCTGACCTGAGACTGAGCACAGTGCTCTTACCTGCCTCTACCCGGTGGTGCAGACAGGAACCCCGCCCAGGACACCTCAGTGCAAAAGCAGCAGAGCCGCTCTGAGCCCCCAGAGAGGGGGTGGCCATGTCTGAGCCCTACCTGTCTTGGGTGGGTTCCTCTTAACCTTCATCCAGTCGAAGGTCTGGGCTGTAGGGGTGCTCGTTTCTGACGCGCAGGCCGATTCCTTGTCCTCGGAGAGGAGATCAGCACAGGCCGGTGCAAAGCTCCCTGTCTGCTCGTTCCCATAATGGGGCTGCGGTGGAGGGTAGGGCCCTGGGCCCACTCCAGCGGTTCCATAGCCATCCGAGGACAAGGCCCCTAGCTGGGCCCCGTAACTTGTAGGATGAAAATAGCCTCCATCTCCTTCCAGCTGGCCCAGAGGGTAGTACTGAGAAGACCCGTAGCTGGCACTGCAGGCAGCCGGGGAGTACCCCGAGGCCGCAGAGCTGGGGAAGGGCACCCCTAATGCCGAGGGTGGCTGTTGGGCCAGATAGCCTGAGTTGTGCTGCAGTGCAGAGCTGGGCAGCCCCCCACCATAGCGGGTCTCGCCTGCATAGCTGTCAACAGCAGAAGCCGAGCTCGGGGGGAAGGAGGTAGGGGCGCTGTGGGCGCTGTAGGCGCTGGGTCCCCGGTTACAGAGTGGGTACTCTAAGAAGGAGTTCATCCTATTATAGTCCATGCGTGGAGGCCGCAGGAGGGTCGGCCCGTTTGGGGGAGACACCCTCTTGCCCTACAACCTTTCGGCAGTATGTCACAGCACCGAAGCTTGCATCCATGGCCTAACCCAGCTCGCCTGGGCCAGCGCTCCCCCAGGAAGGGGGTAGGGAGTGGGGGTGGAAGGGTGCATGTGATCTCTCTCAGGCCAATGGGCGCAGCGGGCCACAGTTTGGCAGCCCCAGCGCCCATCCATCACCCCCCAAGCATTAGCATGACAAAGACACTTCAATCACCCGCAGCCCATCCATCTGAGGGCGACATGGAAGCGTCAAAAACATCTTTCTTCAAAGACTTTTGGAAAGAAGGGACCAGAGGGAGAGGGGGCAAAAGTTAGAGGAATATTCAAGACTTTCCTCCCCTCTCAGTCCCCAAGGCCTTCAATAGGCTCCTAGGTTATTAGATTTGGACAAATTCAACCCAGCTGCCCTTCATTCTTCCCACCACCGCCCCCCTCACCTCACAAAGGAGCAACCCCCTCCCCAAGTCTGTAGACCAGGAGATGGGGAATCCAGCCTCCTTTGCCCAGAACTCCCACTCTGAGTTTCTTTCTCCTAATTTGGGGTGATGGGCTAGAACAGCCAAGTGAGGTATGTTGTCTTGGGCCAAATGGATGACTGTGAAGGAAGAGGGTGCAAAAACACCTAATGGTGTGAGGCAGGGCCTAGAATCTAGAGAAAGAATTCATTAAGTGAGGGGTGGGAAACTGGCATTTCAAGGAGCAAGACAAGATGACAGAACTGCGGAGAAGAGGATGAGAAATGCCCCATTCCCCTCTCCACCTCTCCACATAACCACTCTCTCCTCATTCACACATCCATTTCTCTCCCTCAGCTTCTTTTTATATTCTCTCTGTCTCAATCCATCTCTCTGTTCCTCCATCTCTCTCCATATTTATATTCCTTCCCTACCTATCCATCAACGCATCTCTCCGGATGTATTTATCCTCTCTCTAGCCATCCATAGCTGTAGCTGGCTCGCTCACTCAGACTCAAATAACTCCCTGTGTCTCTCCAGAGAGCCACAATGAGCACAGAGCTAGGTGATGTTTACTTACAGGTGAAGACGAGGGAATTTTTATTCTTTTCCTGAAATGCTTTAAACTAGTGTAGTGCATTCTTCTGGTTCCTTCCTGCCCCACACCCTCTCCCCCAAAATCCCAAGCCTCAAATCCGTAAATTCAATAGCAGTTATATCTTAAAGATTACTCAAGTTTCCAGTGAATTTTCTAGAATAGATCAAAGGACTTTGCTTAGAGAATGGGAGCTTCTGAGTGGCGAGTGGCGGGTCTTGAGGCTCAGGAGGGGAGTCTCACCCCTTTCTGCTGGGTGTGTCTGTTGGGTTATGGTTGGGGGAGGGGAGGGGAACAGGAAGTGCCTCCTTCACTCCGTTCAGACTGAGATGGAACTAGAGGGAAGCTCTTAGGTAGAGCCCATTGATTCCCCTCCTCCAGACTCTGGGGACAAGAGCTTGGCGCAATCTAACACCCACGCTCATTTGTAATCTGTCAGGGTGTCTGCCTGGCTGAGCCCTGGGGCCGGGGCTAGGGCAAGTCCAGGAGGGCAAGAGTTCAGAGGAGGATCTCTGTAAACAACTGAGCTAAGGGGAGGAAGGGAAAGCAGGTGGGACAGGCCCAGAGAGGACCCTCAAAACTTCTCAGGTTTCCCCACCCCAGAAAGGGCAGGGCGAGTCCTCATCTCTCTGCAGGAGGCCCAAAGTTGTCTCTCTCCATCTCTGTGTCACTGCTCCCTTTTTCTGTTTGGCAGTTCCCTTGCTTTGCCTGCTCTCTTCTACTTTCTGTCTCTATCACCAGACTCACACTGCCTTTCTCTTTTCTTAATAACTGTGAGCCTTACTTAACCCCCAACTATGAAAAAGCTTAAAGCATTTCACAGGACCCCTGCTTCCCTCCCTCTGCTTCAGAGGAGCAGGACAAGTTGTGGGGAGGGACCAGCTGGCAACTCTTTTAAGAGAGATGCAGTGGGGGAGGGTGAGAGACTGTTCAGTGCCAAGTGATGAGGATGGACAAAGGAAAGAAGGGTTGAGGTGGGAGGTGGAAGTTGGAGGGGGCAGGCAGTGGCTGCAGAAGGATTGACGAGAAAAGTATTGAGGTGAGAGCAAGCATATTTCTGTTGCCCTTTTTGGGTTGGTAGATGCTCCCAACTGTTTCCTCTCACTTTAAGATGTCCTCCACAGAGGCCTTTGGAAAAGAGGGAAGTAGGGAACCAGGGTTTCCCTTCAAACCTCACATCTGAGCTAGGCCTTTATCTGACCTGGCTGCCCTTCTTCTGGGAGACTTGAGACTCCACTTTCCACATTTCCCTCCCAGGGAGAACCTCCTCACCTCATCCCTCGCTCTTCTAATCAAGGAAACAATTTGAGGTCTAAAAGAGGAAGTAAATTCCAAATCAGATTGATAAAAGAGTAGAAATCATTCTGGGAGTTGGGGAAATGCAGTCGCCCTAGTTAATAGCTGAAGTCACCAATAGTCTATTATAAATACAGAAGGAAAGGGGTGGAGCAAAAGTGCCTCAAATTGTACTATCAAGTGCAGTAATTGTTTAAGCCTCAGCTTCCCAATTCATCCCTGAACCTTGCTACCTTCTCCTGTGTAGCAGAAAGAGGAGAACTTTCCAGATTTCCTGCTGGCTTCCCTGGTGGCTCAGCAGTAAAGAATCCTCTTGCAGTGCAGAAGACATGGGTTCAATCCCTGAGTCTGGAAGATCCCATGGAGGAGGAAATGGCAGCATTCTTGTCTGGGAAATCCTATGGACTGAGCCTGGTGGGCTACAATCTACGGGGTTGCAAAGTCAGACATGACTGAGCAACTAAACAACAACTCCCAACCCCAGCAGAAAGGACTGAGAGAAAAGGCAACGTGGGTTCTTAGGTTCCCAGTCTCTTCCTCCTTAAAAGAAACCTCACTGGCCTCTGGCTTGAGGAGAAAATCTATGGAGCCTGGATTCCTTGTTAAACCCACAGCTGAGGGCAACCAAAACAAAGTAATCCCCATCTGAAGTAGCCTGTGGCCTATAGGATTATCTGGTTGGCCAGATTAAATTCACCAGAGATGGTCTGTGTAGACTCAACACCAAAGTTAAAAATGGTTGATTTCCTCTTTTTATAACCTATTTAGACATATAGGTGAGCAAGGAGAACACAGGAATATTTAGAACTGATATGATCTTTGAGAGATGCTGGTCTCTATGCCACAAAGACAAGACCATTCAAACCAGAATAGGGATGTGTTAGTAGTTTATACCTGATTCTGGACCTTTCAGTGGAGGAAGCTGCTTTAGGTGAAGGTTGGCAGAAGCAATCGGAACAGATCTTTCATTAAGTCCTTAAGTGCCTCTCTGCCTGCTCTCCCAGCCCAGATCTTAAAGGCCAAAGCCCAAGATCAAAGATTGGAACTTAAGAATTAAAAGGATATTTGGGGTTATAATTTTTTTCTCTATAAGAAATGATTTCTTGTTGCTGATTTTGGGGAGGATGCAATCTGAATTTAGGGGTGTGTTTTATTGCAAGCTCATTAAAATGTCACATGTCTGGTTGAGAACCATAGACTGTGGATGGTGCATATTGTAATGGGAAGACTATTAGTTTTGGGCCTAGAAAACTTGGATTCAAATCCTTCCTTAACCATTTCTTAGCATTATAATCCTGGACAAGTTCCCTGGTTTCTCTGAATCTCAGCCTCAGAGAAGAAGCATGGGTTTAATACTACTTACCTCCCTACATTGTTAGTAGGATTAAAGCAAACAAGAAAACATAAACCATAGAGAACTCTGTAAGTGTATGATATTAACATATACATGCACATTCTGAAATACTATGAGCAGTCTTCTGTTTTTAATATAACTGACATATTAAAATATGGAAATATGTGATGGGAAAATAGCAGATGTGCTATATTTTTATATACCATATCACATATATTATGTAATATGTACTTTATCATATGCACATTTCATTGAAAATTCAGAAGGCTGCCTCTGTTTAGGCAAAGAATTTTCTTCTAAACTGAAGAGGTGCTTTTTTTAAAGTAAAGCCTAGTATTATATAATCTATAACAAACCCTAACCTCACCTAATATAACTCTAATATTTTATAATATATTAAAACTGCAGCAGAAAGATTTGAGATTGGGCATTAACAAGAACTCCCTGACTTTCCCAATTTGGGAGAAAACTGTCCTTGTCAGGGTTGAGGGTTGAACCTGACTTCTGTGATGTCAGAACAGGATGTAAACCTCTATCTGGAAGGAAAAGTAAGTCAGAGAGTTGGGATCTTGCTAAAAGGAAAGATTAGAGTGATATGAAGAGTTGCACTTATTATTAACTTATTATTAAGTTGCTACTTAATTGGGCTTATCCAGGTATAGTGGTTGTGGCCAAAATATCCACATTGGAAACTTTATTGAACACTGATTGAGCTGAATTTGTATCCAAATGACTGTCCAGACTGTGATTTTTCTGTGGTGGTTGGGAATTAGAGATGGTTTTGTGTGTTAGCCACACAGTCACGTCCAACTCTTTGTAACCCCATGGACTGCAGCCCACTCGGCTCCTCTGTTCATGGGATTTCCCAGGCAAGAATACTGGAGTGGGTTGCCATTTCCTTCTCCAGGGGATCTTCCCAAACCCGTAATCAAACCCAGGTCTCCTGCATCGTAGGCGGATTCTTTACCATCTGAGCCACCAGGGAAGTCCAGAGGTTTTAGGAAGGCACTTTTACTGCTAACTCTCTCCTCAGAGGAGGAAGCAGTTTGTTATATCTCCTTCAGGCACCAAATATCTGCTTCTGAGTAGGAAGAAGGATGGGGGTGGGGAGCAGGAGGGCAGAGCTGGGCTGGAAAGGTCAGTGGAGGATTTGGGCCACATTAGCTGCAACAGGTGGAGAGACTGATGTAGGGCCCAAGAGTCTACTTTCTGCAAACCGAGGACATGTATTCAATAGAGCATATTTCAGGAGGATGTACAGTGGGACCATTGAGTGTTTGTCAGAGACTTGAAAGAAAGGTGGGGAGAAGGTTCAGCAGAGCTATTTAGGGAGACCCATAACTTGTACCTATGTTCTAATGCCCTAGCAACCAGATAAACACTGACCAAAGGGGATTTTTAAAGTCTAGTACACTGGGAACTCCTGGCAGCCCAGTGGTTAGGACTCAGTGTTTCCACTGCAGGGGCCACAGGTTCCATCCCTGGTCCAGGAACTAAGATCCCACATGCTCAGTGTGACCAAAATGTATGTGTGCCCAGTCATAGCCAACTCTTTGCGACCTCATGGACTACAGCCTGCCAGGCTACTCTGTCCATGAAATTTTCCAGGCAAGAATACTGGAGTGGGTTGCCATTTCCTACTCCAGGGGATCTTCCCGACCCAGGGATTGAATCCGTGTCTTCTGCGTCTCCTGCACTGGCAGGCAGATTCTTTACCACTGCACCACCTAGGAAGCCCTTAAATAAATAAATAAACATTAAAAAAAAATGAAATCTAGTACATCATTGCAAAGAAGTTTGGTGCCTCTTTTTTTATAAAATGTCCCACTTCTTAATACTCATATTCATTGAATACCTGGCGCCTGGCACACAGCACTACAGCTAATTACATACTTGTTGAAAAGGTTTCTCGGCCTGCTCACTTAATTAATGCTTGGGGCATGATTGTTGGTGTAAATAGGCAAATTAAAATTCATTAAAATGGCTCTACCAGATACTTGGGAAGTGGGTTATCATCAGACATCAAAAGTCACCACCTCCATTTAAAAGCACCTGACACCAGGTGCTATAATAAATATTTGATACGTTGTTTGTGAAGACTAATGAATATACTTTTGGCATATACTGATGCAGAGAACATTAGAGTCATTTAGTTCTTCCATTTATTTTACAGTTGGAGAAACTGAGGTCCAGAAAGGGGAAGAGACTTACCCAGGCATAAGTTTTTCAAAAGTGTAATGACTCAGGATTAGAGTGATTGCAAATAATTTCTCAATCTAATGGTCTTTTGCTTTCACCATAATATTAATGGGCCATTCTTCTTAAAAAATGACTCACCAAGAGTAGGGCAGACTGACCAGCAGCTTTCAGGACAGCACTGAAGCCTTCCCACTCCAACCACAGCCAATTTATAACCAGTCTGTCCTACAGACCACTTAAGAGGAGCCATACCACATCAGGATGGGATAACTGAGTGCAGCCACCTGGCACTGCCCTCTAACCTGCCATTGACGGGGGGCAATCTGCTGCCTTGTCTAAGAACTCCCTTCTCTTTGCCTTCCTTCTCCATAGCCAGCCTGGAAAACTCAGGTTAAAAAGGATGACCCTAGAGATGAAACAAACAGAAGGAGCTAACTTAGAACACAACTTAGGCACCCTGAGTCCTGGTCCCTTACGAATTCTAAATTGCCATGCATTCCTTTGAATTTGAAATCAGGTGGAACAGAAAAAAGAAGTCATTTCTTTTTAGAAATGCCTTGCCTCTTTCTTCTTCTCTGGTGGCATCAAAGATGGTGAGTTTCATGAACAGGAGACAGGAGAAAGAAACAGAGGCTGTGTGTTGCCTGTAAAAACAGCTCTAACTCCTCTCTAATAAGCAAGGGAAATACTGGACCTTCTGATTTCCTGGATTGGTTGTTTCTCACCCCCAGGATGCAAAAAGTACCTAGATCTAAGCAGGTAGATCGAGCCTTTAGTTGGGCCCTCCCAACTCCCACTCAGTTGGGCAGGGAAGATTCAGGAATGATGCAGCCTCAGGCAGAAGCTAAAATTCAGGGCCCTTTGGGTCTCTGGTTTGGGTTGGGGAGGATTGGAAGGAGGTGACCAGATAAAGTGGGTGAAAAATTGTTAAACATGGAGGAAGGCAGGAAGCAAGGTGGCACTGTGATCCAGCAGTACTTCCCAGACTTTAGTTTGCCTGTAAGTTACTTGGGGATCAGCTAAATTGAGATTTTGATTCAGTAGATTTGGAGTGGGGCCTAAGAGTCTGCATTTCTAACTAGCCCACAGGTAGTGCTGATGCTGCTGGTCCATGGAGCAGCAAGTCTCTTAGAAAACTGGAGTCTCAGAGGCCCCTGAGTATTACAGACCAAGCCATGATTCCAGGAGGTGAATTCTCTCCAACGGAGCAGAGCCTGTATTTTTGGCATTGATGAAGTGTGCTCTCCTTTTGACCAAAGAAAGCTGAAAGGTGGGCAATTAGCAAGATCCTTCTGGTATTCTCCATCTTTGTAAACAATCTGCTATAGCTGAAAGAGCATTTTTAATTAGACCAAATTATCGTTTGTCCATAGAAATCAAAACCCCAGCTGAAATGTCTGTTTTATTTTGTTGGTGTAGAGATGGTTATGTGCTGTGATTTTAAAGAGGTTAAACACTGCCTATAGGCATATTTTATGGAGAAATAAACACACAGCCCAATGAGATGTATAGTGTGGTTTTACTATATTATATATTCACTTATTTATGGGGAAAATAAACACATAAGCCAACAAGCTGTATTATTACTTTAATATATTGAAATTATTTCATATGTATATATTTTATGAGGGAAAATAAACTAATAAGATACATGATATTATTATAATAACACATCTAATTGTTCTATATTAATTTATTTATGAAAGAAATAAGTGCAATTTAACATGGCATAAGATTATTTAATGCAGGAGATGAATTCTATATTAAGACAGTTTAAGGGATTAAATTCCAGCTGAATAAGTTGTGTGTACTGCCCATACTGAAAGACCAGATTTTAAAAAAAACATGCAGGGGTCTGTTTAGTCCTGTATGTCACGACCTGTGTTGGCTCCTGGCTTTTCCTGACAGTTGTTGCCTTTGAGTGCCTGGTACTCCAAGTCCCCATCCTGCTGGTTCAGGGGAAAGTCTGGGAGGTCCGGGAATAAACTGCTTTTCAAGAACAGCAGCATCTGCTGGGGAGGTAGCCCTGCGGTGTCTGTTTCTGAGCCCGAGAAGTATTAAATAAACCTAAGGAGGATGGATGGCTTTCCAGGGCCCTTTAAATCTCCACGTTCCCCGGAACAAACCAGGAGGCAGGTGGAAAGATCGATCCTTGCCTCCCGCTTACTGGGTTTGCAAGAAACCTGCTAAGGTGAGGTGAGGGATAGGAAATAGTGCTGAGACGGCAAATGAAGTTGTTGGCAAAGACAGGAAGGTCTGCATTTGGAGAACGCTCTAGCCGGGCATCAAATCCCAGAGCGAAGGATCAAAAGTCAGATTTGGCGAGGCAGACCCAGCCAGAAAGATCCGCCATTCACCCTCTCCCATTCCCACCCCCTCGCGGACTATCTGTCCGGCTCGCATCCTCAGCATCCATTGGGCTGATTTTTCAAACAATACAACACAAAAACAAAAAAGGAACCCGTGAGACAGGGCTCCCTGTCTTCACAGGCATCGGGATGGTCCAAAAAGGTGAAGGTGGGTACGGGGATGGTCCCGGGGCTGGCCGCGCGCATCCTGAGGCGGCTGTCATGGCGGCCACAGTCTCTTCCCTCCCCTCCCTGCCTCCCGACCCCAGCGCCATTTTGAGCATCTTCCTGGCTTCCCTGTCTCTCTCTCGCTCTTCTCGCTCCTCCTTCGCTTTATACAAGCCAAGCGCCTCCCAACGCTGCCCGGGCCTCCAGGAGCTTGTCGCCCCGCAGCTCCTCGGACGCTCCTCCCAACCCCAGGAGCCTTAGGGTGACCCGAAGAGCATTAGTGCCCGCTCCCGCTACATTTTCCACACGGCCTCCTTTCTTGTCCACTTGGGAGGCCAGTGACCATCCCTGGGTACGGGACCCTGCTTCTCAAGAAAACTCCCAACCCTACCCCACTCCTTGGCCCTGCGCATGACCCCAGACCTCGAGTTCCCCAGGCGTCCGTCCTGCGTCCTGGAAAAAACTCCTCCATTCCACTTGGGGCACTGAGGCGAGAAGCCTAGGAAGCCCTAGGCACCCTCCCAATCTAGCTGAACCTCCTCGCCTCCCATCACAACTCTGAAGCCGGTGCCTGAGATCTCTTCTTGCTCTCACTTCAGTTGGCAGCACACCCTCTTCCTCCAAGGGGCCCCTTTTGTAACACCCGGACCTACCCGGCTCAGGGCAGAGCCAGAGACAGAGAGAGGGCGGCCTGGCCTAGTGGGTGCGGGGAGGAAAGGGACTGGGTCCCAACACAAACACTATCTCGTTTCCGTATTATAAAGACATTTATTTAATCTATGAAAATAATGTACAATAAATACTTTCCCCTTTTCCTATTAGTAAAGAATTTTAATAAATAATCTACGGCTTAAAAAAAAAAAAAGACAGAGGAAAATAGGTTCCTCTAGTTCTTAAGAAAGCACACCCCCGCTCCCCAGAGTTTAATTATTCCTGAGATTTCGTTGGAAAGACTCTACCAAACGGATTTTTTTATGTGTAATTTGTAAAAGACGCCCGTGTGTCCAATATTTTAGAGAAGAAAGGAGGTGGATTAAACGCTAATTCAATAATACCTGAATTTTAGCAAAACACATAAAGAAGTCCATACGACTTGGGGAGGGGGGTCCTTGGGTTTCCCCGCAGGCTGCTGAGGGGGGCCGGGGGTCGAGAGAAGGAAGTGGGTTATTAAGGGAACTGCAGGTCGATGGCACACAGCGTGCTGGTGAAGAAGTCCAGCTCTTCCTCGGAAAAGGGAACCGGGCTGTCCAGAGAGCCCTGCAGACTAGGGGAGAGGCCTCCGGACAGCTGGAGACAGGAATCGGCGGCGAAGAAGCTGAGGTCGGGCAAGAAAGGCGAATCCTGCCGCTCCGAGAAGGCGTCTTCTGGCAACGGCTCGGGCTCCCGTCCGCCGGCCCCGCGCAGCGCGCCGCCCGGGCTCCGCGCGTCTGCGCCCTCCACGTGAGCGGCCAAAGGCCGGGGGCCCGAGGCGCCCGGAGGCCCTTGCGCGACCTCGGGCGGGAGACAACAGGCTGCTCGCGAGGCCTGCAATGCGGAGGGGCGGCCCGGGCTAGCCACAGGCTCTTCGGCTGGCTCGCCGGTGTTCCGCAGCGCGCCGGGGCAGGCTGGCTCCCCGTCGGGCGGCTCTCGGTGCTGCGTCTGCCGCTTGTGCTTCATGCGCCGGTTCTGGAACCACACTTTCACCTGCCTCTCGGTGAGGTCCAACAAGGCCGCGATCTCCACGCGGCGCGGCCGGCACAGGTACTTGTTAAAGTGGAATTCCTTCTCCAGCTCCAGCAGCTGCGTGTTGGTGTAAGCGGTGCGCAGCCTGCGCGCCCCGCCGCCGGCGGCCTCCGGCAGTCCCGGCCCATCTGCGGGGAAAGCGGGCTGGGCGTCAACGCGGGCCGTGTCCTCAGCCCAACCTCAACTCGGCTGAAATAAAAGACTATCCCATCCTCCCAAAACAATGTCAGCGGCACCCCCAACCTGCCCGCCTACCAAAGCGGCTCGCTCCCACGGCTCTTGCCTTTTTTCTCGTCCCTCTCTCTCTCCGCCAGACCCGGCCAGAGTCAGCGCGCAGCATTCAGAGAGCCGCCCACGGACCATGCAGGGGTTACGGAGCGGCTCCCCTTCGCCCCCAGAACCTCAGAGCCCCTCCCAGGTCCTCCGAGTGGATCCCTCATTTCAGCACTTTCCAACTCAGCCTGGGGAGAGGATTCATAAAGAAAGATTGTTCCTCACCTCTTCTCCTCCCTAGCCTCCAGCTCTCAAATTCCCCCTCTTCTTCTAGAGCTAGATTAAATGGGATAGAATCTTTTCCTGCCTCCAGATTCGACCCCATCCAACAATACTCCTCCACACAGCTAAATGTGAAACCTCAATCGAATCCTTTTCTCTTAGCAGAAAAAGATGCTCTTCCCCAACCAGCTTCCAAAATCTGCTGTAGGGAAAGGAAAAAACCCAAAATGCTGGCAGCGGCCAGGCCTGAACCAAAACGATCTTTTCTGCTTTCTCGTCCCTGGAATCGACGGGGGCAAGAAACCCCAACAGGCTCGACACCGTTTTCTACCTCCCCATCGCTCTTTCTCCCCCTTTTTTTCTAGCTGCCCCTCACCCAACCCCTATCACGCTTACCGACCTGCCGGCGATCCGACCCCGGAGGCCGGGACGGAGGAGGCGGCCGGGGGAGACGCGGCGGATTGGCTGGGTTTCTTGGCGGATTTCTTCTCTTTCATCCAGGGGAACTCGGGGGCCAGGGGGGCGGCGGGGAGCGGCGGCAGAGCGGGCCCATCTTCGGCTCGCTTTTGGCTCCCGGGTCTCTGAAGGGTGGAGGCGCCGGGCTGGAGGCTGGGGAAGGTTTGCTCGAAAGGAGGAGGAGGAGGAATTAATGTCGACTCCTTGATTGATGAAGTTTGAAATGTCTCCAAGACAGCGGGGAAGGAAGTCAGACACTCGGCGAGCGATGGCTGGCTGTTTATAAACCCAATCTCCCTCTCAAATTCAAAATTCATGGCTTTCAATGGTGGGGGAGGGGGCCTGCTGGGGGGGCGTCAGGAGGGAGGATCGGAAGGGCCCCCCCCCTCCTGCCCCCCCCAGGTTTGTGTGATGCAGCGATTTTGGGAGGGGCAGATTTTGTTTTCTCTTTTTTGTTTTTTTAAATTTTGGGCCTTTATAATTGTATATTGCTGATAAATACAAGCGTATGGGGACTCTCTCTATTAAACCCAGGACTCCGGCGAAATTGCAGGGAATTGATGGTCACGGGACCCGCCTTGGCCAATCACTCGTCTGGGCCTGGTAGAAAACAGAGCATTATTTGCTTTAATTGATTCAAAAACTCTAGAGGACCATGACCTGGACACCATGAGCTCCCCAGTCCTACATGCCTGCTCCCCATGCCCCGCTTTCTCCAGAAAAGCTAAAGGAACCTTTTATTCATCCCCTTCAGAGGAGGGGAGGTTCTAGAACCCAGGAAACAAGAGAACCTAAGGGAGAAGTCTTCCTCTTTTTCAAATATTTTTAATACAGTAAAGCTTTCTTTATAAGGCCAGCAGCATTCCCTGCCCCCACCCCGGAAAAAAAAGAAAGCTGAGTGAGGATCTCAATATGGGAGGAAGAGGTAGTAGAAAGAGGTTTTCCCCTTTGGGAAAGGTCTGTGTTACAATGCAATAAGGAAGAGAAGAGATTTACAATCATCAGCATCACTATACCCAACCCACCCCCCAAAAGCAACAGATAAATCTTAGAAAATCGACAAGCACTCCTAGGCTGACACAGAGGAGTGAGATAGACAGTGAGGAGCCCTTTTGGGCCTCTGGCCTGTGGAGCTGTGAAGTCTTCTCTGCCCAGCATTTGCAGCACTGCCCCTGCCCCTATGTCTACCTGCCTCCTTACCTGGAGGCATCAGCTCCTCTATGACACCCCAGCAGACAGGGTCTAAGATGCACATGCACCCTCTCAAGCCTCAAGCCTGTATCTGCATCTATATCCAGGAACAGGACCAAGGTAGCCCCCAGTTCGACTTAAAGTAACTCTCAAACCTCAGGTCAATGTATTGGAAGGGGGTACTCCCCCCCACAGGAATGCCCTTGCCCTTTTCGTCATCCCCAACAAGATAGAATTCTCTGAACATGGAGGGGGTGCAAAAATAATGATCAGAGATGATATCTCATTTCTAGCCCCTGGGGAAATTGTTGTTTTTATTTCTTTTCAGAAGTTCAAGATAGTATGAACTTTAGGGAGTGCTGTAATTTACTGGAGGGACTGACTGGGTACAAGACTCACGGCCCCAAGCAATCGTTGGAAAACTAGATCTCAAAGCAGAAAATGAAAAGTCGATCTGGGGTAAGATTTTTAAGTAAGTGGGTCAGAGGGACCGAGAGGAGATGAGGCGATCAATCTTAGCCCCCTGACAGCTCCCTCCGATGGCATCAAAGAATTTGTTTCTTTGGGAAAGCAGAGGGAACAGCCGAAATTCCCCATCCCTTTAAAAGGCCTGGAGGTGGGGGGTGTTAGCGAAAGAGAAAGGTGATTCTGGGAGAGCAGGGAAACAGATGGGAAATGGGGACAGAGGAAAGGCGCTGGGTTGGGTGGAAAGTTTTTCTGGAGAACTCCCACGACTCCGGCCTCCCCTCCCCCTCCTTGCTTGCTGCCGCGGAGCAAGGAGGAGAAGGCTGGTTAGCAGAGAAATGGCAACTACTCGGCCGGGAGCTGGAACTAGAAACTTTCTGTCAGTGTAACAGCCGCGTGGGTGGTGGTAAGTATTCATCCGTGTGGGTGGTGGGGGGGGGGGGTGTGAGTGTTTAAAAAGGACACAGAAATCTGAGGAGAAGGGTGGGGGTGGAGGAGAGCCAGGAGGAAAAAGGGGGAGCTGGACGTGGGGGCTGCAGGGACAAGGGACGGCAGGCTCTGGAGGGCTCAGATCCAAGGGAGCTGCTCTGAAAAACTGGGCAGACTAGCCTGAGACGGTTGTGTCCAGCTCGGCTCCAAAGAAAGTAATTTTTGCCACTTGGAGGTGAGGACGGGGGTGGAAGTGGGGAGTAGGCACAGAAGAGTAGTTGTCTGCAGGATGTGCAGGGAGGCCTAAGAGGGGTCTCCCTCCGGCCCCCACCTTGAGAAGCCCTGGAAGTTTTTTCACAGCCTCTCCAGCTGGCTGCAGGGTTGAGCGATTCTCTCCGCAACAACTCCGGCTGTCCCTGCAGGAAATACGGCTCTCTCTAACCCTGCTGACAGATTTTACGGCCAGATTAGAGAACAGCAGAAAACTTGGGTGTTAAAAGGGGCCAAGAGAACCTTCCTTCCCAGAGTCGCCGCTTCCCCGCCCCCTTGTTGTGTTGTGAATCCTACTGTACAGATATTTTCCCCTCGACTTTGGCTGCTTAGCTAGGGGCGGAAATCTCTAAGAGAGAAGGGAGGGGGACACCAAGCCAAGGTGGCCCTGATTTTTCTTGTTTGCAATTCCAGTTTCAAGCCAAAGCTCTGTTTTCCAAACTCAAGTTAAACTTTCTGACTTGGCCTGCCTCTCTCCTGCTAGATAAATAATCAGTCCACTCTACATCTAGAGCCAAACATGGCGCTTCATCTAGTTACATCATTCAGAAAATGTTATTCAGGGAAGAGGAAGAGAGAGAGAAAGAAAGAAAAACCCTTGAGCGTTGTTATTTGATCCCAAACTTTACACGCTCTTATGCCTTTAAATTATAGCCTGACCCAATGCTAAATTGCTTGCTGCTTGGATGAGCCTAGTCCAGTTAAAATCCTACTTGGTGGTGGTGTGGGGGATGGGGTGAAGAATTCAGGTTGCTTTTTTATTGTTATTTATTGTTGCATAAAGACTATAATTACTAACCTTGGACTGCCAGGATACAACATAAAAATGAAAATCAGCCCTGGCTTTAAGGCTGAGGGCCTGGAACGATTCTCACCGACACGCCCCCCACCCCCCCTCCACCATCTCTACCACCAAATATATGCTCCTAATTAAGCAATGCGAGAGCATCGCTTACAATTAGAATTATGCAACTCTTCAGCAAGCAGCCATCGCTTCTCTTTCAACGAATTAGCTCCATATTTCAGCTTCCCTGTCTCCTAGCTCTTATCGGCTTCAGCGACGCGGCGGTGACATTTCATCTTTGACAGACCCTCTCTATCCTCGCTCCAATGTGATAAAACTTTTATGGAACCACGACTAAGAAATGAAGTTTTCCCAAGGATCGTGGAAACAGAGCGGCACATTAGCCTGGGGACCGTTTTATGTATACTTGGATCCATAGCTTCTCCCACCCTCCTCCTCTCCCCTTACCCTGGCAGGGGAAATCAAACAGGCCTCCTCTCCCTCTGCCCTGAGTTTTATTTAGTGATTTAATTTCACTTTAGTTTTAAGGTTTGACCTGAGAAGTCTAGGCCTCAGAATTTTTTTTTTAAGATTAATCATTTTCCTTTGTTTTCATTTTAGACCCAATGGTGGTTGGGCTTCGGGTCACGTGACGACTTCTTTGTAGCTCCGGAAGAGAACTGTGAAGTTTAGGTTGAAGAAGCAGTAATGGGCCAGATTTCTGTTGTTGTTGATGGGTTGGGGGGGGTGGGGGGAGGGGGCAGCGAGGAGGCTGTGGCCAAAGCAGCAAAAAGACAAAAGGTCAATCAATGAGGAAAAACTGAGAGGCAAAGAAGCCAAACAGAAAAGACCTAGAGAGAGTCCCCTAGTCTCCCTTTGCCCCAAACTTGTTACTTAAATCTTAAGAAGTTGGCAGAATGTTCCAAGCTTGTGTGAGAAAAACCAAATAAACCTGAGACACAGATGGGCGAGGTAGGGCCCTGAGCAGGGGAGCATAAAAAGGCCAGGATAGGGTCTTCACCATTCTTCTTCCCTTGGGGAAATCTGGCAGTCAGAAGCCTGCTGCTCTGCTATCTAAATTGGACCACCAAGACAAGATAAAATTGATAACAGAAAGTTTATTCAAGAATTATATGACAGACAACCCTTTTAAGTAAGGAAAAAAAGTAAC
The DNA here is from genome assembly GCF_029407905.1 of Bubalus kerabau. Classification (NCBI taxonomy): domain Eukaryota; kingdom Metazoa; phylum Chordata; class Mammalia; order Artiodactyla; family Bovidae; genus Bubalus; species Bubalus kerabau. The sequence goes on from NC_073627.1 coordinate 26,317,488, forward strand.
TACAGAAGAACAAAGAAAGTTCCAAGAGGGAATTAACTCTAATTCTACAAATTCAGGACTATACAGTGACAATTAGGAGCTGAGTTCATGCCTTTTAGAACTAATTACAATTGTTCATAAGTACAAGTTTAACATAAATCTATAGCTTTTTTCTAGAGTACAATAACTAAAATAGCTGGTTTTACATGACAGGGAACACAACGTCCTTTATAACAATACTAAAAAAAAAAAGTACAATTTTTTCCTTTTTTCCTCATATAAATACATAATATGGTAGGGGGATAAATAATACAAAAAAAGAAAATATTTTAACAAGCTATAACCAATAAATATATATGAAAATGTTCACTAGAACACACGTTTTTTGAGCAATGCTGGACTCCTGCAGGCCCAGGCATCTCTCACAGTTGTTTTTATATCCATTAAAATGTAAACTCTAAGTGCAACAAAAGTGTCCTGCCCAGGGTTGAGCAAGGCACACAGGCCCAGCTGCAGCCCCCGCCTGGGACAGTTTGTCAAAATATACCCTGTTTTCACGTTAAGTCAAGAGAGCAACAGAAGAAAAGAAAAGTGTAGAACCTCGCTGTCACCGACTGCTTTCTATGAAGAGAGGGGGATGGACCTGGTGCTGAGATGGGAGACAGCGGAATGGGCAGACCTTTAGTCCAGCGGAATGGGCAGACCTTTAGTCCTGACAACTTGCCTGCCCTCACCTCCCAGCTTTGCCATAAAAGAAAATATATATATATATATTTATAATATAGACAGCTCTTTCAGGATCTCTCACCATCCCTGAGCCCTCTGAAGAGTGTAATTGATAGGGGTGGGGTATGTATATTAATGTCCTAGAGCAGAAAAATATGGGACTAGAAATGGAGTGCCCAATCAACCTTCTCCTATCATGGGAAGAAATCTGAGGATTCAGGAAAGTGGGAGGGGGACATGCTTTGTGCCCTTGGTTTTGAAATGTATTAAAAATTTTTTTTTAAAGGAGAATTGCCAGGAAAGAAAAATCAAGATTTGGGGGAATTAACCACATGGAAGGTAAGTTGGTTGGTTGGCTGGTGATGGCCTAGCCATCTTGTCTGTTTTTTAAAATGTGCTTCTTTGCCTGTTTCCCTATCTCCTCTTCCTCTACCCGACTCCCTAAGGTGGAATTCCAACTGGATATTGCTGGAGGCCTAGGGTTGATGGGGTCATCTCCAATCTGCTGTAGATTCCTTTCCAATGGGTTGGCAGGCAGACTAAACAAGAGCTGCAGGACTTAAAAAGCAACCTCTCAGGCCAGGGGGAGGGGAAGGAGCTCCAGGCCCTTTCTTCCCAGGAAGCCTGGCTGCCATCTCCCTGCCTCCTCTTTCAGACCTCCCGACTGCACCCAACTCCACAGCCCCCGCCCCTCCTGGGTCTTCTCCACCCCAAGACCTGCCCCTCAGCCGTCCCTCTCCCATCACAGGTGTGTTAACTTGGGCGCTTCTTGGATTCTACCCTGAGGAGGAGGCGCATGGTGAGAGGAGAGGTCTGTGTAGGTGGGGTGGGGGTCGCAGGGTCCGTGGTGCTGGCTGGGGGCCATAGGAGGCGCCCCGTTGTAGTCCAGGTTCCCCGAGGGGTGGTGGGAAAGGTGGTTGAGGCCGTAGAGGGAGGGGCCGGCAGGGGGCGGCAACGGATCCGCGTAGCCGCCCCCGCCCACGTACACGGGGCTGCCCTGCATGGTGGGCGTCCCGTAGGCGCCCCCGTTGGTTTGAAGGACGTGAGGCTCGTAATCGGGCGCCGGGGTCTGGGGATACTTCTGCGGGGCGCCGCAGCCTTTGAGGGGGGGCTGGTAGTTGGAGGGCAGCGCATAGGCATTCTGGTGGGCTTTGCCGAAGGCGGGCGGGGACGGGCTCTCATAGCTGGGGGTCATGGAATGCAAGGCGTTCATGAAGCCGGCCGTGGACTGCATGGGCTGCGAGGGGCTGCCGGCTGGAGAGGGGCCCCCCGAAGACGAGGCCAGGCCCTTGGCCTTCTGGTCCTTCTTGTATTTCATGCGCCGGTTCTGGAACCAGATCTTGATCTGTCGCTCGCTGAGGTTCAGCAGGTTGGCCATCTCCACGCGGCGCGGCCGGCACAGGTAGCGGTTGAAGTGGAACTCCTTCTCCAGCTCCACCAGCTGCGCGCTCGTGTACGCCGTCCGCGCCCGCTTGGAGGCCGCAGACCCCGGGGGGCTCTTGTCCCCTCCTCCGCCGCCGCCCCCGCTGCTGCCACTGCCGCCGCCTCCTCCGCCGCCGCTGCCGCAGCCCTCCGCTGGACCCGAGGGGGAGGGATGGGAAGGGGAGAAAATGAAATAAAAGATAATTACTGAACACGCCGAAATTGAATGCATCGTTTCTTAATAAATCCAGGCCTGGACTCGGAGGCCCCGCCGCCCTCCCCTTTGCGTCCCCGCCTCCTCCTCTCCACCGCCCCCCGCCCCCACCCGCCGCATTAGCGGACACTCTATAATAGTGGCATTTATTAAGAGACCTGTTCTCCTCTCACTGCCCCAGCTTATGAAAATTTGATCATGTCACGCAGACAGAGCCGCATGGCCATTTATTTAGGGCTGGATTTTCTCGCACACGCTTTCTCCCCCCTTTTATCCCTAGTTCCAGGTGTAGAAGACACTCCTCCGCCCTCCACTGCGCCCCGTCCTGTGGCCCAGACAGGTGCTTGAGGAGAGCCCCTGGGCGAGTCTGGACATTCTGGGCAGGGCACGGAAATGGGGGGGGCAAAGAGGTTGCCATGCCTGGAGGCCAAGACCGCGGGCCGCCCGAGCGATTGTGATTAATACCCACAGTAGTAATACTTAATAACAATCAATCGTTGACGACTCTGCGTCTACTGGCAGCGACTCGTGACTCTGCGGCCTTGCAAAGGGCTGAGGCCGAGCACCTGGCCTTCTGGACCTCTCAGAAGTTCAGGTGGAGGGGGGCAGGACGGAGAGGGTGCTGGCGGGGTCAGGGGTCGCCAGGTGGGGGGGGGGGGGTACGGGAAATGCGCCGTAGCTACCGCCGCCGCCTGGGCGCCTAGGGGCTGGGTGCTAGAATAACAGTGACATTCCTGGCCGGGACAAAAGCTGACGACGACGAAGCCAGAGAGCCGGTACCTGTGCCAGGGGAGCTGTTTTTCAGCTTGGACGTTTGCCTCGACTCTTTCATCCAGGGGAATATCTGTTTGGTGAGGGTGGAGTTGGAGCCGGCACCGCACTTGGGGGGGCCGCTTTTGCTGGGACCGCCCCCGTTACTGCTGTTGCTAGTGGTACTGGTAGGTGCGGCGCTGGGCGGGGGCGAGCCGGGCGGGGCCGGCAGGGGCTCCGAGGCCAGGCCCGGCCTCATGCAGCTGCCGTTGAGTTCCTTGCCCTTGGCGTGCGGGGCGGCGTTGCCCAGGGACTGCAGCGAGCACGCTGAGCGCTGGTAGTCACTTTCCAGGTGCGTGGCGGCCTGGAAGGGGGGCTGAGGGGGACCGTCGTAGCCGAAGCCATTGCTGCCAGGGTATGAGGGGTAGCCTCCGAAGAGTGCGGCGGCGGTGTTGTCGTAATAGGTGGCTTTCTGCATCGCTGGGTGAGGCCCTGGTGGTGGGTGGCAACTTGCAAGGGCCAGATACCCTCACGACCGGACATTGGCACCCCTTGGGGTCACGTGGCACGCCGGACCCCCCCCCTTTCTGCCCCCCTCCTCCCGGGATCTGTTCGTAGCGGTTGACCTGCGGGGTGAGAGAAGAGACACGGGGAGAAGAGGACTGGGGCTCGAATCCATCTTAGGAACTGAAAAGGGAACTGACATCAATAGGGTTTTTCTTCTCCCCCACCCAACATCTTCACAGCAGATGCTGAGGCCACTTGCTTGGCCTGAAATGGATTTTTCTTATATCAGTGCTTTAATTTTAAAAGAAAAAGCCCACCAGTTTTCATCTTCACTTAAAAAAAATAAGGACTCCACTCCTTTGGGAACTCCCTGGATATAGAATCTTACTATGGCAAGGGCCATGGCTTCTCTCCTGCCTGCCTATTAGCCCCTGACCTCTCTTCTCTCTCCCTACACCCGCCCCCCAACTCTGGGATAGGGTGGCTCAAGGCGGGGGACTCCAAAATAAAAGCATCATCAACACCCTCCTCTGAGCTGAGAGGCCTCCTGCCTTTGCCTCCATCTAGGTCCCTTTCATCCAAGCAGAGTCTAACCTGGAGAAAAAAACTGAGGCTGAGGATCGCTGGAAGAGGCAGCAGGAAGAAGCAAGTTGAGCAGGGAACCTTCTGGTGTGAGGGAGCCTCTCCTTACCCTCCCATCTCAAGAAGCAGCACCCTGACCCAAAACTTCCTGAAGATTTTTAACCTCCAGAGCCAGTGGAACTGAGCCGCCTCCATGGCCTTTGCTGCAGGTACCGTCACCTCCAGTCTGAGTGTTTGCTAACCAAGTCTGGGATCCCACAGCCAGCGGCCCCCATGGGGCCCCCAAATGGAACAGGATTGTTTCTTTGGTGGGACTGGTTGGTGCTGTGACCATTTGGCTAGGTCTTCCCCCACTCTGTTTTTTTTCATCAGGCATAATTTTTTTTACCCACCCTTTCCTTGACAGTCTGCTTCCTTTGATTTTTCCAAAAGAAGAAAAGAAGAAAGAAACTGGGTAACTGCTGGACTTTTCTACAAAGAGATGGGAAAGTGCTTTCTAAAACAGAAATTTTTTTCCCCTAAGAAAAAAGAAAGTAAACAAAGCAATCTAAGCAATATTATCTGGGCTGGAAACTGGGTGCCCCTGTTTACTGAAGTTCTTTGAGGCCAAAAAAAAAAAAAAATCATTAGTTTAATGCAGGCTTTTAAAAGTGTGCTGGAAAAATAAAGGTTCAAGCTGTCACAGGATTTTGTGTATTTCTTCCGAAACTTCTGACTACATCCCCCCAAGCTCACCAAATCTGTCTTCTCAACTCCTCACCATCACTTTTCATAGAATCTTTAGATTGACCCTCTCTTCTGACATATGAGTTTGGACTAGTTAAATCTCATTCAGCCCAGCTAGTCAACTCCAAAGAAAACTAAAAATAGGAAAATAAAAAGGGAGTCCAGGTGAAAGAAATCCCTCCCACACATAAATCCCCTTCTTAATGGCACAGATTTATACTCAAAAGGGAGCTGGGTAACTCTGAGTTCCGATTGGTTTCTGGGAAGAATTTGTTTCTGGGAAACACACAGGGGTCTGCAAAGCAGGAGGTCCTTCCAGGGAGGAGAACTGGAGTTCAATTGACCAGGCTGACCCAATCCCTTTATTATTATTACCATTAGCCTCTGATGATTTAACCAAAATTAGCCTCGGAGCAGCCCTGGTTGAAGGGGGAATTAATTAACAGGCATCAGTTGAGTTTGTTATTAATAGATAAGAGAATGAAATAAAAACGTTGGAGGGGGTTGGCTGGCTGGGCCCTGGCTTTATTTAGTCTAAATGATTGTTACAGCAGTAATGATGATGATGATGATGATAGTTATAATAAAACAATAATTTGACTAGACGCCTGGGGCCGAAATTCCTGTCGCTCCCCCTGCAATGAACTCGCAAACCATCACAGAAACGAGGCCAGGCGAGTGTGGGAAGCAAGAAGCTAGAGACGTGATAGGAAAGAATGGAGGCTCCACCGGCAGCCAGAAAGGGCCGGGAAGGTTTGTGGATGGAGTTAGTCCCTGGCTGCCGCTGTCGCCGCCGGGCTGTCTCGGCTGCTGCTGCCATGGTGCCTGGCGACAAGCTATGTTGGCCAAGGAGGAGAAGAGAAGCGTTCAGGACGCAGAAACGATTAGCAGCGGCAGGTTCCAAGCACACCCGGCCGAGGACCAGCCCTAGGGCGGCAGCAAGTTTGGGCGCTGAAGGTAACTAAATTAAAAGGCGCCTTAGCAACTCCACACCGGGACTTTGTCAGGCCCGGCCGGCCGGAGGGCGCACACAGAGGCCCGGCTGATGGGACAGTGAGAAGAAGGAGAGGTGCCCAGGGGATCCGAAACCTGGGGATCGAGGAAAAGCGGGGTGGGGTGCAGTTCTACCAAGCCAAACACGTCTATTTCCCTTGCCTCCATGTTGAAAAAATCCAGGCTCCATCTGGCTCCTCGGGAGAGAGAGAGGGAGGGAAGGAGACGGTGGCTCCCGGCTTCCCCCCAGGGTCTCACTGGAGAAGGGCGGTGAGCCACCCCAAGAAACCCACTTTTCCAAGCAACCCCCGCCCCCAAAAGCTTGGGAGAGTAACAATAGCTGGGAAGACCAGGGAGAGGGGCTAGGCCACCTTTCAGGACTTAAAAAAAAAAAAAAAAAAAACATAGAAAGAAGAGAAATAGAACAAAAAAGGAAGAGAGAAAAAAGGTTAGGCTCTTCTTAGCAGCCGGGCGAAAATTCAGTCCAGATCTGGCTGCTGAAAGAAAAGAGAAGAGAAAAGGAAAGAAGCAGGAAGAGAGAGGGAGAGGGAGAGAGGGAGGGAGGGAGGGAGAGAGAGAGAGAGGGAGAGAGAGAGAGAGTCGCTGCGTGGAAGGAAGCTTAAAGCTTGTGAACTCTTCTTGAACCGAGATTGGAGTCATATGGGCCATAAATCATTGAGACATACTCTCCGCCATTCACAAACTGATAGCCTATTTCAGTCCAGCTTACCTTAGCCACCGACGAGGGGAGAACAGGCAGACATAATATATATTCACATCGAGCCCCAGCGCGAGCGGCAGGCGAGAAATCTCCCCTCCTTGAAGGCAAAGGAAAAAAAGACCACTGTTTAAAGCGGCGTCGCCCCCCTCCCCAATAGCCACCCCGGCTGGGGAGCCCGAGGGGCAGACCGGCTGGAGAAGCCGCTCGGCGTCCGCTTCAATTCACTCGGCTTAGGAGCGGGGGTGCGCAGGAGGGAGGGGGTAGGGGAGCGGGAAAAAAATAGAAGATCGAAAGGTGCTCGGGCGGCTCAGCTCGCCGAGAATCCAGCTCCAGGCTCCGGCACGGCCAAGCCGCCACAGTGCGGTTGCCCTATAAGACTGGTACGCCCTACTCTCCGTAACAATGGCCTCTGCTTTTGCACAGGGAAAAAAACCACACAGACACACACACTCACACACACACACACACACACACACACACAAGCTCTCACACACCCCCACCTCTCCCCCTTTAGCAAGCTTAGATGCCTGATAAGGAAGGAAGGTGATGGTGGTAATGGGGGAGGGGGGCATTTTGAACGCCCCCCCCCGTTTAAAAAAAAAGACTGAGAAAGGAAAGAAGGTAGAGCTTTTAAGTTTTGCTTTTGTTTTTTAAGGACAGGTAAATTTTTAAATTCAGATTTTGGTGGGGGGGGAAGAGGAGCGCAAAGACAAGGCAAAGCTGGTGGAGTTCACAGCTCCCCACCACCACTAGTAAACCCTTCTGTCTAAGCGGAGAAGTAGCTTAGCCTTGCGGGGGTTGGGGGATGGTTCCTGGGTGCCCCTCTGCATTCATTTGCAGTGGGAATACTAGGACTTTTTTTTTTTTAAAGTAGTTTCACTCTTGCGGGACTGACTGGTGGCTGAGTCTCAGCAGTCTCTGTTTCTTCTCTCCCCCACACCCTCTATTCCTCCTCTCTCCTGGCAAATCTCCTGGCCCAGTTTCCAACCTGGGGTGGGGGAACCAGACCTTTCTTTTCAAAAACCCCCTCCCATTTTTGAGAACAGACAACAAGCGGTGAGTGATTATTTCAAAAATCCAGACCATCTTGTAGGGGAGGGGGGTTGAGGAGAGGGTGACAAAAGGAAGACCTTGTGTTTAGCTTGAGTTCCAGACACTGCTGGCAATAGAGAGGCTGTAAGAACTTGACGAAGAAGTTTCTGTTAAGATTCTCACCTCCGGATAGGCAGAAGGGGCTAAGAGGTGATAAGGACATTTGTACTTCTAAGAAGATTCGAAGAACCAGCAAAATGCCTTAATTTTTAATGCACTGGCAAAAGAGATGGAAGATAGTTGTTTTTATTATTATTATTGTTCAGAACAAACAAATCTGTTTACTTCTCTTAGCTCTGCAAGATTTAGGGCTCTTGAAACAAGTGACGAAAACTACAAAAGCTCAAGTTGTCTTAGAGTGCATTTTAGAAGGGCAGGGAAAGGCTAGGAGGCCTGTAGGAGGAAGACAGGAGGCAAGAATGTAGGTGTCTGCAGATTTAGGGCGGGGGTGGGGAAGAGCCATTCCTGATGGAAGAAAAAGACAAAAAAAGCACCAGGACTTTTCCAAAAGCAGGAGTGTTTGCAACTTGGCAGAACTGCTGACTCCGGGCTTAGAGGATAAAATAGAAGTCCGGCAGTTTCTCTTTTCTACGAAGGCAGCTTGGAAAACTTGTTCTCTTAACTCTACATAGACAGAGCCAGCTACTACCCTGTGATGTCCTGGTTAGAATCCTTGGCTTTTGCTTTTTCCCATCTGGATGGACCAGGAGAGAAGGGACTGGGAGAACAAAGGTGAGAGATGGTTTCCAGCTATTGTCTCCCTTCCAGGAGAGGGTGGCGGTGTCTGGCAAAGCTTCCCTCACACCCCATAGCTCCCCACTCACTGGCTTTGCTTTGGGCTGAGAAAGGGTCCTACTGTCTACTCTCATCAGGTGTGGCCCCTGGCCTCCTCCAGTCCCCACTTCTTTCAAGCCCACTAAGTCAGGCTTACTTCGTGGGCTGGAATAGCCAGTTTCCTGGGGCCCTGATGAACTGGTGTGGAGAGGGGGACTCTGGCCTTCTTAACCTCCAGCAAGGAACCCATTGAAGAGTCTCCTATTGTGAGGTCCCTAGGATCCTAATGCCTGCCTAGAGAGTTGGTGGCTGAGGGTTGTGGGGAGGTGAAGATGGAAGGTGGAAGCCATTTTTCTATGTTTATTAGTATCAAGAAAAGAAAATACCCAAGCTGGACCCACTGCTGGGGCTCAAGCCAGGACCCTCAGAGAAAGCAGTTAAGGCTACAAAGAGTCTGTCCTGAGATCTCCAGACCCTGGTTAGAGACCTGTTGGATTGGACTTTATGTAGCTCTAGGCCTGGTGGGTCAGTGACTCACTCACCCAGGCTTCTAGAGGTTTAAGAGACCAGCACCTTTGGATCTTTTCCTCTCCCACATTAAAAAGTCAAGAATGTACCTCAGACCCTCCAACTCTTCTAGCTGTTACTGCCACTAGAGAGAGAGAGTCATTGTGAAGTTAAGAGGAGGATCTGGTCACTTGTGGGACCTGCACGGCTTCGCCACAATGAGTAAGAGAGAACCCAGGGACATCCAGTCAGTTGCGGGCCTGCAAGAGGATCAGCCTGGAGCTAAGCCAAGGGCAGAGGAGTTTTCCAAACACAGCAGTGGACCCCTCCCCACTCTGAGCCTGGATTCTTGTGGTCCCTTCTGGCTACACAAGGAGGTGGAGTACAGGGGAGTGGGAGCGGAAAAAGAGGACTGGGAGAAAGAAAGCTAACTTGGAGCAAATTTTGAGAGGACATGCACCCTCAAATGCAGTAGGAAATAGAGTAAGGACTTCTTAAGTAATTCTGAGAGCAAAGCCCCTTCCAAATGCTTGAGACACAATTAGATCCCAGTTTGGTTTCCTTCTGGACTTTATTATTCCTTTCCGGAGATTTCTGGTTGGCAGATAGCCTCTTTTGGGGGCTGGGAGGATGGGGGATGAATGGAAGAATGGCAGCTCCAGGGCACCCTTTTCCGAGGTACGTCTGCAGGCTAGAGACCTTCCAAATTTTAAGCGACAGAGTGGGGCAGTGAGGAGCCTGGGCAGGAAACTTGGGGTAGGAAACACCAGCGGGGCTGGAGGGAAGACTTTGAGGTCTGGAAGAGGAGGAGAGAGGGATTTATCATCCCTGATAGTGAAGTCATAATTTAGGGGGAGACTAGAGAGAGGAGGGAACAATCTCTCCCTGGATTTGAGCGGAAAAACTTGGGCAACTTACCGTGTTTGTGTCTGTGTGTGTCTGTGTATGTGTGTGTGAGAGAGAGAAAGAGAGAAATTTTTTTTTTAATTTAAGAGAAAGATTAAGACACAGAAACCTTAGAAATTAATAATAAAGGCAAAAATCAGAGAAAATGCCCCCCCCCCTTCATAGACATTCTTTCCTGTTTCCCCAGAGCTAGACCACTCACTCCTCCACTCCTAATCCATACCCAGTACCAGGACACTGGGCCCTTAAAATCCCCTTGAGCAATCACGGGGAGGGGGGCATCCTTGGAGGCCACTGGAGATGTCTGTTTCCCTCTGTGCCCAAAAAAACATTAAAGAACAAACGAAAATTCTCCTCTCAATAAGGGCAAACTGGCTGGTTCCTTTAAAATCGATTTCTGGTATCAGCCGTGGGATGACCAAGGGATTTTCCCCACCCCCTGCCCCAGCCTAGCGCCCAGCTCAGCCAGCCCCAAATTTGACTTGCCCACCAGGCTCCCTGAGAAGCCAGGACCTGGGAGTGGGGCTGGGGGTGGTGAGGCGTTTAGCAATCTCTTTCTGGCCCTGTCTGGGTTCCGGGTCCCACACTCTTCCAGATTCACTGTCCAACTCTGTGGCCTCAGAGAGTCGTGAAAAGTACACACGCACACGCGCACACACACACCCCTGAATCTCCATCTCTTTTAAATATGAATGAAATCTCAAAGATGGGGGCTATAAAATGGGAAATGCTTCTGCAAATCGCTCTTGGTATTTGGATCCTGAACTCCCACCTTTCTAAGATGCCTGAGCCAGTGGGAACAAAGGGGCAGAGGAAGGAAGATTTCCCGCCTGGGTGGAGGCTGGTGTAGACCCAGCTCAGTAGAAGCCAAGATCCAAAGAAGAAAAAGGCCGCCGAGACTGAAGTAAATTGAAGTAAATTCCGAGTTGAACTCTCCCCTAACCCCAGGCGTGAGGGCAAGAAAAAGAGGAAGACAAAGCAAGGCTCCCACCAGGGTTTGCAAAGTCTGCTCAGTGAGCAAGGAGGCCAAGCCAGTGGCCCTATGCTGTGGACCAAGGCGGTGAGCAGCGCCCAGTTGAGTTTGAGCTCCACTGTATCAGGGGTCCCGCCTCACCCAGAAGCTCTGTCCCGGCCTGACAAACCCCACCCCTGTGGATGTCGAGACAAAAGGTGGGCAAGGCAAGAGGGAAAAGGGCAAATCTTGGACAGCTGGGGGCCTGGGGTCAGGGGTGGGTTGGGGGGTTTGGAAGGGGATTGCTGGGGAAGGAAGAGAGAAGCTGACGAGGGAGGTACAGGGCCCAGGGAGTTGCTGCAAGGGACTGACTGCGCAGGTCTCTCCTGACAGATCAGATGCCTCTCTCCCACTGACCTCTGTTTAGCAGACAATAACTCACGGGATTAATGACCAATCAGTAGAAGGCCTCCCGAGCTGCCTCCAAATATAAAACTCCAAAGTCAGAATGGGATAGGCCCAGAATCTGGGCCTGCTGGCCCTTTCGTTTTTTTCTTTCTCTCAAATAGGGTTTGGGGTGAGACTTTAAGAAGTCTCCGGCAAAAACAGACTCTTTCCTCTCAGGATTATCTGGCCAGGAGCTCTGATTTCCAGAATCCCCCCAAAATGAATTTGTTTCTCCTCTCTTCCCACTTCTTCCACCAGAATTCATATCCCTGACAACACTTCCTAAAGGCAGTCTGGAAGCCGCCCCTCCTCTGCTAGCCTCCCCATAGCCCTGATCCTACAAGAAATCTCCCTTCTCACATCCAGGCCACTTCTGAGAAGCCCCCACCTCTTTTGAATTTTATCTTTTTTTCCCTCAGTTGGGAGAAGAAATGGAAAATAAGAGCAAGAAGACAGGGATCATCCACCTTGCAGGACTTCTGTCCTGGCTTCCCTGGGAGGAGATCTGGTGTAATGCCATGGCCCCCTGTGTCCAAAGGCTCAGGGGGGCAAAGTGAGGCTGGGAGTGGTGATGGTGGTCTCCTGTCTCAGATCTAAATTCTGAAACCATAATTTGGTCCCTGGCCTGATGCTGGAGGGACTTCAAAAGCTGTTCCCAACAACTCCAGCCTCAGCTCCGAATCTTGGCAGAGAAAGTGCTCTGCTCTTTGAGGCTGAGCCCCTCCTTCCCTAGCTCCCCTCCAAATGCCAATCATGGCCCAACCCAGCCAGCTAGCCCCACCCACTGCGTTCTATCTCCAGTGCTCTAGGCTTGGGCTTCTCCTCTGCTGAGAATAAGGACACCTTCAGGAGGAGGAATAGTCCAGATTCCAGTGGATTTCCTCGAGTCAGTCTGAATAACCATGCACTTCTCTGGACATATACAAACTTCATGTATACTGCAAATATGCATACACATAGTGACTTCTATACTCAGATGCCCACAGAACCCCAGAAGCAACAAAAAGGAGTTGCTCCCAAGCACTAGAGAGTTACTCAAGGTCAGAATTGGGAAGAACTCAGGGAGTGTCCTGTCCAATGCTGCCACGGCCAAAGACAGAGAAACTGAGGTCCAGAGCCAGGAAGTGGCTTGCCTAAAGTCGTACATAAAGGATAGGTTTGGGAGTCAGGAGGCTTGGATTCTAGGTGGTCCAGATTGGCTGTGTAATCTGAAGCAGAGACTTCACTGGGCCTCAGTTTTCCCCATCCCTAAAGCCAGATCACATGTGTGGAGGGGAGGGCTTGGGCTAAATGATCTTCCCTTTTGAGCTGACAGTTTGTGGTTCTCTGTGTACTGATGTAAAAGTGAGTGACAATAAGCAATCATAAACTGATTTCAGATAATAATGGGTACCATCTCATCCAAAATCAGACTATTTCCTCTTGGAATTTAAATGCTTACACCCCCACAACTGAGTGCCAACCCAACTCCTGAACCCTCAGAGGCTAGTGCACTGGTTTTTACTGCCCTTCTGTGTCAAGGGTGGGTTATTCTCCACCTTCATCACCAAATCAAAAGTACTATTTTCAGACATAGCAACCTGAGCAGTAAATAATTAATTTGTGTAATTAGAGGAGGAAGGCTTCAACCTGGCAATTTTTAACCAGGAGTCAATGCACCCATTGTACCAGCCTGGCCTTCTCACCCGACCCCCAACTCTACCCACACACCTACCAGCTTCCCCAACTGCCTTCCCCCACTGGGAGACCAGCATTCCCAGGACTGCCAGCCAGGGTTCATGGAGTCAGACAGTTCCCTCCCCAACAATGTTCCATTCTCTGCCTTCTTCCCTACAGAAATTGGTCTGCCTGCAGCTGCCCCTCGAAGCTAGCTTTCCCGACCCCCTAAAGCTGTGCTGGGCTCCAGGTACAGGCTCTCTGCTCTTGGGACACATGTAATCCACCTCCCAGCTCAAAATGCCCCAACAATGCAGCGAGTTTGCATTTCAAGAAACTCCCATTAATATCAATTTACTTCACTGAAACCTCGGGTTCTTCATCAAGTTGATGATTTATGATAAAATCAATTAAATTACAGCCACTTAGGGCCCAGCCGCTTCCTCTCAGATTTCATTGGTGCGGGGCCCAAGTGTCTGGTGGAAAAATGCAAGTTTAGCTGGAGGCGAGGAAAGATAATTCTGCGGCTGAGAAAATTTAATGCAAAACAATTTCCAGGCAAAGCCCGGTGTCTGGACAGAAATGCAAGAGCCACCGGTTGGCTGGCCTGCGGAAATAACTATCTGGGGGTCAAAATATTTTTCTCCCACCCCCATCATCCTGCATGGCTCCTTTCCCCTGGTCCCCTTTGTGCTCACCCGTCCCCTCCCAAAGAGAGATTTTGGGGGAATTTGAGCAGTACTAGTGGAACCCCCACCAGCCTCAAACCACCAACAGCCCCTACCACTTCAGGCCTTTTTCTCCCACCCCCTTCCCAACCCAGCTGTGCTCACTAATTCCTTAGTCTTGCATGGCAAAGTTAAAGGTTCAAAGTGAAGATCAGGCAGCGTGGGCAGATGACACAGAGGGGCCAGGGACCAGGCCAAGTGGGCACTGCTGCTTGTGGCTGTGGGAGGAAAGAAAGCACAGACTGCAGCAGCACTCCCCCACGGCGAGGGTACGAGGCAACAGAGAATGTCCAGAGCAACCAGGTCCTGCGTACCCAGACCTGAGAACACCAGGTCCCCATGCAGCTGCCGATGTGCTCACTTGTAAAGCAATGCTATACCCGACAAACCCCGACCCGAATGAATACACATGTGCACTCACACAAAACACACCTACGTGTGTGTGCTTGCACACTCTCCTTACATCCTGCCCCTGCAAAGAGACAGCTCCCACCATTTCCCCACATCTGGAAAAATAAATCCCAGTGAATCAACCTGGCATCGCCTTCCACTCCAAAGACAGAGGCTTCTCCGGCCTCTGTTCTGTTTGGTTTTTGGTTTCCAGAGGAGGCAGGGAGTAAACACAGCTTCTCTGAAGCCATAAATCACCCCGTCTCCTACCTTCTCAGTTTAACACCCGTCCTTAGCGCAGCCCCTTGTAGTTTCAGCTTCAAATAACCCGCGAGGTGCTAGTAGGCTCTGACCATGGTGGCAGCTGGACTTTGGGAGCAGGACCCAGCCGCTCCCCCCTCCCCCCAGCAGCTGCCCCTCACATTTGCCGCACAACCCGGAGCTCCCAATTCCCCTGGAAAACTCCCCGCAGCTTCCACCGCCCTTCCTGAGCCCCAGCGCTCCCCAGGCCCTAGCCGGGTCCTGTCCACACCCCGCATTCCTGCACACCGACCCGCACCCTACGCCCGCCCTCACTGCCTCTTCAACTCGCCCCCATGTCTGTCTCGCACCGATCCGACTGTCCTCCCAGACCGGGGCGCGGGGATCTCGGGCACCCCGCTCTCACCCCGAGCCCGGCCCGGAGCCCGCACCTACCTGTGCGGTTCTGCTAGGGCGCGGGCAGAGGCAGGCGGCTGGCCGGGCCTGGGACCCGGGGCGCCAGCGGGGGCTGAGCGGCCGGCAGCATCCCGGCCCCACCGGCCGACGCGGGGAGAGGCCCGGAAGCACTCCCCCAGCCCGCCTGCCGCGGCCGCCGCTTTGTTCGGCACTCGAGGCGGCGCGCGGCCGGCCGCGTGGGGCTGCGGGAGGCTGGCGGGCCCGGCGCGGAGCGGGGTCGAGGCTTCGAGGCGTGAGATGGCCGAGCGGCCGGGGGAGAGGAGCGGCGACTGCTGGGGCGCGGGGAATCGGGGGCGCCATGGCGGAAGGCGGGCGCGCAGCGGCTCTTCAATGTCACCGGCGAAATGGGTTCCATATGTCCGGCCCGGCGGAGGAGGGAGGGGAAGGGAGAGCATTCTGAGCAGGACAGGACGGGAGCATGGGGGGCGCGACGGGGGAGCCCAGCGGCGGCCAGGGGAGGGACTGGAGAGGCGAGCAAGGTTTTCCATTTTCCCTGGAGTTGTCTAAGCTGCTTAGGCTGGTGGCAACTTTCCACTTTTCCTTTTCTTTCCAGAAAGATGGAGAAAGATCAGCGAGGGTAGCATCCATGTGTTCTGGCCAGGGCTTCAAGGGAGAAGATGTGGATTGGAGGTGAAAGGGAAAGTTCTCAAGCTGCTGGAAGATCAACTTCTCCCTGCCCCTGAAGAGGGAAAGAAGAGACCAAACGCAGGAGGGGGAAAGAGGCCAAGGAAGGAGTCCCAGGGTCCTGGTGTGAGAGACTGACAACAACCGGCAGCCCACCCCAGGGTGGGATTCTCTTTGGGAAGATTCCAATCTTTAAGTTACTGAAGATGGTGGTGGAAGAGGAGTTTGAAGTGCCCAAGACATCTTGGCCATTCTCAACACCAGTTCCTACCCCAGCTGCTTCACACCTGATTTAGCACCCCCAGGGCCTACTCTAGAGACGCTGCTTCTGGGATGGCCTCGGCTTTGGGCAGCTGCCTGTGAGAAGGCACAGAGCCTGGAGGAGCTTCCAGACCCTACAGTCCTTTCCTCAATGCCGCCCACCCCAAGGGGATGGGCTCTTTCTCTGCATGTCTATCTCTATTTGTTTTTCTCCTCTCTCCCTCCTCCCTCCCTCTCTTTCTCCCTCTCTCTGCCTTTTCTAACCATCTCTGTGGTCTCTGTCCCTTTCTCACAGTCTTTTTGTCTTCTTACACTCTGCTTCTCTCTTTGTGTTTAGTGAATTTGAATGGGGCTTTGCTAAGGACTTCAACTTCAGAGTATCTCCAGAAATCACTTCTGGACTCGATTAGGCTGCCCCTCTGGGTAATGTGAAGCCCTTGGTCTCAGGGCCCTGTCCTCTTGGGGGTAGGGGGGTACTCATCCTTCTGCCATGGAGACATCTACAGAGAAGGGGGCCAAAGTGAGTGGTTTCCTTTCCACTTCCCTTTTCACTTAACTCCTGTGTATGTACCTATCCAAATTGGGGGGTGCCTTCTGCCAGGACAGCCTCCCTGCCCCTCTGAGTGGCCTTTGTCTTCATTCTCCCTGTCATCCTCTCCTTGGGCTCTGCCTTGACCTCCCTCCTCTGAAAGGGAAACTGCTGCTGCTTCTCTCTCTGGAACCCTCTCTTTTTTCCTTCTAACTTTCTTTCCTCATCTTTCTAACTCCTCTGCTCATTAAAGCACTGGCAGCCCAGCTTCTTAAAAGGCACAGGAATAAACACTATAATTATACACACAAAAGTGGACTCCAGCAGAGTCTGGGGAGAAGGTAAGAGTCAGCAGCTTTCCTAAAGCCCCTTCTATCAAATACATTCTGCCCCATCTCCTGAACAGCACAAAAGCCAATGGGGTGTGTGTGTGTGTGTGTGTGTCTGTGTGTGTGTGTGTCTGTGTGCAGAACTGTAAGAAGCAGGGCACTTCATAGCTACATGAACCAAATGTTTAAAAAACAACAAACCTGCTGATCTGGAGGGTAGGCCTATATGCCTGGATGGAGGGCATCAGGCCTCACACAAGGAGATTTAGCAAGGGGCCAGAGACTGACTAAAAAATAATGGTAGAGAGGGATGTTCTCCCTGCTTTTGTCTCCCAGGGAAGAGAAGAGGAGGGGGTATCCCCAGGGCCAGAAGAGACAAAGACATGAAGGGGGCAGAAAGAATGGAGAGGAAAAGCGGGGGGGGGGGGGCCGTGGTGGATATCAGGCCTCCATTGTGACAGGGGGCGACACAGAAAGGGGAGTTGGAAGAACAGAGGCAAGGGCCTGTGAGGTTGGCTCCCAGCTCTCCTCTGGCCTGTCCCAGGGAGCAAACCCTTCAGCCTTCTTCTGCTATTCCCCACCCTCCAAAACAGGCTGAGCTCAGAAGCTACCAACACCCAACTGTTCCCTTCCCCCTGGCTCAGGGATTCTAAGACTTCAGCCTCAATCCTGAAGCACTGGATTGAGGATGAACTCGCCCCCATCACTTCCCAGGTGAGGGAGAAGGAAATAGTTGCTTCCCACACTTAGGGGTGGGGGGCTTCTCCAACACCAAGGATGGGGGGCCTGAAGCCCCCTATCCCTCAGGCCTCTCTGCTGCTCCTCCAGTCCTTCACACCTCCCCATGCTCTCCAGCCCTGTCAAAGCTGCCCTTGAATCCAGTCTCTCCCCAGCTCCTTTTAGCGAGGCCAGGTAACGCCCCGACCCATCCCAGCCAAGGTCTTGGCCTTCTCCTTCTCTTTCTCACTGAACCCTTTTCAACCCAGACTCCCAAATTGGGAGGCCTCACCTACCACCCACCCCAAACGCTGTCTGTTCACAAGGACAGGGCTCAGTACCCACTTGGACCAAAGCGTGGGAGTGAGTTCCTAGGTGGACTAGGGCCTAAGCAGCCACTCCAAAGCACAGCTGATGCCATGAATAATTAACACCTGGGCGCGGCATCACTCTAATTTTCCTGCTCAAAGGTTTACACTAGCAGGCAGAGTTAAGTATCACAGATAATAGTGGCTATAAAGTCAGTTGGCCGGGCTCCAGCCAGGGAAGGAGATGCTAGCAGCCCCAATGGGACTTGGCCAAGGTTCTGTCCCTCTGCCTCTCCTCCATAACAACTTTGGGGGGGGGGGCAGTGCATAACATCCCTAAAAGCCACCTCTGGCTTTGCTCTCAACCGGCAGACCCCTCCCCAGTGGGGAGGTACTGTGACCTCTTCCCCTCCCAATCTGTACCCCATTTGCTCCCTCTTTGGATGGGAACTATGGAGAGGAACACACCCTGTGTCCTGAAATGCTCTCCAACTTTCTGAGACCACCTGGAAACATTTCTCTTCTAGAAAAACTTAAGATAACTTTTCCCTCCTTTAGCCCTCAACACACAGTCCCTCACCGCTGAGGAAACTTTCTTTGTTTCAGGAGGTGGAAGGAAGGCTACTAGGGTGTGAATTCACTTCCTTGTTTTGTTAGATAGAAGGGTGGGGAGCCAAAGCTTTCAGCTTCCCTCCCTGCCCTTCAGCCTCTGCCTCCATTGTCTTCCCCAGCTTGGGTAGCTCCTATTCCACCCTCAACTCTCTGTCACACAGGTCAGTCCTATAGGTTAAGCTTGAACACTATAACCAAATCCCTCCAGCCCCTTCCAGTTGCAGAGGACTTCTTTTTGGTCCCCATGGATTGCAAACATCTTTGCCTTCAACTTCAGTAATTTCTTCTCCTGCCTCCACCTCTCTTTCCCCCAGGCTTCTTCTGCCTTCAGAGTTGGGTTCTTTACCCCTGGCAGCGTCGGAGCAGCCAAACTCCTGGAGGGGAACCGCTGAAAAATGAAGCTCTGTCTGCTGCTGCAGGAATGTTGGCTGTTATCAGGCTCACAAATATAATTTTTATATTAGGTCGTGGTCTTTGACTGGGTTTATATGCCAATGAGGCATTTCTAGTTTACCAAATTTATACAAATCTCGCCTTAATTGATAATCACAGATGCTGTAATTTAAGACCTCCAGCTATAGAGCTTTCATATTAACTGCTGATATATTACTGTAAATCGTCTGAAATAACCAACTCCTGGGAGCAGAGCAGAGAGAGAGGAAGTGCCTCCGAGAGTGACTCTTTCCCGGCCGCAGAAATAGCCCAGCTTCCACATCATTTTCTGTGAGAAATGATTTATCAAAGACATGGCCATAAACAACACAACTCGCTCACAAACACACGCAGACGCGCACGCACGCACACACACACACACACACACACACATACACACACACACAATGGCTGGCATGCCGGCCGAGAAGCTGACACCCATATTGCTATAAATCAAGAAAAAGGTTGGAGGAGAGGGAGAGGGAGAGAGAGAGAGAGAGAAGAGGAATATTCCTAAAATCTCTATGCAATGCCTCAATGGGTACAAACACACAGAGCACCATGTGAAGAGAAATGGCAGGAAATGAAGATGGCTATTTGTCACATTTTACGACAATAACATTAATAACAAACAATAAATTTACATGGACATATAAGACGCGGTAGGTAGTGAGAAATCCCTTCTACTTACAATACCCCAGCCCGCGGTGTGGCTCCGGCTGCGGGGCTGTTTTATTGCTGCCTCCCTCTCTTTTTCTCTCTCTCTCCCTCTCTCTCCCCCTCTCTTTTTTTTTCTCGGGGTACAGGCTTGTTTTTCAAAGGACAGTTGAATTGCACGTCAGAAACAGGGAGACCGAGCCTGTGATTTTCCTGACGAATACATATCTATTCTGCAACCTCGGCATTAATTATTTAATGAACCACGTGACCAGGAGGGGGAAGGGGGTCTTTCGATCTCAGGCTCAAAGGACCACTATGACCTTCCCCTTCAGGAGGAGAAATTTTCCTGCGAAATAGGTTCCCCCCAACCCACCAATGGAATAGTAGCCAGTTCTCTTTCCCACATTCATATCTGTATCTGCTGTTTCTACACTTCCTAACCAGCATCCCCCCAAGACACACACTTACCCACAGCCCACCTCTCCTCTCTCCCTTCTCCTCCTGCTTCTGCTTAGTTTGTGAAGGTGCAGAAATAGTCTGCAGGGGCGTCTCGGGGGGTGGGGTGGGATGGGCACAGAGTCCTTCTCCAAGCCCCTGGATTTCTCAGCATCCAGTTCCTCTCTCTACATCCTTTAACATTAACATTCTCCCCAACTCTATTTTACCCTTACTCCTAGGATATTTTAGTGGGGCATACTCCCCCTCTTCCTTAAATGACCAACAAAATT
Organism: Bubalus kerabau; assembly: GCF_029407905.1. Taxonomy (NCBI): domain Eukaryota; kingdom Metazoa; phylum Chordata; class Mammalia; order Artiodactyla; family Bovidae; genus Bubalus; species Bubalus kerabau. Next base: position 26,337,477 of record NC_073627.1, read on the forward strand.
TCTAAAGGGACCAGCTTCAAAAGAAACATTTCATAGATCCAGATTATATGTGTATAAAGAAGGGGGTTTCTGGCTTTGATTCTCTTTTTTAAAAAATCTTTTGTGGTACCTTTTGAAAGGGCAGAAAGGGGACAGGGTGAAGAGATGACTTGGGAGCTTCCAGAGTTGAGAGTAACCACAAGGGGGACTTTTTTTCCTTGTGTTGTTACTGTTAGAGGGAACCAAATTCTATTGAGAATACGCTCTAGAGACAAAGACCTGGAGTAAGAAGATTCCTACACAAAAGAAGTGGGCGCTTAATCTCTGGATACTTATGTCACACCCTGCCTCAGTCACTCCCCACCCACAACACACCAGTGAAGATAGCTAGAGGTTTGAACTGGAGGGGAGGAGAGGGAAGAAAGAGGCTTTGAAGTTGGCCTGACAGCCCAGTTCCTATTTTCCAGGTGTTAGTACCCGGCCCCCCAGCTTCCAATCAGCACACAATGGAGACAGATCAATAGGAAAAAGATGAGGGGTTTCATATTGAAGGGTTAAACACCAGTGCTGATAGAAGAAATCCATCCTCTCTGCCTAGAGAGAGAAACACACACAGACTTCTTCATCTCAGATATAAACAAAACAAAACATCCCTCCAAACCTTCACATACAGCTTGGCGCCAGAAGGAGCAGACCAGATATGACCAGAGTCCCAGAATCGAATCGGAGTCTTTGGCCACGGTGTGGGATGGGGTTGCAAAGGGAAGCAGAGAAGACATTCCTGAAGGAGCCCCTCGTCCAGCCCACACTTCCAGCCTTATCTTCAGCAGCTCTGGGGCAGCCGCAGGGGCCGGCGGACAGGGAAGAACAGATGTGGTTTGGGACGGGGGCAGGGGGCCGAGGAGCCGCCAGCGGTTTGTCTGGAGGGGTCTCAACCAAAAGCGACTCGAGGGGGAGAAAGTTGAGGACCCAGGTGCCCTCACCACCCCTGAAGAAACCGCCAACCCAGGTGGTGTCTGGGTCCAGCGGGAGCGGCGGCGCGGGCCCCCGGCCGAGCACTGGGCCGGCCTGGTCCCCTAAGAATACCGCTCTCAACGCTCGGGTGGGGCGCCGAAGGGCCCGGGCTCTGTAGGGGGGTGATCGGCTTTGATTGTGCAGATACAAAACCCAGACTGGTATTGAATTCAGCCCGGCGCCCGGCTCCAGCGAGGGCAACTCCCTGCAAGGTCCTGGCCAGAGAAATCCATTAAAACTGCCCTCCCCCCAAGAAAAGCAGGCCACTAAAGTCTAAAAGAAAAATAGAGGGCGGGGGCGAGGGTAGCAGAGAAGAGAGGAGAGAATATGCGGGAGCATGGGAAGACACCAATCTCAAAACTGGTAAATTCATTTTAAGAACGAGCTAAAGAAAAGCCGGTGACACGGAGGCACGCCGGGCAGGTTCTGTTCAAATGCCCACACTCTTTTCGGATCCTGGGAATGTCCATGTTCAAATAAACAAGCGCTGGGGCGCAAGCAGAGAGCTTTCTTGCTGCCGATAAAGCGAACGTTTATACTGTGAGAAAGGCGAGATTGATTTACGAATCTGAACGCGCCGGTTTTATGGCCGATCACAAATCCGTCAGCGCTCAACTCACGCTGGGAAACTTCCCAACTCCGCTTTCGAACCAGACCCCCCTCCCGGGGCCGCCGCTTCCATGGGAGACCCACCACGGGCGCTGGGGCGGCCCCAGCGGCGGCGGCACAGGCTAGTCGGGCAACCCCACTTTGCCCAGGCGGGTGCAAAGAGGAGGGAGCGTGGGGAGGGCCGACGAACTGGATGAAGAGAGGTCCAAAGGTTCGGAGGATAGAGGTGGCCGCTAGAATTGTAGAAGGTGAGCCCAAGGGGCTGGGGAGCCTGCCGGCAGCACTCATCTCTACAGAGGTTGGGGGTCTGGCAGCGAGGGTGGTGGGAAAGTCCCTCAGGTCCCGTTTGAAGGAACCCCAGCCTTCTCTTCTCCTTTGGTGGACCTGTAATCCTCACATGGCAGAAAGTAGGTTGTAAAGACCCAGGTGACTAGATCTTTGTCACCTGAGCCTATAGAGGGCTCACAACTGGTTATCTGCTCTGAGGAGTTATAGGTGCACATCTCCCCTGAGTCCCAAATATTTTCATTTCAGGAGTCCAGCTTGCCTTTCTGCTGGCTCCCTTTTCTTACCAAGGCCACCAGCCCCTGCACTTGTTAAGCCACCCAGGGACAAAGGAGAGGCTGCCAACCAACACCAGGCCAGTTATTGCTTGTTTGAGACAGTCCCCAAGACACAGGAGACCATTTACAAAATGCAAACCAACATCCCACATATATCCCAGCAAGGTTCTGTTTCTCCTAGTCTTAACTCAAGGGAACATTTCCTCTTCCCAGCTGGAGTCTGTCTGTCTCTCTCTTTGTCTCTATCCCCTCCTAAGAGGATGGCTGCTGGTATAGATTTTTTAAGATACAGCAAGTAGAATTCAGATTTGGAAAGGCTCTCTGTTGAGTTCACATCTTAGCAAATGCTCCATGCATCTCTTAAAAGTTGTTGGAAACTTTGGTTAACGTGGCACAGCTGTCCCTGAAAATGATCAGACAGCCTACACTGACCCTTCTCCCATCTCTCTTGCTCCTTTGGTGGGGAGGTACTCTGTGGGCACTGTGAGTAGCTAGGATGGGATTGGAGAATGGGGAAGTGGGTGACAGTGATTATAGAAATAGCTTTCTAAACAAAGGGACTTCAGAAAATGGGTCAAGAATCTGTGGATTTGGAGAACAGACCTCAAGAGACAGTAACCACAACGAGGGCCCTCTCTCTCCTTAGGACCCAGGGGCTTGTTCCTCTAGCCCTCTGAAGCCCCTGGACCTCTCATATCTGTCTCCTTTTGTCTTTCTTCCCTCAGCCCCTCCAAAGGGACAGGAAAGGAGGAGGGGTGAACTGGACATGGATGGGGGGGCTGAATCTGCCTGAGGAAAGGAGCTCTGCACAGAAAGAGAAACCAGCACCCTACTTCCCTCCCCCAGCTGAGCTATTTTTTTGTGTGTGTGCATTTTCTCTTCAATGGACTGTAATAGAAAAATAATCCAGAAACTTCAAGATAGGAAAAGAAACAAAAAAAAACGGTTGGAGTCTAATGGGGGGTGGAGATGGGACATGCAACGGCCCAAGGACCCCTCGCTGCAGAGGTGTGACTTTCCCTTCTGGGCAGGAGGCAAGAGCCAACACAATGTCCAGTCTCAGAGAGGTCAAGGGGCTTCCGAGGTCATTTTGTGGTTCTAATACTGAGCTAATCGCCTAGAAAACGTGGCCTCTCCATGAACTCTCTCTCCTGCCGGCCTCCTACTTCCAAACCCTCAGTGAGTCCCAAGGAAAAAAGGCCAGCACATTCTGGTCTGAGGCAGAGCCTACTGGCTCCTTCACCCTTAGAAGCAGGGCCCCTGAGCGAGGAACAGAGCCCCCAAACCACGAGAGCAAAAGGAAAGCAAACTAAACTCTGAGCCTTCAGGAAAAAGGGAGGGGGCAGAGTCGAAGAGAAAGATTCTGGCGTCAACGAACCTTGCCTGCAAACAGAACAGTTTCCTGCTCCAGAGAGTGGCAAATATTTGTCTAGAACCCCAAGCTAGACACACAAAAAAACTGAAGACATCCACCTATACCCATTCCGAGGTTGGGGCATTTCATCCAAAAGCTGCCTTCCATTTTTCCAGGAGGTAGCAGTGACAACAACTCACCGGTAAACAGACCTGTGGGATACCAGCCCCCAGGGTAGACAAGCAGAGTTATGGAACCCACAGGCCACATGTGCACCTCAACTCAGTACATACACACACACACATTCTGGGGCTCCCCAGGCCCTGCTGCATTTTCTAAAACCAGAAAGCACTTCTGAACTGCCTCCCTATCTTTTCTGGGGGCTTTCTGGGGCCCTAACACCTCAGTCCCAGTCAGTTCAAACACTCTCCAGGTGTCAGTCCCTGACCCAAGCATCTGTCATCATAAAAGGCATCAAAACCGGACCAAGAATCCACCATAAAAACCCTGTGAAGATAGTTGAAAAAGAAAAAGAAGGAGGCGAGAGAGTATTTCTTCTTTCCCTTGTAAAAAGAGCTCATAAAACGATTAAAAAAAAAAAAAGCCAACCCAGGCGGGGGCTTTGTTACCTTTGCGCCTCTCGCCTCCTCTCGCCTGAACTCCACGGATCCCATTCATGACGAACAGCTTCTTCCAAACTGAGAGAAAAAAGTTTTCAACTTTATGGTTCCAAATTTTTTCCCCCTTGCAGATCCGGGAGTGGCGGCTAACACTTTTTTCCCCCAACAGCCGGTCTGCGGAGATTTGCTGTTGAATAATAACAAAGGAGAGAGGATACGTATTTAAAGAAAAGAAGTGATTAATGGTTTTCTGTATAATTCTCACATTTTTCTTAGCTCTTGTCTACACAGAATGGCTGTGAACTTTAAGCTCCATAGAAATCTTTTTTTTATTCTATTCATACCTTCCTAAGAGCAGCTTTGATTTGGTTCTATAGAGACATTCCTGGGGGGGGAGGTGGAATATGCTTTTTAGGAACTATTTTCCCCCTCTAGAAGGGAAGGCCGGCTGCATCCCTGGGCAGCTAAACATCACACCAGCGATTCTACTGAAAACAAAGCTCCGCTCTCAACCTCCAGGTCCAGGCGATTTGCTATGAGTCTCCCAGCAGCATTGAAACAGGCGGTTCAAACACCCCTTCCCGTGCGGTGGACCCCAGGCCAGTCTGTCCCGGGGCCCTACCCAGCCTCAAACACCCGGGAGCTGCACACCGGAGAAATGCTAAAGAAGTAACAGTAAAACGCGCTGGTGGAATTGGCTATTTTTATTTTCTGAAGGCAGATAGGACTGTAAAACGACTTTGAATTGCATTTGCTCTCCAGAGCCCTGAAATTTTGGGGGGCAAGATGGCTGTACCTGGGGCCACCATAGGACCAGAGTCCAAGACCAGAGCCTTAGAACTTCTCTTGGGCTTGACCCCAAAGTGGCCCAAGCCTCCCCAGAGCTTCTGAGGGTCACTTGCACCCTCTTCCCCTTCCCCCATTCCATTCTAGGGGTGACTGGGACCTCAGAGACATAAAGCTATTTGGTCCCCAGTCATACTTTCGATACTTTCTATGAGAAAGAAAATGAAAATTAATACAGGAGCAGGGCTTCACAAAAGAGGCCATTTGTCTTCTTGATTATCTATTTGCTTGTCAGAGTTTGAGCTATGGCACCGGCTAGCTCCTTTGTAATATAAAAATACTCTGAAAACCTGCAAACACCCAGAAACATCTGTGCAAAAAATTAGACTCATTAAAGCCTTAAACACCTCAGAGGAAAAGGATACCTTCTAACGGGGAGGAAAGAGGCCAGCCGGGCAGAATCCTCCCTCGCAACTTTAATAAGCAAAGAGCCGTCTGTCTAGAAAGAGACAGCTTTAACCGCATTTTATTTGCTTATGACAAATAAATCACGATATGAAAGCTTTTGCCATACTTAAGCCTCTTGTGTCCTACAATGAAACATTTTCTCCCCATTAGGGATTGGAGTCAGCCCTCCCAGTCCTTTCAATCCATTTTTGGACTAGAGGGAAAAAATTTAAAACCCCAAACAAAACACACCCACCCCAAAAGGAAAACACACCAGCTACCACAATTTGCAGTCCTCTGAGAAATTCCCATTGGATCCTTTGAAAAAATTCCTCAACCACATAAATGTGAGGCTGAATGGACTGGGGTACTTAAAATATACACTGGGTGGCATTGGTCTGCATCTTTACATCAAGATTTTAACAAAAACACGCCGTGCTGATCACAAGAAACCAAACATTTATTTCTATTGTCACTCTGTACATGACACACATTTTCACACCAACGAAGGGTTCTAGACTCAAGCAGCCCCAGGACTAGGAAGGGGCCTGGTTTGGAATGTCAGAAAGAGAATAGGAGAGAGGACAGACGCACATAACATAAAATAATAATAATAATAATTAATAATCATCATCATCATCAATGCAACAATGATAAACTATGGGAGAGGTCTCTGTAACCTTATCTCCCAGATGGGAAGGGCATTTTATTGCCTAGTTTCACATTCACTTTCAATCTAGGAGAAAAGGCCTCCACTGCACAACTCTAGATTGGGGAGAGGGTTGTGTCCAGCTCCCAGAAGGCAACTGGCCTTTCACCCCGCCAGGCATGGCTTGACCTTCCAAAGGAGGGCCCTCCCGGTCTCTGGGTCCTCTTTTTCTCTCGGACTCAATTACCCTGCCCTGCTCCTGCGCAGCCGAGGCACCCTACGTCCACCTGTCCCCAGCCTGTCCTCCCTACCCCGGTCCCAAGGTGGAAGGGGGGTGAACGGGCATGGAGGGGGAAGGAGGTTGTGTGCGCGTGTTTGTTACCGTGGCCAAAACACTGTGCTATCTGGCAGTCAGAGGATGCTTTCGCTGGGTTTCAGGAATGAGGGACAAAGAAAGAAAATCCAGACTGTCTTCCAAGAGCGGCAGCAGCAGAGGCGGCGGCGGCCGAGCCGGGCCTCATTTGTTAGCCGGGTGTCGAGGTAATGGTCGCCACCGAGGCCCGTCCTCTCCTCGGCAGAGTAAACAAGACAGATGGGCCTGGGCCTGGCGTGATTAAAGATGAAACGTGGATCCATCTTCGCCAAAGCTGAAAATGAGGAGTGCAGCCTCCTCCTATTTCTCTTTCTGTCTTTTTCTTTCTTCCTTCTTCTTTTTTTTTTTTTTTAAGGAAGAAAGCAAGAGACTTGAACCTTGCTTCTGGGGGTCCTCGCCCGGCTCCCTATTGTCATTTCTATAAATAAAGCTTCCCCTCCCCCCTCCTCCGCATTTATTCGTGTAAATAGACAAAGTGGGGGGAGGGCAGGTAGGCTTTTTCGGGCCCATGCCCCAGGGTCCCCTCCCTCGTCTCCCCCAACCACCCGCGAGCTCGCAACCCACCCCCGCCCCGAGGTTCGCGGCTCCCGCAAGGGGGGCACTAGAGCGCGAGGGGGCCTCCGTTGGGCCGGCCAGGGGGCCCTCCGGCTGAGCCTGCGGTGCCGCCCGAGCGGATCTTGGTGTTGGGCAACTTGTGGTCTTTTTTCCACTTCATGCGCCGGTTCTGGAACCAAATCTTGATCTGGCGCTCTGAGAGGCAGAGCGCGTGGGCGATCTCCACCCTCCGGCGCCGTGTCAGGTAGCGGTTGTAGTGAAATTCCTTCTCCAGCTCCAAGACCTGCTGGCGAGTGTAGGCGGTCCGAGAGCGCTTGGGCTCCCCGCCGGCGTAATTGGGGTTGACTGGACACACACAGAGAGAGGGAGAAAGAGAAAGTTTTATTGCCCCGAAAGGGAGGAGGGGAGCCCTTTCCTCCAGCTAACGCAATGTCTCCCTCCCTCTCCCGCCACCTCTTCTTCCTCCAGAGGGGGTGGGGACGAAGGAGAAAGCGGGACTCCAGGAGGAGAAAGAGACCTCTAAGTTTTGGACGACTGTGCGGTCACGACGTTGTTGGTTGGGGAGGGGGCAGGGAGGAGTGAGGAATCTTCACAAGGTTTTAATCGCTCATCTCTCCCCCTACTTGGCCTGGGGCCCGGGATGGGAGAATGAAGGGTGAAAGAGGGAGGGGGGCTTCCCTAAACCTTTCTGTTAGTTCCCACCCTCAGTGTTCCGATTCCAAGTAGTGCTGCCCCCAGTAAAAACTTTTGCCCACTAGCCAAGAAGCCAGACTAGAGGAAAGAAAGGAAAAAATAAATACTGGGAGTTGACTCAACTCTCCGCTTAAATACAGATTACCTCCTCCCCCTTCTCCTCCCCCACCTCTCACACCCCTCCCCAATTTCCAACTTCACTGAGACTGCATCTCCCTGGCGAAAAAGTCGCTGGTGAGAACGGCAGAGGATGGGGAACCTACTTCAAAGGCGCGGGGCCCAGCAGGCCATAAAAATTTATGGGGGATGTAATTATGTGGCTCTGAAAACAGGCGACCGTAAATCTCCGGCAATGGCGAGTTTATAGCGGGGACAATTGGTTTCCCCTAGCTCCCCCCACCCCCATGCCTTGAGGTCCCTTTGGTGTAAAGCGCCGGGGGTGGGAGGGGGAAGGGGTGCCCACGCACTCACCCGTGCTCACGTGAACTTTGCGCATCCAGGGGTAGACGACGGGCTCTTTGCACGCGGAGTGGGACGGGCTGGGGTGCAGGGGGTTCTGGGCGCAGGGAGGCGGCGGGGGGCTGCTGCTGACCGCCTCACAGCGCTGGCCGGGCTCCGGGAGGAGGGCCCCGGACGGCGGCTGTGCGGGAGCCCGAGGGGACAGCCCGGGCGGTGGCGGGGGCGGCGGGGGCGGCGGCTGAGGCGGCGGGGGCCCAGGGTCCCGGCAGGCCGCGTAACGCTGCACGGTGCACGCCGAGCGCCGCCCGAAGCCCGCCTCCGGCTGGAAGCTGCTCTCTCGCCTCTGGCCGCCGGCGTAGTACCCCGGCGAGTGGTCGCTGGGTAGGTAATCGCTCTGTGAATATTCCTCGCACGGAGGGAACTTGGGGTCGACATAGTTTGAGTTGATCAAAAAAGAACTCATAGCCATTAATTTCTGGGAATTGTCCACAAAATATACTAAAATTTATTCCGACCCCTGACTCGTTTTCCTGTTTCCGAAAGCCCTCCTACTTACTGTCAAGTGAACAAAGTTAGGGGCCCACGTGATCCTCGGAGCCAATGGCCGCCCCGCCTGCGATTCCCGGATAAGGAAATCTGCTCACCCGGACCCTACTCCAGCCAAAGAGGTTTATTTCCCCTTCTTCTCCACCCCCGCTCCCTACCCACCCAACACCAGGATTTACATAGGGCTCCTGCGGGGCCACCGCCTCCTCGCCTCGCCTCGCCTCTCCGGGATCGCGGAAAGGGAGGGAGAGAGAGAGAGTGAGCAGGTTGCCACCCGAGGGCCTGTTGGGGCGCTGGGCGGAGCGCAATCCCTGGATCCCCTCAGAAGTTGGGGCTCTGAATGTGGCCCCTCCCGTCCTGCCTCCCTCCCCCAGGCCTCCCTTAGGGTCTTAGCCCCTCTTATCGATGGGGGTATGGAGCATCTGCACCCAGCGTCTAAGCAGGGGAGTTAAGTGAGGGGCGGACTAGGGGCTCCGCCTGGAGAGGAGAACCCACACACAGGGGAACGAGGCATCAAGCGTGGGCCTTTTCTCTGCAGCCGCACGGGGAGGGGTAGTGAGTGAAAGAAGAGGCGTCGGAGCAACCAGGCGGGTGTACGGAGGGACTTGTCAGAGATGAATGGAACCACGGGCGGATCGATAGGAAATTCATGCACTAATTCGGGGAGACCTCGCCTTCCAAATCGCATTTAGCTGCGCTATTAGTTTGGCTGTGTCAGTCAGTCCGTCTGTTCCCTTCTCCTCTCCACTCCTCCCCTTATCCCACGCGGCCCAAGCCGGGAGAAACGAGTTGGTTTCCCACACGGAACATGAACACTGGAGTAAAAAACCTCCAACTTCTGAGAGCACGTTGAATAGCAATTTGCTAATTCCAGAAACACCGGAGCAAGCCTAACCGCAGCGGCGAGATGTTCTAATTGCCGTTAATGCCGCGCCTCAGCAGCGAGCAGAAATCTCACATCCTTGTGATGCTAAGGATAGGAGCCTGGGTGATCCCCACACAATAACACCCTTTGGTAATCGCGTGCTTCCAGGGCATCTTGTTCTGCACCCAAACGGAAAGGCGACCTCTGCATCCGTTTGAAAAGTGAATTTCCTTTCCCTTCGCACACTGAAGACAATAGTCATTTTTACCAGATTTTCAGTGAAGCCTCCCTGAACCCAAAATAGGGAATAGCTGGACCAAAGGGAAAGGACAAAATAAAAACATCAGCAACAACATTAACCTTTTAAGATAAGTGAAAAAGGACTAAGGCTCCCAAGGGCAGGCATGGGTAGATTTCAGGTAGATGATTCCTCCATCTCTAACCAGTTGAGGGAGAAAAAGAAAAAGGAAGAAAGAAAAAGGAGTCTTCGTATCACCGGATGGTCCTCATTTAGGAAAAAAAATTTTGTCTTCAGAAAAAAAAATGAGCGGAGTGTTTATGTCAACTACATATTCCCCTAGATACGAATTTGTGATCACAAAATTCCTTACACAAATTCGGATCTACAGGGTATATACAGAAGACAGACAGATCTTCTTGGCCCAGAAATTTTCCAGTCCTCCTATTTTCCGCGCATCCTTCGTTTGGGGTATGGTTTCAGTGCTTTGATTTTCTTTTTCCCCCTAGTTTTGAGCTCTGGGAGCAGGAAAAGGCACTGTGTGTCCATTCCTGGGATTACAAGGTTTTCAACCCTCTTCCTCTTCTATTAGAGAGAAACAGAAACAGCAGGTCCCGCAAAGGGACGCGAACCTTGGGGCTGCTGTGCATCTCCGCGGCAGTGCATGAATTATGAGATGTAAACATTAGCTAAGCACAAAAGGAGGAAGGGTCATCCTGAGGCTGCAGCATAGTCAGAATCAGGCCCTTCTGGGTGCCCTCCAGCCCCTCCCCTCCCCCAGGACTTTTTTTTTTTTTTTTAAGAAAAACAAAACCCCAATCGGCAACTCCGTGTTCTTCTGCAGCCTTTAGTTTGTGATCAAACGAAAATCTAGATATTTTCCAAGGGGCCTCTCAGCAAAGGGAAGAGGGATAGGCGGCTGGGTGTGAAGAGGGTGTCATAAAAGTCCTTTTGGAAAAATTCAATGGTAAAAAGAGAAACAGCTGTAAAGAAAAATGCTGGGAGACCAAGCAGATGGGGCCCCAGATATTTAATGATGGGCAATTCCATTTACAACCTGAGAAAAAGATCAAAGGCGTTTCATTTCCGAATAGAGGGTGAGGAGGAACCGTAAAAGATGCAGCCAGATGATATTTGGCCCCTCCCAACCTCCCATACCTCCTGGGGCCAGGAAAGGGGGATGATAGCTGAAGTGTGAGGAGGAGTCCCATTTCCCCCACCTCCCTAGCTCCTGGCAGGCTCTCTCCATCTAAACTTGCTTATTCAGCCACCTGCTAGGGTTGCTGGCAATGGGACCTAAATGGGGATCTGGGAAACCTGGGGGATCTGGAGTTTCGAAGGGACTTCCTGAGGCTGCCAGTAACCTCCAAATTTACTAAGCTGGGAGACTGGGGATGGAGCTGAGGGAATGGCATCCTAGACTGTGAAAGCTAAGGGCCTTCAGAGGGTGATGGGAAGGGTGCACAGAACCTTTTCTCCACCCAGACTCCTCACTCATCGCTCCAGGTCTGAGGAATATTTGCACCCCTAGTGATATAATAAAAAATTCTTTAATAAATACATCAACCAAACAAAAAACAACCCTCTAACCACCACACTCTAAAGGTCTGTGCCCATACCCAGCCCTGGGACCCTTGCATGTGGGTAGGAGGAGTTTTCACCTACTAGCCACTGAGTCCAGAGACTCTGATTTTTTATCCCAAATCTAGCTTGCCAGGTTTGGCTTCTAAGCTTGATTTCTAACACTAACACCTATATTTGAAAAATCACACACACACAATAATATTGCAATTATTTTTGCCAAGAGAGGGTCCAGTAAGTAATCTCATACCTCCATTTGGGCACTCGGGAAGACTGGCACCTGGCCCTGGACCCACAGACAAAATGTGTGGATAGATGCACCACTAGCCCCCCAGCGTCAAGCAAGGACCTTTCCTAGTCTTGTCAAAGGCCATTTTAGTCAGGGGACCATTCCAACTGGCCAGACCACTTCCCCTACCCCATACCTCCTGTCCTTCTCAACTCGCCACCCTAAAACCTGTCCAACTCATACGCTTTTCAGAATCGGGAGAGGGCCTCTGTGCTGCTCTACACTTTCTTAAGAGATGGAGTCCAGGTGCCCCCAAGCACCCCAAGAGGGAGGGTGGGAAGCAGAGCCTGTGGGGTTGATCCTGGGGACAGAGAGCAGAGATTTTTCTCCTCTGTGCGCTTCGAGCCGCCACCTGCCCATCCCACCGAGGGGTCGCACTGCCCACCCCAGCCAGTCCCGCCGCGAGGTGTGGAGGACTGGGTTTATCAGCGACTTTCGAGACAAGGTTGGCCAGAGCAGGAGGCTGCCTCTCCCCTCCACTCGCGAAGAGCACTAACATCAATACGCATACTAAAAATAAGAAAGAAAAAGCCAAGGCTCCGCGCGCTTTAAGAGCCACCTCCCCCGCTCTCCCGGTGGCTCCCTGGCCCGCCGGCCGCCTTCTCCCGGCAGCCACAGGTTGCCGCAGTGACCTCTCGCTGCTCAGGCCCTCCGCCGTCCCGGGCGTGTCCAGCGCGCGCCACCACCGCTACCTTTTGTCGGCGGGGAGGGAGGGACAGAGCGAAGGAGGGAGTTCGCAGGCCGGGGAGGCGAGCCCCCGGGCGGCCCGCGTGGCAGCGGCCCGGAGGAGCGCCAGGCCCGGAGGGGCGCGGGCGGGAGTACTCACCGGGCCGCTCCCCGCGCCCTCCCGGCCGCCGGCCCGCTCGCGGGCCCGCGCGGCCCCCGACAAGCTCGCTCTCGTCCACTATTGTGTGTTCGGAAAACCGAACCGCCGCGGCGGGCAGAGGAGCTCCGGGGCCCCCTTGGTGGCCGGAACAAGACTTTTTTTTTTTTTTTGGTGTGTTGTTTTTGAAGTGCAAGTTTTCGTATTAATCTCATACTTTGGCAGTCTTTGTTAAACAGCTAGGCGCGTCACCAGGCTCTCGAACATTTTAATAATTTTTAGACGCCGTGACCTGAGGTTCACCCCCTCTCGGGCCTCCCCCACGAGCAGGCAGTTACTATAATACGCTAGCGCAGTTCGCTGGGTCATATTGAATTTTGCGCAGGTCATTACTTGGGAGAAAAATGACAGAGCAAGGAATTTGATTCAGCTCATCCTCTCTAGCTCTACTTTTTGCCAGAACCTTCCCATCCCTTCCCCCAACTCCTACCCGCCAAAGTCCCACTAGAATAGGGACTCAGCCGGTCCACCCCCCCTTTGATATTCCATCAATATTTTTTGTCAGCTTTCCTTCTGGGGGCAAAGAGAGTGGGTAGAACTCTACAGGGGTTCACTTTGCAGCCCGTGATGGAGACCAGCACCTGGAGAAGTGGAAATGTGGGGATCTGGGTCCTAGAGAGCAGACTTGAGCCAGAACCCCTATAAATGGCCGCATTGACAGGGCCTGTATTCCCACTCAACTGCACACTCTGCTTTGTTCTGCCCCTCAGTGCCAGAGAGATCCCCATTTCGGCCTGAACTGAAAGCTCTCCTGGTGCTGAGATCTGGTCCACAGGCCAGCATGTTTGGGGAAGATAGAATCCTGAGAGAAGAAGGGCTGGGCTGCACTGGTCCAACCTGGGGACTTGGCTTTCAGATGCTTTAATTCTCCTTTAAAAATCAAACAGTATCCTCCCCACCTCCATTTTTATTTAGAATTACTTCTCATCTATACTATAAGTCTTTGCCTACCCCCAGCACCACCACCAGGAGGTTCAGGAACAAATCAAAGAGGTGCTTAAAATACTCAGATTTTCTTTGGTTTATCCCTCCAGAACAGGACTAGAAATTGGTGGCATGCCAGCAACACATTTCAACACATTTCAACCAGCAGACATAGATCAGGTGATTACCCCTCCACCCAGCTCGAGTCTCAGGCCACTGTCTCCAAAGGGGTATCCCCCTAGTTTGGGGAGGTTGGGACTAAGCATCCCAAGGCACCCAGCTTGGCTTGGGATGGCAGAAGTCTCCCATTCCCCATTGTGAGGCCCCACCAAGCCCAGGACCCATTCTACTCCACAAAACTATCAACTTGCTACACTCTGTCCTGCAGTGGAGGGGAAGAGACTGAGGAAGAACAGATAGAAATAGATTCTCGAGTTCAGGCTTTGACCTCTACTTCCTCTGGAACCCAGGAATTCCCTCCTGGCCTGACTCCCCAGAAAAATCTGCCTGAAGGCCAAGTAGAAAGGAGGACCCATACCCAATTGGTTTAATTAAAAAACAAAACAAAACAAAACTGGGGTCAAATTGATTTGTTATCTTTTCTGGCCATGTTTCAAAAGGCATTGATATGAAAACTCTCAAATTATCTTTTTTTCTGGCAGGACAATCACCCAGAGAGCACCTCCAATATTAAATGCTTAGAAGAGAACGATGACATCTCATAATGCAACAAACAGTCATTTAAAGATCCAAAATAAGCATATGTCCTGGTGTTATAATTACAGTGTCTCTAAGCGTTATACTTATGAGCTAAGCCTAATGCATAGATTCAAAGTTCATTTCAGGTCGCCAGTTAGAAAGATCTCTGTGAGGCCATTCAGTATTTTTCCTTCTCATTTTCCCTCCCTCCTTGAAACAGGAAGAGAGGCATTCTGGAAGAACACAGAAGTGTAGGTTTGGGAGAGAGTGAGAGAATTAAGGTAACCTTCTTTCAATATCCAACTGTTTAAACTCAAGCACTTTGCAAGGAGGGATAGGAGTTTTTAAACTCCCTCTAGTCCTGGCCCATGGTTACTGGACTCCAACTGCCTGGACCCCACCTGAAGGTTAGGAATCCCTGAAAAACTAGCCTGCCTGGAGGGAGAAGGAGCTGGGGGATCCAGCTATTTTGCCCCTTTAGAGGAAGCCTGGTGGGGCTGGTGTGGGTGGGAATCAGGATGCCTTGGAAGGCTTCCTTGGCCCCACCAAACGTCCTACAAGGACGTGTGGGTAATTGGATTTTTAAAATGTGTGCGGCTGGGTAGGTTTTAATTAAATTTTATATGGCGACTCAAAGGTTATCTTTAGGAAAGAAGATTGCGTAGAGGATTGGCCATGCCCAGAGCGCTTTCTTTTGTGCATCTCCCTAGCCCACGAGAGCCAGTGTGGGGAGGAGGACTTCTTCCCTCCGTTCTCCTTCCCCAGATATCTGCCTCTCCGCTCTCAGCGCCGCTACCCCACTCCCCGAGCCCACGAGTCTTCCTTACCTCGAGCATCCCCAGCTCGCTCTCTTCTCTCTTCACACACACACAGCCTCCTCCCCTCTCCCACCCCTCTCCCACCCCGCCCCCGCCGCGGCCGGCTCACGCACGCTTTAAACTTTTGACCCTCCAACTTCGCGACCCCTCCGGCAATAACACTGGCCTCACCGCCCAGGGTCTCATTCTGCCGCTCCGGGTGCAGAAACCCAAGCGCAAACCATTTTCCCTGCCCTTCCCCCGTCGCCCCCTCCCCCCGGACCCCCCCCCCCGTACTACCCCCACTAAGGGCCTTAGACCTGGGAAAAAGGAGTCAATCTTTTTCCATTATTAAATAACTCCTCCTCGGGAAAAGATGCCAACTGCACTTCCGACTTTTTTTCACCACTTCCCGCATTTTCACCATCTCTCATGTTAGATGCCTGGAAGAGATTCTGACGACCCACCCCTCTCCATTCTTGTGTCCCCCAGAGTGGGGGCGCCGTGGCCGTTGCCAGGCGAAAGGACATACGGCAGCCATAGAGTGGGCTGACCGAGAAGGGTGTTTCTGGGCCGAGGAGTGGAGAGAGCTTGGAGGAAGGGTTCCTTGGGACCGAAGGGGGCCCAGGCCCCAGAAGGCTGGAGAGAGAGCTCAGGGTCCAGGCTCTGCAAGACCCAGCGGGCCCCGGGCCACCTTGCCGGACCGCTCGCTGGCGCCTGGAAGGCTCCAGCCTGGCTGTGAACTTGGTCTAAGGCGGACTCTGCTGGCAGCTCGGGGACGTTACAGCCTCTGCCTCAGCTAACGCAGCGGCCGCGCAGCGACCTGCCCTCTTTCGCTTTCCTTTGCTCCCAAATATCACCTCCCAAGCCCCCAACTCCCACAGAGAAGGATTTTGTTCCTCCTTCCCTAGGGACCCTTGGGGATCTGTAAACAGAAAAGAGAGAGTTAAGGGACATATTCGGAGAAAAAGAGACTAGGACAACCAGAAGCTCCGATATATCGGGTTTATGCTCCATCGTGTCCCCAAGGCCCCAAAAGGAGATGTTTCCATATGCAAGGACTTTCCCCCTTCTGCTCCCCTAAACGCTCCTTTTTCAGGCTGAATCCACACTCCCCTCCACCGGGACTTCTGGGTCATCTCTTGACTAGGCAAGCGGTGTTGGGGCCTTCGAAGTACCTTCCTCTCTAGACACATTCGTCCCTACCCTACTCGGCTCCGGCTCCGGGGGTCAGGGATGGTCAGCCGCTGCGTTCAGAGGCCGCAGCGGGGCCGCAGCTAGAGAGGCTCAGACCAGAGCGTGGCTGTGCAGCGGGGGCCGGGGGGTGGGGGTGAGGGGAAGCTAGAGGAGGCCAAGAGGAGATTTAGGGAGAGAACAGATAGGGCAGAGGACGCCTGAAACATCGAAGGAGAAAGAAGCGGGAAAGAGATTAAAACTTGGGAACGTGCTGATCTATTCGGGGTCCGACAGGTCCAGAATGGCCCGAAGTCCAATCCTCTCCAGTCTCCTGAATCCCCCACTTTCTCTTGAAGCCGAAATCTAGGTCTCAGTAAATTCGCCAAAAGGAGGAAAAAATCGGCCTAAACCTGTAGGAGCGCTGAAGGTGACGGCGGTGCGGCCGGCGGCGCTAATGTATGCGGCAGCGGCTCGGAGCCCCAAGTAGGCCGGCGCTCGGCCCGTCTGCTGACCTCTGCGTGATCCCGGACTCTATGAATTATTGATGAGATATGAGCGTTGATTTCCCCTTTCAGGATGCAAACTCCATTATATTGTTAAAATGGCGATTTAATCGTTGAGAATAGCTTTGGTGTGGGTTTTTTCCCCCAACTCATTTGCGCCTCCTTCCTTTTCATTTAATTCTCTTAATTAAATCCTTTAACAGATTTTAATCCCTTTTTGGAGGGAGGGATAGGAGGAAGGAGAAGGCCATCACTACCACCACCAACAAACACTAAACACAACCCGGAAAGCCATAAAAAGCTTCTACCTTGGGAAAGTTGAAAGGAAGGTGGGGAGGGGATGTTAACCCCTCTAAAAATGTCCTGCTGGAAACAACCACCATCGGAGTGCTGGGGCAAGCTAACTCTGAAGTGTTTGGGCCTGGGAAGTGTTTAATTCCACCCTGAAGAAGTGTGTAGTCCGACTGTGAAGAGTAAGTCAGACTTACCCTTCTTGCTAAGTCAAGGGACATGCAGCTTGGGGAAGACAAGTGTTTCTTGTGGGGAAGTGATTCTCCAATCTGAGCCCCAGGGCAAGAATTACTGATAAATGTCCGTTTTCCTTAAAGGCCCCCAATTTCTCCCCTCCCCCATCCCAAACAGCTTGGTTTCCAGGCGGTGTCTGGGTTAATTAATATGGATGTGTAACAGCGCTGCAGCAATCGATAAATCCCGCTGTGGGCAGATCCCAGCCTCGAAATCTGATTATTCCGAGAAACTCCAAAAAATGGAGACAGTGACCAGTGGGCTCTGCTCTAAAAGAGGGGAAGTGTTCTTGCTAGCCCTGTTCTCCTTGCTTGGATGGGCTGATCCCAAGCTGTGAAACCCATACAGGCAATTGCCTTCTCTGCTCTGTCCCAAAAGGGACTGAGTTCGGGGGACTGTGCTGAGCGGTCTGCTTCTCCCTCATTTGGAATCCTTGGCGTCCACCTCAGCATTCAAACCCCAGGATAAAGGAGCCATCCTAAGAGAGGAGCTTACTCTTGGATCCCGCCCCCCCACCCCCCCCCACCAGACCCCAGTGAATACTTGTCACAGCCAGGGAAGAGTTAAGTGTCCCTGCAGCAGTTACAGAGAGGAAGCCGCCAATGAAATATGGGCGCTTGGAACTCCAGGCCCGGCTGGCTTTCCTGTTTACACTTCTTTATACTTCCTCCCACACCACAGCCTCAGAGAAACAAAACAAAAATAATAATAAAAAATAACCAAGTAAAACAAAAAATTAAATTGTCTATTGAGTGGTGGTCAAGCTGGCCTCAGAGGGAAAAGGGAATCTATAGCCTTACCCTCCGACTGCCAGTCTTCTCTATCCTGCCCCAGATGGAAGGTACCACAAATGGGCATGAGGATTTCGCTAGTAAGTTCCAGCCTGTGGCTCAAAAAGGTTGGGGCCTGAATGCAGTCAGGGAGAGGAAAGAGAGGAACAGCTTTCTTGGAGAGTGTCTTGGGGAAGGCTGGAGAGCAAGACATGGCCTGGGGCAGAGAGAGCTCCTTTGCACGAGAAATCCCTGGGAAGCTCTCATCTTCTCCCCCAACAGATCCTTCCTGGGGTTCAGGGAAGACAGTTACCCAGAGAACCTGAAGTGGGGAAGAGGAAAGCCCAGCTAGGATGGGATCTTCCCCAGATAGGATCTGCTCAGAGCAAGAGGAGATCCTCCAAGAGTTTTGGCTAATGTGGCAGAAGTGGGCACCCCCTCCAGAGCTGCCCTTTGCCATTCCGGAAAATCTCTCTAGATATGCCGAACAGATGTCCCTGGGCTGCTGGACCTATACATTCTTTATCAGAATTTGCAGAACTGATGTGGAAGGGGGCCAAAAAATCTTTAGCGGCAGGCCTGGTGGTCTGGGGTTTCTGAGAGGGTGGCTGGTGGCATCAGAGTGAGACCAAGGGCACCATAGGAATGGAGTCCCCTCATCAGATTCTGTGCCCACTACACTCTTCCTTTGCATCTTATTTAACTCATTTGCCTTGTCCAGAGTGGAAACCTGTGAAAGTCATGCCTCCGGATTTTACTAGTATTTTAAATGGTGCTTGATGTCCTCTGGGAACTGAGCAGAATCTCCTTTCCATGGGACACAGATGCCCCAACATTCCGGGAGAGATGTGTCTTCACACCAAGGGGAGGACACCTTTGCACTCAAAGCCTCTGTCCTCTGTCCTCTTTGCACTCAAAGCCCATGAAGGGTGACCAGTAAATTAGGCCTGATCTGAGAGCTCAGGGAATAGGGAGCAGCTGCAGGAGAAAGCAGAGATGGGGAGAGAGTGTAGATGTTCTTTAATGTGAAAAGGGGAGGCTCTTGTGACCCTCTCCTGGTCCCAAAGATCAGAAACCCCTTAAGTTGTCACAGATCCAATTCCAGAGACAACAGGAGTTGGTGAGCTATATCTAGAGATGGCAAAAGCAGGCATGAGAGGATGGTTGATCCGCATGTGTCTTAAAAAATGGAGAGGTCGATTTGGTGAGGAAGAGGCCTCTAGCTTTCAGAAAGAGGTGACTTATCCTTAGAAAATAACGGGCCCTCTGGGGGTCAAATAATGCAATCCTTCTGGTTTGTGGTGCCACAAAACAAAGGGCCTCTAGGCTCTGGTAGGGAGAGAAGAAGAAAGGAGAGGAAAGAGAACACCTTTCCCATGTTCTCTCCCAGCTCCTGAGACCCTTTTACTCTCCCGACAGTTGGGAACCTGTGTTCTTCAGCAACTTTTATTTTTGGAGGGATCGCTAGGGATCTGCTTAAACACACAGATCCTCTAGACATAAAAAGAAGCTCTCCCCTTCTCCCCACTCCTGGCCAGGAATTAGGTTTTGGATTTGAGGGAAATGCCCTCCTCTGTCTGCTCCCCACTGGGACCTCATGACCCTACATAGAGTCAAGTCAGCAGGTTGGCTTGGGACCAAAAATCTGAAGTTGGGTGCAAAGGCAGGCAGGCGCAGCGCACCCCATTCCAGATAGCCCTGATGAAGGCATGGAGAACTCAGGTACCCCCTTTCATGGGTTCAAAGATCTAAAAGCCAGAGAGTGCGCCAGTGCAAGGCAGCCCACAGCAGCTGCTTAGCCTTCCCCAGGCTTTTTCTCAGCTCAGATGTATCCAGATAAAAGTGCCTAGCGGCGCGCCCCCACACACCCCTGACAAATGAATGTCATAAAGTTTCTTTCCTAGGGGTGGGGAGGCGTCTGTTTGAAGATGGCCAGTAGTGGAGTGCCCCCCGCAACATGGGGCCCTCCTATCAGCAGTACACACCCCTCCTTTTTGCCCCCTAAATTTCCAAGAGGACTGAAGGAACCCACACAAGCCTTTTGCCCACAAAAAGTCAGGCACTCCTGCAAATAAAACCAGGCACCCAACGACTGCGGAGGCCTTATCACACTGAACTAGATGCCCCACTTCAGACACCCAGCTGGTCAGAACTTGGTGCAAAACCAGGCTAAATTTCTCCCACTTATTACCCTATAGCCCTGCTGGAGGCACGGTTTCCTTCCCCTAGTTTCAAGCCCCACAATTTCAAGGGGAAAAGCGAAAGCTGGAAGCAACTTACTGCGGGAGAGCTGGGCCTGGGCTGCCGCCACACCACCGCCTTCTGGGCCCGGAGAGCGCTCACCTACCTCTGCCCCCTTCCCCACCACAGCGAGCAGTTAAAGTGTCACTTAACATTCTGGAGAATGTGAAATATACCGCGCGGTGTCAACTCCCCAAAACCATAAAACTAACTTTATGGACCTCACGTGACTTTCTCGAGCCAGTGAGGGGTATCTGTCTGACTTCTCCGCGATTTTTACGATCTAACTTCAAGATAAAACCCCTATCCATTTGACATCTAAATGTCATAGCGACTTTTGGGATAGTTTGCTATGGACAAAGGGGGACAAAGTCAAGGGGGAAGGGGGAAAGAGGGACCAATAGAGCCTCCAAGACCCTCGGCTGCCTCCTCACCAGCTCCCCCTCCCCCCCAGCCTTGTAAGAAGTTGGGCCAAGCTGGAAGGGACGGACTGGGTAAGTGTCCAGACTTGACTCTTGTACTCAGGGTGGAGGCTGACTTGGATGGAAGAGGACTGGGCCCGGGCCCTGGGCCAGTTCGGCTGAAGGGGAAACCAAGGGCCTTCTAGGAGGGACCCCAGCTCCTAATCAAGAGGGCAGGTCAGTTGGGCCCCTGGAGAGAGGAAGCCCTTGATAAATGTAGAGAAGACTGAGGGTAAGAGGAAACCTTTGAAATTAAGCTGATTTTTTTTGGAGGGGGTGGGGGTTGCCTACTGGGTAACAGGGTTGAGTTGGGATTTAGACTAGGGGACCAGGGGGCTGGGCAGGCCTGTATCTCTTCCAAGACCAGGAGCCTCCTGCTTAGGGCTTAGGCCCAAATTACTTTTCCTGAAGAGGTTTCCAGAGACTTTTCCGGCCAGCTGGTGGAAGGCCAGGGTGGAGTCCAGCTCAGCCTTTCCCTTGTCCCTTGCTCCAGCTTCA
Organism: Bubalus kerabau; assembly: GCF_029407905.1. NCBI lineage: Eukaryota > Metazoa > Chordata > Mammalia > Artiodactyla > Bovidae > Bubalus > Bubalus kerabau. The sequence continues at coordinate 26,358,574 of NC_073627.1, forward strand.
GGTGGGATTTCTGGGCCTCTCAGTCCCCCAGGCACGAAAGCCTGTCCCCTGGCCCAAGTACCGCTGGACTAAGCAGAGACTTAGGAGGATGAGAGGGGCTGCTGGGGAGCATCCTACTCTCCCTTCCCCACACCCCAGATCTATCAAGAATGGTCTAGGGTGTGCCTGGTGATGGGAGAAGCAGGTCCCCAGAGAAAAGACAAGTGGAAGGGCAGTGGAGGAGGGGAGACATTTATTTGACTTCAAGGAAAGCTACAAACAAATACCAAAAGCGAATCACTGAGACAGGCCCGGCAAAGACAGATTTCACACGTAGCACAGCATCCACTCGCTCACTACAAATGGTCTTGGAATCGAAATGGGTAGGGAAGAGGGGATAGGTCTGACCCAGACTATCCCCATATTTACAAGCTTTGGGCCCTCTATACCAGACCCATGGATTCACAGAGAAATACACAAGACATTTTACACTGAGGATTATTTTTGTTTTCTGAGGCTCCCAGGCCAGGCCTTGTGGGGCCTACCCAGGCGGCAGGAACTTAAATCTCACTATGTACCTTCCCTCTTTTCAACATCACCTCTTTGGTCCCCCTTAGCTCCCTCCCACCTCAGGACCAAGCCTTAGGAAACTTGGGCCTGGGAGTGGGGAGAGAGGAGGAAGAGGAAGGAGGAAAGAGACACAGTCATGGACTCCCGGTCTCCGAGGCCAGCTCAGCTGGGCCCGGCGCTGCGGCACTATCCCACCTCAACTGCTGCCCCTTTTAGAGAAGTTTCCAGCTGAAACTCAAAATACAGCGATCATCCTTTTATAAATAAGTTATAACACAGATGGGGAGGGGAAAGTTCACATTAAACATGCGAGTTTCTTTTTTTCCTGGGGGAAGGAGTGCAACCACAGACACGAACATTCAGAAACACTGGCGGATTGGGGGTGAACGCAGAGGAGTGGGGAGTATGGAGGGAAAATAATAATTATCATTATTATTACAATAATAACAAGATTAACCAGTCCAGGAGAGAGGGAGCCACAGGAAGACCTAAGACCAAACGAAAAATCGTAACACAAGGCCCGGGCTGAGGCAGGCTCGTGGGAACCGGTTCCCAGCGGGCGGCGGCAGCGCGAGGAGGCTTGGAGGGGCCAGGGCTGGGGGCGGCATGAACTCTTGGGCCGCCCGGGCTCCTCCCGGCGGGCTCAGGGCTGGAAGGCGCTGCCGGCTGTAGCCAGGCTCATACTTTTCAGTTTGTTGTCTTTCTTCCACTTCATGCGCCGGTTCTGGAACCAGATCTTGATCTGGCGCTCGGACAGGCAGAGCGCGTGGGCGATCTCGATGCGCCGCCGCCGCGTCAGGTAGCGGTTGAAGTGGAACTCCTTTTCCAGCTCCAGGGTCTGGTAGCGGGTGTACGCGGTTCGGGCCCTTTTCCCGTCCGGCCCGGTCATGTCTGGAGCAGACAGAGCAGAGCGGCGAGGCCGCGTTATTCTGGTTAAGGGAGGGGGCACTGGGTAGGAGGGGGGCGTGGAGCAGGACCCAGGCGTCCCCGGCACCCAGCTCACCGCAGCTCCGATCCTCCCCACTCCAGATGCCCGCATCCGAGCTTGCTTTCTGATGCCCCCTTCTCCTACAGCCCCCACTTCTGCCCGCAGCGAATGCGCCCGGCTTTGTCTCTTGCTCCCTCCCTGTGCCTCACCCTTCGCTGGGCTCAGGCGGCCGCTCACCCCGGGAGGGAGGAGAACGGTTGCACTTTTGCCCTGGAAAGCTCGTTTTACTGCTCGCCCCTCCTCTGCTAAAAGCAGTCTCAAAATTTCGGGGGCAAGCAGGACCCTTCCCCATGTTACATAAACCCCATCCTTCATCCTAAAGCTAGTACAGCTGGGCAAATAAAACCTAAGGCGAATCTGTGAACAAATTATTAAAAATACTCCTCTTCAACCCCCCAGCTAAGCCCTCTTTTGGCTCTGTCCCCCCGAGCTGTGAGGACCCTCTTAGAGTCTTCTCCCCCTCCGAAAAAGAGAAATCTATATTTGAGGAAAAGCCAAGCTCTCCTCGCCGACTCCCCCCACCCCCAAACGCGGAGAAGGAAAAGCCGAGAAGACAAAAAGGGGAGCGAGAGCGAGAATTACCATGGCTGATGTGAAGCTTCCTCATCCAGGGGAATATCTGCGGAGTCTGCCCCTCGGGCGCGGCTGTGGAGGTGGCCATGGGCTCTGGCTGCGCCCGAGCTAGGCTTGGGCTGCTTAGCTGGCTCGCTGCTTCCTCAGGCTCCGAGGACGCGCTGGCCTCGTCTATTTCGGTGAAATTGGCGCTGGAGCTGGCCGGGGTCGCCTGGTCGGAGGGGGACGAAGCAGAGGGCTTGGCGCCGTGGCTGTCGCCGTTGGTGCAGGGCAAGGACTCGGGCGAGGACAGGGAGCAGCTCGACGCCGCTTGCCTGAAGCGGGGCTCCTGGGCGGGCGCAGGGAAGGCGCGCGAGCTCTCGCCCACCGCCCCAAAGTGGCTGGAGGAGGCCGAGGAGCGGTTGACGCTGAGGTCCATCCCATTGTAATTGTAGCCGTAAGAGCCGGTGTGCATGGCAGCGGGATCCCTGTAAGAGCCGCTCAGAGAGCTGCCACTGCCATAATTTAGCAACTGATAGTCCGGGCCATTTGGATAACGCCCCGAGAAGGAGTTTACAAAGTACGAGCTCATTTGGGTGATTTTGGAGGGCTTGATTTGTGGATCGTGGTCGTTATAACCCTGTGCTTCACGATTTATGATGTATTAATGAATTATAGCGATGCACTGTACTTCGTTTTGCTATGTATGCGGCCAAATATGGGGGGGGGGTTGGAAGGGGGATGGGGGGGCGTTAGGGAATCACGTGCTTTTGTTGACCAGTCGTAAATTCTCGCTGATGACCTCAAGAGGTAATTCATGCTCTATGGTTACAAATAATGACGATCCGAGAATCGTTAGGGCCGATTCAATGCGAGCCTCCGAGAGAGGGGGAAAAAGGAGAAGGGGGAGAAACAGGGAGAAGGTTGGTGGCGGCCTCTGAGCAGAGCGCGCCACCTCCCGGCGAACGGCGGGAGCGCGGGCAGCCGACCGGCATGGCGGCGACGACTGCCTCCCTGCTGGCTCCGTGCAACCGCCGGGCTAGAAAGAAACCCGGCCTAGGCTCACACGAAGGGTTGAGTCTTTTAGAAGAGAAACCCGATTAAGCCTTTACCCACTTTCTCGTAAGTGGAGTTTGTCTATCGTTCGGTACTTCTCCCTGTCGTCGTCGTTATTATTATTATTTTTTTAACTGAAGATGACCAAAGCTTGATTTGCTCTTCCTTTACTCGGGCCTTGCAAGTCTCCGAGTTGGGGGCAAGAAATGGGGGAGAGGTTGGAAGATGTGTGTGAAAAACAATTATTGCAAAGGGTTTCCCCTGTGAGCCCGGCCTGGTCTGCTTCCTGACCCGGCTGCAGTGGTCCATCCACAGCATCCAGGCCAAGCCCGTGGGGCAAAGCCAAGGGTTCGAAGGAGAAACTTTAGCTTCTCCGGGTCCCCTGAGAACTTTGAAATACTCTTCCTCATCCTTAGCCCAGGACGGAAGGATGGCAGAACAGGATAGGGACCCCAAAAGAAGAGCCTAGCTGGGGCCAAGTGGCTTAGATGGGAGAAAAACGGTAGAGGCCACCGCATCAGGAACTCGGGTTTGGCTATAAATGTGGGCCTGAGATTCTGGGATCAAGGAAGAATCCTTCCGCTTTCTCACCAACTGCCTGCTATTGCCTTGGGAATCCCTACTTGAGACCCCTTGCTGGCATCTGGGTAGTTTCAGAATTTGCAGGGCGGCTCACGCCTTCCCGGGAAAGGAGTTCGGAGGACCAGCAGCGCCTTGCTGAGCGCGCTTGGCGGCCAGAGACCGCCACAGCTGGGCCCCTCTGCCGGATGGCTATTTTCTTTAAAAATAAAAAAAGGGAAAGAGAGGGAGGAGGAAGAAAGGAAAACAGTCTCCTCATCTTGTCGCCTGGGTGAGGGTGAGGGTGGCGGTGGGGGTGGGGGTGGGGGGGATGGAGTGGGGACAGAATGGGTCCGTTATAGTTGATGGGATGTGACCAAACTGCCCCATCACCTGGCTTCCTGCCCTCAGGTCTCCAAAGAGCAGGGGAAAGTCTTGCCCTTCGCCCAGGCGCCTGCCGGCGGCTTCACATCCCCCTACTTGTCGCTGATCCGCTACTTGAGGCAGGAAGGGACGCCTGGAGACTGCAGCTGTGGGCAGGGAGACAGACACCCGGTGGCCCCCATTTAGGCCAGGAGCCGAGGGCCAAGGCCGGCGGAAATCAGGCCATGTGGGCAGGCCAGAGATCACCGGCCTCAGGGATCCTGCGGACATAACCCAGCGCTGAGGCACAGAGACCAGCCTGGTTCAGTCTCTGCAGGAGCTCCCGGCTAGGGGGCCTCGGTGGCGTTCCCTCCTGCCACGGACAAACGAAGAAAAGCTAGAGAATAATAAGGGAACGACTCTTCTCCGTCCCCCAGTTCTGCACCAGAAGAGGCCGTTGTGAGCCTCAGCACCGGCGAGGCGCAGCGTTGGAGCCTGGGCCGGACCGCTGCAGCCTTTATCTCAACTGTAACTTCCGAGTCGCGTCTGGCCCTCTGGGGCCGACCAGAGCTCCGGCCTTCGCTGCAGAGTTTCCGGCACCGGGACGCAGGGGTGGCGGTGGGGAAGGGGGAGTGGCAGGGCAGGAGCAGAGGTGACTGAGCAGCGAGGTTTTACGTCTTTATTATTATTATCATTATTAATAATATTAATATTATTACCGAAGTATTTCACGTCCAGAACTAAGACACGACTACAAACACAACACATAGAAAATTAATAAAATAGAACTTTGTTTTCTTCTGAGGCTCCTCTTCTTACTTCTAGGTAGTATGTGCTCCTTCCAGTGGCTTTGGGGAGGGGCTGGGAGAGAGGTCTGGGGTCAGGGAGTCTTCGAGGCCCCCGCTGAGGGGACTGCGAATCTACCATTGAACCGTGCACGGGCGACATGGACGAAATGAGACGCGACACGGACAAGAGCATTTTGCTCTGCTTCCAGGAAACATCAAGTGAGTCCGGTCCTCAGTTCTCACGCGGGAGCCTGTTCGGGCGGAGGCGGTTGTGCGGGCATGGAGGCTGCGCTGGGGTGCCGGCTGGGCTCAGGCAGCACGGCCTCCCAGCGCCCAGGGAGCGCTCTGCGGGCGGGGGCGTCCAGGAGAGCGCGGGGCCCCGCCTGTCGCGCTCTGGAGAGCAGGTCCCCAGGCTCCCCCGCCCGCAGAGCCTTTCCCGGAGCTCTTCGCTGCCCTCCGTTCCCCGCAGGCCTCTCCCTCGCGTCCCCCCGCCCCCTGCCAGCGCCTTCATTCGGCCGGTTTTTCTTCTTCCTCCTCGGCACTGAGCTGAGACGCGCTGAGCAGTTTGCTCTCCTTTTTCCACTTCATGCGCCGGTTCTGGAACCAGATCTTGATCTGCCGTTCCGTCAGGCATAGGGCGTGCGCGATCTCAATGCGCCGCCGCCGCGTCAGGTAGCGATTGTAGTGAAACTCCTTCTCCAGCTCCAGCGTCTGGTAGCGCGTGTAGGTCTGGCGGCCGCGGCGGCCGCTGGGCCCAAAGGATGAACCTGTTACGCAGAGAGGAGATGCTGAGGCCTGGGGTTACCAAGGCCAGAACCCCCCCTCCCCCATTCGACCCTCAAACGGGGACTCTAGCCTGTCCCGGGATGCCCTCCACTCTCCCTGGTTCCTTGCCCCCCTCCCCTTTCCTCACTCCTCCAGCGCCCCCTCCAGATTCCCTCCAGGTCTCCTAGGCTTTTGCCTTCTGTCTAGATTCTTGGTGGGGGGGTGGGAGGAGCAGTTTTAAATCCCACCTGAGCCTAGGGGGAGGGGCTGGAGAAGCACTGGCCAGGTGTGTCTCTTCCTAGACGCATCTTTTTTTTCCCATCTGGCTCCCCCACCACCCCGTGATAGATTCCGGCCCTTAATCTGTAATGACGTGGATCGATCCATAGTCAGCATTAAGGGCTCCTCACTTTCGTGTCCCGTTAATGGACATCAATTTGGGATTTAAGACCGACAAATAATCCAACCCGAGACCCCGGCGCCTGCTTCTCCCTCTCTCCGACTCCGCCCGCTCCCTCTCATTCTTCCCCTTATTCTCCCCCCCCCCTCCTCTGACTACCACCCCTTTCCGGGTGCCTCCTCTTTCCCCAGCCCCCGACCCCCAGGGAAAACCAGTCCGGGACAGACTCAACTCTCCCTCGCCAGCGTCACGCCGCCCCCCTTCCCATGACGTACTCCGTTTTTAATGAACAGTCTTGGGGTGGGGGACCGGGCCAGAGCTGGGGGCGCCAGGGAGAGCCCAACCAGTGGCTGCGCGGGCTCTGCCTGCCTCCCTGACCCGGATCTCGGCTGCGGCCTGGCCCTCGCAGAGAACCCACTCGCTCCCCCTGGCTCGGAGTGCATCTGGGACTTTGCAAACTTTGCAACTCTTGAGGGCGTGAGGGCAGCGCGGGAGATCGAGGCAGGCGCCCAATCTTCCCTAAGCTCCAACCCGAGATGCTTTCTCCGTGGAAAAATTGGGGCTCTCTAGTTCTGACTCGGGGAGGGGGGAGCCCGCGGGGGTCGCGGCGGTCGCAGCAAGTCTCACTCACTGTTGCATGAATTCATCCGCTGCATCCAGGGGTAGACCGGGGTGGAGCACTTCTGCTCCTCGGCCTCGCCGAACACGCTCTTGTCCTGCGCACAGTCGGACTTCCGCGGCTCCGGGTGGAACGCGGGCGGCTCGTCGGCGCCCGAGAGCGCGCAGGCCGACTCCTTCTCGCGGTAGAAGGCCGGCGCCGGCCCGTAGTCGCAGGGCGCCGCCCGGCCGTAGCCGCCGCCGGCCGGCGGGTAATAGGAGGAAGAGGCAAAGCCCTTGTCTTGGCCGGGCCCGGGCCCGTAGGGCGCGGGGTAGTGCCTCAGAGGGTCCGCATACCCCGACGAGTAGAGAGGGAGCTGGCCCAGGAAGGACTCCTGCCCGCTGGCCAGAGTGACGGGGAAGGTGGAGTTCACGAAATAGGAACTCATTGGGAGGGGAGGCGCGCGCGGCCGCTGCTGCTCCGCCGGGTTTATGATTTGTTGTGTTTTATAGTCCGAGCGCCGCGCCTATTAGTAGTATATCTGAGATTGGGTTTTAGCTGAGGGGGGATGGCGAGGTGCCAGTGAGGGCCAGAAGGAAATACAACCATCTGATCCAACACTGACCAATGGCAGAGGCAGGAATTGTCAAATAGCACCCAGGAGGAGCGCAGCCCGCGCGAGGGACCCGCGCACAAACCTATCAACCTTTTTTCCTCCTTCTCCTTCTGCTTTCTCTCTCTCTCTCTCTCCCCAACAGCACAACGCGTCCCGTTCCACCTACGTAGGATCTGCGAAAGAGGCGTCTGTGCCTTTGAGGGAGGAGGGAGCACTTGGATTGAGACCACCCCATCCTCCAGTGATTAAATAAATATATCCCTCCCCTCCCCACGCAGAATAGGAAAAAGTTAATTGTGTTTTCAGAAAAGTTAACCCCTGACTTGCTTGAGCCCCATTCCCTCAAGGGAAGGTGGATAAATATCTCGGAATCTGGAATCTCAGTCTCCCTAGAAGAGAACTAAAGGAGAAGGCTGGTTTCTCGGGTTTTGTGTTGGTAGGAGGAGAGAAGAGTTCTCCGCTGATTAGCATCGCTTTCAGAAATCGAGAAGCAAAAGAAGAAGAAACCGTCTCCTTCCCAGGTTTTGAAAACCGTTTTTCCTGTTTCTCAGACCTACTCCATCTCCTCCAAGCCTGGGCTTATTATTCGTGCCTCTTTACAGCTCTTGTAGTCTGAGAGGCAGGCCAGAGGACCCAGAAGACTGGGAATTGGGAGGAGGGTCTGAGCCTAAAAGCTTCTCCCTTTTGCTATGCGGCTAGGCTAGGAGCTTCTTGGAAGGCTACCGCTGCGGCTGCCCAAGATATCTTGCCTGCTTCTAGTATGTATTGCTTGCTCTTGGCACAGGAAGGGGCACTGGGAAGAAGGGGATAGGGAGAAGAGGGGTGAGAGGATTGTCTGATCCCTATCCTGCCTGAAACCCTCCCTCCACCCCACTTCCTACCCCAAAAGACATTAGAATATCCTGGGCTACAAATTCTTAGGTATCAAAGGTGCCTCAGTAAGTACAGGAAAGAAAATTTTTCCTCCTCCAGTTTCAGGTCTTCAAACCTTCCTGATTTTGGAGACAATGATAAACCACTGGGAAGAGAGGAGCCATCGCTCCTTTCCCAGGTCTCTCCAGAAGCTGACAGTTCTTTTTTAATTAATTCTTTCTCAAGACGGTTTTTGTTTCGTTTTATAAAGGGGAGGGTTGGGTCCTCCTGGGGCCGCAGCAGGCAGCTTACCACTATCATTCCGTATCCCCTCTACAGATGCTCACTACCCTTCTGTCTCTCAGCATCTCTACAATCCCTCCCACCTCTCATATATGTATCACCAGCCTGCTGCCTACAAGCTTTGGTGTGAGAGAGTGTGTACATCTCTGACTCTTATTTTAGGAAAATGAGCATTGGAACCAGACTGGAAGACTGAACCACAGTGCATTTTCAACATTCTAATGTGCATAAAGGATGACAAGCTTTGGACCTGGGGCCAGGAATGGGCCAGAATGTGGGACAAAACCTGATGATGAAGGGACCAGGCTGACCCTTCTCTGACTTGTTCTTTGGACTCCTTTTTGTAGGCCAAATCTGCCCACTGAAGATGGCACAAGACACTAGGAAAAGTGGTAAAGGATTGAGGTTAGTGACCAGGGATGGAACTTGGTTGTTGCAAAGTGGCCCACAAGGCTCCCTAAACTTAGGACAACTTCTCCGCTGTGCCTTCATGGTTAAGTGGCTATTCCTGGTTGTCCCATCAACCACTTCCTAGCCCCTCTTTGGAGGGGAGGGTTGTCAAGATTTTAAAAAATAAACTGTAGCCTCCTAATGATGCAGTCATAAGTGCTCAAATCCAGCTGTGATTAGGCCCACTCCTGGAAAGGAATGGAGAACATTTGGGCTGGAGGAGCAAGGTGGAGAGAGTGCCTTGTGTACCTCCCTCCTCCTTGCTACTGAGGCTGGGCCTTGGGCCTCAGCCCTCCCTTCCTCCTTTCTGGTCACAGTGTCCTCAAACTAGGACTGTTTGGTATGGCCTTTCCCATGAAGCCTGGATAACATAAGATTCAGTAAGGGAGAAGACTTCCCCTATGATAGAAGCACAAAAACAATTGCCTTATCCTTAGAGTCATAGCCCCAAATTAACCTCACCTCTGCAGGTTGCCTGTCGTGAGATGGAGCCGCAAAGGCAGGGCCTGGGCGCCTGGAGTCGGGCATGAAAGGAAATAGCGCCTCATCGCTCTTATCTAAGCCCAGAGGTATTTATGAGCGTTTATTCGTCTGATCCGTTTGTTTGGGAGAAAGAGCAGGCAGGCAGGGCTGGGCCAGAGGCTGCCTGACTTCTGGAGTCAGATCTCTATGAATCTGTCTGTGGTTGCATCCACCGTCGTCGGTCTGTCTCCAGGAGGGAACATATAAATACACAGTGGGCACAGCCATCTGCTGGTCTGGGATGTCTCTCCCTGCTCAAGGAGGAGGTGTGTGTACAGAGAGGTGGATGTAAATGTGTTTTAAGTCTTGCCTACACAACAGAAGGATTGTATAGAAATCCCATTGGCAGGACTTATAACTGTAATTTCCTGAGCTGTGAATCTGTGGTCCTGTGGACGTACACACATTCCAGCTCCCCGGTAAATGTCGAAGTTCTGTTCAGCTCCAGAGTAGAATTCTCCTGCACTGGTAATCTCAGGGAGGATATTTGCCAGTAGGTGTTTGGAGGGGAGGGGTATTAAGACATTGTCCAGGCTTCCCACTTCCTCTTAGCTGCAAAGCTCCCTCCCACTCCCAGCTCTTAAGAGTTGTGGGCAACTTCCCCCACCCCAATCTCAACTCTGATTGGGGTGGGGTGAATTCAAACATCTCAACCCAATTCTTCCTCTAGATTCCACGATTCTCCGGGTTTGGGGAACATATATGTTCCCAGAGGAGCAGTGTGGCCTCTCCCAATCTTTGAGAGCAATTTACAGGGAACACTGCCTTAAAATTGACTCCTCCAAAGCAAGGTACAAAGACATTTCCATTATGCAAATGAATGGCATCTTCTCTGTTGGAGAGGGGAGCAGTGGCCCTCAGCTCCCTCTCCCCAGGCCCATGGGCACCCTAAGAGCCCTTAAAGGTTTCAACCCTCTGTACAGCTGCCTTCCCCTCTCCATCTGTCCTTCCGATTGTCGGCAAGAAAAACCTCCGAGGGGCCCAGGACTTTCAGGGAGCACTCCCCTGGGGGCTCCTGCACTGGGCCGGGCCTTCCAGCCGCCAGAAAGTCACTCTCTGATGAACAGCTGAAAGGGCTGCTCCTGCGAGGCAGACTCGCAAGGCGCCAGAGCCTCGGGCCGCAGAGACCCCGCGTTTGCCCCTAGTACCGCTGGGCCCCTCGACTTCGGCAGCTCCTCCAGCTCCAGACCCCGCAACACCTAGGCCTGCCTGGCACCAGAGGCAATTTCCTGGAACCCCTCGCCCAGGAACTGGGGCCACAGCACCTTGAAAGGAGCGGCCAAAGCTTCCTCCTGCGGCTTGAAAGCCCGAGCTAATCAGTAACCCGTGAGACGGGCCAATATTCAAACTCGGCGGCAGCGGCGCGTACCCTCGCCCTCGCCACCCCCTCCTGGGAAAGCAGTCGGCTTCAGCGGGTGTGAGGAGTAGGGCAGGAACGGAAATTACAATGGTTTGCTTCCTTAATGATTGATCCCCTCTCCCCGCTTTTTCCCAAAGCATGTTTGTGTCGATTTCGCTTGAAATGATTGGGAATGGGGAAGGGGACACACACTCACTTGCAGACACCAACAATTTCCAGAAAGCTCGGTTCAGTTCTTTCACCATACACTCAACCGGCCAAGGAACTGGCAAGACCCACCAGTCAACCCGGAGAACACAGACTCGGTTTGTCTTTTGACAACCGAGTGGAACTGCCCGGACCGGCGCCTCCCCTGCAGAACTCCTCCCTTGGCCGAAAAGAAAACCAAATAAACCTTGAACAGCCTTGGCCTCGGATGGATCTCTCTAGCGGCCCTGGTGATCCCCTCCTGAGTTTGTCGGGGACATTGGGGAGAGGGCTCTCGACTCTGATCCCCCAACCCTTTGATTCAGGGCCCCGTGCCCGCCAGATGCAGTATTAGTCCTTTTAAAATATGCCCTAGAAAAAAGCCGCTTCCCCCAGCCAGCCGCCAGGTTTGGAGCTGGGATGGGCCTGACAAGAGAGAGGGATCCTCGTTTTCCAATCCACATGTGGGCAAGCTGGAACCAAGATCCAGCGGAAGGTGATAATCTGGCCCGAAAGTCTCCAGAATCCCGCCGAACCTGAGCGGCTGAGGGCTCCGAGCGTGGGGCCGGGTTCAGGCAGCGTCGCCGGGCTTGCGGCGCCGAAGCCGCATGTCTCCAAACCGACGGTAGATGGCAGCAAACCGCATAATTTGGGTCAGAGCGAACTGTCTAAGGGATGATTTATACCCCGGCAAGACTACAGGAGAAAAAGACCTTTAGTCTGGGTAGGTTTGGGGAATTTTTCCTTTGAGAATAGGCTCCGAGTGCCGCGGGTGCTGGCCGAGAACTTCTCTGACTTCGCAGCCGAGGGGTCCCTTCAGGCACCCATACTGGGCCTGCTTCGAGGGCATCTACCTGTGCCACCAGGGGCCCCCTCCCGCGCCACAAGTGGCTTTCTCTCTTCTCAGCTCAGTTTTGAGAAGGCCAATATTCCCCTATGCGCATCCAGACCCTGCAATCCCTGGGCCACCAGAGACCCGAGATTGAAATCTCTGCATCTGGTCCTTAAAAAGAGGAAAGCAATCACCTATTTCTGCAAACCAAACTAAATCACAGTCTCTCCTGCTCTCCGAGCCCTAAGTCCCTTATCTCTCAGCTGGCAGCTTCCCCAGAACCCCTCTCTATTTTTAAGTTTTCACCTAGGGACTGGCGCCTTCTTCAACCCCACCAGCTACTTTAGGAATCTAGGCTTCCCGCTCCACGGTTCTTCTCCCGGCTCCCCCCACCCCCTACCCCCCACCCCCTACCCCCTACCCCCTACCCCCTACCCCAGGCCTGGCTGAGGAATGGAATCAGGCGCCTGAGGGACAAGACTAGCTGTCTGAGCTCATTGCCAGGCAGCTTTCTAGTCCAGGCACTATCAAATCCCCTAATGGGAATTTCTTTTAATTTTCTTCTCTTTATTTTTCTTTTTTGTTTCCATACCTAAAACAACAACGTTTTAAACAGCTTCTTCACGATCACATTTGGATCCAGGAAAGTTTGAAACGTTTCCACATCAGACACACATGGCAATTTTCTCCTCCACAGAAATCCACACATCCCATATCAATAAAACACAAGGTACAGAACCAGTATTACACAGAAACCAACACGCTGTAACCTACCGCGTTAAAAAACACAAAATTGTCTCCTTGCAGAGCGAGCCTCCCTCCTACGGGAGTGGCCAAAGAGCTGAGCATTTTCAGGCAGGCTTCTTGGGAGGAGGGGGTTTCCCTCAATTTGGGTGCCTCCAACCACAGCCCTTTAATTTCAGAAATGTTTCCGAAGGGAGATAATGAGTACTTCTCCGTGAATTGTTCTTTCTCTATCTCTCTAGCCGCCTGCTCGCCCTTGCTGGCCTCAACGGAGATTCCAGGCCCTCCAGAGACCAGGACGTCTCTCAGCGCCACCGCCCCTCGTGCCAACGGTGCCGGAAAGCCACGGATACCCGTACCCGCACCGGGCAAGAGAACTGCGCCGGGGCAATTGGGGGAGGCCGGAACAAGGGAGAGATGGTGGGAGGGGGAGGGGGCGCAAACCCACAGAGGCCGTAGCAACCGGCTTTATGCAGGCACCTCAAGTCCAGACACCCCCTATCTTTTCTTTCGCAGCCCTCTAGCTTAAACGTCTTCTCTCAGCTTAAAAAGGCCACTTAGAGCTCGCCTCCCGTGGCCCCTTTCGGTTCCTCCGACCGTCTTCCCTGCCTTGCTTCTCCTCCAGGAAGCAACCATCCCTCTCTCAGCCACCGAATTTCCTAGGAAGCCTCTCCCTGCAGCGCCCAGAGGTGGGGTTCAGCCCTGTCTTGGAAGAGGGGGGAGAGAGACAAACCCAAGCCCCACCCCCTACAAAACCGGTGCAAAAGAATAAGAAGAAAATTGTAGAATCTCCCTTACCTTTGCAGACCTTGGGGTTTCTTTCCTCCGATTGAAAGGGGTGGGAGAAAGGGGGGCGGGGAAGAGCGTTCGGTTTCTTCTTCATCTTCCAGATAATATTGTCCCAACCTGAGAGCCGTTGCTTCCCCTTCTCTGACTTGGGAGAGAGGGTGTTTCGCTTTTCCGATATTTGCATAGAAAATGGAGTAAGTTCTGGCTTTGAAAAATGGTATCAGGCTGCAGTCCTGGGCAGATTGTCCATTTACTCTCCATGATGACTAAAATCCCAGATCAGCAAGCAAATTAACTTAGAAATTAAAATTATTTTTGGTTCTCTCTTTTGTGTAATTCCCACCCCTCCTTCTCTCTCTCTCTCTCTCCCGCTCTCTCTTCTTTTCTCTCCCCCTCGGTTTTCCTCTCTCTCTTTTGCTTTATCGAGCTGATACTGAAGTATAAAAATATCAAGAGGCTGGAGCCCTGAAGGACGACAGTGCTCCGACCTAGGTGTGGTGTCCAAAAGAATGCTGCATTATAACCACCAGGGAAATGATAAAAAGTTCATGTTCACGATCGCCCGGCCACATGACCGGCGCTGGCCAATCGCTGGATTCAACCACTCATAAACTTCTATCACAAAGTTGTAAATTTTCATAAAACAACAAGGAATTTATTGCATTTCTTCATGGCTGCTCCACCAGCAACCCTTTTCTCAGTCGCCATCTTCTTTTCTTCTCCTTCTCGATTTTTGGGGAAACCCCAATCTGAGAAGGTGTGAGTTTTGGGGTGTGGGGAATCAGATAGAGGAGGCACAAGCATCCATCTGGGAAGGGGGATCTTTTTGGAACCTCCCTATTCTCACTGGAGCTCTGTCCTTCTTTTCTAGTAAAAATTCACCCCAAAACCTCCACACAGGGTCTTTTCTAAGGCAATTTGGGGGTGAGTTGGGAGCAACAGCCAATGTCCAGAGCTGCCACTAGCCTCAGGGCAAAATGAAAGCGTCAAAGCCCCCTTTCCCCCTCTGAATGCCCCCCTCACTCCCAGCCCTATAGATGGCAGGACCCCACCTGTGAGGGCTTGTAGCATTGCGGGTGTGGGGGCCGTAGATTCCCCTAGGGCCTAGCTTTTGTCCCAAGAAAGGTGGCCCTAATGGAGGCCAAGGCAGACACTCTGGCCACCGAATGATTGCCTCTGCATCCCAGGAATTGGAGGAGAGCAAAGCCGGACCCAGACACTTGGCTCTCTCGCCCAAATGTGCACTTGCCCAGGTTCCCAAGGACAACTCCCCATGCTCTCTGCCGGGGGAGGGGGTGGTCTGCGGTCCTTAATGTGGGTACCACAGGTTTAGGAGCCTTTTGCTTACAAATTTAGAGTAAACAGATTCTCCTAAACCTTGCTTCCTTCCAATCCTCTTACCCTTTCAGTGCCCGACGCCTGTTTTTTAAATTTAAATAAGCCAGGATTTATAATCGAATAAATACTAAAAATCAGCTCCGAAGGTCTAGACGGCATCCTCCGGTATTTCTCAATCAAGGGGATGTTTTGGAGCCAAACAACCCAAATTCACCCCGGGTTTCCCAGGTCCTCTGATATACGCCGGTATTTTGAATTGAGCTACTAGTGCCCAAATTCAGGAAAGGAAATAACCTCCCTCGCAAAATGTTCTTCTTTTTCTCTTTCTCTGTACCCCGGAGAAGATTTCCAGGTTGCCGGCAGCGCGGACAGCGGGCAGAAAAGCGCGGAGGCAGCCGGCGGAGCCCGGGAGGCCCGGCGGCCGGGCGGCCGGGCTCAGAGCGGCCGGGATGCGGCCACAGCATCCGGCTAACTCGCACTGCTCGGCCTCTCGCTCCCGGCGCTCATTTTTTTCTCCCCCAATTTTAAGTTTTATTTGGGTCCGTGGATCAATTTAAAATGAGGTAAATTAAATGAAAGTAAAATAAATTGAAATAAAATAACCGAATAGCTCTTGCAGAAAATATTTGCGGGCTGAGCGGAAAGCCGGGAGCATCTCGAGGTTGGAGGCCTGTCTGGGCGGCCGGGAGGTTTCTGCTCGCCCGCCCGGCCTGTGCCCAACGCTGCCTGCCCACCCACTCGCCGGCCGGAGAAGGAGTGGATTTGGGTGGTCACCTTCCCTTTCCTTCTGCTCTTCCTTAGCTTGGGGACTAGAACTTTGGATTTCAGCTCTGTATGTTTGTGCCCCGTGGCGGTGCCGAGCCACAGCCTGGTGTGAAGGCTTAGATGAGGAAAGGTCTGTGGAACTCTGGGGTTTGGTTTGGCTTGGTTTTGTGAATGTGTGTGACTGAGCATGTGGACTCAAGGACGCGTTTACTAGGGGGCAAATGTGAGTCTGTGTGTTTATAAGCCAATGTGTGAGTGTTACCCTGGTATGTATAAATGTGTCTGTGAGTGAGTGTGAATGTAGGTTTACTTGTGTGAGTGAATGTGAATACATGTGTTCTGGAAAGGGTTTAGGATGTGTGAATGCTTGTATATTTATTTGTGAACATAATGAATATGGGTGTTTGTGACTCTGTATGACAAGGTATATATTTATGTGCAATGTCAGCCTGTAACTAAGAGTGATTGTGTGCATTTGTGTGTCAATATGTGTAAAAAAAGGGGGGGGGCTACATATGTGTGGTATCTGGCCAGAGCAAGGAACCCAAGGAAAAAGAGAGCAGATACCAGCGCATTAAGAAATGAGCCGCAGCAGAAGCTGGGCCCCGGTATGCATGAGTATCTCTCACCTACTCCCAGCCTTAGAGACACAGAAAATAGGACATATGTTTATTTTTAATTTTTTATTTCTCCATCTTTCAGATATACATAGAATGGAAAGAGGATCACAGGGCTGGCAGGAGCAAGGAGCAGTGGGCAGACCAGTTGCACAGAGGGTACACTTGAGCTAGTTGGTGGGTCCTTGGGGCTCCCTAAGGCCCCATCAGTGCCACTACTGGGAAGGCAGGGTGCTCAGGAAGACACGGAACCACACACAGTCCAGACCCACAGATCACAAAGACAGCATCAAAGAGGGGGCTTACAAAACAACAAGATTTTACCAAAGACCTTACAATTATAGACATAAAAAAGGGGAAGGCAAATTCCAGAAAGCTACAGAACAGGTAGATGATGTCCTTTCCATATAGTACAAAACAAACCTGACGGACTTTCCTATAGGTAGTATTTTTTTCAGTGTTAAGAAACCAAAATTTCACCTTCTCTTCTTAAAAAAAAAAAATTAACTGCTTTCCATTTAAATAGTTTTGTTTTTTGCTTTTTTTCCCTCTCTATTTGACTTGAGTTTCCTGGTTCAGTTCCCAAAGCTGAGCTTCTCTCACTTTCTCTCCCTTTCTCTTCTCTCTTCCTCTCCCCTTTCTCTGTCCCTCACTCTTCCTCATCCTCCTCCATCTCGGCCTTGTCCTGGCTGGCGGCCCCGGGGCCTGAGGTCTTGTTCTCTTTTTTCCACTTCATGCGGCGGTTCTGGAACCAAATCTTGATCTGTCTTTCTGTGAGGCAGAGCGCGTGCGCGATCTCGATCCGCCGCCGCCTCGTCAGGTAGCGATTGTAGTGAAACTCCTTCTCCAGCTCCAGGGTCTGATAGCGGGTGTAGGTCTGGCGTCCTCGCTTGCGGTCGGTCCCTGCTCAGAGTATTTACGGGAGAAAAGTCAGTGCGTGCAGAATAAGCCATAACAAGGAAAACCATGCAAGTGACCCTGGAGTGCGACTCTAGGCCTGCCCTGAGGGCTTTTCGCAAAAAGAAAAGGAGACAAACCGCCTTACAGGTCCAGTCTACCCCTCCCCCATCCTGTTATGGAATGAGGAGGAGGTGAGAATTTGCAGATTTCCTTCGCGCAGTGGAGTTGGTCTGAGAGCAGTTGCCCTCTGCTATTTTCCAATGAGTGGCTGAGGTTCAGGCTGTCCTGCCTGCCCACCTGCCCAGACAACTCAGCCCTCCAAAGCAATCTTTGGGCCTCTGGGAAGGCACAGGAGGAGAGGAGAGACAGCAGCCTGGTTTGGGGTGGAACACTCAGTACCTGGCTGGTGGGGGCAGATGGGCAGGGGAGAGCTTCCCAGGTTAGGCCCCAAACCCTGAGGAAGCTGGAGGGAGGTTGTGCTGGGGGAGGTGCTGGTGCCAGCCCTCCTAGGAAGGAGACAGTGGGAGGAGGGGTTGGGGGCCTAATTTCAAGTCAGATAAAAGCCAAGCTGAAATGTTTATGAGCAGAAAAATTTGGGCTTTAATAAATCAGCTGGAAAGGCAGTTGAATTATGGAGCAGGTAATGGGAACTGTGACCACTAATACTGATGGAATAAGAGCTGGGCTTCTCTTGGCCCTCAACCCTGGCTGGACTGGGAGCCTCTGACCACATATCTTGGGTTTCCTGGATCTTGAGAGAGGCCTTAGAGTCCAGGGCAACACAAAGTCAGGAGACCCCCACAGTGCCTCTGGTCTCTTGGGGTTTCTGCAGTAGCTGCCTCAGCGGCCTGCACTCTCTAACTCTTGATTTGACTTCTTGGAGTCCTTGTTTCTCCCCCAAGAGGACATCCATCCTTCTGGAAGGACACTGGAAAACTTGTTGGCCAGTTCTCCAGGGGTGCTAGGAAGGGCACCTGAAGAAGTCAGCTGGGCTCCCCATGAGGCCTCTGCTCCATTCTCTAGTTCTCCTGCCTCCCCCTTCCCAAGTTCACTGGGGAGTAAGAAGCCTCTCTCTTTTGGCCTCCGCCCCCTTCTCTCCACCTGCCTCTGTGTCCCTGACTGAATCCTCATCTCTTCTCACACCCCCTCCTCCCGCAAGGCCTCTAGAGCCCACCTCTAATTGTCCAGAAGGGAATAATGGGGGAGCGGGTTGGCTGGGAGGAAAGAGGGAGGGGAGAACTGCTCAGAGCTACAGCCCCCTCCCCCAGACCTCATCCAAGCTGGGGCTGAAGGGACACACCCAGAGATGAGATCCCCGCCGGGGGAAGGGGGGGGGGACCCTAATGGCTATTCTCTGCAAACCCCAGCCTTCCTCCACAAGACAAACGGCCTCGTCTCCAGCCCGTGCCGGCGCGGCTGATAAATATTTAAAGCTAAAAGGCCAGGAGGAAGAGTGGGGGGTGGGCTGGGGGCTCAGAGCGCCGCGGCGTCGGCGAAGAGGGATCCGCCAGGGAAGCAGAGCGAGCCTGAGAGCACCAAGCAAAATTGGGAGGGGGGCGGCGCGCCGTGTCGCGGCTCGGGGGGGGGCCGCGTCCCCAGGGCCGATCTCCTACCAGGAGCACTCTGGACGCGAAGAAGGGCGGTTGGCCGGGAAGGGGGCGCCTTCCGGGATATGTGCCCGGGCCACTGCGGCTCGGGATGGCTCGGTGCGCGGCGTTACCTGAGCTTCGCATCCAGGGGTAGATCCGGAAGTTACTCTCGGCCGCCAAGTCCGAGTCCCTCTGCTCCTTGGCGCCCGCCGCCTTGGCAGAGTCGCCGGGACACACCCCGGAGAGGTTCTGCTCAAAGGGCGCGCAGTGCATGTTGAAGGAACTCGGCTCGAGCCCGTAGCCGGCCGCGTAGACGCCGGCTGCGCTCTGGCCCGCCATGCCCCCCCCGCCGGGGTACAAGCCCTGCATCGAGGCGGCGAAGGAAGCGCCCGAACCGGCTCCATAGCCCGGGCGCTGGGGGTTGGAAGCAAACGCACAAGAAGTTTGTTCGGGGAAGGCTCCGGTAGCGAAAACCGAACTTGCGGCAGGATATTTAGAAAATAAAGCATTCGCATAATACAATGAACTCATAATTTGGCCGGATGATTTGTAGGCAGGGACGTTTTAGTGTCGGTTTTACGAGATTCCTTGATATATTACAGAATTAGAGTCCAGATTTACACCAAAAAGGACCCCCTTTTTCCTCTCTGGACCACGTGACCCCGCCCACGTGACGTCCCCTCAGCCAATGGCCGAGCAGCCTCCCCACGGCTCCCGGTAATGTGGAAAAAATTGTGTGGCGTTGGATTTATAAAATATGATCAATAATGAATGGGAAAGCCAGGCCCTATGGATTGGGGCTGGGGGGCTCCAGGGCCGCTGTCGACCCCCGTGGGCTGGAGGCAGCTTGCAGGCGAGATTTGGAGGAGGAAGGGATTGAGTGGAAGGGAAAACAAATAACCTGAGAGGGATCCGAGTTGTCACCCACCCCCGCCCCATCCTCCCCAGCCCGTTACCCAGCCAGAAACAAACGCAGAGATTGCACACAACCGGTGGGTGGGGGCGGGCAGGCCAGGTCTTTATTAATCTGGAGTGATTCAGCCTGCCTGGCCCTTTGGGGAAACTTGGTCCGGACTTGGTCCGTTTCTCCTGAGGTGAGGCGCGAGGTGAGCCTGGCCTCACGCTTTCTCTGTGTGCGGCCCAGACAGAACGGGCAGGGATGCAGCGAGGTTTCGTGGGTGCTCCCAGCGGTGCGGGATCCAGCCCCAGGGGCGTTGGATGCTGCAGTTTCTGATGGCTTTAAAAAAAAAAAAAAAGGTTTGAAAATAAAAAAAAAAGGAAGAAGGTGGGGTGGGTGGGAAGAGAAAGGAAGGAGGAGGGTGGCCCGGTATGCTGCTCTGGTTCTGGGAGGCGGATGCCTCAGTCGAGCGTGGCTGCTGGAGAAGCAGAGCGAGAAAAGGAAGGAAGGCAGCGAACCACCACCTCGGCGCTGGGCGAAGGTAGCCAAGTCCCAGAAAGGGAGAGGCAGGGAAGAGCATCTCCCTTCTCCTTCTCCCCCCACCAGAGTACGAGAAAAATACAAATATAAGTCAGTTTAGCAGCTCGGTACTGAACCTCTACCCCTGCACACACAGACACACACACACACACAGACACACACACACACACACGAGAGAGAACACGCAAAAACAAAGGGGGAGGTGCGGGGGTGGTGTGGGACAAAGTCAACAGCCCACGCGCATCTCTCCAGCGTGGCCTGGGCGCGAGGGTCTCCGGGGCCCGCAGCCTCGGAACGCGAAGGGAGGGGGTTTCTCTCGGCTCCCCTCCCTCGTTTCTCTCTCCTCCAATCGCGCGCAGCCGCCTCCCTCACCCCCTGCGCCCCTGGGCCAAGGGACTGCACCACCTGCCTCCAGCCTCCGCCCCCTCCTCTGCGCTGCCGGGCCTGGCGGGCTCTAGAGCCGATAGACCGGCTCCCCCCGCAAATCTGCAAGGCACTGGGAGCAAATGAGGAGAGCGGGTCGGGCCAGTCTCGGGTTCTCGCTTGTAAACTTTATTGTAACTCTTCCGCCCTTTTCAGGCGCAGACAACAGAACAAAGTATAGAGGAACAACAAAATATATAATTAGCCCTCCCTCCCCCCAATAAAGCAATTCACGGATACAGGATACATTCTCTTCACAGTAAACCTAAGAACACTTTTAACAATTGCCCACAGCGCGCATGCTAACTAAAGTAACCTCTTTTGAGAAACACTTAAGACGAAATTGTCAAACCAAAGCGGCGGGCGCGGGGGGGGGAGGGTGGAGGAAAAGAGAGAAGCCAGAGAGAAAGCCAGCGAGCTAGGAAGGACAGCGTGAGGGGGGGTGGGGGGGTGGGAGGGGAAATGAGGACAAGGCGAGAGAGAGAGAGAAAGAGAGAGAAAAGAGAGGGAGGGAGACAGAAAGAATTACGGCGTGAATAGGCAGTTTCATGTTGTTGGGAGAACTTAGCAGAAATCGGTACCTCGGTCATTACAAAGAAGCACGTTCAAAGGAAAAAAAGACCATTGCACAAGGAGGCTTTTTACATGGGGCGGGGGCGTGGGGGGGGGGTGCTCAGCCAGGCCGCAGCCGCTTACCCTCGCAGGGCGAGGGAGTCCATGCTTAGAATCCTTTTCTTTCCCCCTGGCCCCCAAGAGAAGGGAAGGAGATCCACGGTAGCTCACACACAGAAGCTATTACGAGATACTACCACTAGCGGGGACTGGCGCGGCGGGGACGCTGCGGTGGGAGGCCAGGCTCCGGGCCCCGCTCGCGGGGCCAGAGCTCTCTCGGGCGGGGGCGGGCGACGGTGGCGCGGTCGGGGGACCGGCGGCCGCAGGGCGGCCGCGGCCCTGGCAGTCCCAGCTGGAGCCTACTTCTTGTCGCCCTTCTGCGCGTCTCCCTCGTCCGCCGCCTCCGGGGCCCGCTCCAGCTTCTGTTTCTCCAGCTCCTCCTGCTCGCATTTGCTGCTGGGGAACTTGTCTTTGTTGTTCTCTTTTTTCCACTTCATCCTCCGGTTCTGGAACCAAATTTTGACCTGTCTCTCTGTCAGTCCCAGTGCATGCGATACCTCGATCCGCCGCTTGCGAGTCAGATAGGGATTAAATAGGAACTCCTTCTCCAGCTCCAGGGTCTGGTAGCGGCTGTAGGTCTGTCGGCCTCGCCTGCGTCCGGCGGCTGCTGGGAATAGGGGAAAGGGCGAGACAGAGGAGAAGGGAGGGGAGGGTGGGGGAGGGGGCAGAGACGGAGAAGGTTGGAAGATTCGTGAACCAGCCTAGGAGACCAGTATATTAAGGGCAGGGGACCTTCTACCCCGCGCAGGGGCGGGAGCGCTGGGAGGCCGCGGTCAGTGGAGGGGGGGGGGGTGGTGAGGGGGATCAGACACCACTGAATCTAACGGAACCAGAAAGGGGTCCCCCCTCCCCTGGTAAGCAGCTCCAGAGAGTTGGGCGGGGGTGGTTGAATCTATTAAAAGTGCCATAAACTTTAGAAGGAAGGATGTGAAGGAGGGGGAAAAATAAGAATAAAAAAAGCCGGGATGGGGACGAATGGACCCACCTTGAAAAGCCCCCAGAGCCTCTGCCCCAGAAGAAAAGTTTCTTCAGGGTAATTAAACTATAAAGCAATTGAGAAGTGCAAAAGTTGAGCGCCCCCACTCCCGCCACCCTTTCTCCACTACCCCCCATAAAACAGTAAAAGGGGAAAAAGGAGGGGAAGAAGAAAAGTCAGGCAGGGTGAGGGGTTTATGGATTCAGGAAATGTCGCTTAGCGACCTCCTTCGAGGGAAACAAAAAGAAGAAAAGGAAGGAAAGGGAGGAAGGAAGGAAAGAAGGGGGAGGCTATCTGAAACGGAGCGAGCACGTCTTCCAGGAGCTGGGGACACCGCTGCCCGGCCTGCCCGGCCCCCTGCCCGTCCTGGGCCCCGGGTCTCCCTTCCTCCCCCGCCCCCCCGCCGGCCCCCGACGCGAGCTCACCTTGCGGGCGCATCCAGGGGAAGAGCTGTGTGGGCGACGGGCTCTGCTCGGACCCCTCGGCCTCCTCTCCCAGGCCGCTGGCGGCGGTGAGCTTGCAGTCGGCGTACTGCACCAGGTCTGGATCCTGCGCACCGAACAGGCTCTGCCGCTGCAGCGGGTCGTAGCCGTAGAAGTTGCCCGGGTCCCCGTGGCAAGCCACAGCGCACGGGTTCTGCTGGTAGGGAGCCGTGGACAGCGAAGACGGCCCGTGGTAGAACTCCTGGATTTGCGACGGGTGCTGGAAGCTACCGCCGCTGCTGGGACCGTACACCACGGTGGGTCGGCCGCCCAGGTCCTGGGCGAAGCCGCAGTCATAATAATTGGGGCGCAGGGACTCCCCGGTTTTGTATTTGGAGAACAGTGAGTTGACGAAATAAGAGCTCATTTTATTGAATTTTGAGGCGGCGGCGGCGGCGGCGGCTGTAGTTGGGGGCTGTTGGGGAGGGGGTGGGGAGGGGGAAAGGGAGGGAGAGAGAGAGAAAAAAACGCGGATTCGCCGGCTCCTAGTCACCCTCGCCAGGAAAGGAGACGGGAAGGGAGGAGGTGGGGGAAAGAAAAGAAAGAAAAGGCGAAGAAGATCTCGAAGCCACCACACTTTTTGTGATTTCCAGGAATAGAAAAGGACAGCGAAGCCTCCAAAAGTCTAAGCTTGCATGGCAGCCGCGGTTCGCTCGCCCTCCCCCCACCCCCCACCCCCCACACAAAAATATACCGCCACTTAAAGAGGTCCTCGCTTTACATTTCGAAGAAGGGATGCCAGTTCATAAACAGTTTTCGGTGATTTACTTCCCTGCAAATGAGTTGTTTCATATTTTGCACTGTCTTTTCATGATCATTTGCATCCATTAGAGACCCCGCATCCTATTGGCTTCTCCGTACTCCTCCCGGACAGAACGCAGAGCGAGGGTGAGAGCGAGGGAGAGCGAGCGAGAGAGAGAGCGAGAGCAGAGAGCGCCAGGGAGTGAGGAGACAGCGGAAAAAAAAAGGAGGGGAAGAAAAAAAAAACACCCAGGGAGAGAGAGGGGGAGAGGGGGAGAGAGGGGGGAAGGAGAGGGGGGGAGAGAGAGAATGAATACGGATTAAATCTGTTTAACTACCTACATTAATGAGATATCTCTTGCCTCACAACAAATCAAATACCTTCGCAGACCACCCCCAAAGACTGATGTGGGGGAGTCACGGAAAAAAACACGCACACACATGCACAACGCGCCAGGCGTAGGCACGCTGTTAATTTCGCGATTTTAACGAGGCAGTTGGAGTCTTTTTAAATGTCAGGGTCGCTTCGGAAAAATGTAAAAGAACACGGTTTAATTGCGCCGAGTTTTAAAAGGTCCTATAAATGTAATTGGTATTTTAATACAAGTTATCAAATCATACAGCTTCCTCTCCTAAACATATTTTCAAACAAACGAGGTAGTCATATTTAAAGCTTTAATGATCAATTTCCTTATTATTGATAAAGGTTTAACTATCGTGTGGAGGGAATTGGCTGGGTAACCGGCCCCCCAAAAAACGGCTGTAAACTCTTTAACAAACTATAAAACGCAATAAAGCCGAGTCTGTTGTTGTTTATGCCGCAGCGCATAAAAGCTGTTAGCATTTTACGAGTTCTTTCCTCTACAGCTATAAAACTGCAGCTTCGATCGCCCCCGCCGCCCGACTGCAGCACGGTGGGGGTGACAAAGCCGAAATGAGAATGATTATGAGGGTTTTTTTTCGGCGCAAACGGTGACTTTTCTGAGATTTTCCGCCTCCTTCAGCTGTGGGAGCACCTGCCCCCACTCCCTCTCTGGAGCCCCCAAAGTAGCCCTCTCTGCCCCACCCAGGCCACTCACCAACTTTCCTTCGTTAAACAAACAAGGTTTTTCTTTGGAGAAGGGATCCAGGAGGGCTTGAGGAGGCATCCCGAGGAAGAGCTGAAACTTTCTGGTTAATGGGCAGTGGAGAAATCCTGAACAAAGCTCACCCTGCAACTCAATCTGTAGTTTAACACAGCCTTGGGTGGCCTGAGAAGGGGGTGCTAGAATGAGGAGGGGGTCTCTAGAAGGCACTGGGGCCCAGTAAGCAAGCCTTTAGGAGACCAACTCTGTGTGATGGGAGAGGGGTCTGATGCCACCCGCAGGATAACACCAGCTGGGCTGCCCTAGTCCTGCACCCAGGCCTTGGGACCCAGTAACCAAGCCCAACTGGCTCCCAACCTTTTCAGGCCAGTTCACTACGCCTTCCACATCACCACTAGGTGAGAGGGCACCAACGGGCCAGCAGCACATCAGAGGGAGGGGAGAGCAACTGAGGCTGCCTTCCCGGTGTCTGGCCTTGGTGCCCACAGTCTTGTGCCTTCCTTCCTCTGCCCTGGGCAGTGACTGCAGAGGGTGTGTGGGGAGGGGCACCTTTTAGCCTTCACTGTCCTTTCAGCCACTGTCACTGCCTCACCTGACCTTGGGGTGGAGGGATTTGGATACAGCAAGGCCAGAGTTCCCCATGTTCTCTCCTTTCCCCTTGGGCGCCTCTAGTTAAACCTGGCTCTCCCTCCAGATCTAAGGACCTAGGGCCTGAAACACAGAGTGCAGAACCCAGCTGACTGGGTGCCACCCTGTCTTGCCAGTTGCCTTTGCCGGCCTACGGCCTAGTGACAGTGGCGGCCAAGCTTTAGAAGGCCCCAAACTGAGAATCGGAACCAATGGCTTCCTGAAGAGGCTCCTTGACCAACGAAAGGAAAGAAGGAAGGAAGGGAGACAGAGAAAGACATTTTCTAGCAACAAAGGTGGAGGCTTTACAAATACATTCAGTCTATTGTTTATTCATGAGAGAGTGGCTTGCTTTTGGAGGGGTGTTTTGGGGGGTTCCACTCATCTTCCCCTTTGTAAAAATGAAACCTATTACCTCTTCTAAGGGGAAGGTACCACTGGGGCCACTTGATCCTTCAAAAGTGAATCTGAAGACTGGAGAGGGGCTGATAGGGAAAGGGAGAAAGGAGAAAAGGAGAAAGGAGAAAAGGAGAGGAGCAAATCAGGGTCTTGAATGTTTAGTGCCTGGCTGATAGGTGGTGAGGCAGCGGGAGGCAGAGTTAAGTTGTTGCCGAAGCGAACATTTTTATCAAGTGCAGGGGATTTTATGGTCATGATTTGAGGACTCACCGGTGAGGTAGAAATTCAATGGCTTGTTCTAAATCATCCCTACACCGTGCCAGAAATTCCTGATGGAAGGAAAATGTTTCTATTATAAGAAAAAACAAGAAAGAGCGAGGAGATAATTTATAAACACCCAACGGAGCGCAGATTTATTAGAGAAACTCAAGTTGAGAAACTCCGCTTTCCGCTTCGCACCCGGTCCAGGGGGAGGAGAGGCGAGGCTGCAGAGTGGCTAATTTTAAGGAGAAGGGGGGCATCTATTTCTCGCGCAGGTTTGTCCGAAATGGGGAACAAGGATCGGGCCGGGCCGGTTGGGGAGGAAATGGGAGATTTGGAATCTAAGGGGCTATGGGCAGGGGCTGACAGCGCGCGGGTCACCGAACGACAAACGCCTGGAGTCCAGGCCTCCAGCTGCTAACTTGAGAAGGGACTGGTGCTCTCCAGGTCTGCCTGAGGCCGGGGCCAGAGCGCACGGAGCCGGAGCTCTCACCTGGAAACCACGGGACGCGGGGAGAACCGAGCCCGTGCTTCCTGCACTGCGCCTGTCCCCACAGCCACGCAGAAAACGCACTCTTTTCTGGCGGCCCAACTTGGCCCAGAACTACTCAGGAAAAACCCGAGCCTTTCGCACCTCGCCGTCCTGGGGAGCCCCTGCCCCAGCCTGGATCGCCCGGAGCCGCCCCGCCCAGCCCCGGCCACATACAAAGGCTCTGGAGCCTCGGTCCTTGCCGAGCCGCAACGCCGGCTCTGGGCACCTCCGAATCCCCGCCAAAGCCACGGATCCGTTCCCCCTATAGTGCCCTTATCCCCCACCCGGCCTGGCTCACCCGGTTCCCTCTCCCGCCGATCTTGCAGCAGCCTGGGGCGGCTTTCTCTCCATCCGACCCGCTTCTGCCCGCTCGCCCTCTCACCTGACCTGCTCACCCGTATCCGCAGGCATTCTTCTCGCCCCCATCCCGGAAAATCTCATTTTTCTGAACCAATCCTCCTCTTTTATTTGGATTCACTGGTTCTATAGTTACTATTATTCCCCATTTTCATGCATTTGTTGTCCCACGGAACATAGAAACTGGGTGAGAAGCCCTGAGCCCTCCTTCTGGGGGAAATAAAAAAAATGATCATTTGAGGAGAGGAGGTCAATCAACATCACTATATCTTAAATCTATAAAATGGGGGAAACGGCCATAATGAACCCTATTTTTATTCTGGGCAAATAATTCATGACTTTTGGTAGCGCTCAATTCATAGATTTCAGGGCCGACCGAGGTGCGAGGTGCAGCAGCAGCGCCCGAAGCCGCCGCACCGGGGATTTTTCACGTGGAGCAAGGATGCCATCTAGCGGCCGTGTTGAGGAAAGGCGCCGCCGCCACCTCTCTCTCCTGCCTCTCCGAGAACCTGCCACCGTGCCAACAACCCCGAGAAACTTTCAATATTAACCTAAAAGGAGAGGAAAATGAGAGCGTGCGAAGGGGAAGGCGTCGGAAATCAGGAAATGGTTCATGAAATTGTGCAGTTGTTAGAGATTTAAAAAAGAGAGAGAGGAACAAAAAGAGAGAGATGGTGGGAAGGGAAAAATAAGTCAACTTTTCTCTCTCTCACCCCCCACCTCAAGCCCTTAATTTCGGGCGGTGACGGCCGAGCAGTGCGCCTAGTATGGCCCCTAAAAGGGGGAGCCGAACACTTTTCAAACCCAACACGATTGTTTCAAATTCTGAGGGAAAACAATTGGGCTTTCTGTGGGGGGAGAGGAGGCCCGAGAGGGTGGGACAGGACTAAAAGGATCAAGAGGCTGCTCGCGCCCAGACGTCTGGCCCCGCCGGACCTGCGTGCGTGTGTGTGTGTGTGTGCCCGCGCGCGTGTGCAGGGGGCTTCTCTTTATGACGCCCGATTGCGGGAGGGGGGGCGCTTACGAGGAACAAAGACTAGAGTCTCAATTGCGTTCTGTGAAGCGTTTGTGACAACAAAGTGTTCTTCCCTCGCCCCTCCCTCCTCGCCCCTCTTTGCCCCCTGGGGCCACCCGGAAACCCCGCGCCCCGCGCTCCGGGCGGGTGTGGGTGGGGGCGGCTGAGCCAGGCCCACCCAATCGCCCGCCAGGCCGGGAGCCCAGGCCCAGCTGTGGCTCTCTCAGCTCCGGAAAGTTTCCCCTCACTGTTTGCTTTGCTGCTGTTTAGTTTCTTAACCTTCAGAAATTTATACGCTATAAACTTTTATAGCGGTCATATTCTTTTATTGCTGCGCACACGGCATTGAATTCCTCTCCCGGCTTCTCTCTGGCTCGCACTCTCCCGGTCCCCCTCTCTGAATCTCTCTCTTTTATTACAGCAGATTTCCCCATCTCCGGCTTCCGAGCCTCTGCATCTTCGTCTTTGTTTGTCTTTAAAGAAGCCACCCGAGGCTGGGGACCCAGACGCCGCCGCCGGAGGCTTCCCGGGGCGCCCTCGCCCCCCTACCCGGCAGCACTCCGTTCAGTTCCTGCCTCTCTTTTTGCGTTTTCCTTTTGGCGGAATCTGGCCTTCTCAGCTCCGTCTCAGCTCAGGCTGGCTCCTGGGAGCCCAGGATGGGGAGGGAGCCTAGTCTACGCAAGTTCTAAAGGCAGATTCACTTGATATACCGACTGGAACCCTCGGAGGAGAACGCGGGTTGGGGCCCCGGCGTACCAGGAGCTTCGCGTTCTCCTGCCTCCGGCTGTCTCTCCGATCTTGCGTTCGCTGGAGAGGGGTAGGCCTGGCCTTTTCGCTTCCAGGCCGGTTTCACAAGGGCCAGGCTTTGTCCCCACCTCTATCCCAACCTCAGGGTCTCCGCGGACTGCAGCACCGTTGGGTGGGCCCGGTGGGAGTCTCCGGCAGGAGTCCGGTGCCCAAGAGCCAGCCCGGCAGAAACGGAATCCCAGCGCCTGGATGAGAACCGCCTGGCGGCCGACAACAGCGCTCCTCATCTGAGGCTTTGGTGGTGGACGCCGCAGTCTGAGGGACAGAAAGGTGCCTTTTGAAACCGAATTTAGTTTTGGGGTCCGACTGGGGAAGGGATTCCCACCCCCGCCCCGCCTCAACCATTTCTGTTCGACACACAACTGTCTCTCCCAGCCTGAAAGAGCTGCCTCCCCAGGCCCCACTCCCACCAAACTCCACCCGCATTCCACCAAGGCTGCGACCCCGAGGCTCAGATTGGAGCCTCAGACTCCAGGTGGGGATTGAAAACCTAGGGTTCACTCTTTTTGAGGGGTGGAAGAAAGGACAGCCTGGCCTTGTGGAGGCCTCTATTTGCATCCTGTCCCTCTGCTGCAGGGAATAGCAGAAAGAAGTTACTGCTCTCTTCACTTGTGTGACATTTTAAAGTGACCAAACCAAGATGCCTTTCTCAGCCAGCTGAGAGGACCTGCTTCCAGGCATGGCAGGGCAACCTTGCCTTTCCTCTGGCTCTGGAAGTGGTGGGGAAGTCTCCAGCATAACTTAAGAGGAAGGTCTCATTGCTCCCTGCAGACCCAGACCCTATCTCTCATCTTTCTTTCCTTTTCTTCCCCTCCAGTCTCCCAGCCCTCCTGTTGGAAGGTTCTTCTCAGTTTAAACAGAGGTCCTGGGTCCACACCAGCTCTCAGCTCCTGCAGGAAGCCCACCCTACAAAGTCTAAGGAGAAATCTCTTGGGCACAGGACTTTTCTCTTTTTTTCCAAGCCACCCTCTTGGAACTAGCACCTCTACTTCTGGTCAGGTGAGGAGAGCCAACACAGAATGACACACGAGAGGCTTATTGTCTAGAGTGATATATATTTTTTGTTCTTTTTCTTGTTTCTTTTTCTTCCAAAACAATCAGAGCTCTAAGCCCTTCACCCTCCCCTCTCCCACCCACAACCCTCCCTTGTAAGTGACAACTGAAAACAGGCGAGACGATCACCCCCAAAGAAATCACAAAACACAGCACAATTTCACGACTGCCACCGACGAAGCAAAAAAAGTTCTACTGGAATGTCCCCTTGCAGGGTCGGGATTAGCAGGAGCCAGAGTCTATGAATTGAGGGCGGTTGGAAAGGGGGGGAAGCAGGGGGAAGAAAGGAAGCAGAGAGTAAGCCCTAGTCTAACGCTTAGGTGCGATTTCGGCCTCTTTCCTTAGCAAGCGGGACTGCTCCCCAGAAGCGTGCGCGCGCAGGTCGCCATCCAGGCGGGTCTCAGCGCTTCTGCGCTGAAGCGGCAGCTGCCAAGCCCAAGGCTCCTCCGCAGGGGTCGGACTGGGCAGGACTGGAGGAATAAGTCAAGCTCCGCAAGCCCAGAGTTTTTGCTCCTCCCTGTCCTCCACGACTTGCTCTGGAGAGAAGCCCAGGAATCGATGCACAATAAATTCTCCATCGGGTTCTCCTGACCTGCTTTCCCGCCTAAGGAGGAGTAGAGCTAGCAGAGGATGGAGGGTGGAGAGGGGGGTTCTACAGGGGTGACTTGACTCGCTGGTGCAAGGTGGACTGGCCGAACAGAGTTGATTTCAGAGCTGGGGAGGATGCAGAAGAATGCAGCAGGGCCGGTGTCAAGCAAGAGAAGCCACAGTCTCTGTCAAGCAGGGCACAGATGAACAGGAGGATGACATTGTCAAGGCTTATGACCCACGATCTGACCTCCTTTTGTTGGAAGGATAGGAAAACAACATGCAGAATTAAACATTTCCTGCAGCAAAACGTGTGTATGTGGACTACTTTCATAAAACCTAAGAGACTCTCATAAGACCACCACTGCCTTTCCTTGCCCTTTCTAGCCCACCAGCTGGGGAACTGAGTTTATCCCATTTGGCCTTGAGTCCATGCCTGGGGACAGTTAAGGAGTCCATGGGGGTGGTGTTGTGATGCTGGGCCCCTTGAACTGCAGCGCCTCATTCAGGAATGTGTCTCGAGACATCTTCTTGGTGTGTTTTGCATTAGGGGTAGACCCTGGACTTTTCTGATGGTCTAGGGGCTATTCTGCCAGATGTGGGGTGTGATGGCACTTGGGGTGTCACTTGAGTGTTGACTGTGGGCTTTTCCCATTGTTACTGTGGGCTCCAGGCTTTATGCAGGCGGGCATCTGTTGGGCTGTGTGCAGTTGGAGTGTCCCCGGGTGACTTTGGGATAGGTGTGTGGGAAGGAACAGGCAGGTTGGAAGTGAGGAACTGGGGTTGCCCAGAAAAATTAGGAGGGTTACTAGGGACTCTACTAGGGGTTGTCTTTCCTTGTGGCCCATCACCTTCTTAGGAATCAACTACATCTACCTTCTAAATCAATAAAAACTCCTCCTGAGACCCAGGGAGAAGAGAAGGACAGGTGAGGGCAAAGGAAAGGAGAGAGCCTCTAGATACAGGAAAGGACTTTGAAGAGAAAGATCCCCTTCCCCATTCACTTGAATACATCCCAGACAGCACTGGCTGTGCAGCCATCACTTATAAATAAGTGTGAGATGGAGAAGGGGTAGGGGGGGCTAGAGGAATCTTTACTCTTTGCCCTGTTCCTTATTCATTTTCTTCATTTTCATCCGCCGGTTCTGAAACCAGATTTTGACTTGTCTCTCACTCAGATTGAGGAGTCTGGCCACTTCGTGCCTACGGTCCCTGGTGAGGTACATATTGAACAGAAACTCCTTCTCTAGCTCCAGCGTCTGGTATTTGGTGTAGGGACAGCGCTTTTTCCGGGAAGAGCGAGCGTGCAGCCAGTTGGCGGAGGGGTTGGCTGAAAGAGAAGCAGCGATAGAATCAAAGAAAGGAAAGGGGGTGAAGGGCCCCTGTGTTCTCCTTCCAAGAGGGTGCCCCTTTGGTCTCTACTCCCCATTTTGCATTAGAGAAAGGGCCACCTGGGCCTTCAGCTCCCAGAAAGGGTCTCAGAGATGGGCCAGGAGTTGCTATAGATACTTCCAGGTGGGAAATTTGGGGACAGGATAGAGCCAAACCTGTGCCAGGCATCCCACAACTTCCCAAGCTTTCCCTGTCCCAGGCCCTCTCTCAGTCTCTTTCTCGGCTTGGGTCAGAACTGGTTAGGATTCAGGTCAGAGCCCAGCCTGGCTGAAGCCCCCTCCCCCACCAGCTCTACAAGACTAACTAGAGGTGGCTGGCTGACTGAAGAGTACTAGCTCTAAGTCTGAGAGGTAAGAGAAAGACTGAGCTGGGGGAGAGGAGAGTGGCTTCTGCCCAGCCAAACTGAGGGACCTCCTGGCCCTCCAGTCCAGTGCACCCTCCTGTCTTAATCACAAGCTTGGGTCTCTTGGCCACATGGCAGCAGGCATATGTGTCTATGTGATATCTCGCTGCCCCCCCCCAACACCACACACCACAAATATGGTTTGCATTTAGAGACGCAAACATTCAGCACACTCCAATTCACATGCAACCCAATTACAACCATTTATCACCTCCAGCCTGTGGACAAGAGAGCGCTGGGGGCTCACAGATAACTTATGGTTGCAATAGTCTCCGTTTCCGCTCCTGCTCATCTCGCAGTTTGGTTAAAGCAAGTTCAGGGAAATTGGGATGCAAGATTGCTCCAGTCCCAAGGTGGGGAGCCATGGATCATGTGGGGGTAACAGAAGTCCATCACAGCACACCTAAATCCAACTGGCTCCACCCGGTGAGAGGGAACAGAGAAAGGGGTGATTGAGGGGAAGTGGGGGATAAAAAGGAAACAAAAATATATGCAGGCTTCTCTTCTCCTTACCCCTAAACTCAGAAAAGTTGCCAAATAAAGCAGAGTTAATTAAAAATAGCAGCCACCCTCTGCTAGATTCCTTCATCTCAAATGAAAAGCACTGAATTTTTTTTTAAAGTAATAATAATCTGGTTCATCCTACACTAAGTACCCTGTCTTACCAATTTGCAGTGCTATTTCCTTAATGTGATTGCCTGGGATGAGACCCGCAGTCACATTAAATATGAAAGAGGAAAAAAAAACTGTTAATAATTGATCCTAGCCAAACTACTGCCTTGCAATAATGGACTTTCCAGGCAGAGTTTGAGGGCCTGGGGTGGGGGGCCTGCTTGGGTGTGAGCAGGAAGGCTTTGGGAAGAGCCGTGTTACCCAAACGTCAGCTCTTGTGATCCTACCTGGCAGGTTGGAAGGGGTGACCTGAGGGAGTAGGGCAACTCTCTTCCCTCCAGCAGGCAATAAACCCCAAAGGACCCGTGGGTCACTCTGTTGGTGGGAAATCCGGCAGGGCAAGCAGAGACTTAAAAAATCTGACCCTCACTCTTGAAAAAGAGTAAGGGGTGAGGACTTGTCCCCACCAGCCTGCAGGTTATTGTTTGGGGCCTGAGGTCCGACCAACTTGCCCTTCTCAGCCTTAAAAAACGAAAAATCCGAGACTTTCTGATCCCCTTAGGGAGCAGCACCTCCTGGAAATTAGTCAGACTGGGGTTCCTAGAGGGGGTGCATTTGGAGGGGTGGGAGACGGTGAGAAACTATCTTCCGAGGATAAGGTTCTCCGCCTCTCCGCAAGCCTCTCTTCCCCCCACCCTTCCTCTCCCCAGGGTCCTTTTGGGATCTCTCTCCACGCCGCGGGTCGGCCCTGAAGTTCGGAAGCGATTCCTCGACTCCCCGCGAGGCGGACAGCTCCGGCTGGAGCTAGGGAGCCCTGCGGAGAGCAGCGGGAACCGCAGGAAAGGAAGCCGCAACCCGGGCGAGGATGCCAAAGGAGGGGAGGGGGCGACCGGAGGAAAGGCTCCTGGGGAGGGGCCGGTGCATCCCGGGAGCGGGCTCAGTCTCTGGGTCCTGGGCATCCCCCGCCCCTCCCGGCGCCGGCTGCGGACCCTGAGCGGCTACTGAGCGAGATCTGCTAGGAACAATCCTCCGCCAAGCTGTTGCATCGCAAATAAAATCCTAATGAGCCCCCTCCCACTTCCCCTTGGCCGGCTTTTACGGTGTGCGCGTGGCGCGGGGAGCCCTGCCAGCCGTGCAGGGCCCGGCTTCCCGGCGCGCTCCCGCCCTGGCCCGCGCGGGCTCTCGGCCTCTCTGGCTGCCTCCCCGGCCCCGCCAGCTCCTCTTCCAGCCGGCGGTTATCGGCCTCTTCCCGGGCTTTCGGAAGGCCTCCGGGGGCGTGGGGGAAGAGAGGCCGAGAGAACGGCGAGCTGGTCCCTGAGCCCCGGGTTCCCGCTGGACTTGACGGAGTGGGGCGGCGCGCCTCCAGCGGCCTCAGTCTCCCTTTCTGGAGCACCCAGCTGCCTCCCTTCCTTCCTCCGTCTTCCCTCCGCCCTCGCCTTGCTCTCTGGCCATCGCCGCGGTTTCCCTTCACATTGTCCGCAGTTTATTGCCTCTCCCCTCCCCTCCCCCTCGCCTGGCCTTCGGCCTGGGTATTTCCTCACTTTTTATAACTTACTTTGATCCGGCCTCTCTTTGTCCTCGCTTCCTTCGCAAATTTTATTGTCCCCGTAGCCGGGTCTTTGATTAGACAGGACGGCCTCCCTGCCCGCCGAAGTTTCCAAACTGTACTCGGGCGTGCCCTGCTTGAGCAGCTCCCCAGGCGCGCCCAGCAGCGGCTCCGCCTTCACAGCCGCCTGGCCCTGCCCCGGAGCAGCTTCGCCGCGCGGCGCCGGCTCCAGCCAGGTGCGGAGGTACCTGCTCTCGGCCGGCGGGACGCCCTGGGGCTGGATGTAGGGGTGGTAGACGGACGGCAGGCTTCCGGACGCGTGCGGGCTCAGCGGCGCCCAGGATGCGCCGAACACTGGCGCTTTGGGCTGGAAGCTGCACGAGGGGAACTCCAGGTGCTCCGCGTGGCCCGGCTGCCGGGGGCTCGCGTACTGGCCGGAAGGAAACTTGGCTGGAGGCGCGTCCTCACTCTCGTGACTTATGATCGAGTCGACATAATAGCTGCTAAGCGTCCCAGAAATGGACATTCTCAGACATTATCCGGGCGCTCGCAGGGGGAAGGGAAACGCTCGCGCGCGGCGCTCAAGCAGGGAGAGGTGGCACCCGGACCGGTGTGAGGGCTTTCGGACGCGACCCCCCCAGCCCCCCACCCTCCCACCCCCACCCCCTGCTCAACTTCTCAGCCAACAAAGTACAGTGGAGCAGCCCGGCTCAGCGCTCCTTGCAAAATGATTGGTCAAAGTTTTTCCGACTGCCTGATAAAGCGTCAGCTCCGACATAAATCAATCGGGCGAGGGGGCTGCGCTCTCGCTGTCATACGTCCGCACCGCATTCCATATCGAGGATGGATTGTTTTATGCTGATGCAATGTGCTATCACGTCAGGGCTCCGGCGGCCACGTAACCTCAGCCCAAGCTGCCGTCCGCCCGCCCCCCACCCCCCCACCCCCGCTTTTGCAGGAAGGGGGGCAGTTCTCGACGTGGGGCGGCGGGGGCGGAGGAGAGGCGGAGGGAAAGCAGCGGGCTGCCTCGGGAGGGACGCTGGCTGTGGAGCCCTCTCCCCGGGCGGGTCCGAGAGGGAGCGCAGGACACAGGGAGGGAGAGAGCTGCAGCCAGGGGAGCGGCCCGAGAGGCCCGGGGCATAATTAAAGAAAGAGGAGGTGGTCCCGGCCAAACACACCTCCACTCCACCCCTCCGGCCCTCGTTTCCTCTTCCCAGTCCCTTGACGCAATATGTTTATTAAACAATAGCGCGGCGGCAAGCCACTGGAGATGAAGGAAAGGGGATGGGGGAGAGTTGGGGTTATATAGGAGGGGACTCTGTAACTAGTTTGGGACGTTTGTAGGCCTGGGACTTTCTCCTGACCCCTCAGCAGCTGAGGGAGGAGAGAAGGGAATAAAAGTGCCTGAGTGTCCAAAGATACTGTCCTAAAATCTAGCTGTCTTGAAATTAGAGCCCATATGAGGATAAAGGGATTCATCAGGCAGGCCCTGGAAAGTTGAGCCTCTGAAAGAGTCTAGTACAACTAGTCAAAGCTCCTTTAAATTTCTTGGGCCTCTCTGGCCTTGGTCAGAGGAAAGGGAGGTGCACAGCCATCTCTCCTTTCCTCCACTGAACACCAGACCCTTAACACTGCCCATGGGGGAGCCGAACGGGAGAAAGGGTTAAGGGAAGTTCCCTAAGGCGTCAGCAGAGCAGAGCTGTGAGAAGGGGTTCAGAGTTATCTCCCCTTCTTCCCAGTGGGGAAGGAGGTGAGTCCGGGAGTTTTCGCCTCTCCTGACCGCTCTTCCCCAGCATTGCCCGCTCCGAAGGATTTCCAAACACCCTGTATTGGGCACCAGCATAGACTGGGAACCTGCGGGGTCAGTCTCCCGCTCACCCGCCGCTTTTCCTCCTGCAGACTCTTGCAAGGAGCTACCAAATAGCCCACTTGATTGGTATCTACTCAGCGGCCCTCCGCCGGGACTCCCCCGGGGCCACCGGCTGGCTTTCTGGCCCATCTCCAGCCGTCGCTCCTCCGGCTTCTGCCCTCGCTGCTGTTGCTTCTGGTGGTGTGGACGCTCAGGGAGGGGCGGCCCCTGGACAGACCCGCTTCTCTCAGGTCAGGCTTCAGGCAGGCTGGGGCCGATTTTCTTAGCATTCTCCGACCCTGGGCCCTGATAAGACAGGCTGTCCCAGTCCTGTCCTTTTAATAAAAGCGGGACCATTCTAATTTGCGGTTTTATCTTTTTGGCCATGCACCCTTCTGCCATGCAGAAGGCTGCGGATCACCTCCACACACGCACAGACACACTCCCGCCCGCTTTTCTTTCCAAATGAAGCCATCTCGTGTCATTACGTGTGAAATACGAGGGCAAAGCGCCATATTTCTTCACATTATGGCGATTTCAAAATGATTTTTTAAAGATCAATGCCGGCGCCCAGTCGGCCCCCTCCTTTTCCACCCCAGCTCTCTGAGGGCGACAGCCCAGCAGATCCGGAACCAAACAGCGTGAAGATCTGCTTTTTCCATGGGACCCAAGTGGGAAAAGAGAAATTCGATGCAAATTCTTCTAAGTAGCGTTTGGACGCTGGGGAAAGTCGAGGGAGCTCCCCAGACTCGCTAGCGAAAAAGCTGGGCACAGGGCGAATGAATCACAGTTATGGAAAAGCACCTGTTCTCCATTTGCCAGACCTATGCCTATGCCGTCTGCTGTTGGCTTTACCTGTAATACAGATACTCTTTAGGGGGAAAAAAAAAAGAAAGAAAAAAACTCCTCTCCTACTATAAATAATGGTGTTATGAAGCATGGCGGGCTGAGTATATGACTTTTCGTAATATATAAATTAGGGCCCCAAAGGACATGAGGGCTGTGGCCAGGGACTTTTTTATTTATGACAAAGCTACAGCGCACTGGGCTCTTCTTAAGACCCAGGCTGTGCAGACGCTGGGCTCCCGCCCTTCTGGTTGCCATTCTGTCTCTGGCTTTGCGGCTGCCTCTCTTTGTGACAAGAGAGAAGTTGAGAGAGTCACTTAGTTTAGGGAAGAAGTTTGAGGAAGAAGAACATTTAGGCTCATGACCTGTGCCCTACAAGGGTGGGGTGTCCCCACAGACAGGTTTGTGGACTGCTGTCTGTCTGGTGAGTTGCCCCTAACCCCTGGTGGCTCCGGGGTGCTGGGTGAAGAGGGGACTCAGACCTCTTTTCTGAGACCAAAACTTAGCTTTTGCTCACAAACAAGCTGGAGGGTGGGAATAATTCCAAAGTGACAGGTTTTGGAGGTCTTGTCATCTTCTCAGGAGAGGTGACTCTGGAGGAAAGAGAATGAACCAGCACTCAAGCCCTGGAGTCTGCACCCCAACTCGTCTCCTCCAAGTGGGGATCCAGATACACCAAGCAGTAAGTCCCACTTCAGCCAGGCTTTCTAGAAAGCACTGCTGCTCCAAACTGGAGCTCAATTTCAGCTTAGGCTTCCTCTCAGTCAGCTGAGAGGAAGCTCCTTGTCTGGGTGCTCTGAGGGCCTGTGAACCGCTCCCAAAACCTTGTTTTCTCTCCCAGACAATGATACCCACCATGAAGAAGAGAAGCAAATAGGATTGTGGCCCCTGGAGCCCAGCATCTAGTGCCGCTGAATAGAGGGTTGCTTGAGTGGGGGTCACTTCGCCCTGAGAGACCAAACTGCTCCCCACCTCCCCCCAACCCTAAAGAGAAAGAAGGAAAACCCTCTCGAAGCCTCTTGCCATTTCCTGCACCCGAGCTGTGCCTGAACACAGCTGGGGCCAGTAGCTGATAGTTCCGGGAAGGGCAGGCAGGGAAGAGCTGCAGCTTCTGCCCACAGTGGGGCCCAGAACAGCCAAGAACCAAGAAGGAGGCCGAGGTGAGAAGATGAGAGGCCAACCCTGGCCAGGACCAGCCGGTGAGTGCCTGTGGTTTAAGGGCTGTTTTAGAGGGGCCCTTCACTCTGAGATAGAGAGAAAATCTAGACAGAGGGAAGGAAATAAAAGCAAGGAGAAAAACAAAAAAGAAAAACAGTAAGTGGAAAAGGGGGAACGTTTTTTAATCAATAAGCTAAGCTGAAATCTATGCATGCATATTTGAATAGATCTGTTTCCTGTACCTATATTTCAAATCAATATTTCCATATGGGGAACCCAGTGTGCAAATGTGCTGTGCTCTATGCTGTGTACAGAATATACAATAAATAAATCTGCCCAACTATAATACTATATGTGCTTGGGCATTTGTATATAAGATCTAATGGTGCATATGTAGATGTGTGTATGATACGGGTTTGCAATTCTGCTCACATAAAAAGATCTATAACCCCAAAGCTTGTGTGTACATTTTTATAACCATCACACACTTATAGACAGGGCAAAAGCTTGAGTATTTGTGTACTCGAATTGTGGCGATAAGACATTAGCTGATTCAGAAGCTTCACTATATTCAAGCAAAATATCCACAATACAACTCCATTCTGAAATATTTCTCTGAGAGGTGAAGGAAATGCCTCAACTTGGCCCAGGGCAGGTTGTGAAATTTTGTGACTTTTCTGTCTGACCATGACATCCTTTATTGCATCTCTTACCCAAAAACCACAGGGAGAGTGTACATCCTGTGATACTTATTTCATGGTAGTGATGGACACGGGGATGAAGGCACAGTTCTTTGTGCACAAGTGTGTCTCACACAAGTGTGAATCTGACCAGTGGTCAGAGATGAGTTGAAATGTGAAAGCTCTCAAGTAACTGTAGAGGTCACACAAAAGCACTATTGTGTACAATGAAATTAGGAAAGTCCCCATGGCACCTGGAGTTTATTTCTTC
The DNA here is from genome assembly GCF_029407905.1 of Bubalus kerabau. Lineage (NCBI taxonomy): Eukaryota > Metazoa > Chordata > Mammalia > Artiodactyla > Bovidae > Bubalus > Bubalus kerabau. Next base: position 26,397,267 of record NC_073627.1, read on the forward strand.
TGACCCACGATCAGAGTCCAGCCCCACTGTTGGAAAGAATGAGGTGTGGGAACACTTGTTCCAGGGGGTGAAATCAAGATTCCCCAGAACCTTCACCCTTTACACACAACAGCCTCCAAAAGGAGCTGCATCCAATCTGCAAACATGGGTTCAACCCTTAGTGCTTCCACACCCTCCAAGTGGGGATTTTAATTGTAAAGTAACGAAATCTTCTCCCAAACCTCCCTCCAGGTTGTCAGAGGTGAAAAGAAGAACAGACAAAGAGGTCAGTTGCCCAATCACATCCCGGGAATTTCTAACCAGCTACCAGTCACCAGGAATATGGGAGGCCATGGGGTGGCTGACTCTTTGGGAGCCCTTATCCAGGAGGCCAAACGGGGTGGGCGGCAGGCGGGGCGGAAAGGAGCTGAGCAGGTAGAAGGTTATTACGGAATTGCTTCCATAAAACCTGTGGCTGTTGTAAAACTCTCTGCTTTCCAAAGACTTTATTTCCTCCTTTCTCTCTAACATCCCCCTTTTTTCTTTTTACAGCACTGTTCCTGGGAGGGGGTGGCCAAGGGACACCAAGGGATGGAAGACAGTCAGGCTCTTGAGTGGCTGGGCAGGTTCCCGAGAGGCTGAGGAAAAGGAAGGTAAGGCAACAAGACTCTCCAGACCTTCTTCACCCAAACCCGAGGAGGAGGAGGAAATGTCAGGATAGTGGGCTGCATTTCCTCCCAGGCTGAGGGTGGGTCTCCCAAGGACCTCCTCCACCCTAGCAGGGGCCCCTTATTCAGAGACACCCTTCGCCCTCCAAGTCAGCCCCGGCGCCAGAGCCCCATCCGGTCCGGTCGGGCCTCTTCCCCAGACCCTCTTCCGCCATTCCTCTGCCTCAAGCAGGAGGAAAAAAGTTTGGGAACAAAAGTTAGCTTATGCTTTGGACCGTCCCCCTCCTTCCACCAGCACTTGTAGTCACTCCTTTCCTGGGCAGAGAGCCAGCAGCCTGGAGAAGGCTGGGGTCAAAGAGGGTATCACAGCTTTGCCCCTGCCCCCTCCCCATCTCCTGTCACTCCATCAGTCTGGGCTGAACTGTCCAATAGTCTGGGGTCCCCACTAGCCTGCAAGACAGGCCCCTCTGGGTGGGGGTGGCCCTCTAGACTTGGGATACCCACAGCCCAGCCCAAGGGTCTACAGGGGAACCCTGGCCACTCAGTGCAAAGAGGCCAGCTGAGGGCCGGGGAAAGGAGGACTGTTTTGGACCCACCTCTGTCTCACTAGGGGGAGGGTAGAAAGGACCCTGGGAGCCTGGAGGCTGAGACTGCAAGAGATCCTGATGTTTCCCTTTCAGAATAGGATAGGCTGAGCCCTATTCAAGGACACCTGAAGCCTCCTGTGGAAGTGGAGCCCTGTCCACCCGGCAAAAGGTTACAGAGACCTCAAGGTCATCCTGTAAATCTGTTGAAATCAAGTGCTTGCCAAGTTGGGGAGACTTTCTTTGGAAAGTCTGAATGTAGCCCAAGCAGTTAGCTTGAAGCCCTGACTCAAATCCTTCTGGCTCTATAGAACAGCCCAGAAAGGTGCCTTTGGAGAGTGGAACGCTCTTCAGTGCCTATTCCCCTCCCAACACACGTGTAAATGAATGCATAAGTGGGAAGACACCCTAGGGCAGCCCAGATCTCCTCTCTGGGGAACATTCTTGCTGCTCCTGGATTAGGGACATCATACCTCTTCACGTGTTGCAAGGGTGAGACTAGTTCTGAGTCTGCTTCCCCACCCATCCTCCACTCCTCCAGCTAAGCGAGGAGCAGTAACTGCCGTGAGTCGGGTGGTTTAATGTCGTTGTGTTCAGAAATCCAGGCCCAACAACATGAAACTACCTAATTCACTCAGCAGTTCCAGTTCACGCTCCAGGTCAAGGGCTCACTGGGGGCAGGCCCCTGCAGCCATTTTTGTGGGCCCAAAGGGCTGGCCAGCTAACTTCCTTTTTCTCCACCTCTTCCCAAACAGAACACAGCTGCTAGTAAACAACAAGTCCAGAGAACTGGAGGCAGGACTCCAGGCAAAACCTCTGGAGCAGGTTCTGGCAGCTCAGATTCCAGGAACTTTTGTTCCCTCTCAGGGGCTCTAGTCAGAGGGGACCCTGGGCCCAGCCTGGGCAGGGCTGTGCCGATATACCTGCTTGGTCACTGCCTCTCAGACTCTGTCGCTGAAGCTGGAGGTCTCCACAGCCAAAAAAATTTCTCTCAACTTCAAACTGCTATCATGGTATGTATGCAGTCACCATCTGTCTAGCGCCTATCCTCCAGGGTCACCCAGGGTAGTAGCTCTAAGAAGCTGAATCTTCAAGCCCTACATCAGACCCCAACTTTGAAACGGGCACAGACAAGAGTGGAGAAAAACTGACAATCGGAGCGGGAGCGGAAAAGCAGAGCATGAGAGAGTCTCAGGAAGACTAGGGCGCAAACACTACAGCCCAGAACTGGAAAGGCAAGGGGGTTGACCTGAGCAGCCTCCAGGAAGTTACCCTGCCCGTCTCCGCAGAGGCAGAGCAGTCCCAGGTAAAACAACCCATTCTGAATTCACAGATGAAACCGGGATACTCGCTCCTTCCTTCTGGACCTTCAGCCTGGACCCTTCTCTCCCCGGTCCCCACCGATGTTCCCTGCTGCCACTTCCGTCCCTCCGGACCCCGCACCCTCACAGGTGCCCGGGCGCACACGCTGCAATCGGCGGCGGCCGAGCGGCGGACTTACCTGGGCGGCGGCGGTGGCGGGAGCGGCCGTCGGAAGGGGCGGCAGGCGCGGAGCCAGGGGTCCTGTCCCGCCCGGCCGGGCTCCCTCCCGGCCTCGTCCGGGAGGCCAGGGTCCCAGCGGCCACGTGTCAGACGAGGAAGTCCGAGGGGGCGCAGGAGTCTGCGGGGCCGCCCGCTCCCCCTCCCGGGTATAAATCTTGGGGACCGGAAATACAATAAAACTTCACCGTGTTGATGAACTTCAAATGGTTTACATCCCCTCCTGTCCTGAAAAGAAAGACGGCCGAGGGCGGGTTAAAGGAAGGGGAAACAAATTTACGAGCCGCGGAAGCACCCGCTCGGCCCCTTTCTTTCGCCGGGCGGGCGATGTCCGCGTGGAGAGAAGCGGTCTGGCCTCGGACTTGGCCCGCGGTCCCCGCCGCCCCGCTCGGCGTTCACGGAGTCTGGAGGCCACCTCCCCCCGGAAAACGCCCCGAGGCCTCTGCTCGCCTCCCCGCTCCTCGCGAGCAGAGTTAGGCGCCGGGCCTCCTGGTTACGGCTCTGACTGCCAGCCACGGCCTGACCTCGGTTCTTTGCATCTTTCCGCCGAAAGCGGGTTTTTTCCCCTTTTTTCCCTCTAGCCGCCAGATCTTTGCCCTGCTCATCCCTGTTTATTGCCAGGAACTTGCTGGAAAGGAGGAGAAGAGAGTCAGAAGGTCTGAGGGGCTGAGTCGGGCAAGGGCACCCAGAGGAGAAACCGAGGGGCCGGTCTTCGCCGGAGTGGCAGTGACGGCCAGCGGCTAATAGTGTCCCAAATCATCTTCTCTCTGCTTTCCTAAAATACTCAAAATCAAACAAAAATGACCACTACCCAGCCCGCCACTAATCCTCCCCACAGTTCTTTTCTGCCCTGGTCCATTTTTCTGTTTTGTTTTGTTTTTACAAACTTCGTAGAATCCAGATTTGGAAGGGCAGTTCGGCCGTGTAACCAAAACTGAGAAAAAATCCCTTTCACCTTGGGCTCCAGATAACTGGGAGTGAAGTTACTGATTTCTTGCTCACTTTGTCTGATGAAGGGGTCTGGTTAAGTGCGCTTCAGGGTGGGAGAGCAAAGGAATTCCAGCGTGCCTCACTAGTTATTCACAAAACAAAACAAGAGAAAACAACCAAGGATTCGGGTCTAACAGGCTCTGGGGAGGTTTGTGTACAGGACTGAGGCCCGGCTGCAGACGGAGGTGGGGGTCTGGTGCACTGATGCTCACCTTCTGGCTCAGACACACAGGTATGGCCCTGCATGACTCATGAACTCCACCACCTACCCCTCCAGGAAAAGGCCCCAAAGCATTACTGGGGATTTTTAAAAAATGGATTAAAAGTGGCATGGACAGGAAAAATATGAGGCTGTGGCTTACAGTTTTCAAATTTTCTGAAAGGCCAACTCTGCTTCAGGCAGTCCCACTCTGCTTTAGCTGGCAAGGGTTGGGGAATGCCCTCTGGCCCCTTCCCCTTCACCAAGAAGAAGGAAGAAGCTGGGAGCTCATTAACAGCTGGAAGACAGGAAGTAACTTGTTTCTATCCCAACATCCATATTCCAGGATATGCATGGGGCGCCCCTCCAGCATGCGCCCCATTTCCCTCTTTTCACTCCTCATCTTGCTGTACATTTTTTCCCCCCACTAAACAGTCACTCCTTCTATCAGGATTTGCCTCTGAGAGTTATTAGTGACAGAAGAAGAGCAGACCAGAGGGCGGCAGTTTCCACACCGTTCTAGAATGCCGTTGCCCACCCCCGCCCTCCTAGGCTGTGGGGTGAGGGCGGGCAGAGACGGGTCAGTGAGCTGGCCCCCTGCCCATTGCTGACCTCAGTCTCTGGGGAATCTGGAAAAACGGAAGAGACTACAGCCTTAGAATGACATACCTGAGCACACACTAATTTTGCACACACTTTTTGGGGGGCTTTCTGGTTTCCCTTTACCCCATCCCAGGAACCCAGGCCTTGGATTTCAGTTTAAAAATTAAACTCTGCATGGGGCCTCCAGCACCTGAAACCATAGATGCTGGGCAGCCTTTTTCATCCCGAGGTCACCTGGCCCCAGAGTCAACTTTCAAATGCTCACCACAGATACGCAGCAACAGGGGAGCTGGTGCCAACAAGCAACCTCCTGAAAGTCTCTCATACACTAGTTGATGGTATGAGTGAGTAAAGGCCACTTAGGCAATGTTTCTTTTCACCCTCAACATTTTTTCCAAAAGCACTTCCATTTCCAAGTTCTTCTGAAAATTGAAAATGTAGATGATCAAGCTGTTAGATTTGGGGGAGGCTTTTTCCTACTGCAGTCCCTCCTGGAAGACAAAGCAGAGTTCTAGCATAATTGGTGGAGAATGGACAATTTGGATGGCGAGATGAGACAGTGAAGACGAGATGCCCAACACCGGATCCTCAAAGGAACAGAAATTGCGACACCACCGCCCCCTCCCATTTAGTGAGAATTACAAGAATAAATATTTTTGGGCCTTCCAGGTCCGCGTCCCTTCCTAGGGTTCATTAAGCGGGGGCTGTCTCAGACAAGTCAAAGGTGCCAGAGGCCGTGCTCCTGAAACCCGAGCTGAATTCGCTCCCTGCCCACCCCAATTTCTGGGTCGGCTGCGGAAGCAGCTCTGAGGTCGCTGGCGGATGGGGCTGTGGCCGCCGCCGACCTCTAGGCGGCGGCCTGGTGCTGAGTCCGCGCTGAAGAAGATCCTCCTCCCGCAGCTTTGTGTCCCGCGCCGGGTGAAGGGGCCTGCAGACGCACTGGGCTTGGCCTGGAGCTGGCCGCCGGCGTGTCGCCTTTGGCGCCCTCTGCCAAGCAAAAGAAACACGATTAAACGAGTGAGGGCTGGGAAAGGAATCCACAGCTAATCATGGCTCCATCCGCTCCCAACCCCCTACCCCATCCCCGACTCTAGGGAGCCTTCCACAGCCCAAATCTTCTTTGATCTCTCCGGAAGCCGGCTCAGGGGCAGCGCCAGAAGCTTTAACCCGCTCCCATAACTTGCAAAAGAAGTCATTGAGACCCGAAGAAATTAAGTGGTTAACCTCAAATCAGAGCAGCTATTTAGAATGGCGAAGGAGGGTTGGAGGACATGTCCTCTACTCCGAATGTAACGTTTTTATTCCAAACTATGATGGCCCCAGCAAAAATGTCTTTCTTGTAAGCAAAGTTCATCTCCAGAATAACAGACTTTGGAAGTTGTCTATATTGGAAGTTTGGTATTTCCTGGATTTAAGATTTGGGGGGACACATAGGGAATTGGAGACAGACATAGGAGTGACTCAGCTAGGATCAGGAGCCAAGACAGGTCCTGCCCCTTCTCTTCTAGGACTGGTCAGCTCAAAGCTGCTGTCACCTCCCTAGCTGTGTCTGACCATGGGCAAGTGCTTTAGGCTTTCGAAGGCCTGGATGAAAATGACCTACTAGACAGGGATATTGTAAGGTCCGATCACGTTGTAAAAGAGACCCCATGATTAAGAGAAGATGCTTGATATAAGACTGTCCCATAAGCCCCCAAAAGAGGGGCTCTTAGAGTAGGCAGTTGGGCCACTCTCCTTGGCTTGAATGGGACCAGTTATAGGGGGTAAGGGAAAAGAGGGGCTTCCCTCATAGCTCAGTTGGTAAAGAATCTGCCTGCAATGCAGGAGACCCTGGTTCGATTCCTGGGCCAGGAAGATTTGCTGGAGAAGGGATAGGCTACCCACTTCAGTATTCTTGGGCTTCTCTTGTGGCTCAGCTGGTAAAGAATCTGCCTGCAATGCAGGAGACCTGGGTTTGATCCCTGGGTTGGGAAGATCCTTTGGAGAAGGGAAAGGCTATCCATTCCAGTACTCTGGCCTGGAGAATTCCATAGACTGTGTAGTCCATGGGGTCACAAAGAGTCAGACCGACTGAGCGACTTTCACTTACGCTTAAGGGAAAAGAGGCCTGTTCAGGACTCAGTCCCTCTGAGCCTGAGTTCAGAGACATCCAGAAACCTGAGAAGAGGAGGTTGGGAGGAACTGGGGTTGCTCTCTCCCAAAGCAGAGATATCATTTTATACTGCAGAACCCTCTAAGAGAAGATTCTCCAAAGTTAGTCTTCGGACAGAATTCCCAGAGACTCCCCTGTGGGAAAGGGAGGGAAGAAGAGAGGCAAGGTGGCCATTGGGGCCACAGCAGCAAAGGGCACGCGCTACCATGGAGGAGACTGCTGGATGCAGTGCCTGCCCAGGTCTGGGCCCCAGGGGACACTGCTCTCCCAGACAGGCAGGGGTTCTTGCGGACGCCTAATTACTGAGCACACATCTGGAGCAGCTGCGCCCCACTCAGCCTCGGGCACATTATTCTGCTCCAAATTCTACTTTCATTCCCGAGGCTGAGTCATAAAAGACTCTAGAGGCAGGATAAAGTCGGGTCTGTGTGTGTCAGCATTCCTGTGTGTGTGAGTGTGTGTGTCTGAGTCTGTGCGGGTAGCGTCTGCGAATCTCACTTGTGATTGCCCAATCGATTTGCAAAAGTTGGGGGGGAATGGAGCAACATCAGGCGAATTCAACTGCGAACATACTGTGGGCCTCATTATCCGCCCATTTCAAGGGGAAGCATTTGGGGCTTGGAATTAGCCAGTTAATTGCAGCACTTCTTTGTTCATTTTAGGGCAGGAGGAACTGCGTTCTATGAAAATATTCCAAGTTTCAAAAACTTTTAAGATCTTTTCATTGTCATTGTTCTTTATTTCCATCCTCATTATGCCACTTGAGCATTCAGATCTGCCAGTATCACATCAACATTATTTTACACACACACACACACACACACACACACACATGCTTCATGCCTGGAAAAGTAACTCAGTTTCTTTGCATCAGCAAAATCTGGAAGTCTTAACTCTGGATTGTTGTAAGGTTTAATTAATGGACAACATGTCTAGGATTTAGCACAATGCCTAATGAACAAAGAGTAAAGAGGAACTGTTAATAACAGAAGGAGCAGAAAAGAGGTGGAGGAGAGAGGAACCAGAGAAAGAGGAGGAAGTCTGCTTTGTTCTCAGAGAACCAGTCTAGATTGGAAGGTGTGCGTCTCAGCCTGTATATGTATAATGTATTCTTTTGACTTACAGCCATGTCCATAAAAGTGAGGCCCCTTGAACCCCTTGGCCTGTAACTACCTCTTCAATAAGGAACAGAGAATTGGGGCAATTATCTGGCTCATTTCAGGTTCAAACTCTCTTTAGCCTGAAGTATCTGGATCTGGTGGGGGAAAGGTCTGGGGAGTGGTGGTATATTCTAATCTGACTTCTCAATGAGCCTTTTCCCATTGCTGCAGTAAGCAAGAGCCTGCCCTAGAGAACGGGTAGAAAAGAAACAGACGGCCCAGAAAGCTGAAATTAAAACAGAACATCTGAGAAATGCTTGAGAAAAACCAGGTCTTGCTTGTTTCCTGGGCAGCTATGACGCCTTGGAGCTCCCTGATGAACCAGCCTCAGAGGCTCCCCAGACAAGCCACAGACATTTGCCTGGTGGGAACTTTCATTCCATGTTCAACAAACATTTCCTGAGTGCCCACTGTGTGCCTAGCTCTGGCTGAGCTCTGGGGCTCCAGTGGGAGTTGCCCCCCACCAGTTAGCCTTGCTGATTTGCAGCCATCAGGAAGTCTCTGCTCCCAGAAACTAGTCCAGAGGCCTGGGAAGGGGGACAACCCTGCTGGGCAAAAACTTCTGGCCAATGACAGCATTGCCTTTTCAGAGCCAAAGTCCCCATGCAGGGGAGGAGCCAGATGGTCTGGGCATCCCCCTCCCATTGTCTGTCAGAAAGAGGCCAACTCCATGGTGGGGATGGCCTTGTGGGGGGAGGGGTGGGGCAGAGGGGCATGAAGAGGGGAGGAGAGATGACTACAGGCTCCTGACCCTCAGTCGGAAGTTTTTAAGAACACCAATTAGCTTTTTTAATTAGTAAAGGAGAGAACAAACAGGCATATATTTCTTCTGCTCTGATTAAAAGCATTTAGGTCAGGTGTTCACAGCCAGAATTATTCAGTTTAAGTTGTCCCAAGCAGAAAATGGTTTATTTTTTCTTTTATTTTCAGGCAGGGGTCTGAATACTATTAGCCAACCATTGGCTTCTTGTTCCAGCCCAGAACTGCTTGGGCTGGTAGGTGGTGGTTGTGCCCGCTCAGAAAGGGGCAACCAGGAGTGGGTTGGGATCTTTCCTGCCCACAGTCACATTTGCTTGAAATGTGTAGGCAGTTGAGGGGTGGAATGTGTGTGCAAAGGGAGGGTTCAATAAAGTCAATAATTTCCAGTTGCCTTAATTTGTCTGAACATCATCCAAGAATAAGGAAGTTTCTTTACCTCCCAGACCCCAAAGAAACCTGATTTTTCTTCTGGGAGGTATGGTTTGGTCAACTGAAAGGAGTGAAGAGAAGGCCAGGAAGCTTTTACTATTAGTAGACTGGAGAGAAAGAATAAAGTCTAAACAAGTCTCAAACATCGAGTGAGTTTAGATGAAACTAGGAGATCTCTGAGGCTTGTCGGGGGCCACCTGCTGCTTGGCTCCTACTAAGGGTTACAAAAATATTTGGGAGCAAATGTCTTCCCCTTTTCGCTCAGTGTCTAGTATCCACCACCGCCTCCTCCCCACTCCCTACCAGCCCCAACCTGGTCTTCTAACCTTGGCTGTCTCTAGCCCCACAAAGAGTTGGGATATCCAACAAAACTGAATAGGTAGATCAGTAAGGGACACAAAAGAACATTTGCTGAGCTCACAGACAGCATTATCTAGGGGGTTGTTGTCAAACAGCCTTCCCTTCCCAGGAGTTCCCGCATGTTTCTTATTCCCTGGGAGGCTGCTCAAGCCTGGTATCCCTCCAGCAGTTGGTCCCACTGTTGGGGGGGGGTCCAAGATATGCTTTGCCCCAGCACCCCACCAAAGTTTCTCCACACTTTCTCAAGCATACAGATCCAGTGAGGGAAGAAAGACCAGCTATACTGGGAACCCAGACCCCGCCAGTAGTGGTGGGGAGAGAAGCACTGCTGCACCGGTGTTCTTAAAGGTGAAGGCTGGCCTGGCAGCCACAGGGGGAAGTGAAGATCTGAGTTAGCTGACCGTATTTGGTCTCAGTATTTTCCAGACACTAGCTTCTTTGATCTAAATAGGAGTTCATAACCTGGGGTCCAAAGGGTCTGAAACCCTCTGAAATTGTGGGGTTTGGTGAGTACCGTGTCGGTGTGTTTTTTCCCTGTGGGGAGAAGGAAAGCAACAGCTTTTTTTTTTTTTTTAGATTTTAAAGTATGGGCAACTGATTCCCCAAATGCTAGGAACTTTTTATTCACTTGTGCTTGTGCTAAATCGCTCAGTCATGTCCAACTCTTCGTGATCCATTGGACTTTAGCCCACCGGGCTCCTCTGTCCAAGGAATTTTTCAGGCAAGAGTACTGGAGTGGCTTGCCATTTCCTTCACTATTCACATACAAGTACCACAAATACAATGCTGAGGGAGGCGGTGAAATAGACTTGAGTATCTGACAAGATAAATTAAAGGAGCTGGCAAACAATTTTGTGTACCAAGGTCACATGGATAGCCTTCCACAAGAGGTACCTGCTCACAGGGGTTGAGAATCCCAGGACTGAGACAGGCAGCCCACAACACCCAGCCCCCACCTCTTGTGTGCTCCCTTGCCCACGTAGAAGGATGTGCAAGGTCTGTGTGTCTATAATAAAAATGAAATGGAGCTGTACTCCTCTGGAGCCTGGATCTTCAACCATATGCTGCCTTGTCCATACCGAAAGAGATCCGAAAGTTTCAGGATCTGTTTTCCCTTCACAAACGCCCGCCTCTTGGAGGGATGGGGTCCGGGAGGGGAATATTGCCGGATCTCCAGCTCCCTCAGCTTCAGTCAGGCCTATAGTGCCCCGTCTGAGACTGGGGAGCCGACACCGCCAGCCGCTAGCCGGGGCCACTCGCCATGACCTTAAAGTTCTCTTGGTCCAGGCTGGACGCGGAGAAGGGCGCGAGATTCAGCAGGACAGGTAGACAGAAGCAGACACAAAGAAAGGGGCCTCGTCTCCTGTATTGTAAGCGGATTTCTTAGTGTCTGAGCCATCAGGGAAGGGCCAGAGGGAAGATGGAGACTCACAAAGAGTGAAGTGAAGCAGACGGGCAGGAAAGCGGGAGCTGGAGCGCGGCGCGCAGGTGGAGAGGCCGAAACCCGCGTGCTGAGAAGGACCCAGAGGGGCCTCGGAGGCGGCCGGGCGCGTCTTCCTCCCATCTCTACAGGGAGGTTAATGAGCGGCCCCTCGTTCTAAACCGCCTCTTACAACTCCTAGATCTCCTTAAGGCTCTGATTAATTAATCAGCCGGCTCGAGAGGAGAGAGGTGCCCCTCCTCTGGGACCCGGCAGGTTTCGCCAGTTCGTTTATTAGTTGTGGTGAGGAAGGGCAGGAGAGGGGAAATCCCGGGCCAGGAAATGGGGGCAAGTGGCACGGGCGGCCGGGAGGGAGCAAATGGACTGTTCCTGAGGGGCGGCTGAGCGCGGGGACCCAGAGACTAGGACCCACGCCCTCTCGGAGCAGGAGAGCGAGAACACCCCTCTCCCTCGGAAAGGGCGCCCCGCCCCAGCCTCCAGGGCGAGTCGCTCCCTGAGATGGAGGCTGGACGGAGCCCCCATCCCACCGCGTCTCCTCTCCTTAGACCGCGGAGGTTGTGCACCTACAGGCCCTTGGCGTTGCGGCGTCCCGGGGAAGAGGGGGTCACCTTGTAATTGCGACCTCCCTTCGCTCCGAAAATGCCATTTCCGGACGCTTCTGCCGGGTTTGAAAGCCTTATTTCTAATCCTTCAGCCAGGCTCCCGCCTCCAGAGGGCCGAGGCTCGGTGCTAGACTCTCCCAGCGGCGCCAACCTGCGGATGGGCGGTCGGCGATGGGGCTGGAGGCGCGCGGAATCCCGAGGTGCCCCGACCCTCCTCCGGACGCCAACTCTGCGGCTCCGGCTCGGCCGCCTCCCGGCCTGGCGACCTTCCTGCCCTTCTGCCCACAACCAGGCCAGCGCCCGGCACTGAGAGCTCCACCCCGCGCGCAGCCGGGAGGCGAAAGTGCTGATCCCCAGCCGAGCACCGCGGGATGCGCGCCGTCGGGGGCCGCCGCGCTGGCCCAGCGCCAGGGAGCCTAGATAGGACTTGGTGTGTTCCGCACAATCCCAAATACGTCCGGAGTCGGGATCTAGGTGCGTAACGGGGGCAAATCCTTCCGCCACGACTTCTCCAGCCGCCCCAGTGCCCAGGAGACGTGGTCCCACTGCAGTGAGCACTCTCTCCCTGGAGCCGCGGCAACTTGTGGAGCCTCATTCCCCCTGGTTCACATCAGAGCTCAGGATCCCGGATCACCGGGGCCAAGGAGCTAACGGACTGACGAAGAGGTAAGAGGTTTAACGAGTAGAAATTTGGACCCTCTTCCTTTTTATTGTTTCAAAGGACAGGGTCCCTGGATATTGACTCCTCGCTCCAGAACAGTTTCGGGCATTCTGACCAGTCCTTTCGAGTCCAATGGGGCGGGGGCTTCCACCGTAGGTTAAGGAGGAACTTTCCGGGATAGTAGAGGCTCAGGAGTTCATGGTTATTTTTCTCATTATTGTTACTCATTATTATCCAGTTAATTTGGGATTAAGCCCTCACCTCCACTCCTGCCGAGACAGCCTTGCACAGTAGCCCGGAATGAAAAGGGGGTGACTCAGAGCCGCCCCAAGATGAGATGGGATGGGGGCGCTTTGGCCTTAATTATCCCTGCAAGGTAGAGGCTGTTTTCCTATAACTAGGGCTGAGGTGGGGACAGAAGGAGGAAGAATGGAAAGTGGGCTGAGGGCAGCCACTTTGGCATCTTCCTAAGAAAGCCCCACTGCTCTTCGTCCTACTCCTTACAGACAGCGGTGAGAGAGGAGCACTAACCTGGGTACTTTGACAGGAGGTGGATGGACCTGGTAAGCACCCAGTTATCAGCTAAATAGAAAAAAGTGAAGACCTAACTGACCATATTTGGTCTCAGAATTTTCCAGATACTAAGTTCTCTGATGAGTCCAAACAGGAGTTGTTAACCTGATGGTCAAGGACTCTGAAATTCCCTGAAATTGTGGGATTTCATGGCTCTGCAAGAAAGCCTTCATCATCTCCTGAGAAGCTCTGGGAGGAAAAGAAGCAGGGGGGGTGGCACGGGGAAAGGAGGCCAGAGGCCCCACCTGCCGTCTAGTGTCCTAGACACTGAGCTCTGGACACCCGTCCATATACTGCCAAAACGGAGCATGCAAATTTGCCAGTCAGCCATGGCGGCAGATTTTCTTCACTGCTTTCAGGACAAGTCGGGGTGCCTAAGCAGATTACAAATCTGGATGTTTTCCTTTCAGTTATTCTTGATTTGGGAGCTCTGGAGCCCTTAGGGCAGTAAAGCAGGAGAAGAACCTGTCCCCTGATCTCACCTCCACCTGGTAAACAGTCCAGCATCCCCTGCCGGCTGGGTCAGGGGTCAAACCTGCCCCACCAAGTCTCTGTCTGTGTCAGGCTTGGCCCCTCAACCCTGTCAGCTCTGAGGGCTCATTTCTCTGTGAGCCCAGGTCTGCTCCCTCCACACCTGGCCACCTGAATAAATAACTACAGCAATTTTTCTTCTTCTTCCTATTTTTTGAAAACTGCAGAAGCCCCAAATCCTTAGCTCCTCTTAAGGAAGATGGTGCTTTTGGATCTTGGGATGAGGGGCATTGTGGAATCAAATTAACCTCTAAAGCACTGCAGGGCAGGGTCTCCTATGAGGACTCGGTGCTTCAGATCAGTTCTGGGTGCTGCTTGGATGGGTCAAATAGTCCCTCTGAGTTCAGAAAACCTATGGATTCCTCTGTCTTTCTATGTTTGAGAAGAAAAAGACAAAACCCAAGAGTAAGAGAGTGATGAGGGAGGAGAAAATGAGGGAGAGATTCCAACAGATTAAAATAATCAACTTCTCTTTCTAATCCCACAGCATCGGAAGCCTGATGCTTGTTTTAATCAGTCCAGGAAGAGAAGCTGGAGGCAGGGTGGGTGAAAGACTAAGTTGTCAGCTGACTGAACCGTGGGGTCAGTGCCTCTGAGGCAGTGAGAAGGCAGAACCATCCCCTGGGGATGGTAGGGGTAGGGGTCTGGGTCTCCTCAACTGCAGTGTGGAAGAGTGTGGGGCTCTTAAAGGTCTCCAAGGTCTCCTGTGGTGCCTTGCCTGGGGTCTAGTAAAGTCTTTCCTTGCATTTCCTCTGGGGCACACTGCTTGTTTGTGGGGTATGTGTGTATAGAGGTAGTGGCTCTAAACCCTGGCAGATGGCTAAGAGCAACTGCCTCCCTGGGAGCCCAGGGCGATATGATTGATAGTAGAAAGAGGCTTCATTTTTCTAGGCTGGGGGAGTGAGGAGGCCTCTCTGGACTTGGAGCCAAGTGCTCCAGAGTCTAGGGAAATGGAGGAGCTGCAGCTCCAAAGGGGGATTTAGAGGACAGGTCTTATCAGGAAAAGCCCTGAACTCCCTACTGACTACTGTGTTATAAAGGAGTTTCCACCAAACTCCCTTCCTCCAAGAATCCGGACTTTCTCTAAGGGAACAACTCCTCACCATTATGGGTCTTTGTGCTTCTACTAATACTAGAAAGTACGATTCTGTGTCATATGTTTCCACATTTAACATACATGGAATATGAGAAATACTGTGTACCATTCTTTTTTTAAGGGGAGTGTATATAGGTGAAAATATGAATTTCCTGTCTGCTACCTTTATTGCTGAGCACAGTTGGGAAAACATAATTTCCTGTCTCTTTTGCATGTTTTCATGAATCCTCTATCCTCAACCTTTACAGGACAGCTTAAGATTCTGAGAGGCACAGCTGCCCTGACCCAGGATTGCTCTCTGACTCCTAAGAGTTACCAATTCCTAGAAGACCTTGAAATACCTACCATGCAGCCCCTTTATGCCTGCTTCTCTCTACATGCCTTTTTCAGAGGCGAGTAATTTTGTATTGGCCCAGTCCACACAGATTGAGATCCCTTCTCTGACTTCTGCCCCCTCCCATAAACAAGCCCCTGGACAAAAATGCACACGCATCATTTTGTGAGTGTGAATTTCTAGTAAGATGGCGGCGCCTGGCATCCCTTCAGATTCAGACACAGGCTCTCCCAGGCAGAAGGCCCTGGGAGCCTCCGCACAGTCCGGAGGGCAACGAAATCTTGGTCCCCTCCCTACGTGGAAAGAGAGTCTGAAGCAAGACTCTCCCCAAACATTCTCCCTTCATCCCTTCTAGGGGGCTGCTGGAGTGAGAGCGAGTCTGCATCTTGGGGGCCTGGAGGCTCCCATCCGAAAGCAGCGTTTCAGGCCAATTTCTAATTTCTGTGGAGAAAGAATAACCACTGTCCCTTTCCAAGCGACCCCCACCCACAAGACCGGTGGGGGCCGCGGGTCCCTGACTCTGTCTCCCTCCTCTTGGTATCCGGGACTCTGAACCAGGAGACCCCGCGGAGAGGGCCCAAGGCTGCCCTCAGCACCCGGTAGCGGGGAGCCAGCGGCGCGCGGGAAGGATGGGAGGCGATTCTCTGCCCCCTTACACACACCTTCGCCTGGAGAGCGAGTCCGGTGGGAGCCAGCGGGGGTTGGAGAGCAGGCGTTGTGGGTACGCCCCAGACCCCACCCGGGAGGCTGGATAGGCCCAGAGCTCAAGGTGAGCTGGTGCCCCCGGTTATCTACACCCGCCGCGGCCTCTCGGCGCTCGAAGTGCGGCCGGGGTGGGGGGGGGGGGCTGCCCATCCCCAGAGAGCTCTTTGCGCCGCCGCTCGGAGCTGCGTGGTCCCGGCCCCCGGCGGCCGGTGGGAGGCGGGGAGCGTCTACCTACCTCTCCGGACCGCGCTGTACTCCGCGAGTCTTCCAGGGCTGCAGGAACCCGGGACGTGGGCACGACCGAGCCTGGGGACGGAGGTGACGGCGCCGGGGCCTGGGGTGAGGCTGCTGCCGGTCGCCGCTCCGTCCCCCTCCCTGGGAGGCCGCCGGGAGCAGAGTCTAGGTCTGGGGCGGCGGCGCCGACGGCGCGGGGGCGCGAAGGGACCGGTGCGCCCTGGTTCCCCTGGCGCCAGCGAGCGTTGGGGGGGGGGGGGGCGAGGACGGGGCCGGGGCGGCGGGTCCGCGCGGGTGCCACCTTCCTCCGCATCCGCCCGGGCCGGGTTCCCGCCGGTCTCACCTGCCCCTCCCTGGGGCGCCGTCGGATCGCAGCGCGGCGGTTCCCAGAATGGGCCTTGCCTGCTTCTGGAAGGGCAGGGCCGCAGAGGAAAGGCGCCGAGATGGCCGGCAGAGAAAAGAGGGTGTGAGAGAGAGAGTGTGTGTGTGTGTGTGTGTGTGTGTGTGTGTGGAGAGAGATAGGGAGGCAAAGGCGAGGTGGGGGTGGGGTGGGGTGGGGAGCGTATTACAGACTGTAGGGAAGAGAGTTCGAGGAAAGCTTCCCAGAGAAGCGGTCAGATGCAGAAATAGACAAAAGAAGTGGGAGAAAGCAGAGTCGGGGGGGACAGAAAGGAGCCCCGGGCTTCTGAAGTGAGCGACAAGTTGTCTTCAGGAGTTGGGAATGTGAGCGGGAGGGGCGAGGCCGGAGGAGTCTGAGAAGAGGAGGGGGCGCCCTGACCTCGGCAGGAGGCGACAGACACAGGCGGAGGACCCCTCCTCCGACCCCACCCCCACCTCACCCAGTCCCTCGCCAGGTTGCAGCCCTTCTCTCGCTGCTGCGGCACCCGGGGCGACTTCCCGCGCTGCCCTCCTGCGACGTCGTCCGCCTGGGGGTCGGCACCAGACTGAGTGTTGCCCTTCTACCTGCCTTCTTTCTTCAGTTCCCTGGGCCTTAAATGGGACCTTCCCCCATAGAATGAACGGGACTGGTGAGGCCAGAGGGAACGACCTTGGCCAAGGTCAAAGGAAGAGCTTGTAAGTTTCACTTTACATACCAGCCCTTAGGACTCCTTTGTGTTTAGTTCTTTCGGGTTGCTGAAGCGCGTTCCTGAAACCACAGGCTCTTTTTATTTTTCTATCAGACCCCAATAGAGGTTTCAACTTAACCTATTACCTGTGAAAACTGACACAATTTGAGTTCTAACCTTCCTAACTCCCAATTGGTTGGTCTCCAGGAACTGCCCTGTTTGCCAGGCCTCAGACTAAGCCTTCCTCCACAGCCAGCATGGAGCTGGTTAGTTAGTGTTAGTCGCTCAGTCATGTCTGACTCGGCGACCCCAAGGACTGTAGCCTGCCAGCCTTCTCTGTCTGTGAAATTCTCCAGGCAGAAATACTGGAATGGATTGCCATTCCCTTCTCCAGGGGATCTTCCCAATCCAGGGATTGAACCCTGGTCTCCTGCATTATAAGCAGATTCTTTACCCTCTGAACCACCAGGGAAGCATGAGGCTGGGGAACCAGTCAGAATCCAGCCTGTTCTGCAGATGGTTGGTGGTGGGGGGCGGGTATGATGTGTCTCAGATCTGAGTTCTAGGCCTGGCCACCCACCCCACTTTTTATTCAGTTTGTTTCCCTGTAAAATGGGGGAGCAGGCGAGAGGAATTGTTTTGCCTCTGCCTTTCCACTGGTTCACAGGTTCTGGTTAGCTTACACTGAAAAGGCATGCAAATGATGATTTTATTCTGAAGCCACTTAAATATGCATATAGAAATATGACAACATTTAAGTTTGCTCAGTGAATGAGTCTATTTTTATGTACTTTTATTGATAATGCAGCAAAACTGCTAATGTTAAGTGTGTGGCTCCATGTATTTTGCGTATGTATGCGTGTACCTAAATCAAGATATTTTCAACCTTCCCTTATAACATTGTAGTCAATAACCCTCAGAAGGAACCATAATTCCATCTTCTATCACCTTAGATAAGTTTTGTCTGTCATTGAACTTCATATATATGAAGTCATGATATGTAATTTTTCATGTTTGGCTTCATCTGCTTAATATTATGTGTGTGAGATTGATCCATGTCACTGTGTTACAGTGGCTCATTCTTTTTTATTGCCTTATTCCACTTAATGCCATATTCCATTATTTGAATATATACCAATATATTTATTTATTCTTTTCTTTGTGGACATTTCAGTTGTTTCCAGTACTATAAAAAAGCCACTATGAATATGAGCATTTGTGTCCATGTGTTTTTTGATGGACACTTACAGTTAAGAGACTCAGGAGTGGAAATGCTGGGTCATAGGGAAGGGGTATGTTTATCTTCGATAGAAACTGACAGTTTTCCAAAGTGGTTAACTAATGTATACACCCACCAGCAATGTATGAGAGATCCATATCCCTTCCAATACCTGGCATTATCTGTATTGTTTGTTTTAGTTATTATGGGGATATATAATGATGTTGTGATGTATGTATGTGTGTGCATGCATTTTTAAAAAGTGGTAAAATAAATAACTTTTATAAAATTTATAACATAAAATATCCACTGATCAACAGCTCCCCCTTCCACCATCCTACTCTCTGTTTCTATGAGTTTGAGTTCTTTAGATAGCTCACGTACATAGAGTCATACATACAGTATTTGTTTTTTTATGACTGCCTCATTTAATATCTTCAGGGTTCATCTGTGTTGCGACATGTGACAGGATTTCCTTAGTTTTTAAAGCTGAGTAATATCCCATTGTATGTATATACCACATTTTCTTTACTCATTCATCTGGTGATGGACATCTGGGTTTCTTTTATCTTTCCACTATTGCAATTAATGCTGCCATGAACATGTGTGCAAATCCCTCTTTAAGATCCTACTTTTCAATTCTCTTGTGTATATACTCAGAAATGGGATTGCTGGATAGTTCTATTTATAATTTTTTGAGGAACTTCTATACTGTTTTCCATAGGGGCTGCACCATTTTTACAGTGCATGGGACATTAATTTTTCCACATCCTCAACACTTGTTATTTCCTGGTTTATTTTAAATAGCTTTCATTCTAATGGGTAAGAGGTGATTTTAATGTGCATTTCTTTGAAGGTAGTGAGGTTGAGCACTTTTTCATATGTTTATATGCAGTTTGGATATCTGTTTCTGTGTCTTTTCATTAACGAATTCATTCATTCACACAGAGAGAATCAAGTCAAAGGGCCAACAGCTCTGAACTCCTCACCATGTAAGGAAAGCCATTCTGGACATGCTAGCCATCATGGAGCTCCAGCCAACACCTTGGGAAGCAGAGGGATTCCCTCAGCACCCCCACAGAACCATGAGAAATAATCAGTTTAAGTCATTACATTTACCATGGTTTGTTTTTCAGCAGCAGATAATTGAAATAAGGTTTGTTTATTTTTTTAAAAGATTCATTCAGAAAACATTAACTGCTAAGCACTGAGAAGTAGAGTGATGACTACGATTTAGGCAGATCCTGTAGTCGGAGCCACACATTCCAGAGGGGAAAACAGAGAGGAGGCCAGAAGCCATCATACAAAGTGTCATAAAACAGGCCCCAGGACCCTGCAAAGAGCCCTGACCTGAGTAAGGGGCAGGAGAGGGCAGTCTTCTGTTCATTTAAAATATATTTACTCTTGGACTTCCCCAGTGGTCCAGCGGTTAAGAATCCACTTGCAGGGGACATGGGTTCAATCCTTGGTCTGGGAAGATTCCACATGCTGTGGGGCAACTAAGCTCATGCACCACAACTCTAGAGCCCATGAGGCACAACTGCTGAGCCTGTGCGTTGCAGCTAGAAAAAGCCTGAGTGCAACAGCAAAGACCCAACACAGCCAAAAATAGAAATAAATACATAATAAAACTTAAAAATATATATCTACTCTTAACAGATACATACTACTATATATAAAATAAACAATATAAAATAGATAAGGAAGGACCTATATAGCACTCAATATGCCAGCAAATTTGGAGAACTTAGCAGTGGCCACAGGACTGGAAAAGGTCAGTTTTCATTCCAATCCCAAAGAAAGACAATGCCAAAGAATGCTCAAACTACTGCACAATTGCACTCATCTCACACGCTAGTAAAGTAATGCTCAAAATTCTCCAAGCCAGGCTTCAGCAATATGTGAACCGTGAACTTCCTGATATTCAAGCTGGTTTTAGAAAAGGCAGAGGAACCAGAGATCAAATTGCCAACATCCACTGGATCATAGAAAAAGCAAGAGAGTTCCAGAAAAACATCTATTTCTGCTTTATTGACTATGCCAAAGCCTTTGACTGTGTGGATCACAATAAACTGTGGAAAATTCTGAAAGAGATGGGAATACCAGACCATCTGATCTGCCTCTTGAGAAATTTGTATGCAGATCAGGAAGCAGCAGTTAGAACTGGGCATGGAACAACAGACTGGTTCCAAATAGGAAAAGGAGTTCATCAAGGCTGTATACTGTCACCCTGTTTATTTAACTTCTATGCAGAGTACATCATGAGAAACGCTGGACTGGAAGAAGCACAAGCTGGAATCAAGATTGCCAGGAGAAATATCAATAACCTCAGATATGCAGATGACATCACCCTTATGGCAGAAAGTGAAGAGGAACTCAAAAGCCTCTTGATGAAAGTGAAAGAGGAGAAAGTGAAAAAGTTGGCTTAAAGCTCAACATTCAGAAAACGAAGATCATGGCATCCAGTCCCACCACTTCATGGGAAATAGATGGGGAAACAGTGGAAACAGTGTCAGACTTTATTTTTCTGGGCTCCAAAATCACTACAGATGGTGACTGCAGCCATGAAATTAAAAGACGCTTACTCCTTGGAAGGAAAAGTTATGACCAACCTAGATAGCATATTCAAAAGCAGAGACATTACTTTGCCAACAAAGGTCCATCTAGTCAAGGCTATGGTTTTTCCTGTGGTCATGTATGGATGTGAGAGTTGGACTGTGAAGAAGGCTGAGCGCCAAAGAATTGATGCTTTTGAATTGTGGTGTTGGAGAAGACTCTTGAGAGTCCCCTGGACTGCAAGGAGATCCAACCAGTCCATTCTGAAGGAGATCAGCCCTGGGATTTCTTTGGAGGGAATGATGCTAAAGCTGAAACTCCAGTACTTTGGCCACCTCATGCGAAGAGTTGACTCATTGGAAAAGACTCTGAAGCTGGGAGGGATTGGGGGCAGGAGGAGAAGGGGACGACAGAGGATGAGATGGCTGGATGGCATCACTGACTCGATGGACGTGAGTCTGAGTGAACTCCGGGAGTTGGTGATGGACAGGGAGGCCTGGCGTGCTGCGATTCATGGGGTGGCAAAGAGTGGGACATGACTGAGTGACTGATCTGATCTGATATAGCACAGGGAACTATATACCATGTCTTGTAATAACCTATAATGGAGAAGAATATGAAAAAGTATATATATGTCTGAATCACTGTGCTGTACACCTGAAACTAACACAACATTGTAAATCAACTATACCTCCATCAGAAAAACATATTTACTCTTCAGCCCAGATTTATGAGTCAAACACTGCACTTTTTTAAAGTTTATGTATGTGTTTTAAAATATTCTTCACTTGTTTTTCCCCAAATTATATAAATTGGGAGTTTATAATAATACAAACTAATGTTGTATTTTTCCATACTTTTCTCTGTTGCTTTTACAAACATAAATACACACACAGAACTTTTCTTTATTTATTTGTCTGTTTTTAATGAGATACAAACACACACACACACACACATATATAACTTTTCAGCCAACTTGCTTTTAGGAGATGGTCAAAGAGTATGTGTATTTCAATAGCTGTTACCAGTCAACTTTCTTTAAAAGCTACATTAACTCTCATTTCCACCAATAGTGTTTTTATCCTTTATCATATGTGCCAATGTGATAGAGAAAAGTTATCTCCTTTATTTCATTTGCTGTAACTGAATATTGGAGAGGCTGTCCATCTTTTCTCATATCTATTGACCATTTGGATGTGCTTTTTGTGTATTTTCTTTTTTAAAACTTTTTTAAAATTGTCAGTTATCAGCATTGCAACTATTTCCCCAATTTATTGTCAATTTCATTTATGGTATTTTTTTCATATGTTTTAAAAAATAAGGTCAAAGATGCATATCTTTTAAAAAGAGAAGTTGAAGTATCTGGCTTTATTTAGAGAGTTCTCTGCACTCCACCAGGTGTTCATGTAGACACCTGTATTAGTTTTCTATTACTACCATAAAAAGCTTCTCACTAAGTTGTCATCTTACAATATGTAGTAGGTCATAAGTCACACACAGAGGTTTCACCAAGCTGAAATCAAGGCATTGTGAATGCTGCATTCCTTTCTGGAGGCTCTAGGGAGAATCTGTTTCCTTGCTCATTTGAGTTGTTGGCAGAATTTACTTTCTTGCACTACAGGACCTCCATTTCCTTGTTGGTTGTCCACGGAGGGATGTTCTCAGCTTCTAGAGGTCAACCACATTCCTTGCCTCTCTCCTTTCTTCATCTTCAAAGCCATCCCTGGCCTGTGAGGTCTTTCTAATGTTCACATTTTTTCCCCCTTCTTCTCTGATCTTCATCTCTCTAATTCAACCAAGAAAGATTCTTCAGTTTTCAAGATCTGTGTGATTGGTCCTATCTGGATAATACAGAATAATTTCCCTCAAGGACCTCAAGGTCCTTAATCATATCTCTGAAGTCCTTTTGCTGTGTGAGATAACATATTTATAGGTTCCAGGAATTAGGGTATAGACATCTTTGAGGGGTCATTATTCTTTCTACCACAATATCTAAATGTTATTTTTCTTTATTTTTTAAATATACCTGAGATTTATTTGTACATATGGTGTGAGAGTACAAGCTTGTTTATAGGTTTGATCATCTTTTCATGAAATTATTGGCTCTTCTGTAAATTTCCTATTTAAAACCTAAGCTCATCTTAAGCGTTAACCTAATGTCATTTCATTGTCATTTAGTGAAAGCTCTTCGTTTCGGGTAAATATTAATCTTCAGCCTTTTATCTGTCTATCATGATAAAAATAGCCTTTTGTGAACAGAAATAGGCACAGTTTCTAACCTCATGAAACTTACATTCAGGGGGAACATAGATGTTAAATTTAGAAGTGAACATTTAATTACAGAGTCACATAAAGTGCTTGAAAAAGAACAAGCCAGGCTCTATGATAGAGAATTTGGAAGAAATTCATGGGAGTTATCTGTAAGGTTCACAGAAATGGTCTTATAATGACATGATATTCCAACTAAGACCTGAAAGACAGGTGAAGAGTTATCTAGTAGAAGCATAGAAGACAAGGGTGTTCCTGGCAACTCTCTTCTCATCTCCACCATCCTGTGTGCAGCTGAATTTGCTCCTCGTCATGCCTTTTCACAAGACTTTCAGGATCAAGTGATTCCTGGTCGTGAAACAGAAGAATCATCAATCCATTCGTCAATGGATTCAAATGAAAAGGGTAATAAAATCAGGTACAACTCCAAGAGAAGACATAGGAGAAGAACAAGGCTGGATCTATAAGGAACCTAGCCTATGAAGTCGCACACGGAGTCAAGGTTACTTGCCTTTTACCATATCACTCTGAGAACATCACTACTGTCTGAACAGTTGGCTGTGTTTCCCTGGAAGATGATTTTTCTCTTTCTGTTCGTGTTTCTTCTTCGCTAGTGTGTTGGTTTAGAAATAAATCCAGGGATTGGTGGAAAATAGTGTTCCTAGCAGAGACAGTAGTGCAAAGATCCTGAGATAGTGTATAAGGCTAATTAAAGACTAATTTTCTATAAATCTGAAGCTATTTTTATAACAGGCCATTTGTATAGATTAAAGAGATTCAGGTTCATAGAAAGTGGGACTTTTTTCCCTTCAGTATTTTTTTCAGCTTTATGGAAGTATACTTTATATATAATAAATTTTACCAGTTTAGAGTTTATAATCCAGTGATTTTTAATAAATGTTTATAGTCCTGTAACTATTTCTATCCCCACAGAAATTTCCTGATGTCCTTTTGCAGCCTGCTTCCCACCCATCCCCAAGCAACTGTTGAACTATAATCTTGTCACTATTAACTTGATTTTTGTAGACTTTCATCTAAGTGTAATTATTCAGAAAGTAGTATTTTTGTCCAGCTTTTGTCATTTAGCATGCGAACTTTGATATTTTTTTCATATTATATGTTTCAGTAATTGGTTTCCTTTGACACTGAGTGTATTTATTCCTTCTTATAGGTATATAACATTTATTTATCAATTTACTAAGTGTTGGACATTGGGGTTGTTTCCAGTTTGGCACTGTTATAAACGAAGTTGCCATAAACATTAACTACAAATCTTCATGTGGATAGGTGTCTTCACTTCTCTTAGTAAAATCCCTAGGAGTGGGATTGCTGGGTTATATAGTTGGTGTATATTTCACTTGCATTCTGTGACCTTGTTAATATCTCTTATTTGCTATAGTGGGAGTCTTTAAAGTAGATTTCTTAGAATTTTCAACATAGATGATCTGTGAATAAAGACAGTTTTATTTGTTTCCAATCTATATGCTTTTTATTTCTCTTGCCTGTTTCACTGCATAGGACCAACAATTCAGTGTTAGTGGTGAGAGCAGATAACCTTGTCTTGCCCTGATCTCATGGAGAAACATTCATTCTTCCAGTATTAGGTACACTGACAGGTATAAGTTTTTTTAGTTGCTCCTTATCAAATTGAGGAATTTCCCTTTTGTTCTTAGTTTGCTGAGAGTTTTTGTAATGAATGCATGGTAAATTTCATTAAGTAGTTTTTATGTCTGTATCTTTTTTAGTTTTTTTGATATAGTGAATTGAATTACATTGGGGTGTGTGTGTGTGTGTGTGTGTGCGCCGCACTGTGTGGCTTGTGGGACTTAAGTTCCCAGACCAGGGATTGAACCCCGGCCCTCAGCAGTGAGAGTTTGGAGTCCTAACCACTGGACCACCAAGGAATTCCCTATATTTACTTTTCAAATGTTAAACTAACTTTGCATTTTCAGGATGAACCCCACTTGATCTTGGTATATCAGCCTTTTTATTTACTATTGCATTCAATTTGCTTAAATGTTAAGCCTTTTTATATCTAAGATTATTGATTTGTAGTTTTTGTCTGATTCAGTTTTTAAATTTTTTTCTCTCATTTGGGTATCAAGGTAATGCTGGCCTCATAAAATAAGTTGGAAGAATTGCCTCCTCTTGTATTTTCTAGAAAAGTTTGTGTAGAATTGTGTAAATACTCTTTCCAAAATGTTTGGTAGAATTCACCACTGAGGCCATCTAGACCTGTAGTTTTCTTTGTGGGATTTTTTTTTTAAGCACAAGTTCCATTTCTTTATGAACAGAAGACTATTCAGGTTATATATTCCTTCTTGAGCAAGCTTTGAAAGTTTGTGTCTTTTAGGGAATTTTAAAGGAATTCTATGTTGTTGAATGTACTGGCATAAAGTTGGTTCTAATATTCCCAGAGGGTGAGATGGTTGGATGGCATCACTCAATGGACATGAGTTTGAGCAAACTCCAGGAGACAATGAAGACCAGGGAAGACTGGTGTGCTGCAGTTCATGGGGTTGCAAAGAGTCAGACACGACTTAGCAACTGAACAACAATATTCCCTAATGTTCTTTGAATGGCTATAGGATCTGTAGGTGTTTCCTCATTCATTTCCAATCATGGTAATTTATGTCATCTCAGGTTTTTTTTTCTTTTCCTAACCAGTCTGCCTACTGCCTAGAGGTTGATCAGTTACATTAATCTTTTTTAAAAGTGTTTGGTTTCATTGATTTTTCTCTATTGTTTATGTGTGTGTATGTGTGCTCAGTCGTGTCTGACTGTGACCCCATGGACTGTAGCCTGCCAGGCTCCTCTGTCCATGGAATTTTTCAGGCAAGAATACTGAAGCAGGTTGCCATTTCCTACTCCAGGGAATCTTCCCAACCCAGGGATGGAATCAGAATCTTTTGCATCTCCTGCACTGACAAGTGGATTCCTTACCACTAGCAACACCTGGGAAGCCCTTCTATAGTTTATACATTTTCTTTCATTGATTTCCACTCTTTATTATTTCCTTCTGCTTACTACGGGTTTAATTTGTTCTTCTATTTTTTTCTAATTTCTGAGGTACAAGTTTAGAGTATTGCTGACAGACCTTTCTTCTTCCTTTTAAAAAATAATTTATAATTTATTTATATTAATTTTATTTATATTTATTTTTGGCTGTGCTGGGTCTTCATTACTGCGTGTGGGCTTTTCTCCAGTTGCAGTGGGCAGGCTTACTCTTTCTTGCGGTGTGCAGGCTTTTCACTGTGATGGTTTCTCTTGTTGTGGAGCATAGACTCTAGTGCATGAGAGTGCTTCAGTAATTGCAGCATGTAAGGCTCAGGAGTTGTAGCACACAGGCTTAGTTACTCCCCAGAATGTACGATCTTCCCAGACCAGGGATTGAACCTGTGTCCCCTACATTGACATGCAGATTCTTAACCACAGGACCACCAGGGAAGTCCAGGACCTTTCTTCTTTTCTAAGGTAAGAATTTAATGCTATTACTTTCCTTTAAGCACTGCCTTAGCTACATCTACTGCATTATGATAAATTATACTATTAAATTTCATTCAGGTCAAGATATTTTCTAATTTCCTTTGTGATTTCTCATAAGATCTGTGAGTTATGCTTAATTTCCAGAAATTTTGATGACTTGTCATCTCTGTTGTTGCTGATTTTTGGTTTAATTCTGTTTTGGTCAGAGGACATACTTTGGAAATTTGAATCCTGGAAAATCCCATGGATGAAGGAGCCTGGTAGGCTGCAGTCCATGGGGTCACCAGAGTCGGACACAACTGAGTGACTTCACTTTCACTTTTCACTTTCATGCATTGGAGAAGGAAATGGCAACCCACTCCAGTGTTCTTGCCTGGAGAGTCCCAGGGATGGGGAAGCCTGATGGGCTGCAGTCTATGGGGTCGCACAGAGTCGGACACGACTGAAGTGACTTAGCAGCAAACATATTAAGAATTACTTTTTTGGTCAGATTATGAGCCAATAATCATATGAAAAGATGACCAAGTCATTATCATACCTGGACCCTCTTAAAATTCACCCCCAATGTTTGACTCATAACTAAAATGTGTCATTTCATTTAATTAAATTTGAACTTGTTTAAGTTGGTCATTATGGTGCTCTATGAGGCTTACAATCAGAAGCCAGTAATGGAGGTGAAAGTTCTGTTGAATGCCTTGTCCAAGATTTCAGTACTGTGTATTTTTAGAAGTGAAATGAATGTCTAGGTCATTCTCACTGTCAGGAACTCAGAAGGGGATAAAGAGTCTCTTGGTGAGGCCTTGTATTGTGGCTCTAGTATGTACAGTGACATGTCTGACTTTGATTTGTTTTGAGGCATCTGTGAAGCCAGAACATTCCCAGAGTTCTTTATCCCAAAAGAGGTGACCTTGAATAAAGAGTTATTGTTGCTGCCATTGGTTGGACCAAATGGCTAGACCACTGACTATGGCCTAAATGTCTGAAAAAATGTGCAGAAGGGACCAATTGGTGGCTGAGACATCCTTTATTGCTAAGAGAACTGCCAACATTTGGCAAACTGTGTGGACCCTCAGGTCCTACTCTTTATCAGAGATGTCTGGTGAGGAATGGAGGCAGAGAGAGAAAGCAGACTTCATCAGGGGTGATGGTGGCCCTGTCATCCTCCAAGCATACTAACTGTTCACTCAGCTGATCCTCAGGGGCTGCCCAAGTGACCAGGGGATATGGGGGAAGGATGACCTCCTCCAGCACTATGGTGGCCACCCTCCTTCAGGAGGGATTTGCTGCAGGACCAGGTTTGGCTCTGTCCTCTAGATACCATTTTCATTTTATCTAGGAGACATCAACAACCATGCCAAGTTTGTGGATGATTTATTATGTACCAATAGATAGCTAGACTAGTCTTGAAGCAGTTGATCAAATGTATAGTTCAATATATGATCAATGATTGTAATAGTGTAACTCTAGAAGGCAATGGCAACCCACTCCAGTACTCTTGCCTGGAAAATCCCATGGGTGGAGGAGCCTGGTAGGCCACAGTCCATGGGGTCAAGAAGAGTTGGACACGACTGAGCGTCTTCACTTTTATGCACTGGAGAAGGAAATGGCAACCCACTCCAGTGTTCTTGCCTGGAGAATCCCAGGGACAGGGGAGCCTGGTGGGCTTCCATCTCTGGGGTCGCACAGAGTTGGACACGACTGAAGCGACGCAGCAGCAACTTAGCAGCAATAGATAGCTAGAAGAAATAAGGGCCAATGTTTATTGAGTACTAAGCACTACACCATTTTGACTCTTTTATGGCTGTGATTTTTTTTCTATTTTTAAATTCACTTTGTTTCTGTGATCCAGGAAAAGGTCAGGCATTCTCTGCTTAGAGTGGTGAAGGGCAAGGTCTTTGTAGACAGACGGACAGGCCAAAGCTTGACTCTTGGCTCTGCCTGTACTCACTGTCTTAACTTAGGCACCTTAATCTTTCCTTAACTTGGGAACTCAGCTGGTAAGTCTTTGAGACAAGTTCATGAGATAATATATGGAGGTAGTTTACCATAGTGGCTGTCATGTAGTGAGACTTCAGTTAAGTGTTAATGGTAATTTTACTACCCAGTTTGCATCTCAGCTGTTCACTCGCTGTGGACCATCCTGAACCTCAGTTTCTTCCTCTGCTATGTGAGGATAATAATAAGCATTTCAGAGTTGTTCTGAGACATAATCCAGTGTCTCACACTACAACACATTTACTCTCAGTGTAACAGAGCAGTACAAACACCAAAGACCCGCCTCCAAATGCATTGTCATAGGACCGCCAACACTCCGGAACTCAAACATTTCTGTAATGTAGCAGCTCCTACAATACAGTTCAGCACACATTCTTGTCTACGCAGTTCATCTGCATCCCAGACATCATGTTTGTGGTCTCAGCCCTGCATGCTGGGTCGGGGGTGGTATTTCTTTTGCATAACAGTGGTTGAAAGCTTGCTGTCCTGGAGTCAAATCCTAGGTCTTCCTCTTATTAGCTGTGTGAACTGAGATAAGTTATTTAACTTCTCCAAAAGTCAAATACAAATTAAGGCTAGTTAATGTCTATCATTTCTCAATGTAACTCCAACCTCTGAGGTTTAGAGGAAAAAACAATATGGGATAAGCAAATTAGATTTTTAAAATAAACTTACTGTTTTAATCACAGTTTCTGTCACAAAAAGAAATCTTAATTCTTGGCTCCAAAAAAGGGAGAGGGATGGGTATAGCATGAGGAATTTAATTTAGACCTGAGATGACATTCTCAGCAGCATGGGTCACTCAAAGAAAAGTAATGACCAAGAGGAGGGAAAAGAGGCGGAAGCCACATTAGTAGGATCTCAAAACAAAAGGCAGCTTCACCTAGATGAAATGATTTGAGTATAGTCTTGGGCAGGCAGAAAAGATAGCTAGATCAGTGGTTTCCAAATGTTTCTGATCAGTCCTGTAGGTATATATTTTATATATATATATAGTACATAAAGTACAATTGTACGTAAAGTACAATTCTCTCAAGTAAACAGGAGAAATTTGACTAGAATTATCTTTGGATTGCCTGGAGTTATTGCTTCTCTTTGACAGTAAGCTGAAAAATGAAGTATGGTTATGCAGTATATTTATAGTGTGTGTGTGGATACATATTATGTGTGTAACACTTAGAGAGAGGAAGAGAGAGTATGTACTGGGTCTTTGTGAAGTCTAATGTTGAACTGATCTATTGTATTTCAGTTTTTAAAGTGCTGGTCAAAAAATTAAAAAAAATAAAGTGCTGGTCACAGTCCACTAAATTTTTTGCACCACTCATCTATGAGCCATGACTCACAATTTGAAAACCCTAGACTAGATGATTTCTTTCTATCCATTTTAATATGAGCCCAAGAGAGGCTTATTCTCACTCCATATTTGATGTTTCAACATAAATCTTATGGATTTACATAAAGTACAATTCTCTCAAGTAAACAGGAGAAATTTGACTTGAATTATTTTCGGATTGCCTGGGGTTATCGCTTCTCTTTGACAGTAAACCAAAAAAATGAAGCATGGTTATGAAGTCTAATGGCTTGGGTTGAATTCTGGCTCTGCCTCTAGCTGGCCATCTCACCTGCCTCAGTTTCTTCATCTGTATAACAGAAATAATAATAAATAATAGTAAAAGTAGTAGTAGCAGCGGTAGTACCTGCCTCCTGAGTAACTAGGTAAGACAACACAGGCTTGGGACATAGTAAATGCCCCCAAATATTGGCAATTGTATTATTTATTATTTTTGAATATTCGGTGTTATTGTCCTGCAGCGGAGACCTGAAGACAGCTTAGCCATAAGCAGCACTAAACTAAGGAAAGAAACTGTAGGCAGTAAATTGGACCTGCCTTACCCTGGACAGACACTAGAGGGTGCTCCACGCTCAGAAAGCCACTTATTTCCAGGCCCAGAGGCCGCTGCCAGTGATGGCTTGCATGAAGCTGACTTTGCCTTTGAGTCTGGTGATTAACTGTGAAGGAGCTGCTGCATTGGTTCTAAAACAAAGAACTTTGGAGGAATAGGAGGCACAGCAGTCAGTTGTATCAGGCAGAAATTTAGCTCCCTCAAAATTTCACCAATTGGCTTTTAGCTGGGCTGTGACTTTCTGGAAGACTAGGGCAGCATCTTACTCAACCACAAGCCCCAGGGTCTAACACACATAGCGTCTGAAATATTATGAGCACTTTGTAAATATCAGGGCTTCTCTCCTGGCTCAGATGGTAGAGAATCCACCTGCAAAGCAGGAGCCCTGAGTTTGATCCCTGGGTCAGGAAAATCCCCTGGAGAAGGGAATGGCTACCCACTCCAGTATTCTGCTTGGAGAATTCCTTGGACAGAGGAGCTGGTGGGCTACAGTACATGGGGTTGCAAAGAGTCATACACAACTGACTAACTTTCACACTTTGTAAATATTTGTGAAAAGGCACCATCCGAGACCTGAAAGTGAAAGTGAAGTCGCTCAGAGTAATTATAATTACAAATTGGCAAGTGCTGGTATGTATGACCACTGAGCATTATGAAAGCCTCCAGAAGGCTGTGATTGGGGCAGGTTAGCTGGAATAGCTTCCTTAAATTCGGGAGTCCTGGTCCTCTCTAGAGTACAAAGAAATTCTCTTCCACATTTGGCTTTTGATATTCAAAAACAGCTTTGTGCTTCATTTCCTTCATGTCCTTCATGTGGAGTGATTTCCAGGTTTCTTAACCAGTTGATCACTCCCTGCAGAATTGTAAGAAGCAAATAATAGTTTAGGCTCTACTGGGTTCAATAACCTCCTGCTATTCTATATGTCATTTAATTATATCTGTATCTCATTTAATTTTCACAACAATCCTATGAGACTAAGGTTATTATCCACACTCTACAGATTAGGATATGGCAGGATTTCATAACTAGCCCAGGTTCACACTATTAGGGAGTGGCAGGGCCAGTGTTTGAACCCTGATAATCTAGCTTCAAAAGATGTTTCCTCAGGGAATTCCCTGGTGGTCTGCTGGTTAAGACTTGGCACTTTCACTGCTGTGGGCCTGGCTTTGATCCCTGGTCAAGGAACTAAGATCCCACAAGCAGCATGGTGTGGCCAAAAAAAAAAAAAAAATGTTCTTTACACTGTGAATCAACTATATTACAATTTTAAAATTTTAAAGATGCTTGTTAAAAATTTCACATAAAAGAATAACAACAATAGCTAACAGTATAGAGGGTGCCACGTACTCTTCCAAGTGGTTTACATTTGCCAACTCATTTAAGTAATTTATTCATCACATATATTCAGCTGTCACCGTTTTGTTAGTACAAAAATCTTAATACAGAAAAGTAAAGAGAATAATATGATAAACAGCATGCACTTATCACTTGGAATGAAAAAATAGTTAGTGCTAATAGTGTCTAGCCAAAGCAATCTTGAAAAATAATGAAGTTGGATGGCTTACACTTCCCAATTTCAAAAGCTACAGTAATCAAGGCAATGTGGGCCTGGCAAAGGGATAGATGTGTAGATCAATGGACTAGAATTGAGAGTCCAGAAATAAACCCATATACCTAAGGTCAAGGTGTCCAGACCATTCAATGAAGAAAGATCCTTTTTTTTAACAATGGTGCTGGAATGAGTGGATATCCATTTGTTCAAAGTGCAAAGGAATGAATTTGGATCCCTAAATTCCCCATTCTTTCTATAAAAATTAGCTCAAAATAGGTCCAAAACCTAAACATAAGCGCTAAAGTATAAAATGCTTAGGAGATACAGGCGTAAATCTTTTTGATTAGGCAGTGGTTTCTAGATATTACACCAAAAGCACAAGAAGAAAAAAATAAACTGGGCTTAATCAAAATTTAAAACTTGTGTGGATTGAGGCACTATCAAGAAAGTTAAAAGACAAGCCACAGCATGGAAAAAAATATTTGCTAATCATAGCTCTGATAAGGGTCTTGTATCCAGAATATATGAAGAGCTCTTACAATGTAACAATGAAAAGACAAATAACCCAATTTAAGATTGGGCATATGATTAGATAGACATTTCTCCATAGAAGATATACAAATGGCCAATAAGCATATGAAAAGACATTATCATTAATCATCAGGGAAAGGCAAATCACTACAACAGTGAGATACTACTTCAAACCCAGAAGCATGGCTCTAATCCAAAAGACAGTAAACGGTTAGCAAGGATGCAGGGAAACTGGAACCCTCATGTATTGCTAGTGGGAACACAAAATGGTAGAACTACTGTGGAAACCAGTTTAACATGGTCTCAGGTGGGTGCTATAAGACCCAGGGATTCCACTCCTAGGCGTATGCCTCAGAGACTGAAAACATAAGATTTATATAAAAATTTGTATATAAATGTTCATAGCAGCATGATTCATAATAGCCAGAAAGTGGGAACAACTCACATGTCAATCAACTGATGACTAGATAAATGCAATATGGAATATCATGCCAAGGGATATATACTTCTACTATGAAAAGGAATAAAGTGCAGATACATATACCACATGGATGAACCTTGAAAGAAGTAAAAGAATGCTGTCCCAGAAGCCAGATGCCATGTATTGTGTGATTTTGTTATATTAAATGACCAGATAGGTAAATCCATTGAGATTTGTGATTTCCAGGGGTGAAAGAGAGGCAGCACCGGGGAGTGACTGCTAATGGACACAGGATTTCTTTAGGGGGATGATGAAAATGTTTTTAAATTAGATAGTGGTGATGGTTGAACAACCTTGTGAATATACTGAAAATCACTGAATTTTACCTTTAAAAGTGGTGGATTTTATGGTATGTAAATTATATCTGAATAAGAAAAAAAGAGAAAAGTTTATATTCTCATCTCTAGCTCAGTTGTACTCAAACATTCTGGTCACAAACCCCCTCTATATTCTTAACAACTATTGCAGGCCCCCAAGAGCTTTTGTTTATGGGTTTTGTTTTCAGTTTTTATGTGTTTATGTTAAATACCCATTGACATTCACCATTAAAACTGAGAAATTTTTAAATATCTGTGAATTCATCTAAAGTAGCATTAATAAACCATATACATGTTACCACGAGTAATGGTTTTTGAAAAATATATTTTCTGAACCAAAAAAATTAGCAAGAAGAGTGGCATTGTTTTTGCATTTTGGCAAATCTCTTTAATATCTAGCTTAACATAAACCAGACAGATTCTCATATCTGTTTCTGCGCTCAATCTGTTTTAATATGTTGTTTGGGTTGAAATACATGGAAAAAGCCCTCCAGTTTCACAGATATGTAGTTAGGAGGAGGAGTATTTTATAGCCTTTTAAATAATTGTAGCTATTTTTCTTAGATATCACACCCAAACTGGTCAAGCGGTAGTTTCTTGGAGGTCAGTTGCAGTGTGGAATCTGAAATCATATCAACAAACTTTTCATTCTGTTACATTAAAATGCTGACACATTTCATGATTCAATACCAAAATTTCACATTCATTGATATCAACACCAAGCTCATTAGAAAAGTCTAGGTTTGAGGAAGCTATAAGCTCTGGGTGGTAGATCTAAGTTTTCCAAAATATCAATATTTATTTTAAAACTTGAATCTCATAATTAGCAATGAAAGCTGTTTTCCTTAAAAGGGAAAGCTTACTTTCTTTAAAAAAAAAAAAAAAATCGGGGCTTTCCTGGTGGCTCAGTGGTAAAGAATCTGCCTCCCAATGCAGGAGACACAGGTTTGATCCCTGATCTGGGAAGATCCCACGTGCTGAAACTAAGCCTGTGCACCACAACTACTGAGCCTGTGCTCTACAGCCCAGGAGCCACAACTCCTGAAGCCCATGTGCGCTGGAGCCCGTGTGCTCTGCAGCAAGAGAAGCCACTGCAGAGCGGCCCTCCCACTGCAACTAGAGTGTAGCCCCCACTTCCCACAACTAGGGAAAAGTCCGTGCAACAGTGAAGACCCAGCAGGGCCAAAAGTAAAATGCAGGTAAATAAAACTATTTTAAATATCTATCAATACCCAGGTCTGGATTAGCATAGATTTCTCTTTCTGTCAGTCACTCTTTCAGGGAAAAATGGTGTTCCTTTTTTTAAAAGCAGCTAGGTTAGCTCACAGACTGGAACACGTGCTTTTCCTCAAGACAACCACTGTCCTTCTATGTGCAGAAGAACAACTACTTATTTCTGTATTCAGGGGATTGAGTTTTAATAAACCTACTCATTTTTATTGCTTCATCAGGCACATCCTTAAATGAAACTGGCTTTTGTTTTGTCTTGTTCTTACTGTCAGTTTGTGGTGGTGAAGAATGCATGACTTCCTGTATAATTTGGTGCCATGGCAGCTTTACCATCATTGTAAGTGATGTCGATGTCAGTGTGGGGAGAAGACAGATTATGACTCACTGTTTGACTTCGTGAGCCCCCTGGAAGTGTCTAGAGTCCCCCAGGAGTCTTCAGACTAGACTTTGCGAACCACTGCTCTTGTTCATTCTTTCATTCAAACATTTTAATGGAACACTTGGTATGTGCTAGGCCCTAGGGCCACAGAAGGACACAAGCCAAGGCCTTGCATTCTCATGGGGAGACCCATAAATAAACAAGAAAGTTTCAGGTGATGGTAACACAAACATGAAAGAGTATCATTGAGGAAGGGGACAATACTAGACAAATGAAGGAAGACCTCTCTGGGGTGACATTTGAGTGGTGACCTAATTGGTTACGAGTGTCTGGGTGTCCTTGTCAGAATGCAGTGCTCAAGGGGCAGAAGACGTAGCACTTGCATTGCTCTAATCCTACAGAATAAAGCCATCGCCCCTCTGCGTCTGCACATCACACTTTACTAAGAAAGCATCCCATCCAAGACACTGGGTTGGAAAGGATCAAAAACCTGTGTTCTGATCCCATCTTTTTCTTTTGCCAGGGATCAAACCCATCCTCCTGCAGTAGAAGCTGGAAGCACGGAGTCAACCCCTGGACCACCAGGGAAGTCTGCTGTTCCCATCTTCATCAAACTCTTCTCTTCACCTCTTTGAGCTTCAAAGTCCTTACTTGAAAATAGCATGGTAGTAACTCCCCAGCCCACCTTATTACCATATGGTGGTAGTAGTTGTTTAGTTGCTAAATTGTGTCTGACTCTTTGCGACCCCATGGACTGCAGCCTACCAGGCTCCTCTGTCCATGGGATTTTCCAGGCGAGAGTACTGGAGTGGGTTGCCAGTGCCATTTCCTCTCCAGGGGATCTTCCCAACACAGGGATCAAACCCAAGTCTCTTGGATTTCCTGCTTGGCAGGAAATCTTCCCGGGCTTTCCTGGGAAGCCACACCTTATAGTAAGAGTGGAATTCAAATGACCTAAGAATGTGCTGGACAGTCCTTTATCCAGTGTGTTGAATAAATGTGTTACCTACTCAGTCAGACTCAGTTATCTTCACCGGCAAGGAGCGGGGCTGCAGGCTCTAACCCTGAGCACAGGTCAGCTCAGTCAGCTCCTCCCCCAGTGGCCTCTCCTTTTTCACAGGAATCTTAGTTGAGTCATATCTCTTCTGTTCCAAATGGGGACTTTAAAAAAAAATACTTACTTTTATTCATTTGTTTGGCTGCACTGGGTCTTAGTTGTGGCATGAGAACATAGCTGTGGCATGTGGAATCTAGTTCCCTGACCAGGGATTGAACCGGAATGCCCTGCATTGGGAGCGAGGAGTCTTAACCACTGGACCACCAGGGAAGTTCCCAAATGAGGATTCTTTTTTTGGAGAGAATCTGATAAAAGGCCTGACTTCAATCCTAATTTTTGAAAACATCTCATTCCTTTCTACAGGCTCTCCCATTCTTCTTCCTTTCCTAGCTTGTTGAAATCTTATAAAATTTTGCCTCCTAAGTCAGTAGATTTGTATTGCTAACAAGCCTGTCTTCTATGTTTTTATTCAAGTTATGGAATAAAATGCCAAGCCTTGCATAGGACACTTAAGACCCTCCCCAGCAACACACACACACACACACACACACACACACACACACACACACACACCCACCCCTCATCCTCCAGTTTGCTACTGAGCTGGTGTTATGTTGTTTTACCAACTTCACATTATTATGTGGCCGTATGTCATATCTCTGGGCTTCCCCAGTGAAGCAGTGGTAAAGAGAGGTAAAGAGCTCCTGCAGGAGACATAGGAGATGCGAGTTCGATCCCTGTATCAGGAAGGTCCCCTGGAGGAGGGCAGGGAAACCCACTCCAGTATTCTTGTCTGGAGAATCCCATGGACAGAGGACCCTGGTGGGCTACCGTCCATAGGATCACAAAGAGTTGGACACGACTGAAGTGACCTAGCACGCATGCACGTGTCTTATCTCCAGCTGGTTCCCTGGCTGTGTATGATATTTGGCTGCCTTGCAAACAAGGTCTCCTGTAGATTGCTCTCCCAAGGGCTTCTCTTAGATTAAAAAATGCATGTGACTCTATTAAGATACGCTATTTACCTGGGTTCTTAGAGTGTTTAACTCACTTCATTTTGCACAGAGCGAATGGAGGTGCGGAGCCACATAGGGACTAAAAGCTGAGAATTCTAAAACTTCTTACTCATTGTGTAGCCGTTAGGGCCAACGAAAGCGGAGAGCCGGGAGGCAGAGGGTG
Organism: Bubalus kerabau; assembly: GCF_029407905.1. Lineage (NCBI taxonomy): Eukaryota > Metazoa > Chordata > Mammalia > Artiodactyla > Bovidae > Bubalus > Bubalus kerabau. The sequence continues at coordinate 26,434,088 of NC_073627.1, forward strand.
GGATGGAGTGGGGAGGAGCCGGAGAGCCCACCTGGCGACCTGCAGGCCGGAGGAGCAGTCAGTACGCTCGCTCCGCAGGGTTAACCTCTTCCGGCCGGCACCGGGGGCCGCGCGGGTGATGCCTGGAGGGGGACAAGAAGCGGCTGCCACCAGTGTCCCTCAGACGAAGAGCAAGTAGGGTTTGGCCCAGAGGCTCGGGTTCGTCCCAGGGGCGTCCTAGGCTCAGACGCCCGGCGTCTTAAGCGGGGCGCGCCGGTCTACTCCAAGACCCCAAACCGAATGGGGAGCTACGCGGCAAAGTGAGGCTCCGAGGAGGCCCGTGGTGGCGGTTCTTTCCCAAGGCAGGGAAAATCCTTAGCTCTGACCCCTTTTGGTCAAAAGCTGAGTGAGCGACGGGGGCGATGCGACGTTACCTAGGGGACCCAGGCCGGCACAGAGGTCCCCAGGTGCCGCCGCTTCTTCAGGCTTCTGCGTTGTTCTGAGAAAGGCGGCGTGGTCCCCGGGGCTTCTGCCTGTGCAGTGGGCGCCCTTCAGTTCAGTTCAGTCAGTCGCTCGGTCGTGTCAGACTTTTTGCGACCCCATGGACTGCAGTACGCCAGGCCTCCCTGTCCAGCGCCCTTCGGGTGGGTCCAACCGCAGGCTCCGGGAGCTGAGCCGCTGGCCTCCGTCCCTTGGGCGGCCGGCAGGGGGCGGTGTTTGGCCACAGGTGAGCAGATCCAGCCGGACACTGAATGTAGTTCCTTTGGTTGGGTCTTGCCGCTACCGGTCTGTCTGGGTTCTTGCCTACACATACCCCACATCTCTCCTGGTTCTCTCAGGCTGCCCCCCACCCCCCAGTAAAGATGCCTGCACCCCTCCAGAAACGTATTAATACAACACTCGTTCCACGGATAATTCTTGTTGGTCTCATGTCAGACAGTGGTCTAAATTAGAAAGAGGAGGTGGCCTGGTTCAAGTTCCTGAACTGCCAATTGTCATCTGTGTGACTATGGACAAATTACTTTATGGGTCAAGTTTCTCATCCTCAAAACAGACTAATAACAAAAGAGATGGGAATCCCAGACCACCTGACTTGCCTCCTGAGAAACCTGTATGCAGGTCAGGAAGCAACAGTTAGAACTGGACATGGAACAACAGACTGGTTCCAAATAGGAAAAGGAGTACATCAAGGCTGTATATTGTCACCCTGCTTATTTAACTTCTATGCAGAGTATATCATGAGAAACGCTGGGCTGGAAGAAGCACAAGCTGGAATCAAGATTGCCGGGAGAAATATCAATAACCTCAGATATGCAGATGACACCACCCTTATGGCAGAAAGTGAAGAGGAACTAAAGAGCCTCCTGATGAAAGTGAAAGAGGAGAGTGAAAAAGTTGGCTTAAAGCTCAACATTCAGAAAACTAAGATCATGGCATCTGGTCCCATCACTTCATGGCAAATAGATGTGGAAACAGTGTCAGACTTTATTTTTTGGGGCTCCAAAATCACTGCAGATGGTGACTGCAGCCATGAAATTAAAAGACACTTACTTCTTGGAAGGAAAGTTATGACCAACCTAGATCAGATCAGATTAGTCACTCAGTCGTGCCTCACTCTTTGCGACCCCATGAATCGCAGTACGCCAGGCCTCCCTGTCCATCACCAACTCCTGGAGTTCATTCAGACTCACGTCCATCGAGTCAGTGATGCCATCCAGCCATCTCATCCTCTGTCGTCCCCTTCTCCTCCTGCCCCCAATCCCTCCCAGCATCAGGATCTTTCCCAGTGAGTCAACTCTTCACATGAGGTGCCCAAAGTATTGGAGTTTCAGCTTTAGCATCATTCCTTCCAAAGAAATCCCAGGGCTAATCTCCTTCAGAATGGACTGGTTGGATCTCCTTGCAGTCCAAGGGACTCTCAAGAGTCTTCTCCAACATCACAGTTCAAAAGCATCAATTCTTTGGCGCTCAGCCTTCTTCACAGTCCAACTCTCACATCCATACATGACCACTGGAAAAACCATAGCCTTGACTAGATGAACCTTTGTTGGCAAAGTAATGTCTCTGCTTTTGAATATGCTATCTAGGTTGGTCATAACTTTCCTTCCAAGGCGTAAGCATCTTTTAATTTCATGGCTGCAGTCACCATCTGTAGTGATTTTGGAGCCCAGAAGAATAAAGTCTGACACCAACCTAGATAGCATATTCAAAAGCAGAGATATTACTTTGCCAACAAAGGTCCATCGAGTCAAGGCTATGGTTTTTCCAGTGGTCTTGTATGGATGTGAGAGTTGGACTGTGAAGAAAGCTGAGTGCCGAAGAATTGATGCTTTTGAACTATGGTGTTGGAGAAGACTCTTGAGAGTCCCTTGAACTGCAAGGAGATCCAACCAGTCCATTCTAAAGGAGATCTGTCCTGGGTGTGCATTGGAGGGACTGATGCTGAAGCTGAAACTCCAATACTTTGGGCACCTCATGTGAAGAGTTGACTCACTGGGAAAGATCCTGATGCTGGGAGGGATTGGGGGCAGGAGGAGAAGGGGATGACAGAGGATGAGATGGCTGGATGGCATCTCCGACTCGATGGACATGAGTTTGGGTAAACTCTGGGAGTTGGTGATGGACAGGGAGGCCTGGTGTGCTGTGATTCATGGGTTCACAAAGAGTCGGACACGACGGAGCGACTGAACTGAACTGAATATCTGTCGTGCAATCTGCCAATGTTGTTGTTGTTCAGTCACTAAGTTGTGTCTGACTCTTTGCGACCCCACGGACTGCAGGATACCAGGCTTCCCTGCCCTTCACCATCTCCCAGAGCTTGCTCAAGCTCATGTCCATTGAGTTTGGTGATGCCATCCGACCATCTTGTCTTCTGTCATCCCCTTCTTCTCCTGCCTTCAGTCTTTTCCAGCATCAGGGTCTTTTCTAATGAGTCAGCTGTTCGCATCAGGTAGGCAAAGTATTGGAGCTTCTGCTTCAGCATCAGTCCTTCCAACGAATTCTAAACATTGATTTCCTTTAGGATTGACTAGTTTGATCTCCTTGCAGGCCAAGGGACTCTCAAGAGTCTTCTCCAGCATCACAATTCAAAAGCATCAATTCTTCAGCATTCAGCCTTCTTTATGATCCACTTCTCACATCCATACATGACTACTGGAAAAATCATAGCTTGGACTGTACAGACCTTTGTTGACAAAGTAGTATCTCTGCTTTTTAATATGCTGTCCAGGTTTGTCTTAGCTTTTCTTCCAAGGAGCAAACATCTTTAAATTTCATGGCTGCAATCACCATCTGCAGTGATTTTGGAGCCCAAGAAAATGTAAAGTCTGTCACTGCTTTCATTGTTTCCCTGTCTATTTGCCATGAAGTGATGGGATCAGATGCCATCATGCTCTTAGTTTTTTGAATGTTGAGTTTTAACCCAGCTTTTTCACTCTCCTCTTTCACTTTCATCAAGAGGCATTAGTTCCTCTTCACTTTCTGCCAGAAGGGTGGTGACATCTGCCTATCTGAGGTTATTGATATTTCTCCCAGCAGTCTTGATTCCAGCTTGTGCTTCATCCAGCCTGGCATTTTGCATGATGTACTCTGCATATAAGTTAAATAAGCATGGTGACAGTATAGAGCCTTGATGTACTCCTTTTCCAATTTGGAACCAGTCCATTGTTTCATGTCCAGTTCTAACTGCTGCTTCTTGACCTGCATACAAGGTTTCTCAGGAGACAAGTAAGGTGGTCTGGTATTCCCATCTCTCTGCACAAGGCTTTGGCATAGTCAATAAAGCAGAAGTAGATGTTTTTCTGGAAATCTCTTGCTTTTTCTGTGATCCAATGGATGTTGGCAATTTGATCTCTGGTTCCTCTGCCTTTTCTAAATCCAGCTTGAACATGTGAAAGTTCATGGTTCATGTGCTGTTGAAGCCTGACTTGGAGAATTTTGAGCATTACTTTGCTAGTGTGTGAAATGAGTGCAATCTTTAACATTCTTTGGCATTGCCTTTCTTTGGGATTAGAATAAAAACTGATCTTTTCCAGTCCTGTGGCCACTGCTGAGTTTTCCAAATTTGCTGGCATATCGAGTGCAGCACTTTCACAGCATCATCTTTTAGGATTTGAAATAGTTCATCTGGAATCCCATCACTTCCACTAGCTTTGTTCGTAGTGATGCTTCCTAAGGCCCACTTGACTTCACTTCCAGGATGTCTGACTCTAGGTGAGTGATCACACCATGTGGTTATCTGGGTCATTAAGATCTTTTTTGTATAGTTCTTCTGTGTATTCTTGCAACCTCTTCTTAATATCTTCTGCTTCTGTTAGGTCCATACCATTTCTGTCCTTTATTGTGCTCATCTTTGCATGTAATGTTTCCTCAGTAGCTCTAATTTTCTTGAAGAGATCTCTAGTCTTTCCCATTCTATTGTTTTCCTGTATTTATTTGCATTGTTCACTGAGGAAGGCTTTCTTATCTCTCCTTGCTATTCTTTGGAACTCTGCATTCAGATGGGTAATATCTTTCCTTTTCTCCTTTGCCTTTTGCCTCTCTTTTTTCTCAGCTATTTGTAAAGCCCCCTCAGACAACTATTTTGCCTTTTTGCATTTCTTTTTCTTGCCATATGCTATGTATATTATCAGCTCGGGGATTAAGATGAGAAACTGTGATTCTGCGAGGAAGCTACAGGAATAGCAGAGCCGACATTTGAACCCAAAGCTGGCCCTTTCTACCATGTTACCCTGCCTTGCAGGGCTGTGATGAGGATTCAAATGTGAAAATGTTATTATTATTTTCTTCTGACAGTTTGGCCTGAATCCTGGTGGGTTTTCTCTCTTACTAACAAGGGAAGTAGGGAAATGCCGGGGTCCAGCCCCAGCTGATCCAGGGTATTCGAAGGAGAGATGGCGTAGGCGAGGGTCAGGAAACAACTGCTTAATTAAACGTTAATTAAGGATATAAAGAATAATAGAATGAGGATAGCTCAGGAAAATTCAGTGGAGAAAAGAGGCTGAGTAGCTTGTAGCTTACGCGGGAGACCAATAAAACTTCAAGACAAGAAGTTTGCACCACTTACGTAGGCCGCAGGCGTCCTTCCATTCTCCTGAAGGAGAGGAGACACTGAGGCCTCCCCGGTCGGATCTTAGAAGCCCAGGCATAATTAGCAAGCATGGCGGGTTCCACGCTCCAGATGGAGACTCAGCCAGAATTTGAGAGAGAGAGCGACATGGGGAGACCAAGTTTCGGTGAACAAGGCCCACACTTTATTTTCCAAAGTAGTTTTTATACCTTAAGTTGTGCATAGAGGATAATGGGGGAAGGGGTGGAGTCATGCAAGGACAGCAGTTCCTGGTCCTAATCGAAGCCAGGCTTTCAAACTTATCATATGCAAAAGTTCAGGTGAATTACATCATCTTCTGGCCCGGAGGCCTGTTAACATTTTAAGAAACTTATTTTTCTCTAAAGGTGATTATTCCAAAGTCAGGCACCAGCCTCCAAAAAAGCATTGGACAAAGCTGCATTTTACATTTCTATACACCCATTATATCAATCAATACACTGCCAAGGACACAGTAGGTAAGGAGTATGGAGACTTAGCAGCAAACATTGGCCCAACAAGTGAAAAACTCTTCACCAATACAATTTCTAATCAATCTTTTAACTACTCAAAGGAATCTGTGTTTAGGCAGTTTAGAACATCTCCTGCCTCTCACAGTTGGGAGGCTCTGAACAATCACATGTGGCCGGAAAAACCTATTCAGGCAGGCTAGAGGATTTCCAAAGGAGTTTGTAGGCTAAACACTGTCACACCCAGGAATTATTAACTGGAGCTGTAAGCTAATTCTTTTTTCAGAGAGAGGTAGTGGGGGACAGCCCCCCGTAAAGTCAGAGGTGTAGGTGAAAGCACAAAGCAGAAAGTAGGCAGACTCTGGTTTTGGGGGTAGATGCTCGAGAATTTCCAGGGGGACTCCTGAGGCTCGATCCCGCCTTTGCGTATGCCGAGCCTCCTTCCTCATGACCTTTGCCATGGGCGGAGCTCCTGCTCCCGGCAGTGATAGAATTCCAGTTGAGCTATTCCAGATCCTGAAAGATGATGCTGTGGAAAGTGCTGCACTCAAAATGCTATATGCACTCAATATGCAATATGCCGGCTCCCGGCAGGGAAAGGCATTTTTCAAGTGTTAGACATGTCCCAGCCCACTAGAATACGAGTTCCAGAAGGATAGGGCCCTCATCGGTCTTGCTCACTCCTCTGAGTCTGTTCTCAACATACTTCCTGATGCATAGTAAATGCACAATAAATGTGAAGGAATATAAAAAGTTGTATACTTCCCACATTCATTCCAAGACGGATCCTGACATGGAGCCATTTTTCACACCAACTATTCAGTTACCAGGTAAGTGACACTAATTACTAGCTCTAATGGCCACTGTCTAATTTAATTAAAGAGAAATATTGGATCTCCTGAAACTCCTGTCATCCTCCCATTATCTAAGTCACGGGGATTCAATAAGTCTTCTTATTAGTGTGTTCACAAGAGAAATTAAGTGAATCAGCTTAATGATTCACCTCAGTGACTTACGACACTGAGAACAGGTGTGGGGAAATGACACGTGATAAACTGAAGTCTCTGAGAAAATGTGGTGGGCTTGAGGCTCCCAGTGTCCCAGGAATACTCTCCCAGGTGGCTCCAGGCTTTGCGCCACCCTCCACCCTCAGCCTGGTCTCCATCCTCAGTCTGCTTCGACAGTCTACTTGCCTGGCCCAAAGCATTTTTGAGGAACTTCATGCTCTTGGTGCTGATCAGGCCCTTAGGCCTCAAGTACCAAATCCTAGGACAGATCTGTGAATACTGACCAACAAGATGGCAACGGCAAGTGGGGAGAGCAGAGGCAGACTTCATTCCAAAATCAGGCACGGGGAACTTCACTGATCTTAGTCCAGTGGTTACAAATCTGCCTTCCAGTGTAAGGGATGCAGGTTCAATTCCTGGTTGGGGAACTAAGATCCCACGTGCCACAGGGCAACTGAGCCCGTGTGCTGCAACTACGGAGCCCAGGCACCTCAAGTAGAGAGCCCATGTGCCAATCCTGCCTGCTGCAACCAAGAACCCCTCTCATTATGCAGCCCAAAATACATATTTTTGGCTGAATTTGGCTGAAAATACATTAAAATAAATATTTTAAAAATATAAACAAATAGTCACAGGCTCTGAGAAGGAAATTGGAAAGTAAAACAAGTTGTTTACACTGACTCTGTTAAATTTCATTAAAAAAAAAGAAAAACAGGGACTTCCCTCGTGGTCCAGTGATTGGGAATCAGCCTTCCAATATTTGGGACATGAGTTCAATCCCTGGTCAGGGAACTAAGATCCCACATGCTGTGAGGCAACTAAGGCCATGCATGCCAGCAACTAAGACCTGATGCAGCCAAAAATTAATACAAAGAAATAAATTTTAAACAACGTAGAATAATCAAAATCCGTAGGGCTTTCTGGCAGTGATATAGTAGAAAGAACAAAGACCTGGATTTGAGTTATGAATCAAATTAGCCTCTCACCTCCATTTATTTCAGCTTTAAATGAAGGCATGTGATATATAATCAGAAATATATATTTGGTCTTCTGGCACAAAGCTCCTAAAGCTTTTGGAATGTCCTGTAATGAGAGCAAGAAAGAGACTATTTGTTATGTTAATGAGGTGACTTTTGGTCCTCACTCCAGGATGGGGCTGATTGCCAACAGAGCCAACCATTGGATTAGAGGTTTGGACTTTTCAGTCCCATCCCCCAACCTCTAGGAAAGGGAGAGGGGGTTGAGATTGAGTTCAATCAGCAGTACTGAATCACTCTTGCCTATGTAATGAAGGCCGCCATAAAAACCCCAAAAAGACTGGGTTCAGAGAGCTTCCAGGTTGGTGACAATGTGGAGATGTGAGAATGGCATGTTCAGAGCGCTGTGCCCTTTCCCCATGCTGTCCTCTGGCTGTTCCTGAGTTATATCCTTTTGTAATAAACCTGTGATCTAGTAGGTAAAATGCTTCTTTGACTTCTGTGAGCCACTCTCAAAAGTTAATCGAACACAAAGAGAGAGTCATGTAAACCACTGATTAATAAACTGTGGGTCAGAGACACAGGTGATAACCTGGGTTTTCAACTCTTCTCTGAGTTGTGGAGGATCCCAGTGTGAACCCCGAACTGTGGAATCTCTTGCTGTCTCCAAGTTCAGTTCAGTTCAGTCACTCAGTTGTGTCCAACTCTTTGCAACCTCATGGACTGCAGCACACCAGGCTTTGCTGTCCATGACCAACTCCCAGAACTTGCTCAAACTCATGTCCATGGAATCAGTGATGCCATCCAACCATCTCATCCTCTATTGTTCCCTTTTCCTTTTGCCCTCAATCTTTCCCAGCATCAGGGTCTTTTCCAATGAGTCAGTTCTTTGCATCAGGTGGCCAAAGTATTGGAGTTTCAGCTTCAGCATCAGTCCTTCCAATGAATATTCAGGACTGATTTCCTTTAGGATGGACTGGTTGGATCTCCTTGCAGTCCAAGGGGCTCCAAGTACAGAGTGTCAGAATTCAGTTGAATGCTACATCACCCAGCTGGTATACTGAGAATTGCTTGGTTGTATGGGGGAAATTCCACACACACAATTGGAATTGGGTTCAGAATTCAAAACAGGGCAGTATCTTCTCCCTACTTCTCTGAACTTCCTTTTATTTCAGTCGTTAAGTCTTCTTCTTTTGCTCTCTCCTTAACCTTTGGTAGATTCCATCCCCAGCCTTCTTTCTTCCCCTACACCCTCTCTTTGCAAAGTGTTGCTGTTATTCAGTCTCCAAGTCATGCCTCACTCTTTGTGACCGTATGGATTTTAGTGAGACAGGCTTCCCTGTCCTTCACTATCTCCCGGAGTTTGCCCAGATTCATGTCCATTGAGTTGGTGTCCAACCATTTCACCCTCTGACACTCCCTTCTCCTCCTGCCTTCAGTCTTTACCAGCTCAGAGTCTTTTCCAATGAGTTGGCTCTTCACACCACGTGGCCAAAGTATTGGAGCTCCAGCTTCAGCATCAGTCTTTCTAATGAATATTCAGAGTTGATTTCCTTTAGAATTGACTAGTTTGATCTCCTTGCAGTCCAAGGGACTCTCAAGAGTCTTCTCCAGCACCACAGTTCGAAAGCATCAATTCTTTGGTACTCAGCCTTCTTTATGGTCCAACTCTTCCATCCATACATGGCTACTGGAAAAACCATGTGTGTGAGAGTCACTCAGTCGTGTCTGACTCTTTGCGACCCCATGGCCTGTAGTCAGCCATGGGATCTCCCAGGCAAGAATACTGGAGTGGGTTGCCATTTCCTTCTCCAGGGGATCTTCCCAATGCAGGAATTGAACCCGAGTCTCCTGCACTGCAGGCAGATTCTTTACCATCTGAACCACCAGGAAAGCCCAGATAAACCATAGCTTTGACTATACAGACCTTTGAAGGCAAAGTGATGTTTCTACCTTTTAATATGCTGTCTAGGTTTGTCACAGCTTTCCTTCCAAAGAGCGCGCATCTTTTAATTTCTTTGCTGCAGTCATCATCCTCAGTCATTTTGGAACCCAAGAAAATAAAATCTGTCACTGTTTCCACTTTTTCCCTTTCTGTTTGCCATGAAGTGATGGGACTGAAGCCATGATCTGTTTTTTGAATGTTGAGTTTTAACCCAGCTTTTTCACTCTCCTCTTTCACCCTCAAGAGGCTCTTTAGTTCCGCTTCATTTTCTGTCATTAGAGTGGTATCATCTACATATCTGAGGTTGTTGATTGTTCTCCCAGCAATCTTGATTCCGGCTTGTAATTCATCCAGCCTGGCATTTCACATGATGTAGTCTGCATATAAGTTAAATAAGCAAGGTGACAATATACAGCCTTGATGTACTCCTTTCCCAATTTGGGACCAGTCTGTGATTCCATGTTGCATGTGATTCTAACTGTTGCTTCTTGACCTGCATACAGGTTTCTTAGGAGGAAGTCTCATTCATTCTTGGATCTAATCGATACCTATATGAGGTGATTCCAAGATTTATTACCAGTCCTGTCTTCAATATTAAAAAAAAAACTTGAAAAAGAAGTTTGGGCCATGCCTCCATCTTTGACCAATCAACTGTACTTGACTGGTGGTGTCTATGAACAGAACAACTATTAGCATCACAGAGGTGGAGTAGGCAAAGGAGGCTTACCAGGGGAAGTCTCGAGTAGACTGCTGGACAGACAACACTTACAGCTACCAGTTGAGGATCTTCTGATTCAAATCCTCCTATTGGTATTTCCTCATCTTCCCCTAGAAACCTGAATATCCTCCTGTTCTTCTAACCTCAGTGAATGGAGCCACCACTCACCAAGTCACCCCAGATACAGCTCTGAGTGTCATTCTAGAATTCTCCTTCTCTATCACCAACCCCAATACCTCTAATCACTCACCAAGTCTGATTGTACCTTCTGAATATTTCACTTCTCCCTCCTCCTACCATTTTCTGAGCTCAGGCCCTCCTCCTCCATCTGACCTACTGCAGTAATTTCTTAGTTGGTCGATGCTCCTAGTCTTGCCCCCTACTCATTCAACTCTCCTTATTGATAGCCTTTGTTTTCCTGAATGAAATAGATTATTTTCTGATTACACTAAAAGTGTATGGGGACTTACCTGGTGGTTACTTACTTACTCCAGTGGTTAAGACTTTGCCTTCCAGTATAAGAGTTACGGGTTCGATTCCTGATTGGGGAGTTAAAATCTCACATGCCTCTCGGCCAAAAAACCAAAACATAAAAAAGAGGCAATATTGTAACAAATTCAATAAAAACTTTAGAAATGGTCCACATAAAAAAAAAACTTAAAAAATAATTTTCATTTAAAGTACCAATCAATACAGGATAATGTAAACATTGCCTGAAATTTGACTGCCATAAGAACTATGCTATTATGTTGGTAATCATTATTTTTTGCATTTCTTTATTCATTTAAATATATATGCAATACTTTTGATCTATGAGATATATATGTATATCATTTGTGAGATATATATGTCACAGGCCACATCCTGCCTTGAACACTATGGTTTACAAATAGGGAATTGTTTATAGTCTCCTGGCACATACCATGTTGTTCCATCTCTCTGTCTTTGTGCCCTAAACTCTAAACCCTGTGTTAGTTTCCTAGGGCTAAAGTAACAAAGCACCACAAACTGGGTGGCTTGGAGGAATAGAAATTTATTCTCTTACAGTCCTGAAAGCTGGAAGTCTTAAATCAAGGTGTTGGCAGGGCCATCATTCTTCCAAAACCTCTAGGAGAGACTCTTTCCTTGCCTCTTCCCGCTCCTGGGTGGCCCCAGGCTTTCCTCTGCCTGTACGGCATAATGCAGTCATTGTCTTTGCCTTCATATGTCTGTCTTCCCCTGTATCTGTGTGTCCGTGTCCTCTGTGTCTGTGTGTCCATTTCCTCACATGGTCTTCACCCTGTGTGTCTTGTCAATGTGTCTAAATGTGTCAAACTCATGTCCATCGAGTCGGTGATGCCATCCAGCCATCTCATCCTTGGTCGTCCCCTTCTCCTCCTGCCCCCAATCCCTCCCAGCATCAGAGTCTTTTCCAGAAAATGTGTCAACTCTTCACATGAGGTGGCCAAAGTACTGGAGTTTCAGCTTTAGCATCATTCCTTCCAAAGAAATCCCAGGGCTGATCTCCTTCAGAATGGACTGGTTGGATCTCCTTGCAGTCCAAGGGACTCTCAAGGGTCTTCTCCAACACCACAGTTCAAAAGCATCGATGACACAATTCGGCCTATAACATACCTCCTTCCATTTTTTACCTGAATAACTTCTCTTCAACCTTCATACTTGAGCTGAGGCATTATCTTTCTGAGAGAGTTTTCCCCGAAGCCCCTAGATGAGCCTGTGTGTTTCCACAGTGGCTTTGTCAGCATAGCACATTTTATGAGAATTATCTGTAAATGAATGATTTTCCTTACTTAAACTAGAACCCCCTTGAGAGTAGGGACTATAGCTTCCATCTTTACTTTATATGCCCAACATTTGTCTCTCACATTAATTAGTTCAAGACTAAGTGGACTGGAGGCTCAAAAAATCAGTTATTTAAAGAAGAATAGAAGTTTATTCCTCTGTTCACCAAATGTGAACATTTTTCTCATTTTGATGGCTCATCTGCATTCCAGCTTGCAGGATAGGAGGAAAGAAACTATGGAAAAACACAAGCCCAGTGTCTTAAAGTTCAGACCCCAAGTGGCTCGCCTTACTGTACTCACATTCCGTTAGAACTTAGTCACACATGGCCACACTTACTTAAAAAGGGGTCTGGAAATATGTCTTTAGTGGAGCAGCTATGAATTACTTTTCAACTCTGTTATAGTTCCACAACCCCTTATCCGCAAGTTCTGGAATCTCAGCAAGTTCTGAAAAATCAAAAGCTTTTACTGAAGTTTCATGCAAACTCATTTGGTGGCAAAATCTGACTTGAAATGACATAAGGCATCTATCGAGACAAGTTATAGGCTTTATTTAACTCATCTAGAATGAATATTAATGGGTTTTGTTGCAGAAGTATCAATATATTTGATTAAGTTCTGTTTCCCCAGCCCCCAAATGAATTGGCTACAGGTATACATATTTGCCCCCCATCCTGAATCCCCCTCCTTCTCCCTCTCCACCCTATCCCTCTGAGTTGTCCCAGAGCATGGCTTTAGGCACCCTGTTTCATGCATTGAATAGATGGCCATGCAGTATCTTTAGTTTCGGCACTTGGAATCTACTTCCCTGACAGGGACCAAACCTAGGCCCCCTGTATCGGGAGCTCCGTCTTAGCCATTGGACCACCAGGGAAATCCCTGTTAGCTGGTTTTTATAGGTGTTCATTATCAAGTTGAGAATATTCCCTTCTACTCCTATTTTTCTGAGACGTTTTTGCTTAATTATAAAATGGATGTTGAATTTTGTCAAATGTTTTTTCGGCATCAATCGATAAGATCATGTGGTTTTTATTCTTTATACTGTTAAGATGGTGGATTATATTGTTTGATTTTTGAATATTGAATCAGCCTCCCATCCCTGAAATAAACTTCTCTTGTTCATGTTGTATATTTCTCTTTATATTTTGCTGAATACTATTTGCTAATATTTTGTTAAAGATTTATGCATTTATATTCCTTAGGGACTTTGATCTATAGCTCTGTGTGTGTGTTCAGATACTGTCTTTATCTTAGTATTAGGGTAATATTAACTACATAAAATGAATTGGTGAGTAGTCTTCCTCTTCTGTTTTCTGGAAGAGACTATGTAGAATATAATTCTTCTTTAAATGTTTGGTAGAGGGACTTCCCTGGTGGTCCAGTGGTTATGACCCCATTCTTCCAATGCAGGGAGCTTGGGTTCGATCCCCAGTAGGGGAATTAAGCTCCCACATGCCACGCAGTGTGCCTAAATAAATAAATAAATAAAAATAACAAGGAAGGAGAACAAAAAGAGGAAAAGTTTGTCCTGCCAATAAAGTGGAAGTTTTAAAAAAATAAAATAAATGTTTGGTAGAATTCTCCAGCAAAACTATCTAGGCCCGGAAATGGAGGAAGTAGGGGGTTTTGATTATAAACTCAGTTCTCTTAATAGTTATAGAATTATTAAAACAAACAACCTCTTTCATACCAGATGAGTTGCAGTAGTTAGGGTTTTTTGAGGAATTGGTCCATTTCATTTAAATTGTCAAATTTATGTGTGTAGAGTTGTTCATACTGTATTTGCTTCCTATGCCTGCTGTAACAAATTAATATAACATAGTGGCTTAAAACAATAGAAATTTATTATCTCACATTTCTGAAGTCCAGAAATTCAAAACAGTATTAATGAAGCGAAATCAAGGTGTCGGAAAAACTATGCTTCCTCCAGGGAAGCGCCCATTCCTTGCCTTTTCCACCTTCCAGTGGCAGCCAGTATCCTTGTCTGTGGTCACCTTGCTTCAACTTCTCCTTCCAGTGTCGCATTACCTTCTCTTCATTATATGGCAACTCTCCCTCTGCCTCTCTCTTATAAGGACACCTGTGAGTGCACTCAGGGCCTCCCGTGGTAATCCCCTCACCTCAAAATCCTTACTTACTCACACTCACATATTTTCTAAATAAGGCAATATTTTCAGGTTCCTAATATCTCCATAGGCCGTTACTCAGCCTACTACAAACTATCCCTTGATTATTCTTTTCAGGTCTACCCGGGTCTGGAGTGATATCTCCTGTTTCATTATTAATATATGTTTCTTCCCTCTTTTAAATTTGTTGATTGTACTAGAGGTTTATTGATCTTTTTAAATAATCAGCTCCTTATCACATTGGTTTTCTTTTTCTTTTCCGTTTTCTGTTACTGTCTTCTTTTTTGCTTTCAATTTTATGAATTTATGCTCTTTATTATTTCCACTTGCTCTGGATTAATTTTACTCTTCCTTTTTCCCCCTAGGTTCTTGAGTTGAGAGCTTTGATTATTGATTTGAGACTTTTCCTCTAATTTTACACTAAAAATATATTCATTTAGTGTCACAAACTTCTCAGTGGTGCTTTAGCCACAAATTTTGCTACTGTATTTTCATTTTCACTGGGTTCATTATACTTTTAAATTTCACTTGAGAATTCCCTCTTTGACTCATATATTATTTAGAAGTATGTTGTTCAGTTTCCAAGTATTTGGAGATTTTGCTGTTACCTTTTTGTTATTGATTTCTATTTTGGTTCCATTATGGTCAGAGAACACGTTCAGTATGATTTCAATTGTTTTAAATTTATTGAAATTTGTTTTATGGGCAATAATGTGATTTATCTTGGTATATATTCCACGGACACTCAAAAACAATGAGGATCTGCTGTTATTGCATGGAAGTTTCTGTTAATAGGGCTTCCCAAGTGGCACTAGCAGTAAAGAAACTGCCTGCCAATGCAGGAGACATAAGAGATGTGGGTTCTATCCCTGAGTTGGGAAAATCCCCTAAAGATGGGCATGGCAACCCACTCCAGTATTCCAGTATTCTTGCCTTGCCTGGCAGGCTACAGTCCATTGTGTTGCAAAGAGTCAGCAACTTAGCAAGCACGCTTCTGTTGATATCTATTAGGTCCTATTGGTTGATGGTGGTATTGAATTCTTCCTTACTTTTGTTGATTTTCTGTCTAGTTGAAGCCTGTGGATAGGACTTTAAATGAAAGAAATATTTAAAATAGGGGGATAGCAATCAGGCACAGGAAAAGGAAGTGACTCACCCAGGTAGTGGGCCAAGGAATAGAACATCCTCACCCAGCTGTTTTTACTTAGGAAAGATACCCTGGAAAAAAAGAATGCAGTTTTTCTCCCCCTTTTACAAGATGCTATTGAATTCCTTTCTTTTATAGATGTCCTGCCAGTAGTGTGGAAGCAGTTCAAAGTGGGGAAGAGAGCATCATCGTGTTGGAATTGGACACCTATACCCTCATCTCTGGCTGGATTTGTGGGTTCACAGCTAAACTCAAGGTCAGAGTTCCTCCACCACTGGCTTTAACTCCTGCTCTAACCTCCTCCACCCCTTTCCAGAACCCTCCCCGCTTAGGGAGGGGGAATCTGAATCAAGCTGTACCAGCCACTCCTCCACAAGTTGTTCAGGAGCAGAACTGAAGCTGGATGCTGGACTGTCTCACAACTGCAACCAAGAGCAGGACGGACGGGTTCCCCTCAGACTATATTATCCCCAGAGGCTGCACAATGCAGGCCGTCAAGGGTACCTACCCCTGGGAACTCAGCACCTGGAGGTAAATGGGTATTTTCCCTGGAAAGATCCCAGGAAGCCTGGAAAACCACTTCCTTCCATCCTTCATGCTGTGGAGGTGGTGTACACACTGAGATGGGAGGCCAGGACCACACTTCTGATGAAATTCTCTGCTCCAGGAACATGGAGCCTCCTGATCTCACACTGGAGCAGGCCCCTGACGGCACAGCTTGGTCTCGCCTGGTGCACAGCCCTTTGCTGGCCTGGCTTGGGAGTTCCCCTCCAAGCCTCTCCCAGGCACATACCCTCTCTGCCTCTCTCTGTCTCTCTCTTTCTCTTTCTGGCTTTCACTCTGTCTCCTTTTTTCTATCTTTTAAAATCTGCTTTCTTTCTCCTTTCTGGTATCCTCCGTCCTTTTCCTGTCTCTTCTCTTTCTTTAGCTTTCACTCATCTTTTGCTCCGTTCTCTCTCTCCCCCTTCCTATTCTCTCATTTTCCTATGATCTCCAAAACACATAGCTTCTTCTCAGAGCTGATTCTCTTGGACAAATGAGGCATTGGTCCAGTGGAGTAATTGTTCAGGTGACCTTAAATTTGCATTGCTAGTGGTCAGTTAAATTCTTCCTGCAAAAGACTTCTATATATTCCTTCTAGATTTTCATTTAAAATTTTTGTACATAATGCAAACATGCCTTAAGTAAAACAGAGTTGCCATTTGCTGGTTGAAAAGAAAATCCCTTTTTCTATCCCTTTTTTCCTTCTTCCCACCCTCCCACCCCTGGCCTTCCATATATCAAGTGGAGTTTTATAACCTTCTGCAGGGCAGCCCTGCCACTGGCCCTAGAGGTGATGGGCTGATGACAGCTTGTGGATGTTGTCACCTCGTCAGTGCAGGGACTGAATCAGGAATAGTCCCCAGTGGCTAAATCGCTTCAGCAAACTTTCTGATTTTTAAAGAGAAATACATTCACATGGTTTTTAAAAAAAACTATAAGAATGTATAAAGTGAAAAATCTCCCTCCCACAGTGTCTCCATCTCCTCATTCTCACCATAGCCCTGTCGCCTTAGAGGAAACTGCTGCGATTATCTCTTATGTGTCTTTCCAGATTGTGTTTATGAAAATGAAAATTACCATGGTAATATGCTGCTGCTACTGCTGCTAAGTCACTTCAGTCGTGACCGACTCTGTGTGACCCCATAGACGGCAGCCCACCAGGCTCCCCCGTCCCTGGGATTCTCCAGGCAAGAACACTGGAGTGGGTTGCCATTTCCTTCTCCAATGCATGAAAGTGAAAAGTGAAAGTGAAGTCGCTCAGTCGTGTCTGATTCCTAGCAACCCCATGGACTGCAGCCTACCAGGCTCCTCCGTCCATGGGATTTTCCAGGCAAGAGTACTGGAGTGGGATTCCATTGCCTTCTCCACCATGGTGGAGTAATTACCACCATGGTAATATAGTAATTACTTATTTACTTACTCATTTAGCCCCTTTTTTGACAATAATATAAAAATCATGATTTTACTAATAAGGGTTTATTGAGTAATTATCAGGGGCCAGACAACGTGCTGGGCTCTTTGGGGACATAAAACAGGTGAGCAAGACCCACCCCTATATTCAAGGATCTTGCCACTTTAGTGATGCAGCTTGGCAGACTCATCCACAAATAACCACACTGTGCTTTAGATTAGGTTGCTGAAGTGTATTTTAAACAGCCACACTCTATCTTAAAGCTGAATGTTTAAAATCAGCAAAGTCAGGGGCAATGAGAGCACAAAGGAGTGAGGAGACTAAACATAACCTGACCACTCAGGGGACAGGGAGAATCTGAGCTGAACTTTGAAAAGTGGACAGAGTTGAGGGTGGGGTTGCATGCGGTCAAAGATCGGACAACGAAAAGGAAGTAAAAAGTAGCAGCTTAGGGGGCTGGGAGAGGTAGTGTATTCACAGGATGCATACAGAATGTGGGCTCAACAACTTGGGTTCAAGTCCTGACTCTGCCACTGTGAGCTAATAGGTTCTTCATCTGTAAAGTGGGAATAAAAAGTATTATCTCCTAGCAAGATTAGAAGGATTAAATGAGGCAACATTAGTGAGAATGCTGTAAAAAATTAAGGACTATACAGTGTGAATTGTTATGGCTGCAAAGTAAACAGGAATTTGATCTTAAATGGGCTGGGAGGAGACAGGGCATAAGGCAGAATTTGGCTTTATTCCAAAGACCTTAAAAAGGGGAACGCTGAAGAGTCTGGGATGAAGATGTGACTGTCAGGAGCGAGGAGCAAAAGAGCAACAGAGGCAGGACAGGCGTTCCATTAAGTGCTACAAGGTGGGGTCAAAACCTTCTGTTACCAATGAAAGGCAACCACATATCAAATGAAGTTTTACTTACTTATAAAGGTAGTTTGAACAAACTCTGGGAGATGATGAAGGACAGGGAAGCCTGGCATGCTGCAGTCCATGGAGTCGCAAGCAGTCAGACACAACTGAATGGCTGAACAACAGTTTTACTTTTGAATGCCGAGTCCATTGTATGATGTGTAACTGTGATAGTGTCCTTGAATATATTGATTTATTCATTCTTTGTGTATTTATTCATTCAACCAACATTTATCCAGCACTTACCAAGAGTCGGGACTTGTGACTCTGAAGTCAAGTTATCAAGCTAAGCTGTGAGAAGCGAGTGAAGAGGGTCTGAGTTCCACAACCTCTTAGTTCTGTCCCACTGTCTCTCTGGAACATCGTGGAATGGAAGGCAAACCCAGAACCTGAAAGAAGCCATCCTCTTCCCTGAATCTCAAGGTCAACAGTGCTCACATCTTTCTCTAAGTTCTAGCTCCCCCCAGCCAGAAAGGATCAACCAAAGCAGGACTGAGGACCGCAGAAGTGCCAGGTTGAGAGGGTGAAGTGATGTTGCCAACAGCATCAGTTCAGTTCAGTTCAGGCACTCAGGCGTGTCCAGCTCCTTGCGACCCCAGGACTGCAGCACGCCAGGCCTCCCTGTCCATCACCAACTCCCGGGGTTTGCTCAAACTCATTCCATCGAGTCGGTGATGCCATCCAACCATCTCATCCTCTGTCATCCCCTTTTCCTCCTGCCTTCAATCTTTCCCAGCATCAGGGTCTTTTCCAATGAGTCAGTTCTTTGCATCAGGTGGTCAAAGTATTGGAGTTTCAGCTTCAGCATCAGTCCTTCCAGTGAATATTCAGGACTGATTTTAGATCATAAGATTAGCCAAGAGAAGCCCAGGACAGGGAATTCTTTTCCAGGTAACTGGGATTTGGTGATGTATCAACACCTGGTTCTCCCTTTGAAGATTCAAGACTGGGGGAGAATGCCTCATTCCCACTTCCTTTCTCCCCAGATGCTCCAGCAGCTTTGCAGTTTCCTGCTTTTACAGATCAGAGGATATGGATTGAGGTGTGGTACAAAACGCAGGGCGAACCTCATCAGCCTCTTCAATGAGTCAGGGTGGCAGCGGTGGCCCCTACAGCACTACTACTAGAAAACCCCTTGGCAACGTGGTGGCAGACTTCCCAGCCTGGAGTCACACTTTCACCCGAGAACTTTGCCGAAAATTTTGGGGCCACAGAAACATTCAGTAAAATAGTAAATGAGGCATATTGAAACACTTCCAAGGAAACCTTCTCAAGGACAAAATGTTTTTGTTGGGGAGGAGCTTATATTGATCACCTAAATTATCTCTAAAATGAAACAGCAATCAGGCTCTCCGGTTACTGACAATTGGGTTAAAGGAGTTACTGACAACTGGGTTAAAGGAGAAGCTCCCCCAGGGAAATACTTGTTTTGCACATGAATGGGGAATCCTTTGTTTTAAAGCCAAGGCTTAATGTCCAGGAATGTGCCATTAGGAAGGGAGACAGCTGATTCCTAGGTCCAAGGCTTAGGAAGTAGTTCTGACCGTAAGGCCAAGAATGCCCCATCTTGGACCATGCTGACAAGGAGATGAAACTGGTTTGATTGTCACCTATACACACACTTGACAAAAGTCTGTGGTGGCAAGTTTTCAGATCTCCCATGCCTCAGACCACATAGCCCAGACATGCGATGAAAAATTCAATTAGACACAATGGCATCATTTTCTTTTGGGCCTTGAGATGTTAAAACAACAGAAAATTTAGATGTGTTCATTTTGAAGGAGTCTGAAGAAAATAAGGTTGTCCCAGGTGGAGTGTCAGAGTAAGAAGAGACAGAAAGATGGACACAGCGTGTGCCCCCCAAATTCCCAGAGGAACAAAACTCTGGGGCAGTTTTATATAAGTGATGTAAAGTGTAACACTTCGTGAAATCAGCCACAAAGAGTTGTAAAACATCTATTTAATGGCAACTATGCAAAATTCATGTTAGTTGTTAAGATAGAAACCAAAACTCAGAATTTTTTTTATATTTTGCAGCTGAAAATGAACATTCAACTTCACCTCTGGGGGAGATCCCTCGCCATGTCTAAGTACCAGGTCCCCCAGCCCCCATGGCCCCAACTCCAAACATTTAGATGAGATCTCTTTTGGCAAGCTGTCCTGTGCGAGTAGCTGCACTTGGTTCAATTCATGGCTAATTCTTGACTCGACCATTCGGACCATGTCCTTAAGTGTCCCTGTGACTTGGCCAGAGCACACCCAGGTCTGCGTGAGAGAAAGTTCATTGATAATTGGATAGCTCAGTTAGGAAGATCATCCAGGATATTGGATGGGGGTAGAGAAACTCTGTGGGGGCATAAAAACTGGCTCAACCCTGAGAGTTCGCTGTGAAATATCCCCCCTTTTGCCATTCAAATTTCTCAGAGTTGTTCTCAAAGCTGCACAAGAGACTTACTACTGGACTGACTGACTTACTACTTCCCTGGAGTCCAGTAGTAAGATTCTGTGCTTCTACGGCAGGGAGGCCTGAGTTTGATCCCTGGTTGGAGAACTAAGATCCCATATGTGTGGTCAGGCAAAAAAAAAAAAAAAAAAAAAGCTGCACAAGAGAGAATTAGAGGAAAAAGCCAATGAGTAGAGGCTCCTCTCACCTCCAAAAACAAGTGCTGCCTCCAGGGTATTCATTTACTTCCTCTATAAAATGGGCAGATTCTTTCCCTCTCCTTGTACATCACTGAACCACATGAGATAAAAGATGTGAATGCACACAAGTACTTGGAAGAATTAAAAAGCACCTTATAAACGTAAGAGGTCTTGTTCCTCCACCACAGTTTGGGACTTGAATCCAGCCCACCCACTGGAAATCCAGTGCTCACTCCACTCTACCACAGCCGCTGAGCATCAAGGTAAGCTCTGTCTCAGGGACACAACAGGGCCATCCCAAGGCAGTACGTGAGAGCCTATGAGCTGTGTCGACCTGCTGGGATGGGGGCATGTGACCCAGGAAATACAGGCAGATCCTCATGCTCTCAGATCCTGGGCTAAGGGTGTCGCTGCAGAAATAATGCTGGGTTTCCATTCTCCTTAATATGAATATGTCTTATAGTGTTCTCTCCATGCCCCAGATTAGGATGTGGAGCTGGAAATTAGCATTCCATTCCAACACACTGCGGCACGTTCACTTTGGGGGTTGAAAGGATGGTTTTTAATAAGCTGGCTCTGGGCACCTGTCACCAGTAATAGAAGTTCTGCCTGGGAAGATAGATTGCTTCTTGTTAAAAGACCACAGGGCTGTAAATTCCCCAAGTCATAACTCAGCATCCAAATCAGGACTCAAGAGAATCACTTTCATCTTCTAGCACTAAGCCCTGGGCCCTGCTGATCCTGACCATTGACCTCAGTCACAGTTCTTCTTTGCCCTGACTCACTGCACTTGCATTTGGGGGGAGTTTGTTGACATCCACGTAGGTATAACTTGCAGATGTGACTGGATCAGTGGAGGGAGGCTACAGGAAGAACCAGAGCCGTGAGTTTTGATGCTCTGCTGTCAGCAAACTCAAATCTCTGCTGTCCCAAGGATCCAGGTCATCAAGACTTCAAAATAAGCTCTTTCTAGAAATTCAAGCAAAAGTAATCATATCCACTCCATTAATGTTAGATTTTCTTGCTCTTAAATCTGACTGCTTGTACTTGTTATTCAGTCGCTAAGTCCTACTCTTTTGCAACCCATAGTTCACCAGGACCCTCTGTCCATGGAATTTTCCAGGCAAGAATAATGGAGTGGGTTGCCATTTCCTTCTCCAGGGGGTCTTCCTGACCCAGGGATCAAATCCTGGTCTCCTGCACTGGCAGCTGGATTCTTTACCACTGAGCTACCTGGGAAGCCCCACTACTTGTACTAGTTATGGGGAATTGGGACTGGTCCATGGATGAAGCGACATGAAGTGAAAGTCGATCAGTTGTGTCCGACTCTTTGAGACCCCATGGACTATACAGTCCGTGGAATTCTCCAGGCCATAATACTGGAGTGGGTAGCCTTTCCCTTCTTCAGGGGATCTTCCCAACCCAGGGATGGAACCCAGGTCTCCTGCATTGCAGGCAGATTCTTTACCAGCTGAGCCACAAGGGAAGCCTGGTCCATGGATAATTTAATTTTATTCCTTTATTTGGCTGCGCTGTGTGGCTTGTAGGATCTTAGTTCCCACACCTTCACCCTCGGCAATGAAAGCACAGAGTCCTAATTGCTGGACCACCAGGGAATTCCCAATAATTTGATTTTTTAAAATACCACATAGCTGGTAAATTTAAACATATACTTACCCTCTAATCCAGAAATTCTATAGGAAATGAATCAATTTATCCACCAAAAGATCTGTTCAAGAATATTCATAATAGCCCAAAATAGAAACAACTCAAATGTCCATAAAGAGGTGAATGAAATGGAATAGCATAGAGCAATGTAAAAGAATAAACTGCTGATACACACTACAACACAGATTAATTGCACATTTTGTTGAGTGACATAAACCAGACACAAAAGAGGTCTGTACTCTGTACTGTATGCCTCTTTATGCAAAGTTCAAGAACAGGCAAAACTAATCCGTAGCAACAAAAACCAGAATGGCAACTATCTCTGGAATATTATACTGGAAAGGGGCAGGAGAGAACCCACAGAGGTGCCAAAAATGTTCTATATCTTGTTCTAAACAGTGGTTACTTGGGTAATTACTCCTTGAGCAACACACTTAAGATTAAGGCACTTTACTGAATTAATGCTATACCTCAAAAAATCAGGGAAAGCCAAAACACCCACCCTATATTCCTCTAACATGAAAAAATATCTGTGATGTCTTTCTTCATCAGATATTAAAAATCCAACTTTATCCCAAGTGAAAAAACAATTAAAAAAATTAAAATCACTGCTGAACAGTGTGCAGTGATTGTAGCAGTCTTCTAGCTGAAGCACATCAGGACGCAACTGTGGTGACAAGTCGTTTGAAGGGGTTTTTTCTTCTCCTCTAGCATCCCAAGGATGAAGCATATGTTCTGGCCAGCACACAGCATCACACAAGATCGTGCCAATAAAACCAGACCAGACACCACTCCACTCCCTCTCAGATCCTCCTTGGGGGAGCAGTTGTCCCTGCCGCCTCCAAGTTCAGCTTGTTATCTTTCTTTTATAGTGAAAATATGCGTTACAAAATAGATCCAAAATGAATCTTTCTGAAATTCTACTTTTTATTTCATTATATGTAAAGCATTCCACTTCCGTTTCACGTGACCATGCTAGCGAGGTTGGTTATTTACGCATTAATTTTAACTGCCTTTATAAACCTTTTCTAGCCTATTTTTATTAGTACCTTCTATTTGCAAGGAAAATTCAAAGCCACGTGAGATAAGTGTAACTGAAAAGTCTTTACCTAACATGGGGTTGGGGGAAGGGCCAAGTTCTTTGTTTGTTTGTTTTCTCCCCATCACTAGCTTTTCAATATTGACTTCATGTTTCTATGAACTAAAGAAAATATCCCAGCACAAGGTGAACAGCCCCAGTTTGGGTTGGTCCCCACTCCTTTCTCACTTCCTCCACCTACCTATTTTCTGCACTGTTCCTTTTCTATGTAAATAGATATAGACTCTCAGGAATGGGGGAAAATGTTAAAATTAAAAAGTAAATTGCACAAATCTTAAATGTTCAGCCAAATGATTTTTTCACATGAATACACACCAGTGGAACCACCATCTTAATCAAAACAATATTTCCAGCACTCTAGCAGGCCCAGTTTCATTCCCTCTCACCTGATACCTAGGAGGGGGAAATTTTAACCTAAAATTTTTGAAACACTCTATTTGAGGGAGATTCAACTCTTATCTTCCTACCAAACACACGTAGAGCCATAACAGTGTTCTCTTTCTTATGAATTATTTTAAACAGTAAATATGGAAATGATCAATAATTAGAGAAATGCTTATCTAAATGATGGTGCACTGGATACTATGCGATCATTACAATGATGTTTTTGAAAAATGGTTAATGACACTGGGAAATGTTCTTCTAATATTAAGTTAAAAGGCAAAGTTCAAAAATGTTCACAAGGAATCTGAATTTTGAAATTATACATATTTGCAAGGAAAAAAATACAAAGAAAATACAACAAAAGATTCACTTTGGTAAATTTTGGTTGGTAGGATATAGGGTGGTTTTATTTTCTTTATACTATTTTTAAATATTTTAAAGATTCTTGACAATGAAAATGTGTTACTTTTCTAACCAGGAAAAAAAAAAAAAGTTTTCTTTTTAAATGTGGGGACAATCTAAATGACCAACACTAGGGAAATGCTAAATGATGACAACTCATTTCGTTTCATATTATGCATTTTAAGTGGCATTTAGAAGACTGCAGTAAGTTGGGAAATTGCTTGTAACATAGTAAATGTATAGTGTGTTTTTAGACTCAAGATAGAATACATATATATATATATATCTAAGTTGGGGAGTGGAAAGACAAAAGTAACAAATCACAGTGGTTGCAAATTATAAAACATGAGATCTGGAATGCAGAATGAGGAAACATTCAGAGGGTTTTTTATTAAAAGTTTTTAGAGTTTGTGTGTATTTAAAGCCCCATGTTCTATTTTCTGCTACCCGAATAAGGTTTATTTTCCACTTCGAGATTTTTTTCCTTTTTTTTTTTTTTTAAGGGCTGGAATGTTGGGGGTAATTATTTCAATGTGTTTAATCTGAAGCTTTGGGGGCACAGTGTAGATGCGGCTTCTTTTACTCTAAATCAGATTCCGAAGAAAAGGTTGTACCAAATAAACACTGCAAACCCTTAACTTTCATAAATGCCAGAACAGAACTAACGAAAAACTACCCAAGTGCCAAAGACTTAAGACCCTTCTGAGAAGCACACTTCCATGAGGCCCTCGCATTTATTTTTCCAAATAAACGGCTTCCTTTCAGATGGAGTTATTTTTCCTCTACAGAGCTGAGGGGATGGGCGCGCGGGCATGTGAGAACTGAACAGCACACTAAAGACCAAACTTTCTGGAAGTTTCGTCCCCCGCAACCCCACCCCCAATCCCGACTGCTTAGGACCCTCCGGATCCGGATGACAGCGGTGGCCCCACTTGCCCTAAGAGACGCCGGCTAGATCCGTGAACTTGACCGAGGCGCCCACGCCTCCTTCCTCCAAAGGTCAGACAAAGGGAGAGGGGTTGGCTGAGTTCCCTTCAGGGCCCCGGAGACCTGGGGATCGAAGGCTGGGAAAGGAGAATGAGACAAAAATCCTCCGCAGTCCGAGTCCTCCGACAGGTTAAAGCCAAGTGGGGGTGGGGAGGGAGCTGCAGTTGAACGCGGAGAGCTGTGTTCTGACAGCTCTCTCAGGCCCCTTTTCCGGTTTGCCGATGACGACTTGCCTTCGAGCACTTTATCTGGCCTCAGGTTCGGAGGACCGGAGCTTGTCTTAGGCTCGCCCGGGTTTGGTGCCTTCTCTGCCGCTCGCCGAGCTGCCCCGGCTCCTCGCGGGAAGCCCAGAGCTGCCCCTCATCTTCTGCCCGCCCAACGCGCCCAGTACCCACTTATAAGTGGGTTTTTCTGAGCCAGGAAAAGACCCCGGGATCGCGTCTTTTATCCTCCCTCGTTTAGGGATCCTGGATTCTTTTGAAAAAGAGGAAACAAAAACACTAACACGGTCTCAGCAGGCCGCTCTGCGCAGCCTCCGCCGGCGCCAGGGAAGCACGCGCCAGGAGTCCTGGGTCCCTCGGAGCGCTCCCCAGGCCAAGGATGGGGGGCGCCCCATTTACCAAGGCTAAGCTTCCGGATCGTGGGAGGATACAGGGCCCAGCAGGGCTCGTCGGCCGCCGGCTGGAGTTGTGCTGCCCAAGGAGGGGCGCTTTTAAAATATAGAGGGGACGGCCTAGGGATGACCTACTTCAATCTCCTCTAACAATTCCTCTGCTGTAGCTATTCGTTTGCTCTTAACGCATTTGCCTTTCCAGGTCATTTTTTTAAAGTGTGGGGAATTTTACTGTCAAAAATAGAGCGCATGAATTATGCATGAGTGAAAATGAAAATTACCATTAACATTGATTTTGACTAAAGTATTGGTCTAACTTGCCATAAGGCCTCAATAATTGGATTTTTAAAATGCAAATCTGGCGAAGTTTCCGCGGAACACAAAAAGCCGAAACCCGTGGCTAAAGCAATGCAGGCTTGGGTGGGAGAAGGCCGGGTCTCCGGCGTTCCGGATCCTTCCACAATCCTCTTCCGCCACCTTTCCCTCCACCCCCTCCCCGTCTCGGTCCTGCTCCCAGGGGTCTGAAGGAATGTTTAGGGCCTGGCTCAAGTTCAACGACAGAACTCTGCCTGGAGGGGGAAGGGCGACGAACTTAACCAGACAAAAACCGAGGTCAGGTCTCAGGCGGGGGAGACAGGCTGAACCCATTTAAGATGGGGCGCTGAGAGTCCACTCCGGGTACCTATTTCTCTCTTCAAGAGCTGGCTCGGCCTGGGGCCTGAGCTGTGCGGTCCGTAGCTCTGGCGCCAACGACTCGATGCGTGCACGCCTGGGTAAGAGCCGGGCGCTCACAGTCTGAATGGGCACTGCACAGGCTTCGCCTAGCGTCCAGGACTCAATGAGGACGCCCTTGCTTTCTTCCCTCCCCGCTCTACCCTAACCAGAGCCGAGGTCCAGACCTCTCTCCCTCAGAGACCTGCCTCTTCTGCCCCCTCTCCCGAGTTTTGCTCACATCTTCCCACCCGGATTTGGTGTTCTAAGCATCTTTCAGGTCCTTCTCCAGCATAGGTTGTTCCAGAAAGCCTCTCCATATGCCGTGAGAGTGAATCGTTCTCGGTCTCCGTTCCCCCTGAGTGGGCGTTTGACCCACCTTACAATGTCAGAGATCACAGAATACAGTCCTCCGGCTTCAGGTCACATATGAAGAAACTACAGACCCAAGATCTGCCAGCGACTGAGAGGCAAAGTGCCAGAGAGCAATCGGTAGAAAGGGAGATTGTATTTCCACTGTATCTCCTCCAGCCTTCCACTTCAAGGGATGGTTTTGAGTGCAGAAGGCACTCGATAAATGAGTGATGGATTGAACTAAATTTCCACTTGTGTTTAATTCCCTGTGGTTGCACTTATCCAAATCGGGGGTTTCCAGTGGAGCTCGGTGGCCTCAAAGGATGGCTCCAGATAGAAAGTTTGTGTCTACAGAGACCTTGTGAGAAGAGGTATGTTGAGCGTGGGGGAAAGGCTTGGCTTCCTGTTCGCTTGCACTGATGACCACAGAGCTTAGCCCTTAGAACTCCTGCTTTGGGGGCTCTGCTTAGACTGTGATGCTGATCAAGTAACTAAGGCTTAGCCTCAACGTCCTGATTTTATAAAGTGGGTTTTGTCTGTGTGCGGGCAGTAGCTCTGAGAGGGCATGGGCAGGAACCAGCGGGGGCAGGGAGGGTTGGGTGAGTCCCGAGTGGGTCTGTAGATTACCTTGTTCCCTGCGCCCCCCAAGACCAACAAGCTAGCAGTGTCAGTGGCCGAAGACATGGGCACGTGGCCCCCTGCTGCTTGTGTGCAAGTTCTGAGTCCCTGGGCAGATATGCCAGCCATGGGCAACCCCTCTAGTTGCTCCTCAGATCCCAGAACTCAAAGAGCTCAACAGGGCATAGGAATGGCAGAAGGAAGGCAGCCATGCGAGACTAAGCTGCACTGATTTAAAGGGCCAGAGCCTCTCCCTTAAGGGTGCATTAATAAATCATTATAATCAGGGTTAATTTTCACCCAGTTTTCAAAGTAAATGTTTTGTAAAGTATCACAGTTTAAATAAGAACAACATTAACAATAATATTAATTTTGTCTGTACCAAGATTCCATCCAGTCGGAGACAAACACAAGGTCCTATGGGCGGGCCTTGCTCTCCCAAGCCAGACTCTCCCCGGCTGAGGCCGCGCTCGCGTCTCGCGTGCTGCGAAGCAGCTTTCTTGGTCCCTTTTTGCCCAGGCGGCTGCCAGCCTTTTTAGGAAACAACGAGGAGGCGCCCGGCTGAATGGCCTCTTAGAGAGCCTGACAACCCACCCTTCCCTACCCGCTGTGACCGCGGAGTCCCCCAGAGTCCGGGGACGACCCCTGCTTCCCCGACGGCTCCCTCAGCGGATCCCCAGAACAAAAGAGCTTAAGGTCCTTGGCCCACGAATCAGAGGGTTTACCTTTTTAGAGAGAAGCGCATTCTTGAAAGTAGCAAAATGAGTGGGTCTTGCTATGAGAAACGGGAGCATAACACTCTTGCTCTCTCTGCCAAGGCCAGGGCTGGAATTCGGTGGGCTCCAAGGCTCGGAGCTGGGCCGGCGCCGGCCTCCGAGTGGCGCAGGGCTCTGCTCTCGCGCACCTCAGGCTAGAGGAGTAAGGATCGCAGCGCCGCACAAGGGTCCCCCTCCCAGCAGAGCCTGGGGCGGGGCTCAAGCAGAGGGCGCACAGCCCCCGGCTCCCCACCTCGGGGCTGGAGCGCCCGCTCTCCGCTGCAGCCTCCTCGCCTCCCCAACCCGGCGTCTCGCGACAGTCTTCCGGTCGCTCTGGCTCTGCCAGCGCCGCTTGGCCTCCTCCCTCCTTCAAAGGCCAGAAATGGGACCCCTTCCCTCACTTTCCTCCATCTTCCCATGAAGAGTTGAGGAGAGACGGGGTAGGGGCGGCGGGAACCACTGGCCAGAAACTTCAACGGCCATGTCCGCCGCAGACGCGGCCTTTCCCTCCCCATCGTCCCGAGGGTGATTGAACGCTGGCCTCTCCGTCATTTTGAAGGCATTTAGGGAAGAGGGAGCCGTGGTGGAACTCCTTTTCCGTTTGCTCCGACCACCCCCACCCGCTTTCTACACAAAAGTAACTGGTAGCGGAGAAAGAAAGGCTGCCATCAGTTCCGCATTGGATGTTTTCAAATCTCTCCCCGGGCCCAGGCCAGCGCCTGGAGGGAGGGCCTGGCCGGCCCAGCCGGGTGAGGGGACGAGGGCGGCCCCTCTGCTTTCCCCCCCTTTCCCCGAGAGGGAGTATTCAGGTGGGTGAGAATGTACTATAAATTTCTTTCAAAAACAACGGAACCTCTCCCTTCGCCCCCTCCGCAGCAGCCGCCTCCGCGCTTTATTGCCAGTTTACGGTAACAGGTTCGTGTAAATCACGTTTGAAGCTCTGGTGTTTCTATTAGACCGGAAGAGGGGACGGGCACAGAGGGTTCTCCCGGAAGGAAACCTAACACAAGTGCAGCACTTAGGACCTTGAGTAAAACTTTAATCAAGGGGATCAATGGGGGCTGGAGGAGCGGAGGGCCGTCAGCTCCGCGTTGGCGGAGGGGGGCCGCGCCGTTCGGAGAACTGGGGTGTCTTGATTTGGGCCTTTCTTCTGCCGCAGGGCAGCTACTGGTCCTCGAACCACTCAGAGCAGGGGTGGCTAGCTGGGGAAGGAGGGGGAACTGGGGGCGGGCGGCTGGGACGGGGGTCACGGCGGTGCCAACAGTCGCCGGCTGCGGCCTCGCGAGTTCTAGGGTGGCGGCGAGCGTTTGCCCGTTTGCCAGTAGGGGACCCCGGAGCTGGAGCCCCGGGTTCGCTGTCTGCGGGGCTGCTTCGAGAACCTAGATTCGAAAAGAGCTTCCCGAGGTACTATCAACGCTCTTTTCCACCATTACCGTCTAATCCGTCCTCTCGAGGCCTAATAAAATCCGCTGCGATTCATGGGGTCGCAAAGAGTCGGACACGACTGAGCGACTGAACTGAACTGAACTGATTTGGAACTGGAAGTGATTTCGGTCCGGAGCAGCGTAGACGCCACCCTCCAACCCTGTTTCGACGTTTGCGGAGACTGAGCGGGAGAAGTTCCGCTCAGAGAAAGGGAGTGGGCGCAGAGGGCGGCCCGGAGTAAAATCGCGCCTCGTTGGTGAAAAGACAGCCGGTCTGTTTCCCGGTGTGTGTCTGTGCGCCTCTGCGTTTATTTGTCCATGAAAATGTCTGAATTTACCTATTTGAGAACGTTATATTCACGCATTTCAATCTAAATGTTAGCGAAACACTCTTGTATTAATAGCTTAAAGTGGCCCTATTTAAAAAGCTAATAGCTGCAGGCAAGTAAATGTAGATACATGGATTTTGTTGTAGTTTAGACACAAATTAGTGAAAGATTTTTAAATGGTCTCGGTGGAAAGGGATATAATTCGCCTCGGTAGTAACATTGGTGTTTGGAAAGAAGTTACATAAAAGGGTTTAACACAAAGCAAAATTGAATGATTTTTTTGGGGGGCACAGATTCCATACAAGTAAATGACTCGGGGCGAGGGGAAGCGCGAGAGAGGTTCGCAGCGAATTGTTCTGGTGAGGAAGATAAATAAAATACGCCAGTGGAATGAAGACCTGGACCGAGGGCTTATGGCGCCACAGCCTTGCTCCGGGTGCCTTGGCCACCCTGTTTTTTCTCTATTAGAGATCTCTTTTGCTGCCCTCCTAGCCTTCCTCCTGGGTCTCTCCGCCGCTGGGTTGATACATTTGCCAGTACCCTGGCCCAATTTCAGGCGACTCCGGGTCCGAGCGCTCTCACACGCGGCTACGAATTCCCCAACCCTGGAGGCCTGAGTCCCCAGGCTTTCGGAAGCCAGAGGCTCAGTTGAGGGATTGTGAAAAAGCTGAGCCGACTGGCAAATTTATCTGAAATGGCGAGATTCTGCCGGAAGGGGGCGCCCTTGATTTTTTAATAGGCCAAACTCACGTTGGTAGAGGGAGAAATCTAAAATCCCACATCTTTTGTTTGTCCTAAATTGTTGCGAGACCATAACAGAGGAGCCCGGAAACTTTAAGTCCTTGATAACGGAATGGAGGCATTAGAGCCCCGGGAATTCAAAGTCTCGAGGCCCCTGACTGCAGACCTCCCGAAGTCACCTCGGGAAGTCCGAGTGGTAACCTAAAGCCTTTCCCCTCCCTCTGTAGGGAGCAAGCACCACGCGCGGTCTCCCCCATCTGTCCCACACGCCACCTACCCATAGGCCTATCTGTCCTGAAGTCTCTCAATTTCTGAAGCGGCAAGGGAGGGGGGCTGCACCCACTAACCTTCGGAGTTCGCGGTATTAAAAATTATTAAAGATTGGGACTTCGCTTGAAGGAGAACGTGGAAAGCAGAAAGTAACTTTTCTCTGGGCGAGGCGCGATACCAGGGAGCTTAAACTGGACCACGGGGCTTGGAAAGACTGTGTAAATCACGAACTTGACACCTTTCCCTTCCCCAAGCACACCCACTATCTAAGAAGACCCAGGGAGGGAGGGTCACTGCCAGTCGGGGCTTTTTCTCCCCGTCAGCTTTAGAATCCTCTTTGGTTGAAAAAGAAAAAAAAGGTGGGGGCGGGGGTGGGATTTGGAAGACTTAGAAGAGTCTTCCTAGAAGAGCCAGGACTGGGATGCCACCCGACTCGAATTGCTCGGCTGCGGCCGCCAACTCAGGGTTTCCTGGAAAAGGAGTCCGCTCTGAGATGGAGCGGCCGTCGAGACGTGGCCGGGGACCCTTCCGGATGCTTGCCTCCCGACTGCCGGCTGCAAGGAGGCTCGGAACGTGGGTCTGGCGGCCCGTCTTCTCCACTTCATTCCTGTGCGTTCGATCGCCGGAAGGCTGACAGAACCCGCCAGCCCGGGCTGCGGGAAGATCCAGCTCAGCCCCGCTGATGTTCCGCGCAGACAAGGTCGCGTCTAGTCCCGGCCTAGGTACACGACTTCAGGTTCCCCCGGCTCTGCGAACAGCAGGTCTGCCCCAGGTTTCTGGAACTCCGCACTATTCGCATATTGTCTACGTGGTTGTGGAAAACAGGGTTGGTGCCAAACTGTCCTCCACTCCCCCAGAATCAGTGTATGTGGACTGAACCAGCACAAAGGAAAGGAAAAAGTCTGTGCCCACTATTGTCCCCGCGGCCTGCGGTTCCCCATTCTGACACTGGCTTTTGGGGGCTTCTGCCACCCCTGGTTCTTTCACTCGGCAAAGAGCCTGCCTGAGACTCCAAGGCCTGAGACTCGGAAGCTCCTTGGTGTCACCGGCAGGCAAGCAGAGGAGAAATGGGTAGTGAACGAGCCATATTCATCTTTTCTCCTTCTAGGCTATACAAGTGTGTTTGGGATGTGCCTGCCATGGATAGGCTACTTATTCCCCTCATTCTGCAATCATTTGTGCGTAAGGGGCTGTTTACAGGGCCACAAATGTCTATTTCATGCAGCTCCCAAATGCCCAATGAACCACGACCTACCTCCTTTGGCCAGAACCACCAGAAACATTAAGGGAAGGCTTGGAAAGTTTTGGAGAGGAACTGGTGAATTATCCAGGCACTTTCTCAAACCCCATTTCTCTGGAAGAAAGAACACACCCTGGAGGGCAGTCCACTGGCTTCATTTTCACACAGGGCCGAAACTGAAGAGTTAGGCACATGGACTTCTGAGACCAGTGGGTACAGTCTAGGGGATGGGCAGGGAGGGAGGGAGAGGTACCCCCCAGCGTTGGCCATCCTCCTAGCTGCCATCTTAGAAAAAATGCTAAAGGGGCAACGGTAGTTACAGGGGTAAATCTACCATTTCTTGTCTCCCCTGCCTTCACTGCGATGGGGACAGGCTTTGGAAATGGAAGAGGTTCCAGAGGAAGCTGTCCTGTCACTGGTCTCCTTCCAAGTTTATTCATGATCAGCTCAATCCATGAAAGCAGTTTCTAAAAGTGCTCTACAGAGCTCTAGATAGAATATATGATACTAATTATCATGGCAACTGGTACTGGTTATGGTGATTATTGCAACTGCCAGAATGAATGATTATGACTGGGACAAGGTCATTTGGGTAGTGTTACCTGGTGGACTGGGCTGTAACTCTGGGCCTTGCTGGCTCTTTGGGATCCATGGCGTATCCAGACTGTCTCTGAAGAACAGCCCAGGAACATTGGCCTGGGAAGAGTGTCACTTCTGGGAGCCTCTCAAGCAGAGTCTGGGGCCCCAGCTTGGCCAAGGCAGGCTCCTGGTCTCACCAGGATACCCCAACTTCCCCTCCCCCTCCCAGCCAGAGCCAGGGAGCTCCCTCACAGAGTAGTGCTGGTTTTGACCTTGGCGAGGACCTTCTTCTCCTTGACCCGGCGATTCTGAAACCAGATGGTGATCTGGCGCTCTGAGAGGCTGGTGGCAGCAGAGATCTTGCGCCTCTTGTCCTTGGTGATGAATTTGTTAGCCGAATACTCACGCTCCAGTTCCCGCAACTGTCCCTTGCTGTAGGGAATGCGCTTCTTGCGGCCTCGACGGAAGGCGCAGCCCTCAGGCGGATGCTGCGAGCTTGAGTCTGTGGGAGAGGGAGGGAGAGAGAGACATGCTCAAACCACGGCCTGGCGCAAGCCCAGGCAGAGTCTGACCCAGGCCCCACAACCTAGGTTATCCTACAAGAGCATTCAGGTCACCCAAAGCACAAGAGGACACCTCCGCTTCCAGCTGGTTGGTTTCCTGATCCACCCAGCCTTGGAAAGAGGAGATTTCTGCAGGCCACCTCACTCATCACTGCCTTCACGCCCGCAGTCTGCAAACACACCCAGCCCACCTAGACTGCATATGTCCACCCTCATATGCATTTTCCAACTCTTGACCACTCTTACAGATACTACAAGCAAATTCTGTACAGGAGGGAACACATTTCTGCCCCTACTCCCAACACATACACACAAACACACACATGCACCAATGCACACACCTAAGTCATGGCTGCAGGAAATCTACACTTCTCTTTGGAAACTGAAAAACTCATCTGAGAGAAAGTAAAGGGTTGTATTCTTTACAGAACAACCAATTCCTCTGTTCCCACCCAGCTGCACCCCCACACTCAATGAATTGAGAAGAATTAAACTGGGGTCCTACTGGGCAGGAACACCCTAAGTCCCAAACAACAGCAAAGAGAGTCAAGCACTCCGACATATTGAAAGGCTGGTCCCAAGGCCCCCCGGGGAGATCAGGGACCTGGTGGGCCTCAGGATTCAAATAGCACCCAGCTCAGACCCCTCACACTGACCCTCTGGGGCCTTCAACCAGGCTCTCTAACTGCCTGGACCCTCCTTCAGAGCCCTAATAGCCAACCAAGGAGAACCAAGCTCCTCCTGACCAGCCCCAAGACCCATCCAGGCAGGGTCTACACCGCCACACTCAGCACCAAGGGCATCCAGAGCAGCTTACCTGCAAATGCTGCCTTCCAGAAAGGACCTGGGGGGTTCTGTTCTCCCTGGCAACACATCTGGCTGTTCCAGCCACCCGTAAGGGCCCAGGGCTGGTAACTGTCCACAGGCAGCAGGGAGTCATGACGAGGCTCACCCGGGGCGCCCAAAGTCTGCACTACGGACACATCCAGGTAACTGGCCATAGGCTGGTAGGGTCCCGGGTATCCCGGGTAGAAGGCAAACTCGGTGGGGCGGCTGGGGTACTCCTCCCCGGATGTGGGAGTCTCCGCAGGGTAGGCGGCCAGGGTGGCCGCCTGGGCACAGGGCTTCAGCGAGCTTCGGGACACTCGGCAGGAGTAGTACCCGCCTCCAAAGTAGCCGTAAGGCACCGGAGCTGGGGACGCCCCCTGGGGCACCCCGGGGCATGGGTGGCACTGCTTTGGCGGTTCCGCAGAGCCTGGCAGATCCAGGGGGGCGTAGTTGACAGCAGGCATCAATGTAGGCGCCGACGCTGGATGGCTGGTCAGTGGGGAGTGGGTGACCAGGTTCCGACTCCCTCCGGCTCCCAGCAAGCCTTCGATCTCCTTGGCGCCGTCCAAAGTGGTATAATTGCCGGGCTCCATGGGGCCGAGGATCGGCTCATGAGGCGCTGGGGGTGGGGAATACTGGGGGGACCAGCTCGCTCTCCCCACCCAGGCCCGGGGAATCCAAAGCGTTTTAAATCGCTGGCAGCTCGCTGGGCGCCTGCATTCGCTCAGCCCGGCCGTCGTGACGCAGGAGCCGCAGGTGCCCGGGCACGCGGGCTGATTGGCTGAGGCCGGCGGAGAGAAGCTCATAAAATCTTCACTGCAGAAATTGCGAAAATACTTTACCCCCGCTCTCTCTCTTTTCCCTCCACACCCTCCCTCGCTCCCTTGCTCACTCCCTCCTCCTTCCTTTCTTCTCTCCCCGCCTTCCTCCTTCTCCCTCTCCTCCCTCCTCTCTTTCTCCCTCGGCTTTTTTTTTTTTTTTTTAAATTGCATTTGAAAGCGAGAGAAAAGAGACGGGGTGTCTTCCCGCCGCTTTCCAGTTTGGAACAACCCAGCTACGTCGGGGGTGGGGAGGCGGGTGAGGAGAGACGGAGCCAGCCCCACCTCTGTCGCCTACTCTCCCTCCCTGGCTGTCTCCCGTGCTTTGGCAGGTTTAACGAGAGAATAAAAAGCTCTCCCTATAAAGTGTCCATCTCGTAGCGGGAAGGGAAGTTGAGGGTGGGGCCTGGAGGCCGCTCTGAGCCTGAAAGGAAAAACCCGGGAATGCGCCTGAGCCAGAAGGGGCTAGAAAATGGGAGTTAAGGGATATTTCTGGAAGTTCCTTGCTTTGGGGTCCCAGTACTAACATCCCAGTTCACTCCAGGTGCCCCTCCCATTCTGGATGCGCAGTAATAAGCTACTCCTGGACCTCGGGAAGTGCCTAGGACGCCTCTTCCCCAGAGACCCTAGCTAGCGCCCGTAGCCTATAAAGCTCCGGATTCGAAGAGGGGTGGAAAGGAAAGGGAGCAAGACACCGACTCCGAAGGAGACATGAGAATTGGAGATGCTAAAGGTTCAGACCTGAAGCGGAAATGGAGCTTCTGGTCCTGGCCTGTAAAAGGGGGTCTGGATTTCCGTTTTAGGATGGATAAAGAAATATGGAAAGATGTCACATACGACCTGTATATTCAGAGAGAGGCAGAGAAAGAGCAGGAAAATGAGATCCAGAGACACACAGTAAGGGGGAGAAGTTGAAGGATGGGTTTGAGAGAAAATGTTATAAAATCCTGAAGTACCAGTCAGAAAAGATAAACCCTTTCCCCCCTTTTCTGGAATTTAAGATTATTTCCAGAAAACCAGGCCTGGCTAACTGGTAAATAACTAGTTTCAGGGGAATCTGGATCCCAAGAATACAGAAGCCTGGCCCTTATGAAGTACCCAGTCTCTCTGTCCTCTCCTACATTCCACGGGGCCCAGAAAACTCACCCTGGTCTTGGCACACTCCCACCCAAGCCTAGGACCAGAAAACCCAGGACCCCTATCTGCTTCCTCCAGGCTTTCCCTTTCCTAAGGAGGAAGAGGGCATGGGAGAGGGAATCTCAACCACTGGAGGAATTATCTGAGGCCCATCTGTCGGGAACTATTGTGCAGTGCAAGGCAGAAGCCCCAAACCATTTTTTTTTTCCCCCACAGATCTGTCTTCAGAGATTTTGTTTCCATCACTACCCCTCCTAAATCAAATCTTCTGGGTTCACTTTTTCTAGAACTCACAGGTTTTTTTGAGAAGACAGGAACTTTTGCATTCTACACGAAGGTCATGGCAATTTTATAGAACAGACTACTCTGCACTCTAGGTGGGCTTGGCCATACCCGCTCAGTAACCTGAGCCTGAACTTGAGCTATCTTTCAGGAAAGGGCCCGTGCAACCAGATTTGCTCCAAGTTGCGGGGCTGTAGGGAAGAGCATAGCTCACTTTCAGTGACCACTGCTGATAATTGAAGACACCAAGCATGAAATCCTCACTGGATTTTGTTGTATTTGAAAACAACAGGAGAGAAAAGGGAGGCGATGTCTCTTTGATGCTTTCCAGTTTCTTGCTATAGCTTCTTGCTTGTCTGATTATGAAAGGTAGAAATAACAGGATTTTAACCTAACGACTAAGAATTTTTTACTGCTTTTTGCTTAGTAGATGACAACACAGGCATGAATAGATCCCTAAATTTTATAAATAGATAAATCAATTCCATTCCTGGG
This sequence comes from Bubalus kerabau, assembly GCF_029407905.1. Lineage (NCBI taxonomy): Eukaryota > Metazoa > Chordata > Mammalia > Artiodactyla > Bovidae > Bubalus > Bubalus kerabau. The sequence goes on from NC_073627.1 coordinate 26,471,130, forward strand.
AATATACCCAACAGAAATGAATGTTTATATCCATCAATAGACAAGTACTAAAATATCTAAAGCAGCTTTATTTATTATAGCTCAAAAATACAAACAACCCAAATGTTCACAATAGTGCTACACAGCGATTTTAAAAAACACTGCTACACACAACATAGATAAATTGCACAGATAGGTGGGTAAAAGAAGCTACACAAAAGAGCAAATTTTGTATGCTTCTATTTCTATGCAGTTCAATCAAGAATAGCCGAAATCAAATCTATGGTGATAGAGGTCAGAATAGATTGCCTTGGGAAGGGGAGCTTCTGACTAGGAGGTGACATAAGGCTGGAAATGTTCTGGATCTCAGATCTCTATCTATGTGCTAGTTACATGGGTATGTTCACCATAAGAATTCAAGATGTACATGGGGTTATTTCTTCACATTACATCAGCTTATCTCTATTTTTTAGAAGGAACATAATTAAATACAAAAATTTCAAGATTCATAGCAATGTTGCCTGCCATTGTGCTTTTTGGATATTAATGTTCTTATCTATGTCTTATGGAAATAAGCAGCTGAATGCATGTAATTCTGCATCATTGTAGAATACAGAGAAGACCAACTCAAACCTTGCCCTGGAGAAGCTCACCAACTGTGCTGGAGACCTCTATGGAAACAGATACAATTCAATACAAATAAATACTATTGGGGGGGGGTGGTGTTTCTGTTTTGCTCTACAATTTATTTAGCATCTAGTAGATTCTAGGGAACAGTTTCAAATATCATATTAACATATGTGCATGTGCTCCCATTTTCTGTATATGTTTATGTATTTGCAAACATGTTATGACCTGTCATAGACCTCAACTGGAGTCAAGTAAAGCAGAGTAAGTCTCCTTATCTGTAAAATTATGTATTCTCAAAGGCACAGTAATTTCTATCCCTCAGGAATGCTGTGAAGAGTTTTTGCACATGAAAGCATTTCATAAACGGAATAAATGGGTTCTATTTGTGTTTCTGTATGTGTCTCCGTTTCCAATGAACTACAAGCCACCTGTTTTTATTTGAAAAGAAAAGAACAGTTTCCCTAACGAGTATTGGTCCTTCTTACTTGCCTCTTTCAGCCTTGAGTAAGCCTGCAGTTCCCACGTACAGAACCTGAGGCTCAGCACCTCAGTATCCTTCCTGAGCGCTAGAGTTGAGGGCGGAATTTAGAACAGCCAAGGCACCCCGACCTCCCCACCCGCCTGGGCTGAGCCAGCCCTTCCCTCAGCCCCACAGATTCCTTTTTGTCCTGCTGGGAGCCTCCAGACAGATCCTCAGGACCCCTGAGCCTCCCCGATCCCCAACCCCGTTTACTGACCCAGCCAAACTCGCAGAAAAGCCTCAGCGGCTCCTTTACATACCGGCCAGACACCTCCTGGAAGGTCAAGGCCAAGTTGAAAGTTAAGAGTCTGTTTACCTCCGGGAGCCCATTCAGAGCGGCCCCACAGACCGCCTATGACCTTTACAGCCAGGCCTTCGAGCGCGGCCGCAGGGGTTCCGGCCATCGGGACTTGGCACCTCCTTGTCAGCGCCCGCGGAGCCGGGGCTCCGGGCAGCCGACAATGGGGAGGGGGTCGAGAGAAGCCCACCCGCCCCGCTTGGGCCATTTGTTAAATTATGGTTTATTTTGTAAAACTAAGTGAGCTCTCGGTGTCTTCGTTCTCCCACCTGGAGGAATGTACGCGGTTCCGCGGCTTTCAGGTCGGTCGTGATGAAAAATGAGAATTCGCAGCGTCTCTAGAAAGGTCCGGGCTCCGCTGGCCGGCTAGACTGCGCGGGCCTGGCCGAACTGCTTGAGGAGGTTGATTACTTGATTTCACGAAAATGGGCTAACAGGGTCCACGCCTTTCTTTGGGCTTTTCTTCCATCCTTTCTTTCTGTCTCTATGTTCTTTCATCCGTCTTTAGTCTTTCGATATCTTTCTTTCCTTTTTATATTTGTGTTCTTCTTTCTGCCTTTCTCTCCTTCAATTTTGGTTATATTGCTTTGGGGACATTCATATTTTCTTTCTTAACGTCTTTACTGCTTACTTTCTCCCCACCCCCACCGCCGATTACCTTTATTTTTCCCTTGGTTCCTTTCTTGCTCTCCGACTCGCATACACCTTTTTTCTTTTGTTTGCTTCTTCATCCTCTCACTTTTCTTTCTTTCATTTTCTCCTTTTTCCTTCCCTCCTCCTTTTCTGTCTTTCCCTCTCATCTATTTTATTGTTTCTATTTCTTTCCCTCTTATTTCCCTTTTCACTTTTCTCTACCCCTTTCCTGGCCCTCCCAATTTTCCATTGTTCTCGGAGGTCGGCATAGAGCCTGCCGGGGGCTCCCCACTGCCAGAGTCTGACCTTGGCGGGTACCTTGCAGAGTGGTCCTGGAGCCCAGTCGCCAGCCAGCCTGAACAACTGGGCCTGTTTGGGGATAACAGGCCACTGGGGTCCTTCTCTGTGAAATCAGTCAGGCTCCGGCCAGGCCTCACAGGAAAATGTTTTGGACAAAACGACAGCAGAGTCTGGGAGCTACAAGAGCAGAGAGTGGAAGCCCAGCTGATCGGGAGGAGGCCACTCTCACTTCCATGTCCCTCTCACCCTGTCAGCCCTGCGACATCCTTGGGATTAGGACCCTCTCAGGACAAACGCAAATGCTTCAGACGCTGAGGCTGAGGATCCAGAAATTAGAGCCTATTAGGCCTTCACCACCCAGCAAGTGGATCTGAGGAGCGATCAAAGACTGTCTGCTAAGGGGAGAAGCTAGTGCCAGCCACGTCGCTGCCATGGTCCTGATGGCGCCCAGAAGCCCAGGAACCAGAGAATCGTTGAGCCGGGAACCGTGAGTGGGGCCAAGAGCCAAGGGAGGGAGGTGGAGAGCGAGAAGGGATGGGAGTAAAGCTGTGGGGAAAGTACGCTTTGCTGGGAGGCCAACCAGGTCACCTGCCTGCAACCCCAACCCAGAGAAGCCCAGTGACATCTGGCCCCAACCATCAGGAATGGGAGCACAAGTCTCAGGCAAGGGTCTAATCTAGCTTGGCGTGGTGGGCAATGTCATCTCCCCTCTCTGCACCTCCATTTTTCTATCTGCCCTGTGTAAGGAGGGAAGGGCTGGATCAGCTTCCCTGTAAGTCTGAGTCACTGTTCACTTTGGACACAAGGGTGGTGCGCAGGCAGGAGCAGGGAAGGGACGATTACTGGAGGTTGAGGGCATTAGTTAGGAGGAAAGTCATGGAGGGAGTCAGCAAGAGGCTTCTAGGCTCACCACTGATTATTCTGCACGGGTCTAGGACAGGGCACAGTTATTAGGTCCTCGAGGGAGCCCCAGCCCTACGACCTGGCCTCTGTGAGGCAACCGACATGTACTGACTCAGTTGGGACACTCAGGCCCAGGGTGTAAGCTCTTCAGTAACCCATTAAATGGGACAAAACTGGTGCTGGAGATCACTTCCTCCACCCCTCATCCTGTAGTTCCCCAGAGCCCTCCAGCCTCCCCACTGTCTACACACACTCTCAAGGGTGGGTTCCTCAAATGGGAGCCCACAGCCAATGCCTTTGGGGTTTGTAGATGCTTCTAGGGCTCTCAGAGACTCAGCTTCCTCTGTTTCAGCCCCTGGGATCCTGGATGGGCTCAGGAATGGGAAATATATCAAGAAACCTACCTGCAAATTCAAGAAAGCAATCTGAGTCTCTTACAACTCCCCTGTCTCCATCTCCACCTTGTTTTTTCCCCCTCAAGGAATGTTGGATGTAAGTGATAATCATTAGGATAAATTCTGGCTACTCATGTATAGACTCTGCTAGAGACAAACACTAAGTTTTCACTCGTTAAATCAAGAGGAATGTCAACATGGAGACCCTGGCCCCTCCAGTCCCAAACCCGCCTATTTGGCCTGAAATGGAGCTGTAGGTTTGAAGTTTAGGGGAAAGTACAGTTTGATAGATTTGATTTCTTGCTCTGATTCCCCCATTCCCCTGGCTGAGAGATCTGAGACCCTTCCAGTGGCCCAGAACCAGACCATCTTGTCATCCTCTTCCATCCACCACCACAGCAGAGCTTTTCCCTTTTCCTCTGAATTATCTGTTCCAAGAAACAAAGTTGGGAGAGGAGAAAGGCAAGCATTTCACACACACACTCACACACACATGGACCAAAGAAAATGGCCATTTTTCTAACAGTCCTCCTGTCCATGTTGCTCATGGGTTCCTGTCTTTGAAGAAGCACAACCAAGATGGGAGGGGGAAATGCCACAAAAGATTACCTTCTTATAATTCATTTAAAGCTTGAAAATAACCCTCTTGCATCCCAGAGTGTCTGGCTACACACACACACACCTCATCTGCCTTTCTGAATCCCAGCCTGAGATGAATATGGGGTAGTTCCTGGTTACCACCTAAGGACTCTGCCCTGGTTACTACCTAAGGACTCCCATCTCAGCCAGGCCCCCAAGGTTCTGATCTGGCCATTTACCTCAGACCCTGATACCTTATGAGGCGGGAGGAATCTGTTCAATTGTCTACAGTGTGACCCTAGATGTCCAGAGCTGATATTTGGCCACACATGAGGAACTCCATCAAAGTGAGGTTAGGGACTGGAGCAGAGCTCTGGGTTCATAATCTGTTCACCTCTTGATCCACTTGGGCTTAAACTAGGACTTCTTCCCCTTTAGCCTCCACCAGAGATTTTCTAAGAGTTCTGAAAGGCTATATGAAATGCCTTTCACTTTAAATGAGAAAATCACCCACTAGGAAAAAAATTTTTTTTTTATTATTTGGTCTCCATTGAGTCCACAGATTTATCTATGATTTGAAAGGATTGTGGCTGTTATTGTCCCCAGATGTCAAAAATCTTTTCCCTAGAGACATGAAGATCTTTACTTTCCCCTCACATTGCTTATGTGGCCAGGGTAGGGCTTGGGAGGAGATTCCAATCTTAGAAGCTCTAGATATAGAAGCTAAATTGGGAGCTAAGGATCTAGAAGGTTAGAATAGGAAGCCTCAAATTCCCTACTTACCCAAACTAGTAACTTGGCATTTGGAATTGGGAGGATCCTTAGAAATCATTCAGTTCCAGTCAGCTATGTGTTTGAGTGGCTGGGTGGCAGATGCTGAGGAAAAGAAGCTGTCTTGCCAGGAAATCCACAGCCAATTCTGTGACTCCAGGCAGCTCTGTGCTGCCATAGTGGGAGCAGGAGAGGGATGCCTACCTTCAGTAGTCAGTTATGGTGGCTGGATGGAACGTTGGAACTTCCAGTGATACCTATCCATCTCCATGACTCTCCCAGGGAGTCCCAAAGTCAGACAGGGACTTTTGAGTGACTATGTAGAAGCTTCACAAGTTCAGAGAGGTTTTCAAGTCTCAGCTCCTTATCTACCAGGTCCTATGGGGTCAAAACTTGATCACAAGGGCACCCCCTCCCAGGCTGAAGCACTGCTTGTCTGGCTGTTCCAGCTACTCTAGACAAGACCAGGATTCCAGTTACTTATTCCTGAGATCAGCCTGGAAACTTTCATATGAATAGAACTTGGCCCCAGAGGCCCAGATGGGGGCCTGAGGAAGAGTCATGGGAAGCAGACTGAATACTTCCATCCTCTCCAGTCCCTCAATATCCTCCAGGATCTACTGCAGGCCCAACCCAGCTCTGTAGTTGTGTGTGTGTGTGTGTGTGTGGTGTGTATTTAGGGGTGATGCAGACAGATCGGGGGTGCTCTCTGTCCTTGGATTGGAATCCCTCACATTAGCCTACCTTTGGGTTCATTTACCCCCTGCTTGCCCCCATCGACATGGTTTTTCTAGCCTCAGGAATCGTCTGACCCAGAGATGCAGGCCAAGCCTTGAACCAGGGGAGGTGCAAATGAACCGTGGACCTTGTCCTGAGGGGCCCTTCCTGGCCTGAGATCAGTGCATGTTAAGCAAGCCAGGAGGCTCCCAAGGAACCCAGTCAAGACGAGGAGGGCCTAAGGACTTCCCACTTTTGTCCAAGAGCCTTCATTCCCTTCCTTGCCCTTGTGTAAACACCTGGTAGGGCAGATTTTTCAGTAATGCAACGGCAGACACCACCCCCAGCGAGGTCTGTGCGCCCGCTGGCGTGTGGCAAAGCGGCCCCGCCGGCAGGTGAGGTCTCTAACCTCAAAGGCACAGCTGGAAAGCATGGGAGTCCTATCTTTCTCCCACCCACCGGAGACCTCCTCTACCTGGCTAGGTGCACCTTGCCCTCCAGGGATTCCCCCATCCTCAGGAGGAGGTTGACCTCAGGGCGGAAGTTCCCGCTGGACCAAAACCCGCTTAGAGCATCGGAGGAGGAGCGCTGGCGTCTTCCCTCGCGGATTTGCTTCGCAGCCTCCCGGACACCGCTTTGGCCAGCTTCTCACGCCCCTACGTCCCTGCGCGCTGCTCCTCCGGCTTCCTGGGGTGGCCCTTGAGAAATGTCGACGTCGTCGTAACCCGTGTGTGGGTGTGCGGGGGACTGTAAGTGCCCCGCATGTGCCTTTCATTTAATCCTCACAGCAACAGAACTGCGTTAAGGGCAATTGTTACTCCCGTTTTATAGATAAGAAAACTGAGGTTTAGGAGATTAATTTGCTCAACTTCTAGAGACTGATGAATAATGAGGTCCGAACTCCAACACTGGTCTTTATGGCACCAAATCCAGGCTCTGACCATTTCTCTTTCTCTTCCTATTCAAACACCAAGTCGTTTCCAGCTTTTAAAATGGAAATGAATCCCATTAAAAAGTACTACCTGATACAAATAGACTTGAGATATTTGGGAAGTTACTAAAGGGAAAAGGAGGAAACAAAGGGATTTGGGAAAAATAAAATATTGACTCCAAAATAAAAGGAATCCTTTAACACATAGCATTTAAAAAATCGAGGCATAGTTGATGTAAAACCAAAAAGGTATGGACTGAACTCAGCTCACTTATCCGTCGTACCCCTGCCACCCTGTTTCATCTCGGAGCTTTGTCCATTAGAGCAAGGAGGGAGCTATGCCTGGAAATGTTCACCTGTAGCTGAATCCTCTGAGACTCAAACTCCTCACTGTCTCATGGCCCCATAGCACTGCAGAGAAAGAAAACGATGGGGTCAGTCTGGTGCTAAAATACTTTCCAATCCTGCTCTCTCCCTGGGGAAAAATGGGAGTTTGATGAGCCTAAACATTCTGAACTTGATTCCATGAGGGTTCTCAGAGGCACACTCCTTGATATTGTGTGTGTGGATTTGGGGGATGTGGATCCACAACCTTATTGATTTGTTTTCTAGTAGCAAATTTCACATACATAGAAAACAGTAAAAAGGAAATTTTACACATATAGAAGAGTATGCTGCTGCTGCTGCTGCTGCTGCTAAGTCACTTCAGTCGTGTCCGACTCTGTGCGACCCCATGGACTGCAGCCTACCAGGCTCCTCCTCTGGTATTTTCCAGGTAAGAGTACTGGAATGGTTTGCCATTGCCTTCTCCACAGAAGAGTATCATAACTCCTTAAACTCATCACTCAGTGTCAACCCTTATCAACTCAAAACCAATCATATTTCAGTTTTTTTTTTTTCTGGAGTATTTTAAAGCAAGTCACAGGCAGCATTTCATCCAAATATACTTTGTTTGAATCCTTAACGGATAAGGACTTCTTTTTCTTTTCTTTTTTTTAACAGTTCCTTCATGTGATTATCACATGTAACAAAATTAACAATAATCTTTTAAATACTATCTGTGTTTCAGTTTCCTCAGTTGTCTCAAAATTATCTTTTTACAATTAGTTTGCTCAAATCATAATCGAAATAAAGTCATACATTACATTTAGTTGATATGTCTCAAGTTTCTTATAGCAGTTTCCTTGTCTCCTTTTTTTCATACCATTTGTTTATTTAAAACCCTGGGTCAACCCAATTCCCAGAGATATTTCGTTGTTTAGTCACTAAGTCCTTTCAGACTCTGCGACCCCATGGATTGTAGCCCACCAGTCACCTCTGCGCATGGAATTTCCCAGGCAAAAATACTGGAGTGAGTTGCCATTTCCTTCTCCAGGGGATCTTAGGCACTGGCAGGCAGATTCTTTACCTTTGAGCCACCAGGGAAGCCCTATATTTGTCATCTTCAAGAAAGATTACTGTTCTATGTTAGGCCAAAAGACTTATTTTTACCGGTTTCTGCTCCACTGTCCAGGGCAGCTGGCCATGGACAGGAAAACTGCACAATTTCCTATATCTTCTCCCAAAGAAAGTGGAGCTGGGCCAGGCAATGCCCCTCCCCCCACAGACCACATTCTGCCTTCCTTTGGTTCCCTTATTGCCCTTGGACCTCCCTCTTTCTTCCCCTCCCAGGCAGTCAAGAATGGGACCCTCTGATGAGTCTTTGAATTATCCAGGTTTCGAAGAGTGTCAAAGACTGATACTCAGCTTCAGGTCTAGAAGCAAGATTACTGCCACTGGGGCATGACTGTCCAGTCCCTTCCTTGGAGGTGCCCCCAGAGGCCACCACGCTTCCCAAGAGAACTAAAGAGGTTTGTCTATTTCCAAGGTGGAGTGGCCAGACTAGCTTTGCCATCTCTTATTCCTTCCTGCCCTTTGAGCATTATTGACATGGGGAGCTGGAATTTCTCTCCCTGCTCTGACACATGTTGCTAGCTGCATGTCCTGAGATCTGGCCATCTCTCTCCAGCCCTCTGTCTCGCCATCTGTAAAGTGGGAGTGATTGTCTCTGCCCAGCCTTCTGTACAGGGCTGCTTGGAGACAATAAAGATGAGGGAAGTGAAGTTGCTGTATAAAGATTACAACATACGTATAACCAACAAGTTGTAGCTCTGAGTTGGCAGTGCCTAAGATGAATGTGGGATTTCTACTAGGGGAAGAGAAACCAACCTACAAGCTTGTTCTGGTCCTATATCTATGGAAAAGCACCTCCACACACAGCTTCTTTGGCTGGGTACACAAAAAGCACCTCCCCAAACTAAGAAGAGATCTGGACTTGGTGGTACCCAGCCAAAGAAGCTATGACCTCCTTGTCATGGAGAAGAGTACCACAATGCCCACTCCTCTTTCCCAGGAATTGCCAAGCAGCCTGGCACAAGTCAGGATTTTGTCTCTTCCCTCTTCCCATTGCCCCTTCTCTATTGGCCACACCACTTTCCTCTTTCCAGGGATCCCTCAAGCACCCCAAAGCCCCAACTCATCTCCAAGAGGAAGTCCAGGAAACACTGCCCCAGGCCCTGGTTGGAAGAGAGTCCAACTCAGCTGCAATAACTGGGTTCTACCCTTCCCAACTGAGGTCCCACACCCCCGACTGACTCTGCTCTCTGGGACCCGGAGAGAGGGAGTCACCGTGAGCCAATGCAGAATGTAGCACAGACATACTGAAGAGTCCTCACATTTTTCATTTCCAAACTACACCTAGCTCATAAAAAGCCGGCGAATGTAATAAATTTCTCCACTGCAGAACGTGGTTTTAATTAATTATTGAGTTATTCAAGGTGACTCATGTGTGAAATACAGTTTGCTCTTGTAAAATGAATCTCACATAATGCATTCTGAGTAACAAGCAGCTTGTGATCCTCTCCAGAGATTTACACAAAACTCATATTTATCCTTTGAAGGTCTTAGGGTGAAATAAAGGTGTGACTTTGGCTTAAAGAGAGCTTCCTCAGCCAGCCAGCAGTACTAAGAGATTTAATCTTGTTTTCCCAACTGCTTATTTGACATGGTTTTTTCCCTTAGAAAATCTGGTGTTTCGTGCACGCATGTACATTTATGTATATTAATCACTTGTCGTGCAATGTCTGCAAAGGATATGGGAAGCCATCTCTTTGCAAACTAGAAATGCTGCTAAATTTTGCTTCAGCCAACCTGGCAGCTGCAGGTCTTCCCGCTGCTGGGGCCTCTGAAATTCGATGTTTATCTTCCAAGATTCATGTTTGCTGCGCATCACAAGATCTATGCTGTGCAAGCATGGAATTGCTCCTGTCTAGGATTTACTCTCTTTTCTGTTTAACTTAAAAGTCCTTAACGCCAAGCACCACACCTAAAAAGCAGGCTCCTTCCAAGAAGGACTGTGGGATCTCTATAGAGCCATTAGCACTGCGGGGCAGGTCCATACCATTAGGGAGCCTACATTGTTTAGACCTTTTTGAGGGATTAGGTTGAATGTGTGCATTTGAAGAGAGTCTGGAGGTACAGTGGGTCCGAGAGCAGTCTGGCTACCCTGAGCAGTGATACCCGATGGCTAGGCTCCTCCCCCTGGTGGCCCAGACAGTAAAGAATCTGCCTGCAAAGCAGGAGACCCGGGGTTAGATCCCTAGGTCAGGAAGAGCCCCCAGAGGAAGTAACGCACCTCCACTCCAGTATACTTGCCTGGAAAATGCCATGGACAGAGGAGCCTGGAGGGCTACAGTCCATGGGGTTGCAAAGAGTTGGCAGGCCTGAGAGACTAACACTTTAACACTTTCCCCAGATCAAGGCAGTACTAGTGGGAGGGGGGGAGAAGGGTAGAGGGGCAGGAGTCCAGGGTGACTTTAAGCATCCCCACCCACAGAGAAGAGGTGGGAAATTCTGGCATTGTGTCTGGATTCCTGCCCTAGAGAAGGGTGGGAGACTTTTAAAAGAAGAGCAGGATGAAGTGTTTTCTCTTAGTCTTGGTCTGGCCCCTGAGTTGGGTGTGGAGGCTCTGCCAGGGGACCTGGACTGAGCCAGATCTGAGTCAAGAGAGGCCTCCTCCAGTTTGTTTTCTTTCTGGTTTTCTTTTCCTTTTTGCCTCCTTTAATTTTCCTCCTTGATTTGGATGCCAGAATTTATTTTTTTAGGAAAAGAGAGACTGGGCTTCAAACACCGCTCAGTTCCCTCTGGACCCCAGAAAGCTGTCCTGGCTGACCCCTTAAGTGGGGTCCTTTCAAATAGTGAGGAAAATCTGTTTCGGCTGGAATCTTGGCCTGGAATTTTTTTCCACACATGACCAAGAGAAGGAGACTCCAAACTGAAATAAAATTGTCTTCCCTCTCTGCCTTAGTCAAATTGTCGGTTTCAGGAGGAAAAAAAATTTGATATCATGTTGAAGTATGTGGGATTATAATAAACCTAGGTAGGTGAGTCACCCTCCCCATGAAGACAACATGTCCAGTCCATGAAGGGTATCCTAGACAGTACCCACAAGCCCTGCCTTCGAAAAGCCAGAGTGACAGAACCACAGACAGCAGTTGTGCCATCACTCAAATGCTCTGACCCAACATTTGAGCCAGTTAACCAGTGACCTGCTAATTTTTTCACCAGGCATGAATGACTGAATTAAGCAAAAGCCCCCTAGAGAAATGAATGTAGTCTATGACAGAGAGACGGACAGAGGGCCAGATGGGAGCACATACAAAGAAAAGAATAAGGATAGAAATTGGAGTGAAATTAGGACATTTCAGTGCATCAGAACAGAGGCGAGGTCCTAGACAGTTGGATAGGAGAGCAGCGGAGGCTGGGACCTTCCAGAACCTGTACTGACACAGATACTGATCACCCGCTAGGTTGGCCTTCTAAAGACCAGCCAGCTCAGACAATTCCGGAAGAAATCAGCCAGAGCCATTGTTTGGCTTTTCTCCAACCAAACAATCGTTGATTGGCTGGATTTTTCACTTTCTCTGAGCTGTTAACTCCTGAAGGGAGGTGATCAGGCCCCTTCTGCTCTAATCTAAGAGCAGACTCCCCCACTCCCCAGGGGGGAAATCTGCCACCTCTCCTGGTTCAGTATTGGAAAGGACATGCTTTGGTTGTGTATAAACAAATCAATCTCCAGTGATCCTGAAGTTGTATCAGTTCCAATTGTATATATTTCTTGATCAGGTTACAAGTCAGAAGCAGGACCAAACAGGACCAAAGATCCACCAATGATTTTCAAGACCCCCAAAGCCAGTAAGTTTTTATTTTTAGTTTTAGTCTTATTCGTGGTCATCTCTCGCCTGGTGTGACAGAGTCACAGCCATATTTACACAAAGAAAGCTGGCGCATTTAGGCAAATATTCAGATTCCAAGCCCCCATTCCATTTTAGCCAGGCCAGTCAAATGGGGGAGGATGTGACAGATGAACAAGATTCCAAGGGCCCTGCCTGGCGGACTCTGATGTTTCCTTCATTTAGAAGCACCTTCGGAGAGGACTGAAAATGGGTAGCAGAATCCCCAGGAAGAGAGAAAAAGGAGGAAATAGAGGAAATTAATGGTTTGGGGCTAAATCCAATCAATTTATAATTCCCATATTTGGACCATTTCAGCCTCTGCACAGGTGCTCTTTGAGGAGACATGGCTGCGGGTGGTGGTGGGGTGGAACTGGCTTGCTGTTGCTTAAATCAAAATCCCTGTGGGGTCTCCAGGAGGGTGGGATCTCATTCTCCTTCAGCAACCCCTCTCCTGACCCAGATGGTCCCCACCTCCCACTCCTACCTCCCTTACTGGTCCATTCCCCCTCACACAATTCATTCCCTGGGTTTGCCAAGGATCCTGCTGACCAAGAAGCCGTTCCCAGTATCTCCTCCTTGACCCAGCTCCAGCAAATGTCTTTTAATCTTTCTGGGCCTCAGTGTCCATATATTTTAGCAAGGAAGGTCAGGAAGAGAGCCAGGCGCTGGTCTAGGCAAGGGGGGATTTGGGACCCAGACGCCTGTTTCTCCTGCACGGATTGGAGTCAGTCGCTGGTCGCTATGGGACACGGACCCATAGGCGCCCCAGAAGCCGCCCGGCTCTCGCCCCACGTCCCCCAACCCACTCCCGGCCCTCAGATCAGTGCAAGGATCGGGAGAACCTCAGGCCCGTTGGCTTATCTTTGGATAACCTGCCCGAAGGGCCAGCCTGCTTTTGAACGAGGCGCGGGAGCCAGTCCAATATAGGGAGATTGCCCGAAGCGGGCGGTCAAAGATGGTTGGGAAACCAGGCGCTCCTGGGTTCGGCCCTCACGTCTGCCTGGGCCGGTGGGGGAGGCCGCGAGCGGAGCAGAGCAGGGCATTTCCCTCCCGGGGCATTTACTCGCATCAGAGGAGGGTGCCCCTGGCTCTGCCCGGTCTGCATCCCCAGATTCACCCGGGGAAGCCCCAGCTTGCCTCGCCCGCCGACTCCCAGCCGAATGGCCGCCGAAACAACATCTCCTAGAGCAGCCCGGCGGGTCCCAGGCGATAAGGTCCGAAGATCTAAAACAGAGCCAAGCAGACCCGGAGAAGGCGGAAAGTCCCTCAACTGTACATGTTTCAACTTCAAATTGAACTGCTAGAGTTTGGTTTGATTTTTGCTCTGAATGGTGCAAATAATGTCTCCTTTTCACTCTTCTGTCGGAGATCTCGGAGGTATAGACCTGGTCTTGGGGCTAAAAGTTAGTTCCTACTCCCCCCATCCCCAAATAAATCTTTTTACTCAGACTACAAGCTAGGTGCCTGCTTTAGTATCGTTCTCTGCAAACTTGTTACAGAAAACAAAACCAAAAAACCTTTGCTTGTATTTTTTAAAACGAGTAAGTTAACGGTCTGGTTTTTACGAGTCCTAAGTGTCTGAGAGAAGTCTGCATTTTAGTTGTTAAAAAGATTGCATTAATTAGATCTTATAAGCATACATGTAATTCATTTTTAATTTTTCTGTTTTCAATTTTTTCATAAAATTTATCCTCTATAAAATTTATAATGCACACTATTAAAATAACAAATACCAGATTTATAATAATAATAAATACCAGAAAAGTAGTTATTTGATCACTTCTGACCAGAAGCACTGTTTCCAGAGTCCTTGGTATCCTTAAAAGTACCTCTAACAAAAGTGGCAGCACATCATATATATAGCTTTGCATGTTGTCTTTTATTTTTAAAAAAAATGTTAATGATACTTTTGTGACTTTACTAATGTTTTTTTAATGGTTCCATTTTATTGTATGAATGTGCCACAATTTATTCAACCAGGTGACTATTGATAAAATGTTTCCAATTTTCTCTTCCTTTTTTCCCTATTATACCAAAATACACTACTCTTGTGTATTTATGCAAGTATATGTGTATCACATGTTCTTAGAAATGGGTTGTATCAAAGGTTTTGTGCATTTTTGATATTCATGGAAGATGAATCTAGTCTCACAGTGTTAAAGCAATTTGTATGTCCTTTCTCAGAAAACTGTCTTTTCTTGTCCTATTTTTCTATTGTTTTTGTTAATCTAATTTCTAATTTGTCTTTTATATTTTATTAAAATGTGAGGTCATGTTGTTGTTGTTGTTTTTGTCAATAGAATTATACTTGTGACTGAGGATTTGAAGTTTATATGTATTAGAGTTTTCCCGACATTTTTTTTTCTTTTCTGGAAGGAATGGAGTGTGGATTTCAGACTATTACCCACTTCGCTTTTCTCTTGCAGAGTTTCATTTTTATTGGATAGAGTTGGCTTTTCTTAATCATTTCCTCTCTTCTTCGACTCTCCTTAAGATTAGAAGACAGAAAAGTCCCATGTCGGACTCTGATGGAAACAGCTACAGCGCTGCCGCCGCAGAGCTGGAACCTCAGGCCCGACTCACTGTTTCCCTCCCGCAGAGCCCCGACCCCGGGCAAACCCCTCCGCAGGTCAGCAGACTCTCACTTAAGAACTCACAAAACCTTAGAAAATTGAGGTAGAGCCTAAGATACGGCTGCTCCAAACAAACACCTGGCAGATGGGCCTTTGGAGATTCGGCCCTTCGGAGTTCTGGACGGGGGAGGAGAGTCTGTCGACTTGGCCTCGGTTCTCGGGATACTGAGAGAAAGCCGCTCCCTCTCGGGACCTAGTGATCTCCACGCATTTATTTATTCCCAGAGGACACCTGGAACGGCGGGACTGACGTGGGCTGGGGAGAGGCCGCGGGGCTGAAGCTGGGGGAAAGGGAGGCCGGTGAGGAGTAGGAGGTATTAGGGAACGGGGGAGCCGCACAGGCCGCGAATAGAGGAGCCGCACAGGCCGCGCGTACCGCTCTCTCCAGAGGCCCCCATCAGCGGCGGGATCCTCGCAATGAGCCAACCGCTCCGCATCCTGCCTCGCAAAACTCCAGGCGGGTTCCCCTGTCTCGGGTCGCAAACACAGGCCGCTCTTTCTAAAGCACTGGATATTCCGGGGGCTCAAAAGCAGCCTTTGCAGCGCTTTTCTGGGAAGTAATCCTCATTCCGCTCATTCCCACCACTTTCAGAAATTCTTTGGAAGGCAGAATGGTTTGCGCCTTGATCCTACTCGGGCGCTATAAAAAGAAACTGGGCCCCCAAAACATTAGACCGATCGTTAAGAGAAAAGATCGAGAGAGAATTCGGGCCCTGCAGAGTTCCAGCGTCAGGAGCCGGATATACACAAGGAGGCGAGGATGTACCTGCCAACACTTTCTGAGCACTTGCTGTGTGCCCGAAACTGACTAGGAACTGGAGGAATTTCAAGCCAGTCAAATGCCTCGGGGTAGCGTTTCAGATTTGAAAACAAGATATACTTTCCCCACGATTTGGTTATAAAGTTTTATCCCCTCAGAATTATTGAAATTGAGGTATGGATTTGGTAAATCGAATTTTAAAGGCTTTTTAAAATTAGATTATAACATCTATTTCTTAGTCAAAAGACCTCTTTCCCAGGAGAGTTCTGAGGGGCTTTCTTTCTTTTGGGAGAGGCTTTCTTATTTGATTTCTGGTCAAAGGACTTTTAACTTCTTGGTCCCATGATTGCATTATTTCAGGTGAGAAAATTTTCCAATTTATCCAAACAATTGCTTGAATGAGTGTAGACCACATATTTGGGTTGAAGAGCTCAGCTCCTGTCCAGAAAGGGAGGGAGTTCCTCCAGGAAGAGGAGCTCTCCATCCCCACTCCAGAGACCCTCTGTCCTCCCCTGTGGATGCCTTCTCCACACCCCCAGCTCCCTCTTTGGCCAGAGCCTGTTTTCCTGGGGTGTTTTTTTCCAGAAGACTTCTCTTTCTTAGGAGGAATGGAGAGACAAGGATTTGAGGGCAGAACCAGTGTCCCTGGTCGCAGCGGGGTGCTTGAAGCAAGTGACTGGGGTGAGAAGAACCAGCTTTCTAACAGTGGTTCCCTCCACCCTGGACAGATGGTCTGTGAACCTGGGGCTATGATCCCCCTGGGCTTTGGGGAAAACCACCAGCATCCTGTTTCCCAGCAACTGCTTGTTTTTGATGTAGACAGTCTCCTATTTAGTGTGATCCCCTTTTAGTGTGTGTGTGTGTGAGCAGCACTTCAAAAAGCAAAGGGAACTAAGAAAGCAAGAACATAATATGGTGGTTACTAGACCCAGTGGACAATCCAGTCCTTTTCATGCCCCACCCCACATATTTAGGTTTGGGCTGAGAGGGATTTTAAGCTTCAGTTTCTGAAATTGTGGTTGACATTCTCTGTGTCAATTTCTCCTTTCAGTCTCTTAATTTTTACTGTTTCCTGGAGCTCTTCTGAGACAAGCTACACAGGCAAGTTGAGTTGTGGCAGGACAGAGCGTGAGAGAACACTATTTTAGACCAACCAGCTTTCACAGAAAGTTGACTCCCCATCCTGAAGCATGAGAATGGGGGAGGGGATGGGGACGAGGCAAGGTTGCTCGTCCCACCGAAGTCCAGCCCCTGGGGGAAGTGCAGACTCACACCGGGCGACCCCTCAGCTGGGGTCATGGAAAGGACAGGCAGAGAAGTCTAGAAATGCAAAGAAGTTAACGATGTTTGGCCGTCTGGGGGGCTTATCGGTGTGTCGGGGTCAGGCGGGGGCCGAGGCAACAAGCTCCGGCAAACAGGGCCTGGGTCGGGGCTGCACGGTGAGGAGGCTGACTCAACATGGGACCACGTGGCACCTGGACTGGGGACGGTCCACTTAGGAGCTTCTGGGAGGAAGGAAGGGGGTAGCTGGTGAAATATTAACACCCCACCCCGCCCCGGGTTCTGAAGGGGGAACCACTCCTCAGAGGTCATGGACTAGAAGAGCCGGGAGGCTGCTACCCCTTCCTCTCTGCACCTAAGATCCAAACTCTTTCAGTTCTCAACCTGTGGCCTCTGGGAAGGTGCAAGTTCTCAACTTTCCTCTACCTCCTTGCTCCTCCTCCCCAAGAGCAAAGAGTCTCTTGGCCTGGTGCGGGGGTAGGAGCGGGGAGAGGGTGAGCAGAAATCTCTAGGCATTAGACAAAGACAAGCCAGGACAGTCTTAAAGTGAACTGGAGGTCAGGTGGGGCGGGATATGAAAACCCTTTTCCACATTCCTCAATTCTGACGGCGCCTGGGGATGGAGAGCACCCAGGGCCCCCTCACAGTTTTCCCATGGTTGAGTGCGCTTCTGGGCCTGGCAGGCGGGCTCAGGAGGGATGCCTGGGAGGCTGGGGAGTCCCAGAGGCGATTACTGGCAAGGCAGCATGGGGTTTCTGAGGCTGGATCGCCTCTGCATCCGAGGCCGTGGGGCAGGGGCCGGGTTCGGGTGCCTCCCAGTGGTGAATCAGGCTTCTGACCTCTGCGCCATCCCGGCCCTGCTCCGGAGGGTAAACATCCTCTGCACTTTGAAAACTGGTGGGACAAGAAAGCGAGGGGGTGGCTGGGAGAGGGAGGGAGGAAAGGAGTGAGGCTGAGAGGAGAGGAGGTTCTGAAATCCTCTCTCTCTTTTTCCTGCCAGGAATCTATGAGGGCAGCCTGGAGGAGGAAGAAGGAGCATCCCACTGTCGATGTTTCTCTCTAGCTAGATAAAAAAATCAGTTTTCTGGAGCCTCAGAAATTAGACTTGGAAAATGACCCCAGCGTTGGGGGATGGGGGAAAGGACTGTCAGGTCTCAGTTGGATTCCCATTCCCTCAGAATCAGCTAAAGGACATCCCTCTGGAGGGACACCAGGCATCTGTGAAGGGTTGGGGGCACAGGCAGGACAAGAGGAAATTCTCATTTCTTGGGGACGGACTTGGTTACTAAATCTTAAGAACGTAGTTACTATGGCTATCATTTATAATGTTGAAGATGATGTAAAGGGAGCCTGTTTTGACTCTCAATTCAAAGTCATTTTTGGGCCCTGGGTGGAGTACAAAGAAGCTGTGAGGTCAAACAGACCCAGCATAGACCTGGATCCCTCTCCTCACCAGCTTCACCAGCTTCATCTCCCTGAGCATAGCCTCCTTGCCTGTAAAAGGGGGATAATACTAACAGTTACAGCATTGGTGCTGGAATCATATCAACACAGTATATGGCCCAGGACTTCGTGTCAGCAAAAATGTCCCACCAGCTTCAGCTTCCTCTCAGACCTTCTCAAGGCCCCAGTGACACAAGTCCCAGAAAAACCCTCAGGCACTTGCCTCCACCCAGTTACAGCCAAGTGACTAGAGTGACTGAGAAGTGAATTAAAGACAAAGTAACACCAAATTCCACTCTTCTCCACAGACCCCAGAGAAGAAGGAAGGAAGGGAAAACATAGGCGGAAGGGAGGAAGGAAGGATAGGAGGGAGGGAAGGAAAGGGAGAGCGCTCCGTTCCCTTTCTTCAGGTGTCCAGGCTGTAGCCCACCACCACACCAAGAGAATCAATAGCTCTGGGAAGAGGCAGATGCAATTAAATCAAAGCTACCAAATGCAGAGACACCCCTAACAGCCAGTGTTTTACTCCAACAATGAAAATAATCCAAGAGAACAGCCAGGCTGAAAACTCTTCTTGGACATCAGAAGACCTTCCTTGAAACTGCTCTAAACTGTCTACGACTTGGACGGTCGTCACTGAGTTCAGTTCTGTAAGACTGGAGTTGCTGCCATTCCCACCCTGTCTTCATGGGAGTCCTTACAGAAGCAGCCAAGAAATGGAGGTGACCACGCTGAAACGCACAGCTCTGCTCCCTGACTAGCCTTACACTGATCTAAACACTAGAAACTGACTCCAAGCATGAAGTGTAAGTTCAAGCAACCGAGGTCCAGGCGTCCCAGGTCTCCCCTGGGTTTGGAGACATGGACTGTTCAGTCTTGAACTGACACCTATTGGTTTATTCCACTTCTCAGGCTCAGTCTTCGTCTGTTAATGGATATAGCAGCCCCCTCATCAGGTGGTTTGGGGGATAATAAAGCTTGTTATGCGCTTTGCCCCAGTATCTGGAACATGATAATTGCTGAAGAAACAGCAGCGATGCCTCCGGAGTCTCTAGTCCATATCGGAGGAAGCCAATTTCACGCCCTGATGTTACCTCAGAGGCTTTGTGGAGCGAAGCCGGGAGTGGAGCGAGGGGGAAGCGCTTGGTAACCGGCGTTCTGGCCCTGGCCTGAGCATTCTTAGCGGAATCTCAGGCGCAGCCCGGCCAACCTCTGTTCTACTTCCACCCCGGACCCATCGTCCCCCGACCCCGCCGGGGCGACAGCCTGGCCTCTCTACGGGGAGCCCTTGCGCCCGCGCCCGCGGCGCCGGTCGTGGTTCTGGCGCCTGAGCCGGGATGCGCTGGGCGGGACAGCGCGTGTGAGGTGCTGTCTGGGAAGCAGGGAGCGAGAAACGGTCCACCAGGGACTTTTCTCCCCTGGACTCAGCGCCCCGAATCAGCCTACTCCCTGGGTCGCTTAGGAACCGCACTTCGGACCTGGGTGGTGGGGAGCGAGGTTTTTACTGCTCGTGTCCTAATATCCAACAACAGGCAAATTTCCCCCATGCGCTTTTGCCTGGCGGTATCTTCTCCAACAGAAGTTCCAAACCAGCTCTGCACAGGCCTCACTCTCTCCCGAGGACCCGCAGCCCACCCTGCCTTCTAAATCCTCTCTCCAGAGACAGGGACTGGAGGACTTGCTCCAAGCGCGCCCTTCACCTCCTCTTTCCCAGGCTCCTTCTGACAGTGGCTTTTCCCTGCAAGGTTCCTAGAAGCAGAACAAATGAAAATGTTAGAGGAGAAGTACTGGTTCTATCCCTCCTTCTCAAACTGTCATGTTGGAAAAATAATCAGAAAATTTCAAATAACCAGGAAATCTGCTCAGAAATGGGGACCCAGAAGGGAACAGCCAACCCAAGAACTGGCTTTTCTTTTATCAATAGGAGCCCAGTCCCTCCATTAGATATGAATATAGCTTCTGTGTGGCTGCCAGTGAAACATATATTTCCCAACCAGGCGGCAAGACCTAACTAAGAGGCCGCAGGTCAGAAGAGGGTCTATTCAGACAGTGTCCAAACACAACGAAATTATAACATGAAAAGCAGAGCTCTTGATTCAGATCTTTCCTGTTTAAATAAGGGGTGAGGGTAAGAAGCACTGGTGAAATATCCAAATAACTAAAAATATTTGTAAACAAATTCTTCTCACTGGGCCTCTGTTTGTGTTGGTGGGTGTGGCACACAGAATCAGGGGTCTACTAGCTGTTTCTTAATAACCTGTCCCCCTCCTTTGAGCTTCCCAGATGGCACCAGTGGTAAATAACCCATCCACCAATGCTAAAGACATAAGAGACGTGGGTTCAATACCTGGGTTGGTTGGGAAGATCCCCTGAAGAAAGCATGGCAACCCACTCCAATATTCTTGCCTAGAGAATCCCATGGACAGAGAAGCCCGGCAGGCTGTAGTCCATAGCGTCTCAAAGAGTCAGACACAACTGAAGTGACTTAGCACACACGCATGCTCCTTTGAGTGGCCCCTCATTTTCTCAGAAAGAACTCAAGTCCGCTTTAGAGGGTGAGAGCTCTGCCAGTGGAAGGACTGTGGGAACTGACAGGGGAGAGCTTGGAGTGGACAGTGGAAGGGCAGAGGGGATGAGAAGTGCAGCAGACTCTGAGTCAGAGGCCCTGAGACAAAGTCCTGGCTCTGTGTCTTTAATGTCTCCTTGCCTCAGTTTTCTCATCTGCAAGATGGGGATAATACTGATCTATAAGCCTGCTGTGAAGAATAAACAAAGTAATACATGGGAACATGCTTGATCATCATATGTTCCCTGGCCTGTGCCTAACTCAAAAGGGATCATGGCAAGGATAGCAAGGGTCCAGGTTTTGCCCCAACCCAGGGATGGGTACGAGTGTCCCTCTGGCTATTCAATGACCTGACCCCTGGGCTCAGCTGGCTCGGTCTCACCCTCTACCAGATCCAAGGGCAAGTGAGAGTCCATCTCAGCAGGCTGCCCCAGCCCCTGTTTACTTTGGCCACGTTGTGATGGCCCTGCTGGGTTTGCCAACAGGATTTGGGTGTTTGCTCTCCTGCCTGGCATGACTGCAGAGGCAGCTGGCACTCTGCTCCTGATTGTCATGCTGACCAATGTTGCTCACAGCAAGGGGATGCTGTGACTCCCTGCTGCTTCCGCCCCCTTCTCAGATGGGTAGAGTCTCTTTTTATTATCATTCCTAAGACTCCTAGGCTCAGGAAAGCAGGGTGGTAGAGAGATACCACAGTCTTTCCCTTTAAAATGGCTGCCCAAAGAGTACGTACTCAAGAATTAAAAGGAACCAGGAAATAGCAAAAGAAATCAGACAGGGAGCTGAAGACATCAAGCACAAAATCTAAATTTAAAAAAATTAAGTCCTAGGTTTTGCTTTTTTTCCTCACACTTTTTCGGGACAGTAGATGTTCAGGAATAAAAAGGAAGGGGGGTTTACTGAGGCCACCCCAGACCAGTCATGGCCTGTGGTTCAGGAAAATCATGGCAGAAGCATGATCAGCAGGTGCATGGTGGGAAAAACACATGCTCAGAATGATCCTTTCCCACCTCAGGGCAGCTCCTGAGCCTCTCACCACCTCCCGAGCACATAGTGTGCTCTCAGGAGACGTGCAATATCCTCCGCAGGACACATTGCCGATTGGCTTTCCTAGGCTGCCGGTTAATAACTTAGAGTCATGCCTGGAGAATGGAAAATAATTGAAAGCAATGCTTAGTAAATTGCAGTTTCAAGGTCTTCATTGCCTTTCTAACAATTTGCAAAACCCATTTTATTGCTTTTTTAGATTCCTTGAGTTGAAATGCCACTGTGTGCTGTAATTAAGCTAAGTGACATGCCAGCTGTAAAGACAAGGCTTGTGAATGATTACATTTGGCTCATGTAATCATCCAGTATGGGAGGGGGAGGATGCTTGGAACAGCTGCCAGTCTGCTCGCCTCACACCCCCTGCCAGGGTGGAGGGAAACCTGGACTCATTTTGCCTGTTTGAGGTGGCCACAGCTGTCCAATGGGATGAGTCAGATTAGTGGCTCCCGAACTTCACTATGTACCAGGACCCTCTGAGGGAGATTTCTAAATCCAAGGTTAATACCCCCTACCTCAGCCAGATTGACTAATTTCGTCTGAGGGAGTGGAGGCACCGGATAGTTTTTTTAAGCTGCCCAGATAGTTTTGAGCCTAGAGAACCTTCCTGATCCAACATGGCTGCATTTAACAGCTTTGTCTTCAGAAAATCATTTTTGTATTTGGAAACGTGTCCTTCAGTGCTGCTCTTTTAAATCCATCTGGAGACAGGAACTCATCCATCTGCTTTATGAAACAAATACTCTGATCTCCATCCCCCAAAGCTCCAAAGTTCCTATTTTCTTTGACGGGACTCAGTTCTTTTGAGGCCATCTTTCTTGTTTCCTTTCCTTTTCCCCCTCCATTCATTCAGCTGCTCTGTCCCAGCTCTACAATGTTTGTCTCCCCTGTCTCCCTTTCTTTCCCACAGTCAGCCATCCTGATAGGGGCTGCAAGGGCTTGGATCATTGTATGAGCCTTCTAACCTCTCTCCCAGCTTTGTTCTCTCCCCCTTATTAGTCATCCATTCTACCATCTACTATGAGATTCACCTTTCTAACACTAAATAAAACCTATCCCATTCAAAAACCTCTAGTGGTTTCCTGCTGCTGCTGCTGCTAAGTCGCTTCAGTCGTGTCTGACTCTGTGCGACCCCATGGATTGCAGCCTACCAGGCTTCTCCGTCCATGGGATTCTCCAGGGCAAGAACACTGGAGTGGGTTGCCATTTCCTTCTCCAGTGGTTTCCTACTGCCTATTAAATTAGGTTAACATTTCCCAGGAAAACATTTTAGACTCTCCACTACATCAATTCATTTGGCAAGTATTTACTGAATCACAGTTTGGTGCTAAGCACCAGGCTGAAAGCAGGGGATACAAAGAAGTAGACATATGGTACACTCCAGTGGAGAGACAGCCACAAACTAGTTCACCATCATCATGAAGTTTACGATAATGAAACAAAGAACACCTGGGTCTCCAAGGCCCTCTTTTAAACTATCTTTCCATTGTCATCTCCCAGTTAGCCTTTCGGATCCAGCCAAATTGGACTAGACTTTACTTCTTTTGTCCCGGGTTGTTTATATTTTCTTCCAGAACTTTATTCCTCAGTCCCACACCTCATACTCACTTTTTAAAACCCTGTTTATATGGAGAAGATATTTGTAAATGACATACCCAGTAAAGGGTTACCATCTAAAATATATAAAGAACTCACAAAACTCAATGCAAATTTTTTTTAAAGCCAAACAATCCAATTAAAAATGAGCAGAAGGCCTGAACATTTTCCCAAAAAAAGACATATAGCTGGTCAACACGTGAAAAGATGCTCAACATAACTGATTATCAGGGTGTAACAGGCAGCAAGTGTTGGTGAGGATGTGGAGAAAAGGGAATCCTCATGTCCTGTTGGTGGGAATGCAAATTGGTGCAGCTACTATGGAAAACAGTATAGAGGTTCCTCAAAAAATTAAAAATAGAACTAACCATATGATCCAGAAATTCTACTTTTGGGTATTTATCCAAAGAAAATAAAAACACTAACTAGAAAAGATATATGCACCCCTATGTTCATTCCAACATCATTTACAATAGCCCAGTTATGGAAGTAACATAAGTGTCCTTTGATAGATAAATAGATGAAGAAGATGTAGTGTACATACACAATGGAATATTCCTTAGCCATAAAAAGAATGAAATCTTGCCATTTGCGACAACATGGATAGTTCTAGAGAGTGTTATGCTAAGTGAAATAAGTTAGACACGGAAAGACAAATGCCATATTATTTCACTTATATGTGGACTAAAAAACAAAACAAATGAACAAACAAAACAGAAACAGATTCATAGATACAAAGAACAAACTGGTAACCACCAGAGGGAAGGCAGGTTGGCTAAATAGGTGAAGGGAATTTAAGAGAAACAAACTTCCAGTTATAAAATAAATAAATCTCAGGGATGTAATGTACAGCATAGGGTATGTAGTCAGTAATATCGTAATACTTTGGTAACAGATGGTTACTACATTTATGGTGGTGATCAATTCACAAGGTGTGTAAATGTTGAACCACTATGTTGTACACCCGAAACTGATACAATATTGTATGTCAATTGTATTTCAATCGAAAAATTTTTTTGAAGGAAAGGCATTTTGAACCTAAATTTTTATACAAAATTTCATACAAAGGCAAATAAATCATCACTGCAATGTGAAATTTTTTACATTAAAATTTTTAATTAAAAAATCCATTTATCTTTTTCCGTCACCTCAAATATCACCTCTTCTAATGAAGCAGACTTAATCTTCACAACTGGGTGTGAGGGCATTTCCTTCTCATCCACCGATGCTCTTCTTTAGTGGAACTGAAATCCGACTAGTTATCCGGGGACCCGTCTTACCCCACCGCACACTCCATGGGGGCAAGGACTGCCACGAGCATTTTTGTCCCCCGTAAGCATTCAGCAGACAATTGCTCTGCATAGCCCCATGGCTGAACAAGCAGGAGGCAGGTGGGGCTAGGAAAGCACCCCACTCTTAATAATATTTTGCCTTTGGACAACCCAGAGCCATCACAGCCTCTAGGCAGGATCGGCTACCTAATTTGGTGGGCCCAGTGCAAAAATGAAAATACAAGACTCCTTGTTCACAAATTATTCAGAATTTCAAGATGGTAACAGCATTAAACCAGATGCAAGGCCTTCCTAGCGTGGAGCCCTGTGCGACTGCATAGACTGCACGACCCTGAAGGTGACCCTGTCGTTAGGTTCAAAAGTGCTGGCACCAAATTGTCCCTTAGGAAGACAAATAATTCTGGCTTCACCTTAAGAGACTTCCATTTTATCAACTCAGGAACCTTGATTGGCTGGGGTTGGTGACTAGGGACAAAAAGGGAAAGATACAGAGCTTCTAGGAAGTCCCATTTCAGCAAGTCTTACACGTTTTCTCTGGGCCAGACTATGACCTATGGCAGCCGAACAGTGATTGTGGCATCAGAAAAGGCAATTTGAGTTCGGATGGTAGGGAAGGCAGCTGGAAGATACTTGGGCACAGAGCTGCTGGTGTAGGAGGAGGTCTGGTCTTTACCTGATGAAGCTACAGCTGTCCTGATTCCCTTACTCGGGGCTCAGAGTTCTCCATCAAGCCTAGCTGTTTGTCTTTTCTCTCTGGAGTTGAAGACCACTGACACTGACCTGGTGGTGCCCTGAGGGCTCTGGACTTCTGGAAATGGGGAGTCCTTCCTTGCAACACTCCTCCCTTCATGTTGCTCTATCCTTGGGAGTGTCCTGGATGGCAGTGCTGTGTGAGGGACCCATAAGAACGCCACTGGTGGGGCAGCTAGGACGTGTCCTGGGGCAGCACCCATAACTCCCAGAAGTTGTGGTCCTCCAGTACTGTAAGCTAACTGAGGGGGTGGGACAAAAGGCAAGGCTGTTAGCTTCTGTAGTGCTAAAGGGAGGTAGTCATAAGACCAGGCTCTCTAGATGAGGAAATAAAACTTTCAGTTGCTTCTGCAGGTATCGTAGACACTGTAGGAAGAGACAAATCATTTCCTGGGAGAAAGAGGAAGAAATGGCAGAAATCCAGTCTGACTCTGGAAAGAAAAAAAAAAGATTTTTTTTCTTAGATTTTTCTTTAAAATGGCTTCTAGAATATTTAAGTCAATTAACTTTCATCATCACCATTCCTATCTTGTGGTGATTCACATCCACAGTAACCAGAAACTCATTTTACCTACACAACATTCATATTCCTGAATCCTTATCATAGCCCCAAACATTTGACAAGGATCATTTAAGAGCTGCCAGTCTGGCTGGTCCAGAGACAACAAGTGGTACTTGTTAAGAACACAAACTTAGCTCCCAGTATCTGTGTGCCCTTGGGCAAGTTACTTAAGTTCTCTAAACCTTGGTTTCCTCATTTGAAAAAAGAGAATAACAGTGGTACTTACCACAAAGAGTTGCTTTGAGGATTGAGATACTGTAGGCAAAACTTTTAATACACCCAAAACAAGTGTCCAGTCTGTGTTGGGCTCAACAGCATCAGCACAGTATCATTACCACCATCATCACTGTAGCTACATTTATCGAGGAGGTTGCCAAGCACCCTGCATTAGCAAGCTTTAAATCATCCTTAAGTCCTACAAGGGACTACTTATCCCCTAAAGCTCAACTGTTAGCAGATCTGAAGCCCTGACCTCAGTGGCCTCACTGCGAAAGTGGATCCCAAGGAAGGATCATGAGGTTATAGAGATTTAAGCAGAAAAATGGAGGAATTTGTCAGGGCTCCCTTTCCCACATGAGTCAGGATGGGATCTAAGTTCATGGCAGATTGGTCAAGAGGAAGAAACACCGGAACCCACCACTGTATGACATTGGGCAAATCAGTTAATGTTCCCAAACCTTGATTCTCTTCCTCTGCAAATTGAGGATAAGGGAATAATTCTGTCTTGCCAACCTCACAGCATTGACCTGAGGATTACATGAGAGACAGTAGGTAAACGTGATGTGTGGAAGGTATTGTTATTATATCTACAGAGAAAGTTCATGATCTGTAATCTGAACATCTGCTCTGCGCTTTCCTTCTCTAATTCAAGCATTATGCAGAAGCCCTATTCTCATACCACATCCTGCTCCATTTGTAAACCAACACGTTGATAGGCATTCTGCTGCATATAATTAGACTTTTGCCAGTTTGCCTTGTATGTGTCAGTTCCCTGCAGTCTGATCAGCTGGGAATTTTGAGAAGCCATTACTTGACCTAAAAACAGAGGATAAGCTCTGAGATCTGCTGACTCCACACAATACCCTGGAATGCCCTGCTTGGCCGTGGCCACCACTGCTTCCTACAGAAATACCTTCACTAAAGAGCCATTTATCATTCCCTTAGCTCTAACTGAAGACTAATATTAAAAATACCACTTGAAAGAAAGAGTGGTTGTAGAGCTTGAGGATTGGGAATCAGAAACATCTGACTCAAACCCTTCACCACTGAAAGCTGTGGAACCTCCTGAATGTTAAACCTTATGCTCTTTGAGCCTCGGTTTTTTCTTTTCTAAACTTCACAATTATGATTGAAATTAAATTATATATATACAAAGAGAGAGAGAGTGCTAGTGCCTATAAGAGTACATTACCAAAAAAAAAGAGTAAATTTTACCATCATTAATATTCATCAGAAAACATGCCAGTACCTTCAGCCATCGTCTACTATGGTAGAAAAAGTCCATAATGGCAAGTGACCACATGACAAACTGCTCTTAGAAATCAGAGGCAGTGAAAAGAATCACCCCTAAAGAATCACCTGTTTACTAGATGAGTAAATTTATCTTTACTCATTTAGGAGAAAATATTAAAACCTTCTCTGCCTACAAATCCCAGAGCTTCTCATGGAGTCCAAATCCAAGCTGGACTTTGCTAAAGAATGGCCTGAAGAAGCAGCATCCCATGTCACAGCTGTTCACCAAGGTTCAACTGAGAGAGAGCTATCTTTGTTCCCAGACTAGTTACATGAGTGCCAGTGTGTACAGAGATGTGCCAAGAGGTTGCTGTTGTTCAGTCGCTCAGTCATGTCCCACTCTTTGTGACCCAATGAACTGCAGCACGCCAGGCTCTCCTGTCCTCACCATCTCCCAGAGCTTGCTCAAACTCATGTTCATGGAGTTGGTGATGCCATCCAACCATCACATCCTCTGTCATCCCCTTCTCCTCCTGCCTTCAATCTTTCCCAGCATCAGGGTCTTTTCCAATGAGTCAGTTTTTCACATCAGGTGGCCAAAGTATTGGAGCTTCAGTATCAATCCTTCCAATGAATATTCAGGACTGATTTCCTTTAGGATTAACTGGTTTGATTGACTTGCAGTCCAAGGGACTTTCAAGAGTCTTCTGGAACACCACAGTCCAAAAGCATCAATTCTTCAGTGCTCAGCCTTCTTTACGGTCCAACTCTCACATCCATACATGACTACTGGGAAAACCATAGCTTTGACTAGACCGACCTTTGTCGGCAAAGTAATGACTCTGCTTTTTAATGCACTGTCTAGATTGGTCATAGCTTTTCTCCTAAGGAGCAAGCATCTTTTAATTTCATGGCTGCAATCACCATCTGCAGTCATTTTGGAGCCCAAGAAAATAATGTCTGTCACTGTTTCCATTGTTTCCCTATCTATTTGCCATCAAGTGATGGGACTGGATGCCATGATCTTAGTTTTCTGAATGTTGAGTTTAAGCCAGCTTTTTCACTCTCCTCTTTCACCTTCATCAAGAGGCTCTTTAGTTCCTCTTCACTTTCTGCCATAAGAGTGGTGTCATTTGCATATCTGAGGCTATTGATATTTCTCCTGGCAAACTTGATTCCAGCTTGTGCTTCATCCAGCCCAGCATTTTGCATAATGTACTGTGCATATAAGTTAATAAGCAGAGTGACAATATACAACCTTGACATATTCCTTTCCCAATTTTGAACCAGTCCACTGTTCCATGTCCAATTCTAACTGTTGCTTCTTGACCTGCATACAGGTTTCTGAGGAGGCAGGTAAGGTGGCCAGGCATTCCCAACTCTTTAAGAATTTTCCACAGTTTGTTGTGATCCACACAAAGACTTTAATATAGTCAGTGAAGCAGAAGTAGATGTAGAAGTAGCCAAGAGCTTAGGGGATGAAGAAACCCACAGAACCAGCCCTAATCTTGGGGAGTGCCCTCTCTGGCGTTGGGGTAGGAGGATGAAGACCCTGCCTTCAGGGAAACCCCAGTGTGACGGTGCAGACATAGTCTATGTCCTTTGGGAGTCTCTGATTAGGGAGACAAAAAAGTCCAAAACAGGATACAATGTTATTTTTTCTGCTAAGAGGTCCAAAGCCAAATTAAATTGTCATTTTAGGAAGCACTTAATCATACCCTTTCAATATAATTATTTCTCCCTTTCTCAGTGTGGCTTCTGATCATTATAACTTTATTTTAACACTCATATTGCATATAAGTTTTCATGCCCCAGGCTTCCTAGTGGTTCAGTTGGTAAAGAATCTAACTGCAATGCAAGGAGACCCAGGTTTGATCCCTGGGTCAGGAAGATCCCCTGGAGAAGTAAATGGCAACTCACTCTAGTATTCTTGCCTGGGAAATCCCATGGACAGAGGGGCCTTGCAGGCCACAGTCCGTGGGGTCACAGTGAGTCAGACACAACTTAGCGACTAACCCCCGCCTCCCGCCCCAACCACATATCATCCACCTCACTTTAAAAAATATTTATTTACTTGGCTGCATCAGGTCTTAGTTGCGGCACACAAGTGCAGTTGCTCCAAGGCATACGGGATCTTAGTCCCCTATCAGGGGTTGAACCCATGTCCCGTGCATCACAAGGTGAATTCTTAACCACTGGACCACCAGGGATTACCAGGGAAGTCCCCTATCCTTCCCTTTAAAAGTAGGAGCATAAATAACTTAAAATTCTAGAAAATCATGAACCAGAGACAGTGGGGGTGGGTTTGAGCCCCATCAGGACTGAGGAGTTTTGTTCCTATAACAGGTCCACAGGTCAGGGTGGCCATCACAGGTTCCTCTGCCCAGGCTCGGGTCTACATGTAGGATAGTCTTCATTTCCACACTAGAGAGATGTCTTCAAAAGGCAAATTCCCAGTGGCCTGTCCCAAATCTCATGTCAGGATTTCCAGAGGTGTGGCCTTGGAAACTACAGGCTTAACAAGGGCCCCCACACAATTCATATCATCACGGAAGTTTGGGAAACACTAGGCCAATTTTTTCCTTTGAGGGTGGTGAGAGGATCATCAGAACATGTAGTGGAACTTCTTAAAGTGAGGTGAATTTTAATATTTTTTAAAGTGAGGTGGATGATAACTTCTTAAAATGCAGATTCCTGAACCCCTCAGTAGGACCTACTGATTCAGAATTTCCAGGAGCAGGCCTTGGAATATGCATTTTTATGAGCACCCAAAGTGATGCATATGGGCTGATATTCACTCGTCAGCCCTTCTGCAGTGTGAACTATAGGTCACAAGGCGGCCAGGTCAGACTGTCCGGTCAGTCTGTTTTAGGTGGCAGAAGTGAATGAGATGATTAAAATGTATCTCCTATAGGCAGTCAAGCAGTATAAATCGCTCCACCATCAGTTCAGTTCTGTTCAGTCACTCAGTCGTGTCTGACTCTTTGTGACCCCATGGACTGCAGCATGCCAGGCCTCTCTGTCCATCACCAACTTCTGGAGTCCACCCAAACCCATGTCCATTGAGTTGGTGATGCCATCCAACCATCTCATTCTCTGTTGTCCCCTTCTCTTCCTGCCTTCAATCTTTCCCAGCATCAGGGTCTTCTCCAATGAGTCAGTTCTTCGCATGAGGTGGTCAAAGTATTGGAGTTTCGGCTTCAGCATCAGTCCTTCCAATGAATATTCAGGACTGATTTCCTTTAGGATGGACTGGTTGGATCTCCTTGCAGTCCCAGGAACTCTCAAGAATCTTCTCCAACACCAGAGTTCAAAAGCATCAATTCTTCAGCACTCAGCTTTCTTTATAGTCCAACTCTCACATCCACATGTGACTACTGGAAAAAAAGCTTTGACTATATGGACCTTTGTTGGCAAATAATGTCTCTGCTTTTTAAAATGCTGTCTAGGTTGGTCATAACTTTCCTTCCAAGGAGCAAGTGTCTTTTAATTTCATGGCTGCAGTCACCATCTTCAGTGATTTTGGAGCCCAAGAAAATAAAGTCTGTCACTGTTTCCACTGTTTCCCCATCTATTTGCCATGAAGTGATGGGACCAGATGCCATGATCTTAGTTTTCTGAATGTTGAGTTTTAAGCCAACTTTTTCACTCTCCTCTTTCACTTTCATCAGGAGACTCTTTAGTTGTTCTTCTCTTTCTGCCGTAAGAGTGGTGTCATCTGCGTATCTGAAGTTATTAATATTTCTCCTGGCAAATTTGGTTCCAGCTTGTGCTTCATCCAGCCCAGCGTTTCTCAAGATGTACTCTGTATATAAGTTAAATAAGCAGTCGTGACAATATACAGCCTTGACGTACTCCTTTCCCTTTTGGAACCAGTCTGTTGTTTCATGTCCAGTTCTAACCCTCCACCATAGGCAATGCTATCTTGTAGAGCTCTAAATTTTTACATATCACCTTCCTTCAGAAGCACTAATGCTCTGACAGAGGGCTCCCTTGCCATCTCTTTGGTGCTTTTACACAGTGGAATTAAAGCTTAAGGGTCTTTGAACTTTCCTGGTTGTCCAGTAGTTAAGCATCTGCCTGCCAATAGAGGGGACACAGGTTCAATCCCTGGTCCAGGACAAGATTCCAAGTGTACGTGCGCCGTACCACAACTACTTAGCCTGTGCTCTAGAGTCCATGTGCGGCAACTACTGGAGTCCCTGGGCCTAGAGCTGGTGCTCCACAAGAGAAGCCACCACAATGAGAAGCCTTCACACTGTGAAGAAAAGTAGCCCCAGCTCAGTGCAACTAGAGAAAGCCTGTGCACAGGAATGAAAACTCAGTATAGCCATAAATAAGTAAATAAGTAAAAGCTTAAGGATCTTTGTTTCCAGATCTCAGGCGCCAGTGTCCTGTTGTTCTGTCCCCTTAGTACACGCCTTACAGGGTCAGCTCTCAGGTCAAGTGCCCTGGACCTAAGTAGGCTAGGCTGGCAGAGGACAAAAGATATGGAGATCAACCTTTTCATGGTTAACATGGTTCTACTTCCAGGGCCGGCATTAGGGACTGTCTCAATTTCAGCCAGAAGTGGAAAACAAGGCAAAGTGTACTTAAAACAGCGGGGCCAGATCAGTCATAGTAGAAACACATCGATACTTTGCAAGGGGGTCACATTTTGACTGTGGTGAGTCTTTTTTTAAAACATATTATTTATTTTGGACTGTGCTAGGTTTCCGTTGCTGTGTGCAGGCTTTCTTTAGTTGTGAGAGGCAGCGGCTACTCTTCATTTCGGTGTGCAGGCTTCTCATCATGGTGGGTTCTCTTCTTGCAGAATACAGGCTGTAGGCGGGGCTTCAGTAGCTGTGGCTCCCAAGCTCCAGAGCACAGGCTCAGCAGCTGTGGTGGACAGGCTTCATTGCCCCGCAGCACATGGGTCTTCCCGGACCAGGGACTGAACCCATGTCTCCTGCATTGATAGGCGGATTCTTTACCACTGAGCCAGCAGGGAAGCCCTGAGGTGAGTCTTAACTGTCTACTTACCTGCGTGTCTTTATGAATCTATCTGCCCACCTACCTACCCAACATTCCAGAAATATATGTAAGAGTGCCTGCCAATGCTGTAGACACATGAAGGGAATATAAGTGGGCCTACCTAGTTCCTCTCACATCCTCTTTGGCCAGAGATCAGGTAGTGACTGTATGCTTCCTGATCCTGCATACACAGGTCTTTCAAAGCACCTGTATGGCTTCTGCCAGGCCTTGGGTCCAGTCGGGCTGGAGTGGCAACTACCAGCAGGTCTTTCAGGGAAACATCATGGCTGTGAGAATTCTGTAAGAAGAGGAAGGAGGGCACATCCAGCTGCCTCTTCTCACCAGAGCTTCGGCTGCGAAAGTAGGACTCCCGGAGCAGGGAGGGGTTTTCTGGAAAGGCAAAGTCATTGGCATCATCAATCTGTGCTGCTGGACTCAGCACAAATTCCTGGCAAAGGCCACCTCCCACTAGAGTCTCCTGCTTAAAACTGGCTGAAGCTCCTTAATTAGAATCAGCCACTGCGCCTTTCTTCCAAATAGTTTCTCTTCCCCTTTTTTTTTTTTTCCAGACTTAACACCCCAAACTTGTACAGGCTCAGCTGAATGGGCTTCATTTGAATAAGAACCAAAAAAGATTGAAAAGGGTACTTAGACATAGCATTCTATTTTTATCACTTTTTTTTTTTTTTTTTGCTTTCCCATTAAGGCTAGAGACTCCCTAAGTACAAAGACTATGTCTCCACTATCAGACTGGGATCTCCCTGAAGGCAGGGGTTTTGGCCCCCCTCAGATGGGGCACTCCCCAAGATTAGGCTGGTCCTGTTGGTTTCTTCATCCCCTATGCTCTTGGCACATCTTCAAACACACTGACACTCACGTGACTGGTCACTCAGCACCAGCTTTGGGTTGTAGTGAGCTGGGAACAAAGACAGCTTCTCTCTCAGTTGAACCTTGGTGAACAGCTCTGACATGGGATGCTGCTTCTTCAGGCCATTCTTTAGCAAAGTCCAGCTTGGGTTCGGACTCCACGAGAAGCTCTGGGATTTTGTAGGCAGAAAACCGTTTGATACTTTTTCTGGGATGAGGTACCAAGGCACCTGCTGTGGCTTGCATTCAGAGGCCACCCTGTCCATCTTTGGGCTGCTGCACTCAGAGCTGGCTGTCATAGTCACATTCAGCAGACATTCAGGGGTGTCTGAGACCTGGGTGGTGGATTCTGGGAAGGCTTCTACTGAAGTTAGAGGCTGGAAGAGAAAATGGCCCAAAATGAGATTATGAAAAGCAAAGGGCTCCTTCCTATGCCCTTTTTAATTAAAACAAACAGATGAAGAGCTGCATTCATGAGCAATAAGGAAGATTTTGGTTAGAACAGTTTCTAACCATGAATTGGTTAAACGCTAAGGTGGAAGATGGTGGGGAATGTCCACAGAGCTTCCTCTGGAGGTCTTTAAATGTGAGAGACTTTAAACACTGGAGACTAGTAATCAGAGAAGTAGGTATTATTTCACAACTATTAAACTGGCAAAAAATAGAAAGCTGGATATCAGTGTTGGTGGAATGCAAGGGAGCTACAGGGACGCTCATGCACTGCTGATGAGAATGTAGGTTGGTCCAGACACTCTGGTGAACCATCTAGAAAGATAAGTAAGATAAGATCACAACCCATACACTGCAATGAAGAGCAGCCCTTGCTCACCACTACAGAAAACCTGCATGCAGCAACAAAGACACAGTGCAGTCAAAAATAAATAAATAAGATTACAAATACCTTGTTGACCCAGCAATTCAGCTCTTAGCTATAGATGCTAAATAAGTTATAAGATCGCTCCTTTTAAAAAAGTATGTACACCAATGTTCCCAGCAACATTATTCACAATAGGCAAAAGGTGGATACAGCCCAAATGTCCACCAACAAATGAATGGATAAACAAAATGTGGTATAGGCACAGTGGAATATTATTACCATCCTCAAAAGGAAGTACATTCTGATATATGCTACAACATAAATGAACTCTGAACAGATTATGCTAAGTGAAATTAAGTTAAAGTGTTAGTCACTCAGTCATATCTGACTCTTTGCGACCCCATGGACAATAGTCCACCAGGTTCCTCTTTCCATGGGATTCTCCAGGCAAGAGTACTTGAGTGGGTTGCCATTCCCTTCTCCAGGGGATCTTCCTGACCCAGGCTTCAAACCTGGATATTCTGCACTGCAGGCAGATTCTTTACTGTCTGAGCCACCAAAGAAGCTCCAAAGTGAAATAAACCAGACACAAAGTACAATTATTGTATGATTCTCTTTATATGAGGTATAAATAAATATTTAGAAATAAGTCCATAATTGGGGTTGAGATTTTAAAATCCATCTCTAAGCAATTGATATAAAAAGCAGAAATCAAATTAGTCTGGATATGGAAAATCTGAGTGACCCTATCAACCAGGGTGATTGAATTGATATATATAACACTATACTCAGCAACTGCAGAATACACATTCTTTTCAAGTGCCCATGGAATATTCAAGGTATTGCTGGGCTGTAAAATAAGACGATAAATTTTAAGACACTGAAATTTTATCAAAGCATTGTACAAACCACAAAGGAATCAAATCAGAAATTAATAGCAATAAGCCACAGGACTGGAAAAGGTTGGTTTTCATTCCAATCCCAAAGAAAGGCAGTGCCAAAGAATGTTATTTGCACACATCTCACATGCTAGCAAAGTTATGTTCAAAATTCTCCAAGCCAGGCTTTAATAGTATGTGAACCGTGAACTTCCAGATGTTCAAGCTGGATTTAGAAAAGGTAGAAGAACCAGAAATCAAATTGCCAACATCTGTTGGATCATAGAAAAAGCAAGAGAATTCCAGAAAAACATCTACTTCTGCTTTATTGACTATGCCAAAGCCTTTGACTGTGTGGAGAGACAAGAATACCAGACGACCTGACCTGCCTCCTCAGAAATCTGTATGCAAGTCAAGAAGCAACAGTTAGAATCGGACATGGAACAATGGACTGGTTCCAAATTGGGAAAGGAGTACATGAAGGCTGTATATTGTCACTGTGCTTATTTAACTTACATGCAGAGTACATCATGAGAAATGACGGACTGGATGAAGCACAATCTGGAATCAAGATTTCCAGGAGAAATATCAATAACCTCAGATATGCAGATTATACCACCCTTATGGCAGAAAGAGAAGAACTAAAGAGCCTCCGGATGAAAGTGAAAGAGAAGAATGAAAAAGTTGGCTTAAAACAACATTCATAAAGCAATTATCCTTAAATAAAAAATAAATTAAAAAAACTCCGCGTTCAAAAAACTAAGATCATGGCATCCGGTCCCATCACTTCATGGCAAATAGATGGGGAAACAATGGAAAGTAACAGACTTTATTTTCTTAGGCTCCAAAATCACTGCGGATGGTGACTGCAGCCATGAAATTAAAAGATGCCTGCCCCTTGGAAGAAAAGCTATGACCAACCTAGACAGTGTATTAAAAAGCAGAGACATTACTTTGTCAACAAAGGTCCATCTAGTTAAAGCTATGATTTTTCCAGTAGTCATGCATGGATGTGAGAGTTGGACTATAAAGAAAGCTGAGCACTGAAGAATTGATGCTTTTGAACTGTGGTGTTGGACAAGACTCTTGAGAGTTCCTTGGACTACAAGGAGGTCAAACCAGTCAATGAATATTCATTGGAAGGACTGATGCTGAAGCTGAAACTCCAATACTTTGGCCACCTGATGCAAAGAACTGATGCAAAGACGCTGATGCTGGGAAAGACTGAAGGCAGGAGTGGGAGAAGGGGACAACAGAGGATAAGATGGTAAGGATGGCATCACCGACTCAATGGACATGAGTTTGAGCAAACTCAGGGAGTAGGTGATGGACAGGGAAGCCTGGCATGCTGCAGTCCATGGGGTTACAAAGAGTTGGACATAACTAAGTGACTGAACTGACTGAATAGCAATAAGATATCTGCTGCTGCTGCTAAGTCGCTTCAGTTGTGTCCGACTCTGTGCGACCCCATAGACAGCAGTCCACCAGGCTTCCCCTTCCCTGGGATTCTCCAGGCAAGAACACTGGAGTGGGTTGCCATTTCCTTCTCCAATGCATGAAAGTGAAAAGTGAAAGTGAAGTCGCCCAGTTATGTCCGACTCTTAGCAACCCCATGGACTGAAGCCCACCAGGCTCCTCCGCCCATGGGATTTTCCAGGCAAGAGTACTAGAAAACTCTTAAATATTAGAAAATTAAACAATATACTTCTAGATCACCCATGGAACAAAAATGAAATCACAAGGAAATCAGAAAAATATTTCAAACAATGATAAAAATGCAACATATCAAAATTTATGTTATGAAGATAATCTGGTATTTATAGGGAAATTTATAGTGCTAAACACTTATATTAGATAGGAAGAAAGGCTTACAGTAAATAATCTAACTTTCCACTTTAAGAAACTAGAAAATGGTGATAGAATTAAACTAAAAGCTAAGAGAAAAAAGGGAAATAATAAAGATAGCATTGGGAAAAAAAGGAAATAATAAAGAAAACACTGGTCTTCCCAGGTGGCTCAGTGGTAAAGAATCCTCCTGTCAGGTAGGAGATGCAGGTTTAATCCCTGGGTCAGAAGATCCCCAGGAGAAGGAAATGGCAACCCACTCCAATTTTTTGCCTGGGAAACCCCATGGACAGAGGTGCCTGGTGAGTTACAGTCTATGGAGTCACAAAAGAGTCAGACACGACTTAGCAATGAAACAACAAACAACAACACTAGAAAAGCAATCTGCTAAGTCACGTCAGTCGTGTCCGACTCTGTGCGACCCCATAGACAGCAGTCCACCAGGCTTCCCCTTCCCTGGGATTCTCCAGGCAAGAACACTGGAGTGGGTTGCCATTTCCTTCTCCAGTGCACGCAAGTGAAAAGTGAAAGTGAAGTCGCTCAGTTATGTCCGACTCTTAGCAACCCCATGGACTGAAGCCCACCAGGCTCCTCCGCCCATGGGATTTTCCAGGCAAGAGTACTGGAGTGGGGTGCCATTGCCTTCTCTGGAAAAGCAATAGCAATAGAAAATAAATAGAAAACAAACTGTAGAGAAAATTAACAAAGCCTAAAATTGGTTCTTTAATAAAATGGATAATCTCATACTAAGATCAAAATAAATAAAGAGGAAATATAAATGCTTTTATCATCCATGAAAAAGGAGATATCTTGATGCATCATGCAGACATCGAAGAGATAAGAAAATTTAAAACAACCAGAAGGGACAGTAGTTTGGTTCTGATTCTAGCTAAGATGAATTAAGCATATTGCATCTATCTCTCCCATAGGCTATTCCTATAAAACCTGCACAGAATGCATGCATAGAATAGTTATCTGACAATTCTGAAAAGTAAATAGTAGCAAGCAGATTGAGGAAGATTTGAGGAAGATGAGAATTCAAAGCACCAGCAAGTCAGCAGTGCTGTGCTTAGTCGCTCTGTCGTGTTCGACTCTTTGAGACCTCATGGACTGTAGCCTACCAGGCTCCTCTGTTCATGGGGATTCTCCAGGCAAGAATACTGCAGTGGGTGGCCATGCCCATGCCCTCTTTCATGGGATTTTCCCAACCCAGAGATCAAACCCAGGTCTCCCACATTGCATGTGGATTCTTTACCATCTGAGCCACCAGAGAAGTTTACTGTTTTTTCCTTCAGTATGCCCTGACTTGAACTCAAAGCAACTCAAAATTCAAAAGTGGGTACTGGGGAATATTCAGTATTTTGTTGTATTTTTTTAGATTCTACATATAAGTGATATCATACAGTATTTGTCTTTCTCTGACTTAGCATAATGTCCAAGTCCATCCATGTTGCTGCAAATGGCAAAATTTTGTCCTATTTATGGCTAAGTAACATTCCTTAGCCAGCTAAGTAATTCCTTAGACAGAGAAAGCTCTAACAGAACCTTTTAGTTGTGTCTCTTCTTTTCTTTTCTCTACTCTCTTTGCCCCCATATCCATGATGAAAGTCCTGAGGTGGATTTCAGTAATGAATAGAATTCAGTGATTAACAGAACTAGTATACAGAAATTTAGTAAGAATATAGAAGAAATGAACAACATCAGCAACCAAATAAATCTAATTGACTCCCTGCCCAATAGCAGCAAAACAGATACTTTTTTGAAGTGCACATGAAACATTCTCCAAAAGAAACCATGTTCTGGATCATAACATAAACTTTAACAAATTTTAAAGAACTGAAATCACATAAAGTGTGTTCTCTGATGATATGGAATTAAATTAGAAATCAATAACAGGAAAACCCCCAAAACAACTGAAAGTTAACACATTTCTAAATTGCCAAGATATGAAAGCAACTTAAGTGTCCAGCAACAGAAAAATAGATAAAGATGTGGTATAACCACACACACACACACACACACACACACAGAGACACACACACACAAAAGAATGTTACTTAGCCATAAAAAGGACCAAATTTTGCCATTTGCAGCAACATGGATGGACTTGGAGGACATTATGCTAAATGAAATAAGTCAGACAGAGAAAGACAAATACTGTATGATATCACTTACATGTAGAATCTAAAAAATACAACAAACTAGCAAATATAAGAATAAAGAAGCAGACTCACATATAGAGAATAAACCAGTGGTTACTAGTGGGGAGAGGGAAGTGGGGAGGGGTAATATAGGGATAGGGGAGTCAGAGGTACAAACTATTAGGTACAAAATAAACTACAAGGATATATTGTACAAATGGGGAATTGAGACAATGTTTTATAATAACAATAAATGGAGTGTAACCTTTAAAAATTATGAATCATTATATTGTATATCTATAATTTATATAATATTATACAGCAAATATAGTTCAATAAAAAACACAAAAATAAATAAAATTTTAAAAATTAAAAAAAAATCCACATTTCTAAATAACCCAAGGGTCATAAAGACAATCTCAAGTGAAATTAGAAAACATTTTGGACTAAATGAAAATGAAAATAGATTAAAATTCATGGTATCTAGTTAAAGTTGTTCTTAGAAAGAAATTTATAGCATGAAATGTGTATATTAGGAAAGAAGGTCTTATTCAACATTCTAAATGTCCCCCTTAAGAAATTAAAAAAGCAAAAATAATCCAAAGCAAACAGAACCTAAGTATTAGTGACAAAAATCAATGAAATTAAAAAATCAGAAAATAATAGGAAATGGGAAATAATAATAGAAAATAATTGGAAAATAATAGAAAATTAAAAAATCCATGGAAACAAAACTCAGCTCTTTGAAAAGAATACATTGATAAACTCTTAGTGACACTTACCAAGGGGAAAAAAAGTGAAAGAATAAACAAATTACCACTATCAGGAATGAAAGAATGTATCACTACAAACTCTGCAGACATTAAAAGGATAATAGGAAACTACTATAAACAACTCTTCACATATAAATCCAATAACTTAGATAAAATGGACCAATATCTTAAAAACCACAAACCACCAAAACTCACTCAAAATGGAATACATAACT
This sequence comes from Bubalus kerabau, assembly GCF_029407905.1. Taxonomy (NCBI): domain Eukaryota; kingdom Metazoa; phylum Chordata; class Mammalia; order Artiodactyla; family Bovidae; genus Bubalus; species Bubalus kerabau. The sequence goes on from NC_073627.1 coordinate 26,510,987, forward strand.
ATTAAAGAAATTTAATTATAGTTTAAAATATTACAAAAAAGAAATCACCTGCTTGAGATCATTTCACTGGAGAACTCTAACTGAATACTTAAATAAGAAATAATGACAATTCTACACAATCTCTTCCAGAAAACAGAAGAGGAGAAAACACTTCCCAATTTATTTTATGGAGCTAACAGACAAAAAGAAACAAACTATAGACCAACATCTCTGATGAACACAGACAAAAATCCTCAACAAAACATTAGCAAATTGAATGCAGCAATCTGTAAAAAGAACAATACAACATGGCAAGAGGGTCTTATATTCCAGGAATAAAAGATTGGCTCAAGATAAAAAATTAATCAACGTTATATACCATATTCACAATGTAAGTAGAAAAACTTCTATCAATTGGTACCAAAAAAGCACTTGACAAAATTCAATATCCATTCATGATTTAAAACAACTCTCAGCAAGCTAGGAATAGAAGTGAACTTCTTCAAGCTAGTAAAGAACATTGTCAAAAACTACAAATAATGCCATACTTAATGATAAAAGACTGAATGTTTCCCCTTTAAGATTGGAAACAAGGCAGGGATGTCTACTCTCTCCTCTCCTATTCAACATTGTGCTAGAAATCCCAGACAGGCAATAAGGCAAGAAAAAGAAATAAAAGGCATGAAGATTGAAAATAAAGAAGTAAAACTGTCTTTATTTGAAGATGACATAATTGTTTGATAAAAATCCTATGGCATCAACAACAACAACAACAAAATAAAACCTTAATAGAACTTATAAGGCACCTAAGCAATTCAGTGAGAAAGGAAAGTCCTTCAGTAAATAGTCTTGTAACTAGGTGTGCCTAAGGGGATAAAACCCTACTGCCCATCACCTAGCACACTCAAAAGTTAATTTGAGTTGGATCATGGACCTATACACAAAGCTAAAGCCATAAAGCTTTCAGAAAAAAACTAGGGAAATATCTCTGACACGGGAGTGCATGAAAACTTCTTAAACAGGACACAGAAAGCAATAACCATAAAAGAAAAATTCATAAGTTTCATCGAAATTGCTTTTTCACTAATCAAAAAACACTATTAAGAAAAAGAATAGGTAGGTTTCCAGAATATATAAAGAGTTCCTACAACACAACAGCAAAACATAAAAAAATCCCATTCCTTTGTATATATGCCCAGAGAAAAACATGGCCCGAAAAGATACAGGCACCCCAGCATTCACTGGAGCACTGCAGTGTTTACAACGGCCAAGACATGGAAACAGCCGAAATGTCCACCAACAGAGGAATGGATAAAGAAGATGTGGTGTATATATATTTATACAATGGAATATTATCCAGCCATTAAAAAGAATGAAATAAGGCCATTTGCAGCAACATGGATGGACCTAGAGAGTGTCATACTGAGTGAAGTAAGTCAGACAAGAAGAAGAGGTGAAATTATCATATGACATCCCTTATATGTGGAATCAAAAAAGAAATGATACAAATGAACTTACTTACAAAACAGAAAGAGACTCACAGACTTAGAAAACGAACTCATGGTTGCCAGGGGGAAGGGATAGTTAAGGACTTTGGGAAGGTCATGTACAAACTTCTATATTTAAAGTGGATAGCCAACAAAAACCTGTTGTTTAGCACATGGAACTGTGCTCAACATTATGTGCCAGCCTGGATGGGAGGGGGCTTGGGGGGAGAATGGCTACCATGTATATGGATGGCTGAGTCCCTTCACTTGTTCACCTGAAACCATTACAACATTGTTAACTGGCTACACCCCCAATACAAGATGTTTTTGGTGTTAATTTTTTTTTTTTTAAATCTGGGACTTCCCTGGTGGTCCAGTGGTTAAGAATCCACCACATGGGTTTGATCCCTCGTCAGGGAACTAAGATCCCACATGCTGCAATGAGGATCCCTTGTGCCACAGCTAAGACCGAATGCAACAAATAAACAAATATTTTTTTTTTAAATCCCATTTCTTAAAGAGGAGAAAGGCAAAAACTTGAACAAACTCCTCATAAAGAAACATTCATGAAAGAAACATACTTGATGAAGTGCTTGACATGGTTAATCATCAAATTAAAACTGAAATAAGAAATCACAACGTAGCCATTAGAGTGGCTAAAGTTTAAAACACAGCACCAAATGGTAACAAACATGGAGCAATCAGTACCTTCATCCATTGTTGGCTGAAATGTACAAAAGCTATTATAATCACCTTAACTAAAGGCTTTGGTGTTCTTATAAAGTTATACATAGATCTACCCTTTGACCTAACAATCCTTCTCGTAAGTAGCTATCCAAGAGAAAAGAAAACTACATCCGCAAAAAGACTTATACAGGAACGTTCATAAGACCTTTAATCACAATAGCAATAAAAGAATAAAAACTAGGGACAACCCACATGTCCATCAACAGGAGAGTGATGAACACACTGCAGTGTTTTTGTACAATGGAACACAGTTTAGCAATAAAGAAGAACAAAGTACTGATGTCTCCAACAACATGAATCAATCTCACAGATATAATACTGAATTAAAGGAGTCACACTCAAAATAATATATACTATATTATTCCATTTGCACAGAATTCTAAAATAGGCAAAACTAAGATGAAAAAAAGAGTCAGGATAGAGGCTGCCTTGGGGAAGGATGCAGGGAGCAAAGGTTAATTGCCTGGGAAAGGCCAGAGGGAACTTTTGGGAAGTGTCAGAAAGTTCTATATCATGACAGGGATATGGATCACATGGGTGTATTTATTTGTCAGAACTGTTCAGCTAAAACTTAGCATTTTAATGCATGTGAAATTAATCTTAGAAAAGAAAAAGTAGAGCTCAATAAGAATAAAAATAGGACATAGAATGAGATAAATAACCCAGTCACATTTAAACAAATTTTAAATGCTTGCATTTTAAAAAATCTCTTCTTTACAAGGAAACATATAAACAAAAGATGGTGGCTAGGTGAATGGAGATGAGCGTAGGGATAAAGTGACAAGTAAATAAACAAAACAGGCAAAGGCTTTCAATGAACCAAGTATAGTACAACATCCTGAGCCAATGATTTTGCTCAAATCAACATGAAATCCAAAAAAAGAAAAAAAAATGAATTTTTGCTAGCTGCCTTACTTTGTAATTTCATGAGAGTTAAGTAGTACTGCTTTAAGTCTTAGGTTAAAGTACTGCTTTAATTCTTGGGTTTATGCAAAACACACACACACACACACACACACACGCAAGGGGGTGGGTCTTAAGAAGTAGCAGTAACATTAAAATAATAGATAATGCTTACTGACTCCTGTGTGTTGAATACCACTCGAAGCATTTTTGTGGATCCTTTCATTTAATCCTCATAGTAATCCATTGGTAGGTACTATGATGAAAATTCCATTTTTTAGGTGAGGAAACTAAGGCTTAGGGAGACTAGACTGACTAGATGGAAGTCATGTATATAATAAAATGAGACCCCAAGAACCCAAGAGAGGCAGCCAGATTCCCAAAGTATATTCCTTACTCTTTATTATTATAGTAAAAAAAAAAACCCTCATATAACATAAAATTTACCATCATAACCATTTTTAAGTGTATAGTACAGTAGTGTTAACTATATGCACATTGTTGGGCAACAGAGCTCTAGAATCTTTTTAATTTGCAAAACTGAAATTCTGTACCCATTAAACATCCCTTTTTCACCCCACCCAGCAGCCACTGGCAACCACCACTCTACTTTTTGTTTCTAAAAGTCTGACTACTCGAGATACCTCATATAGGTGGAAGCATGCAGTATTTGTTTTCTTGTTTTTGTGGCTGGCTAATTTCACTTCGGAGAAATGTCTATTTAAACCTTTCCTTCCCCACCCCACTTTTTTTCTTTCCTTTGGTTGAATCACATGGCTGGCAGGATCTTAATTCCTGACCAGGGACAGAACCTGTGCCCTCTGCAGTGAAAGCATAGAGTCCTAACCAGTGGACCACCAGGGAAGTCCCAGCCTTTGCCCATTTTTTAATCAGGTTGTTTAGTTTTGTTGTTGTTGTGTGTTGTAAGAGTTCTTTATATATTCTGGATATTAATCTCTATCAGATATATAATCTGAAAAGATTTTCTCCCATTCCACAGGTTGTCTTTTTATTTTGTTGATTATTTAAGTCTGATGTAGTCCCACTTCTCTGTGTGTGCATTTGCTGCTTGTACTTTTCATGTCATATCCAAGAAATCATTGTGAAATCCAAGGGGATAAAGCTTTGAAGCAAACTCTCTTAAAGGTGTTTATCAAACTATGGGTTGTAAGCCTACCACTAGGTCATGAAATTAATTTAGGGAGTTGTAAGTGGTATTTTTAAAAGAAAAGACTGAGTCACTCACTATATGCAGCATGGCTAAGCCCTGTTTTAAACTCTTCTCCAGTTGTAGGTATGTATATTTGATGGACTATGAAATAAAATGAATTTCTATTATGGGCTCTGGTTAGAAATTTGAAAAACACTGCACTACTCTGTACTGCACTTGGACCAAGTGAAGGCCCAACAATGCTGAAGATTTTCCAGTCGAGTCACCACATAGCTCTTGGTTGACCTAAAAGAACCTGTGTTAGGACTGTCAGTCCCACATTTATGTGGCAACTTGGTTTCTACAAAAAATAGAAAATCAACTGTCATGTGAAGTTAATATTTTGTGCCCATTTTATTGGTGCTGTTTGTTTTGCTTTTTAATTAATCAGTTTTTGGCCAGACTGGGTCTTTGGTGCTGAGCACAAGCTTTCTCTAGTTCCAGGGAATGAGTGCTTCTCTTCTTTGTGGTGTGTAGGCTTCTCTTGCTGCAAAGCATGGGTCCTAGAGTGCGTGGGCTTTGGCAGTTGCAGCTCACAGGCTCTAGAGCATGAGCTCAACAGCTGTGCTGCCTGGGCTTAGCTGCCCTGAAGCCTGTGGGATGTTCTTGGAGCAGGGATTGAACCTATGTCCCCTGCTTTGGCAGGCAGATCCTCAACCACTGGACCACCAGGAAGTGCTTTGTTTTTGTTTTGTAGCTGTGTAAGAGTTATAAGTTTCCCTGGTGGCTCAGTGGTAAAGAACCTGCCTGCCAATGCAGCAGACACAGGAGATACTGGGTCTTCCCTAGGTCAGGAAGATCCCCTGGAGGAGGAAATGGCAACCCACTCCAGTACTCTTGCCTGGGAAATCCCATGGATAGAGGAGCCTGGTGGGCTACAATCCAAGGGGTCGCAAAGATTTGGACACGACTGCAACAACTTAGCATGGAGCAAGAGCTATAGGTGGGCTTCTCTGATGGCTCAGATGATAAAGAATCCACCTGCAATTCGAGAGATGTGGGTTCGATCCCTGGGTTGGGAAGATCCCCTGAAGAAGAAAATGGCTGCCCACTCCAGTATTCTGGCCTAGAGAATTCCATGGACTGAATAGTCCATGGGGTGGCAAAGAGTAGGACATGACTGAGCAACTTTCACTTCACTTCAAGTGTTATAGGTATAAAGGCTTTATATCTGATTTTATGCTTGTATACATTAATAAAAATACTTTGCTTACAATTGGAATCTGAAAGCGGTTTCTTTCTATCAAAAGGTGTCCATACATCAATGGAGTTTGAAACTCCATTGTTTCAAATGGAAATGTTGTTGAGGTGGTATACTGGGTTCAACAGCTCCCTAAAATTTATGTATACCCACAACCTCAGAATGTGACCTTACTCGGAAATAGGATCTTTGCAGATCTCAAGTTAAAAATAAGCTCATTGTGGATAAGGGTAAGCCCTAAATCCAATGACTGGTATCCTTATACCAGTCAACACAGAGGAGAAGCACAAGGAAGAAGTCCATGTGATGACAGAGGCAGAGATTGGACAGCAACCACCAGAATCTAGCAAGAAGCAAGCAAGGATCCTCCCTAGAGAGGGGAGCATGACCCTTGTTTTCAACACCTTGTTTTCAGATCTTTAGCTTCTGTTCTGAAGAATAGATTTGTGAGAGAAGAGATTTGTGTTTCAAGCCACTAAGTTTATGGTAATTTGTTACAGCAGCCCTACAGAAACTAATACAACAGATGGTAACCTGCCCCAAAGAGGGCATGCATCCTTTCTAAAAGCCCTATACCATAGGTCTAGACTCCTAGCAGGAGTGTTGTTCCACAACTTGGACTTCACAAGTGGCAAAATTGAGGCCTGAGAAGGGAAGGCAGCTTACTCAAAGGGCCATAGTAAGTCAGGGGCAGAGAATGGACCAGAAGGCAAGACTCCTGCCACTACCCCACCCGACCCCAGCTCAGTCCTCAGGGCAGGCAGACTGCTCTACTTACCACAGTGCTGGTGATGGTGTTCACTGCAGAGGTAGACTTGGCTTCCTTCATTTTGGAGATGGGTTTACTGAGCTCTGGCCTGGAGCAGCTGAGAAGGCTTGAATTCCTCAGGTCAGGTACAGAGCTGTAAGGCCTTGAAGATGAAGGCTTACAGAGTGCTGGATCAGCCTCCTCTTTGGGGGCCTCCTGGTCAAGGCTGCTATCTGCTTCATTTTTCTCTGTGTGTCTGACACTCGAGAGCAAGTCAGGTGTACCGGACACCGATATCAATGGCTGGAGATACTGGGAAGAAGGAAACCAAACATAGAGCCCATGGGAACCGAGCTCTGTCCACTTCCAGATCATCTGCACCCAAGGGTAGGTGCAAAGGAGATCAGGAGGAGAGGAAAGCAATCTGAATCAGTCTCTCTAATCCAGCGCTCTTAACCTAGGGTTCAAGGACACCCCTAGAGGGCTCATGGATGGCTTCACGGGGCCTTTGAACCACTTAAAACTGCAGTTACTTATGGCAAGAGATTCCATAGCTTTTATCAGGTTCTCAGAGGGTCTATGACCCTAAAAAAATTATTCCAAAAAAACCCCTCTAATCCTGTCACTTCAGGTAAGTCTTTAAGAAGGAGGAGAGAGACTGAAAAGTCAACTGAATCTTTCCACTGAGCAAGAAGAGAGAGCTAGGCCAAGAAGGGGGTTCCAGAGACTGAGATCACGGGACAACTGGACAGCTGGCTCCAGCCTGGAGGCTAGTCCATACTTGGAGCAGAGAGCAGGCTGGAAGGACCAGCTGTGTTCTGCCCATCATGTAGTGTTCTGAGGCCCTGCCCCCAGAAGTTCTTCCCTGTAGCCTCCTCTCTCAGTTGTGCCCCTGGCCTGCAAGAATGTGGCATTCCAACCTAAACTGGAGTTGGGGACCATGAGTAGGGTAGTCCTAGAGCCCACTCCCACATGGGGCTGGTCCTCAGCCTCCCAGCTGCTTTTACTCCTACTGGAGGGAGAAGGACAGAACAGCGCAAGTCCTCTCTGACTGGATGGAGGGATCCTCTGAAGGCCGCGGGGCTCCTTGTGACTTCCAGGCCCCCCTCCTGGGGCCCAGCCCTCCATGCAGCCCCCATTCCTTCAGTGTTTCTGAGCTCTCAGTAGGGGTCTTCTCAGCATCACCCCCTGGAAAACTGGCCCCAGCCGGGGAAGTGTGCTGGGCATGCGCATTCCCCTCCCATCCACGTTTACTTGTTTGGAGGTCTGGCTGGTGGTAGTCTTGCATTTCTGCTGTTGTTTCTGTCGCCAGCTCTGCCAGCTCTTGCCTCTTGCCTGCTCGCCTGCCGATTCCCCCTGCATGTCTACCCTCTTCTGTTTCATTTGGAAGGATTTTTTCTCTTGTTTCAGTCTCAGCTCCTGGATCAGCTGCCTGCCCAGTGAGGAACAGTGAGTATCATGCAGGTTAGGGATGGGCTATGAATATTATGGACATACTTCTTGAGGGGCAGACAAGACTGGGCAAGGAGGGGCAGTGCTCCATCTTCCCTGCCCCAGTGTGTCCAAATGATTGAGAGTTCCAAAGCAAGAGATGGAGGAGATAGTCCTTCCTCCAACCACACCACTTTCCATCTGGGATTAGCCCAGGGAGAGATGTGGTGGAGGGCAGCACCCTACTCTACCACCCCATCTCCCTCCTCCCTTCCCAGTATGCCAGATCACACAACCGACAAGTGCTAGGGAGAGGGTCTGGGTAGGAGGATAAAATCAGGGGCTTCCACATCAAACCCCTTCATATGCTGGGCCTCTCTGGTCAATGATGTGATGGAAATAACTCAGTCACAGGACTCAGGGGACAGGGCTTCTAGAGCTTCTTCTGTCATTATTTGCTGGATGATTCTTTTTCCGCTCCATGAAATGGGTGGTGGGTGGGTAGGCATTGGACTGGATGGGATGAGTCCCTTCCAGTCCTTAGATCTGATACCTGAATGAATCTAGGAGGTAGTTCTGAGGGGTTGGGCTTTCTGGGAGTGGGGTTGCGGTGGCTGTCTTAGGGGTGAGTTTGTAGAAACAGTTTCATATCTACTTACCAACATCCCACACCAAGGAACCTTATGATTCCTGGTCCTTGTGAGACTAAAGCAACTTCATGGCTGCCCCAAGGTCACACCATAGGTCAAGCACTATCTCCTCTTCCCTCAACACCCAGCCGCCCTCACCCCAGGAGCCTTCCTACCGGGCATAGACCTCCCGAGCCCTGGAGGTAACTGTATTCTGGAAGAGGGAGTTGTTGTCCTGGAAAAACTTCTCATACTTCTCCGAATTCACACTGGGATAAATCAGGCGGAACCCTCCACAGTTTTCCTTTTCATACTTCTCAGTTTTCTCTACACGCACGGCCTGAAAGCCCTTGACTTCCTCTTTCCTGTTGGGAAGCAGAACACAGGGCTGCAGTTAGGTTTTCTTGGGACCAAGCTTGGAAAGGACATGGCCTTTCCAAGGACATGGATGTCATCTAGGGTGAGACCAAGGCTTTGCACGCAAGAGCGTTCAACCAGCGTTTCCTAAATAAATGAATACATGAACGTTTCCTGAAAGGAGATTCTAGCCCTCCTGGGACAGCCGGTGTCATAGTGCACTAACAGCTGGTTAGAACAGTCTTCCTGACAGATCACCAAATTCTCTCCCATTACAAGTAAAGCCCATTTCCCTCTTGGCTTAGCTTCTGACGGGAGGTAGACTGTCACCTTTCCAATCACAGTCCCCGCTACTCTCCTCTGGAGAACCGAGGGCTTCGTGGATAAGCCTGATGAGATTTTATGAGAGCTGATGATCTCATTCCCCCTCACAGCCCCCCAGGAGGTGGAGGTCAATAAGCCGGAGGATCAATAAGCCCTTTTAATAGTAGGGAAACCAGGAGCCCCTGAGCCATCCAGAGCCAAGTCATGATGAGGAGACTGATTCAGGGGATGCTCCTTAGATGATGCTGCCTCCTTCTCCAAGAGTTCAGTGGAAGGCATCCTGGAACGCCAAGCAGCACACACCTATCGGGCTCTGTGTCCAGACCTGACACTTGCCAGCGAGGTGACCTATACAGGCAGCTCCCCTTACAGAGTCTTGGTCTTCTTAGCTCCAAAAGCAGGACATACAATCCCCCATGCTACCACCTACCAGCCCCCTCCTTACAGGGAAGACAGTGGACATGAACGTGCTCTGAGAAACACAGTGCCATCCAAACAGAGATGGCCTGATGCCATGGCCTGGTTCCAGAAGTTCAGTTCCAAAGGATCAGGCTTGTGAGGAGGGCAGGGGCCACTGTGAGATCTGAAAAGCAGCAAAGCCAAGTCCTTGACAGGCTCTGAGACTTCCTTTTCGCTCTGCGGACGAAGGCCTCTGTTATAGAACGAAAGCAAATGCTATGCAGCAGGGATGAGGTGTTCCCCACAACTCAGTGACAAGGGGAGAACAGACGAATGTTCCTTTTTGTAACGACAGATGGTTTTACTTTTTGTATCAGTAATCCCTGGATCTCTTCATATGATATTAACAAACTATATTCATCACATGTACTTATGTCTATAAATTAATCTATTTTTAGGAACAAAGGAATAACCACAGGAAAAACTGTTTAACCTGCCACGTCCTGCAAATGGAAACTAATGTTCCAAACAGGATTATCATTTGTTAGAACTGACCCATGACTGTACCTGGTCTCCCGAGAACGACACTGCTGTAGGAGCTGCCCCCGCTGTCTCTCCTCCTCCAAGACCTTCTTTTTGTCACAGCTTCTCAGGTTGATCAGGACCAGCGTGTCATACAGCAGACTATCCTTTACCTCTTTATCCAACCAGGAGTCAGTGGAGAAGCTCGGAGAGTGGTTTACCTGTGAGGACAAGATGGCAGCTGGGGAGGCTGGGCAGCATGCAAGCAGGGGGTAAAGCCAAGTGCCCCCTCCACGGAGCCACCCAAGCCCACCTAGGGGCCCTGGCTATCACAATGAGTGGAAGAGAGGGAAAGAGGGTCTGGACTGGAGCCCCGGTGAAAAAAGGAAGGAGCAGAACCCCCTGCAGTGTAACTAGCTTTATTTCAGTCCTGAATTCCTGAGGAGCATGCCAAGGGGTGGGGGTGAGGGGACTGTCTTTGGTTTCCCCTCCATCTGGGGTGCATGTGCCCCTCCTGTGTACTGTGTACCCCAGAGAACAGCTGGAAGAGGGCAGTCCAGAGGGCCAGGCTGGGAGGTGGGGAGGGGAAGGGAGTGATGCATTCAGGATCCTAACAGGGGTTAAGGGTCAGGATGGTGAGAGGACTGAGATGACTCATTCCTGCTCACAGAAGAGTCCATATTGTTCAGAGGCACTATGTGACATTTGAAGACTTCTAGCAGTTTCTGAAGGCTTGCTCCTGGTAGCTTATGCTGCTCTTTGGTAAGAGCTCTGAACGGCCATATTCTCCTTCCCACCTGCACTTGGGAACAAGGGCTAGGAATGGAGGAAAGGCAAGACCCCAGGAATTTGATATGTAATTCTGGGTCTTCCCCTCTGAGGGCTGCCTCTGTATCCTTGGCAGCCGTCACCATCACCTCTGACTTGCACCACAACCCTGCCCTTGCCCTTGCTTCCGGTGTGTACTCTGAACGGCCACGGGAGAGGCCTGCTCGCACAGGTCCAGTCAGGAAGAGACGCAGACACCCAGCAGCTTCTCTTCCTCCTCTTCCCACCACCCCATGGGTCTGGAGGAGACAGGAAACTCACTGAGTGGCCCCCCGCCCTTTTCCGTGCCCACAGACACTAGGTCGTTCTCTACTGGTGCTTGGAACTGAATCTAGGCCCCAGATAGCCAGGCCCAGTAGCTCCATCTGATCTCAAATATCCTCCACCCAGCTTTGATGAAGATCAAAGTCTCCTTTCTGTGACGGAGACAACTCTGTTAGAAAAGGTAGAGCTGTCTTTAGAGTCACTCTGCGCCTGAGATCGGAGCTTCTAAGTCTGGGTGGACCTCAAGAAAGCACAAGGAATTCTCTAATTCCCGGCCGTCTACCTCCCTCTGGTGGCCGCTTTTCAGCAAAGAGAGACGCCCCAGGCAGCAAGCACCAGGGAGGCCGTTGCTCGGCAAGTGGATTACAACATGCTAGCTGAGCCAGGAGGGCGGAGGGATGGGACTGACCCCAGTAACAGGTGCCAGCTTCACCCCTCACCCCAACCTCCCTACCTCCAGCAGCCAGGGCTTGAGTTTGTGGTCTAACAAAATGTCAAAGCCCAGGATTTCAAAGCAGGCGCTGTTGAGTGTGTGGTGGGGAAAGCAGGTGTGGTAGTTATGCTTGATGATGGGGTAGGCCGAGATGATTGTCTTGATAATAACGTCCTCAATGTCTCTCCAGATCTGCGCCACGTTGTAGCCATGGCTCTCCATGTACATGTTGAAGGTGGAGAGCTTCCTGGAAGGGAACCATGGGCCGTGAGGCAGGGCGGCCCACCTCTGGTCATCTAAGGCCGCAGAATGCTGGAAACTAGAAACTTCTAGAGAGGATAAAGTCCCAAAGCCAGTGGGAGGGACACCCAGGAGCCAGGGTAATAGCTGTGTCAGCTCAGGAGGACCCACAGGAGAAAACATCTGTGGGCTGGGGCAGGGATTGGCTATCCCGCTTAATGGATGAATTTTAAAAATTGTAAAAACCAACACCCCACATCACAATGTTGCTTTGGTAGCAATGGTTTCTTAGCCTTTGGTGTTAATTAGAAGCACTTAAGGAGTCTTTTAAGACCACTGATATCTGGGTTCCACTTCTACTATCTGAGGGGATTCTGGGGACACTAAAGACACAGACATATTGTTAATTTTATTCAATGTTAACCCCCTAAAGGGAAGCCCAGAGGGAAAAGGCAACCCCAGGGCATTTCCACAGATAAGGTTACCCACTGTCCCAGGCAAACCAGATAGTCTTGACTTTACAGCTGAAAGTCCCACATCCCAGGAAACCCCTCAGTCACAGGCAAACCAAGATGGCTGGTCCCCCTGTCACAGATATCAGAGAATATCTACCCCTTGCAGAGAAGTTTGTGAAGAAATGCTCCAGTCAGCTCTGAGCTGGGCAGTACAGAGACAGGACAAATCTGACAGGTCCAAAAGACAATGGTGGGGACAGATACCCGCCCCCTCACATACACACACGTGTGCACAGAGAGCCGAAGTAGGAAGTGAAAACATTGGAGGAGGAAATGTGGGTGATGCAGGAGAATGAAAAGCAAAGAGAAGAATGAGAAGGCAGGAAATACAGCTCAACCAGCAGTCCATAGACCTGGACCCCAGTCAGGGAGCCAATGCACACTTACTAAGGGCCTGCAGGTGGCTCTAGTGGTAAAGAACCCACCTGCCAGTGCGGGAGACATAAGACACATGGGTTTGATCCCTGGGTCGGGAAGATTCCCTGGAGGAGGACATGGCAACCCACTCCAGTATTCTTGCCTGGAGAATCCCATGGGCAGAGGAGCCTGGCGGGCTATAGTCCGTGGGGTCACCAAGAGTTGGACACAGCTGAGCGACAAACACACTGCTGTGTGTGCAAAATTCATGCGATGAGGGGATCCTGAGAAAGCAGCACCTCTCCTGTGGGAAGCCTAAGGACCATTTGAGGAGCCAGCACACGTATGAAACAACCAAAGATGCACTTATAGGACGACAGATAAACAGAGACACTCAGTACAGAGGCACGCCTTTCTACCTGCCACTGTCCAGGATGAAGTGCTGCTCGTAAATGAATTTTCCAGATCACTTGAAGCCAATCCTCTCAAGTGCAAAACAAAAAAAAAAGTGTTTAATTTGCCTAACTGGGAAATAAATATTCCCAAAATAGATTAGACGCTCCTCTACCATCTTCTAATAGACATTATGAATCATAACATAACCTCTTCTTGGTGACTCAGGCACATCACAATGAATATACATTACTGTGTAATTTCATAACACCCAGTGGTTAGTCCATTCGATTTAACACGTCAACTATGTGCCAGGCTCCCTGAAAGATGAAGAAGGCCCGGTATCTTCCCCGGAGGCCTGCCAAGTTCCCAGTTTTTCTTCTTCACTGCTCCTACTGAGTTTGCAGACTGGTGGGGATTTGCTGCGGGTATGGCTGGTATCAAGCTAGGAAGCGGGGAGTTTAGGGCAGGTGAGGCAGTCAGTAGGAGAAGCAGATGGTTTCAAAAGGTGAGGAAGAGGAGAATGAAGAGAGGTGAAGCAAATTGGAGGGAGAGAAGGAAAACACTCTGCCCTAAAACATGGGAAACACCTAGATTCTAAAGCCAGGGCGTCATACTAACCCTCAAGGAACTTAAGTACAACTGGGGACACAGGACAAACATGTGCTCCAAGCAAAGAGTAGTTATAGGCTACAGCTGATGCTGACCAGGAGGATGGTGGGAGTCCAGAGATGGAGAGGCTTCTGGGGTGATTAGATTCAGATTCCACAGGCTTGTCCTTAGAGATGGAAGACAATTCTCCCATCTGACAAGTGAGGAAACAGAGGCCCATGGAGAAGATGGGTTTCCCCCGCACTGCAGTGGTTATGTGGCTGGACCAGCATCTAGGACCAGGTCAGAGAAGGCAACACTGAGCTTAGACAGAAGGGCCTTCAAGGATATTTCCCAATGTTTCCAGGTGGAGCTGAGCAAAGGCAGAGAAGTGGGAATGAGCAAGGCTTGTGTATCAAAAAGTGAGCAAAAGAACATCCTAGGAGAACACCACAGAGTGGATGGTGCAGGCAGTGTTACTAGTAGTTAAGGGCAAGGACCAGACTCAGGAGTTAATTCCAGCTCTGCCACTTTCTAGCTGTGTAACCTTGGCCAAGTTTCTTAACCTTATTACACCTGTTCCCTAATATGCAAACTTGGGAAATCATGCCAACTTAATAGTGTCATTGTGAGGATTAAACGTATTGAGGTGTGTAAATTTCTCAGAGCAGTGTCTGGCAGACAGCAAGTGCCCAACAAATAAAATGGTAACTATTATTGTAGTAATAATAATCGTGGGAAATGGGGTCTGGTCAAAGCATAGAGCGACTGCTGCTGCTGCTGCTAAGTCGCTTCAGTCGTGTCCGACTCTGTGCGACCCCATAGACGGCAGCCCACCAGGCTCCCCCGTCCCTGGGATTCTCCAGGCAAGAACACTGGAGTGGGTTGCCATTTCCTTCTCCAATGCGTGAAAGTGAACAGTGAAAGTGAAGTCCCTCAGTCGTGTCCGACTCCTAGTGACCCCATGGACTGCAGCCCACCAGGCTCCTCCGCCCATGGGATTTTCCAGGCAAGAGTACTGGAGTGGGTGCCACTGCCTTCTCCCATAGAGTGACTATAGAGGAGTTTGAACTGGTGCTCTAGGCACCTGGGAACCATACTGGTTACCTGAGTGCGGAAGTAATGACCATATGGAGTGTATAATAATAACAGGAGCCACCTGCATGGGGGTTATGGCTTTTGAGGCCTATTCATACACATCATCTCAATAAGTTCTTATGGTAAATCTGTTTGAGGCTGGCTGGCCAGGATTCATTTTTATTGCATCATTTTATTTATCTATTTGTATTTATTTTGTGGGCTGCACTGCACGGCTTGTGGGATCTGATCAGTGAACTGATTAGGGATCAAACCCATGTGCCCCCTGCAGTGGAAATGTGGAATCCCAATTACGGGACCACCAGGGAATTCCCTATCACGTCATTTTATTTACTTGTTTGGCTACGCCGAGCCTTTGATGCGGCATTCAGGATCTTTTAGTTGAAGCATCTAGGATCCAGTTCCCTGAACAGGGATTGAACCCAACCCCCTGCATGGGAGTGCAGAGTTTTAGACACTGGACCACCAGGGATGTCCCAATCTCGTCATTTCAGAGATGAGAAATCGGAGGTACAGAGAGGTTAAGCAGAGGTGCCTGGAGCTAAGGAGAAGAGTGATGAGGTCATGCAACAGTCAAGGAAGAGGCTGAACCAAGGTCGGGCCTGGTGGACAGGAAAGGACTGGGGGACATTTGAAGGAAGGACCTTCAGAATTCAATGATTTGCTGAAAAAGGAAGCATCTGAGATGATACCAAACTCTCCAATCCTGTGAGTCAGAAGGTAGACAGGGGGAAGCTTGGACTGCTGGGGTGGACATGAGGAGAGAGGAAGAAGACATTGGGAAATGCTGAGCAGAAAGCAACACAGACATCCAGGTGCAGCTGAGGAGAGATGGGCCTAGAGAAAGGGTGGGTGGGGGACTGCAGGGAGGGTAGGAGAGGGGGCTCCAGCAGGGAGGGGGATGGACAAGAGCAGAGCGGTGAGGCCAGGCCTGGGTGAGAGAGGCGAAGAGAAAGAAGAGGAAGGAAGGAAGGAAAATACAGGCAGCAGAACAATACTCTACACCCCCACCTTGGTCCTGGCACCACATACACCGCCCATCACAGTCTGAGGGCCCAAAGTCTATTAGTGGGGTGTTTGTTCTCATAAGAGGAGGGTGATGGTGGTCCTTTAACTACACGCCTTTAGACTAAGGAGAAATCACAGTAACTAAGAGCGCTGTCTGGGTGCTCTCACAGGTCACGTGAGGCTTGGAGTGACCCTACGAGGTGGGCAGGGCAGGGCATCTCACTGCTCTCATCCTACAGACCAAGAAACGGAGGCTCACAGAGGTGAAGGGACTTGCTCCAGACGACTCAGCCAGCAAGAGTCAGAGCAGGGACTAGAAGCTGGGCCTCACTGAGCCCCGATGTTCACCATGGAACAGTGCAGAATGCCAGTGGGTCCCCAAGGACCAGGTGGGCAAAGAGGAGGTCAGGGAGCTGTGGGCAAGATGGGTGGTTGGCACTCTCAGACAAGGGGGAGATCGCCTCCTATCCACCCAACACGTCCCCTTCCAGGAGGCTTAACCTACTGATTTTCCTTTTGCTTTGTGGAACTCTGCTACTGAGGGAGTTGTGAAATTTCCTGTGCTTCTCTGATTCTCTGAACCCAAACAGACTCTATTTATCAGTCCTTTAAGCTTGATACAAGAGAAAGATCATGCGCCTTGGAATCTAACAGACTGACATTTGTGTCCAGCTCGAGCATTTATAGCCTGTAACTTTCGGCAGCTTATTTAACCTCTCAGAGACCCAGTCTCCTCATCTATAAATGGAGGTGGTGCCTAACTCATAGCTGTCCACCTACAAAGGGGAGGTGATGGCACCTCTGCCATGGTGTTGTGAAAATTCAATGAAAAAAACATGCACACAAAGCACTAACATGGACCCTGACACACAGGCCTTCCTTGCCCTCTCCCTTTAGCCTGCTGCTGCCGCCAAGTCGCTTCAGTCGTGTCCGACTCTGTGCGACCCCATGGACTGCAGCCTACCAGGCTTCTCTGTCCATGGGATTCTCCAGGCAAGAACACTGGAGTGGGTTGCCATTTCCTTCTCCCTTTAGCCTAGTCATCTTAAAACTCAGTGAGACAGGATTAGATGATAATAGAAATGTAAAAGCCACTGGGGAAAATGTAAAAGCCACTCATGCATTCCTCCCATTTCCCCCCATTCTTCTGGGGAAACTTCTAGCCAGCTAGCCACAGGTCATGTCACACCAGGACACCATGCCACATCATTTGAGAATCTCTGTTGGAGCAACACCCCAGGGAACCCCAGGCCTGGCAGGTCCTTTTCCAGTGGCAGACCAGCAATCGATAAATAGCTGTTGGTCTGAAAATGTCAGAAGGGCCAACTGTAATATGAGTATGTTTTGGTGTGTGTGTGTATCCTGCTGGGGAAACAGTTCATGTTTATCTCTCCTCCTCCCAATCCCCTAGGGTTTATGATGTGACCTTCTTTTAATGATTAACAGCCAGAAGGCAGAGACTAAGGCATCTGTTCTGGGTTTAGAGGAATAGAAATATTTTTTGAGACCACATGATCTGAGATGGAAACACTGATGGGGACTGACGGGGTTTGAGTAGAATCACAGAGAGCCGCTCTGAGCCCAGAAAGGAAAGAAAAGAGAAGGGGAACCACTTCCTTACCTCTTGCTGCCAGAGTGAGCATCTTGAAGGAAATTGGCACTGTGCTTATTAATGGAATAATTAGTCAGGTGCATGCAGATATCATTCTAGGGAAAGAGACACAAGTCTGTGGGGTCAGAAGGAAGTGCAGCCTCCCACATCCTCAATGCACCCTCCCATGGACCCTGGGGTTTAAAGAGAAGGAAGAGGATGTCTTAGGGCTTACATATACTGGCAAAAAGGAGGAATAAAGAAGGGGTACCCTATAGCTGGAGCATAACACTCCCACTCCTCTGGAGGCTGAGTGGCACTCTGCTGAGGAAGACCTGAGGAACCTTGGGGCCACGGATGTGGGGGAAGGACTAAGGGCTTGCCCATGTCCTTTTTTTGAGCACCATGGAACTGTGGTTTTGCAGTCAGGCCACGAGTCCCATCCTCGCCTCTTCCTAGTTCTGTGCACTTGGGCCTTGGCCCAAGGTCCTGGACTTTCCTAGTTCTGCTGTCCTTATAACTGGATTTTAGTTTCCTCATCTGTAAATTGGAGATGATAATCCCTATTCTGAGGGCTCTTGGGAAGGCTAAATCCAAGAACAGATACACCCTGTTACACACTAAATGAGAGTCCAGCAAGTGACAGCCACATTCACCCCGCCTTGAGAATGCAGATGTAACTAGGGGTTTTTTACCAGCTTAAAGAGGAAGTGGAGGCAGCATGTTCCCAAGCTCACCAGGTTGTCTGTGCAGGGATGGGAGTAAGAGGTGGTGGCGAAGCGTGCCAGTCCTTCATTGTACACAAAAATCCTGAGGGGGTCACAGGATGTCATGAGCACATAAATCCGTAAGTCGAACTTGAACCCATCAATGATAAAGGGCTGGGAGGAGAGAACAGAAGCCACACAGCATCAGAGGAGAAACCCAGACATGAAGCTCATTAGGGCCCTGTCTTGTGTTTGGCGTCAGCTCCAATGTTGTCTGTGTTTAAAAAAGGGTGGCCTGGGCCGGGACTGGAGAGGGAGATGTGGGGCCTGGGCCCTGTGACCCATCACGTGACCCTGTGGAAGTCACTAAACCACACCTGGCCTTTGTTTCCTGATCTGTCGAATGGCACAAGTAACTAACTACCTTGAAGAGCTCTCCTGGCAATGAAACAAAATAACACGAAGAAGTCCTGTGATGAAGGACATGTTGTCACCCTCCAGGACTGCATATACTACTGTTGCCCTTCTGCCAGAATTCTCGTGCAGTTGCAATGCTGATGGCAATGCCAGCCAGGTTTCCCTTCCATGTACCTTCTAGAAGGCTCCCTCTCTGTACTGGGCTTTATCTCCAGCCATGGAGTAAAGCTGGTTGCCCTGATCTCTCCAGAGCTACTTCTCTCTCCCAGAGGAGGTGGGATCTCCAGAGATCAGTGGCTGTCTGTTAGAGGCAAGGGGCCAGCCTGGCAGGGCCAGACCAACCTCCAAGGGCGCAAGGGCACTCTGGCCTAGGCACATGTCATCTCTCCAGTCAGAAGGCTTGGTCTGACCAAGTACAAGGCAGAAGACGGGATTTGGCATCACTCCCTCCCCGCCCTCCCTTCCCTAGTTTCACAGTGAAGCTACAGCCTGAGGGTACATGGATGATAAATAAATAGTTATGATGAAGAGGTACCTTTGAGATATAGAGCTGACAGATCATATCCTCCCCTGGTTTGATTTCTTTCACTGTTCGGGTGATGAATATACCTTTCCCTTGGCAGCCCGAATCCGGCTTACAGATGTAAGTCTTATTTTTTCTTGACCTGCTGTAGTTCTGCAAATCTCCCCAGCTACCAGAGCAGGGAGGGAATAAGACACCTTTAGCTGCGGATCAGCGAAAATGAAAGCTAGCTCTTTATTTTTTTTAAAAAAGTGACAAAAACCCTGGAATTGACAGACAGATGCCCAGAGATCTGGAGAGACAGTGGAGCACACACAGTGGACAGTGGATGGGCTCTGGAGGGAGATCAGAGCTGGATTTAAACCCAGGCAACATCACTCACCAGCAGTGTGGCCCTTTGTAAGGACTTGACCTCACTAAACCTCAGTTCCCTCATCTACACAATGCAGACAATGGCAATTATCTCATACATGACACAGTGCAGGCAAGGTGTTGGTACATGCCTCACTTCCCATAAAAGTAACTGTGATCCATGCAGTTTGGCTTTGAGTTTACAGATAAGAGATGTGGAGTTCTGAATCTGACTCAAGCCCCGACAAATTATGTGACTTTGGATCTCCTTCCTTGCTCTGGACTTCAGCTTTTCCTCTGTAACACCTCCACTCTAGATAGAGTGACAGGGAAAGTGCTATCTTTTTATTTTAATTTTTGGCCTCACCCCATGGCATTTGGGATTTTAGTTCCCCAACCAGGATTGAACCTGCACCCCCTGCATTGGAAGGCGGAGTCTTAATCATTGGACCACTGGGGTAGTCCGGCAAATGCTATCTTTGAATGTACTTGAAGAAAGTATACTCAGAAGCAAGCAACCAACTTAAAGGATTCTAAATCTCAGCCTTGCAATACTTCTTGTTTTCCATTTAACTCAAAGGAGCTTTGTGGCCACTGGAAAAGTCATGTAACTACAGTGTCTCTCAGTGGCCATGAAATCTGGAGGAGCCTGCTGACCTGATGACAAACACATTTCCTTCTAAGTTGCAACTAAGCTCTGCCAATTGTTCTAGACAAGTCTGAAAAAGCTGGGCACCCTGGTGCTCTTGGTTTGGGAAAGTACTCAGTGGAGCGGGGACAGTGGGACTCCTGTGGGCCCCTGCCTTGTGAACATCATTCTGATGGCAATGCTTCTGTACCCCCACCTCCCCCCTCATCCAGACACCGGACTGTACCCACGTCATGCTCATGTCACCTTACATTTCTCCTGCTTCTCAGCGGTGTGGTCCAGAGTACTTTATGTACCAGGAATGGATATCCAGATGGATATAGTGAGACAGAGATGGGAAAAGGCTGACTGCCATGTCCTGCCATGGGTCAGAGGTCAGGCATCCCTCCCTGCTCCTAATGGTTAGAGGGCTCTAACCATTACCTCACTCCCTCCAGAAGTGCTTGAAGGCCTCAAAAATTCAGAAACTGCACAGTGAAAGGACTGGAACAAGTTCAAAATCAACAGCTTTCAAGGTGAGAACAAACTCTCATCCCAACTGCGGGCACAGGCTCCAAGGCACCCAGCCCCTAAATGTCATCTAATTTTACAGGCAGAGCCCTGTGTTTTCTCAACCTTGGACACACCCTTTATCCCTTCTCTTCCTGAAGTGAGAGAAATTGAAGATCCTATGGGAAGGGAAAGTAGTAACCAGGGTTAGGGGCAAAAGGAAAATGTAAACTGGGGGTGGGGAGTGGAGAAAGCGGCACTCACTCAGCAGGAAGACACCA
Source organism: Bubalus kerabau (assembly GCF_029407905.1). Lineage (NCBI taxonomy): Eukaryota > Metazoa > Chordata > Mammalia > Artiodactyla > Bovidae > Bubalus > Bubalus kerabau. The sequence goes on from NC_073627.1 coordinate 26,531,659, forward strand.
GGTCCTCGGGAAAAAGTGGAAATCTTTCGGGAACATCTTCAACATGCGGCTCATATTCCTGGCCAGCAAGTCCTTGCGGCAGATTTCACTCATCCCTGGGAAGTGATTGATTTTCTGCAAAGGAAGCCGAAAGTGGTGAACAATGGGGCCCAGAGGAGCACCCACAAGCTCCCCTTTGGGGTCAGTCATAAGAGTGGGGCCCCACAGGGTCGATGCCACGCTTACACCGAGGACCAGCTCTGACCCAGATACCTGGTAACTTTTCATTTCCATCACCCGTTCCAGAGACACTGAGAAGTCAGTCCAGTAGAGAGTCCAGTCGTCATTTTCTCCTGCCTCTTGAAGGCCATACCGTTGGGCGGTCCTACGCACTGCCAGGAGGGAGAGGAAGAAAGACCCAAGGGGGGAAGTGGGGAAGGAGCATGAGAGGGGGAGGTTACGTTCCTAGGTGCTCCCAGACTGTACATGGAAGCCAGACTAGTGGGCTCCTTGGGACCGGAAGCCATCTTGCCCCATCTGGACACGCCGTTGCCAAGAAAGGAACACAGAGAGTCGAAAGCTTTTGGAGAGCACGGCCTGTGCCCAGCCATCACCACGGAAGGTTTTCTGAGGTCAGTGTTTCCCCCACCCTTGCCAGGAAGCAGGCCTTTGGCTTTCCTCCAAACACTAGCACTGAGTGTTCAGGGAATATAAACTAATCCTTAACGTCAGCCAAAACCAAGCTTAATTAGTAAGGTAAATTGACAGAAGAAAACTACACAGTGTATTTCAAAACCGCACACATCCTTCTTTCCTGGTCCCTATTAATAACTGGGAGCTGACTCCAACACAAATTCAAATACCTTCAAGGGCCTGGAAAGGAAGAAGTGCCTGTAGTGACCCGAAGAGTCAGGACCAGCCTAAAGCACCCAAATTCAAAGTGAAAATAATGACACTCTGCTCTGCAGTCAAAGTAGGTCTGCAGGTCATCTTTAGCCCATGGACTGCCAGTTTGTAACTTGTGCTCCAAAAAAGAGCCATTGATTGCAGCCATCGCTGCCAGCTCTTCAACAGATCCCCCAATAACCATAAACAGGAACTATAGATAGTGGAAGTACACACCACTGAGATCAAAACTCATATTTTCTTGGAATGAGATTGCCAAATTTCTCAAATAGTTAATTGGACTGGGAGATGCAAAGAACACAATTAGAAGACACCCCTTTCCTGTCCTCAGGAATATATGAGTGACCCTTCCCAACTCTTTGGGAGAATCTGGTGGGGTCCCCACGGTGGATGCGTTGAGGGCGGATGCTCACCACTCTCATATCGGCAGCTGGATAGATTGATCACCAATCATCTGGAAAAGAGAAAGGGGAAAGCACCAAGACAGAGACAGACACACTTGCCAGAACAAGTGACTGCATGCAGAAACATCCAGCCCCATGGGAGCTGAGTGAAATCTCAGTGGCCACACTGAGCCTGCTTTGACCATTCCTGTTACCAAGGACACACACCCCTGTAGCTGCAGAGTGACAGGAAACATGGGTGCAGAGTACTATTGCTCTGCCTATGAGCTAGAAATTCTGTATTGTGATTATAGCTGATTTTGAAGCTTCACATTAACATCATCACTCCTCAATCCTCTAATTCCAGTGGCCCATCAGGAATAGGAAGTGAACATCTTTTTGGCCAAAATATTTAATGGTCTCCCTCCTATTGCCCCCCATTAAGGGAAGCTATGAGTTTGAAAGATAAGATGTCAGATATCAATCAGTCTGAGGAGTGATTCATCCCCCCCCCCGCCCCCCACCAAGAATGGAGTAGGGTATGGCAAAATATTAAATAAGAACTGGAATACAGAAGCCACAGTCAGATCCTAAGAAATCAATGTGGTTCTGTTACATTTAAAGTATCCTAAATCCCCAAGACAATAAGTACTCTCTTAAAATGAGGAAATCGTCTCTCTCCACACAATTTTTCAAAAGGCATTCTAACAACAGAATAAAGATGAGGACAGGTGTGGTTTTAGATTACACACACCATTATTTGATACTATAAAACAGATTATCAAAAGTAGGTTCTTTTTTATATGAACCAAAAATGGTACGACTCACTCCACAGTTTCTCCTTTACCTACTCCTTCGCAGCTGAGGCCCCCTCCCCTCCAGGTCTCTCCTGCTTTTCCCAACATGGATCCCCATTCCCCATTTTGCAATCCTAACCTCTTTTTCTTCCTCTTCTTCTTGCCTTGCTGATGGGCACTCTGAAGCCCCCTTTGCGCCCCAGTGTTCTCTCTCACAAAAGCCATGGTGATGATTTCTTTAGAATCTTCTATAGAACCGTCCTCTTTCTCTTCTGAGTCTGTCCCTTCCTCTTCTTCCAAAGGTAGGCACTGGAGCATCTCCCCTGCCTGCGAGGAGGCTCAGGGGAAATACTGCCCCCACCTCTACCCTGGAGAGAGGGCAAACAGAATGGCAGTTACTCAGATCCACCTGCAGGGGGACCCCCTCCCTTGCTCATGTGGGCGGTGGGCCAGCACTCAGAACCCGACAACAGGTTGCAGTGCATGAAATGCTACCTCACCTCCACGGTTCGTGCAAGCTCCAGCAAGGAGCTGATTCCACCTTTTGCCATGACTATGACCTGGGGGACTCATTCAGCCAACTCTGGCCTTGGTTTTTCCCTCCTGGGGTTTTCAGCATCATAGCAAGCTGAGATGCTATGCCTGGCACCAGGTAAACAGTTTTATTAAACTGAGTGAGTGTCTGGAGACAGCCTCAGAACTGAGCCCTGAGCCTCCCTAGCTGAGGGAGTTGGTCCCCATGGTTGTAGATGGGGTGCTTTGAGGAGGTCTGTTAACTATTCAGGCGCTGCATCAAACATCCCGCATGCAACTGACATTCACAAGTGCAGGACTGACTTGTAGCTGACTGAGCAAGACTCCAGCCCAGGGTCAGATGCAACCCTTCAGAGACTTCAACCACAGATGAGGCTACAGTGTCTCCCTCACCACCCAATTCAAAATAAAAGCAAGACAAAATAATAAAATACCTACAAGGAAGTCCAGCAAAGTTCTCATCCCCTAACCCCACCTCCATGATGACTTCCTTGATGCTTGCTTGAAATTTCAAAATCAAGTTTTTCGACGTGGATTTTAATGCCCTTGCTTCACTAATCCTTAGGAATGTGCTTAGTCTGGCTTTGGGTAGCTAGAACTGCCCAGGCCCAATGAACTGATTCATATCCCCTTCACATCTGAGGCTTCTATGACCATAAAACCAGATTTCTGGTACATTCTCCTCACCTCCCCAAACCCCACCAACCTCTTCATTATTTTAATCCCTCTGATTTGATGCCAATAGTCCTCTTGCTAATTACCCTATTCTTTCCTCAAAACTCCTTGGCTTTTAAAAAATGGTTAATATCTTTACTACAATTTATTCTAATTTATTATCATTGAAATACTGTTAATGTTCTAACATTAAAGGAAGCTCAGAAAAGGGCAAGGTGGGAAGCCACCTGTAACTAACAGAGCAACTTTGGCCTTTTCGTGCATTCTCTTTTTTTTTAATGTGGACAGTTTAAAAAGTCTTTATTGAGTTTGTTACAAAACTGCTTCTGTTTTATGTTTTGGTTTTTGGCCACAAGGCATGTGAAATCTTAATTCCTGGCCCAGGGATCAAACCTGTGTCTTCTGCATTGGAAGGCAAAGTCTTAGCGACTGGACCAGAGGGAAGTCCCTTGTATATTCCTTTTTATTCTAAAATTCTAATTATCATTAGTCTTATATACGTCTTATATAATTATAATTATATAATAAACAACATTTGATCTGCTTTTTGTCCCTTACTATCATATCATAACCATTCTTTTGGTTGTGGCAAATTTTACATAGTTCTAGCTTTTCATCATTGTGTAATAATATCCCACTGAAGGAATGTGTCTGAATTTAACCAGCCATTGCAATTAAATGCAGTTATTGGCAATGAAAGTTGCTTTCAATTCTACTATTATATAAATAGCTCTAAAATGTACACTTTCATGTATAGAAGAGCCTTTATTTCTTTAGGATTATAGTCTTAAGATATTTATCCAGAACCAGAATTACTAAGTTAATAGATATGGAAATTATGTAGCCTCTGATATTTTATTTATTTATTTATATCATCATGTTATTTCCCAGAGGGATTCCAACAATTTCAACTACCACCAGCAGCATGCAATTACAGCAGGCTCAGCAGAGTCACACAGCCTCTTGGGAATTACCTCCCCTCTATACCCAACCTTGCTAATTCCAGACAACTTCGATACCTTACAGCCGTGTTTTATTTAACATTATGATACCCTGCCACCACTCTCCATTTCTTTTTCAAACCAAAATGGGGGAGGGTGCTCTAATTCAGAGGCTACCTATGAATAATTTAATAATAAAACCCTACATGGACATAATTCCTTAGGTTTTCCAAAGAATTTTCACATACACCATCTCACTGAATGCTCGTAGCCACCACTGAGAGGAACAGCAGAGCTCTTAAGTGGCCAAGAACTGCCCCTGGCTTCTCTCTCTTGCTGAAGAGGGCTGTTCCTCACAGCCAAGCCATCTGTGGTGACGCCTGCCCTGAGCAGGGGGAGAAAGGCTGCACTCAGTGCAATTAACAGATGAAACCTGGGCGTTGTGCGTCAATTTTTCTCAGTGAACAGGCATATTCTTGGAAAAGTTCAAGAGGACTGCAGTACATGATATCTTGACCTTGGACTGCTCGCTTCCTGCCAGGTAAACGGCCAGCTCCCCTCCCCTGGCCTCCACAATGGCTCCTGTTTACCAAGCCCTCTAGGAGGAGTGGCTCCGTTTACCTAAAGGTTAATGTTAACTTGAGGAGGGAAAACTGACCCTGAATCTGGCCTCTGGAGTTGCAAGTTGTCTTTGCCCTTTTTCAAATCCTTGCCCAAGTGGTAAAAACAAGTCAGGGTTGCTTGTATTTGTCTGGCTCAAAAAGAACAACAACAACCCCCCTCTAAAAAAAAAAAAAGCCAGTCAAATTCTGTTTACTCTTGCACAAGAGAGCCTCAGGCACAGAAGGCAAGGAAGGGACGGAGCTTGTGTAGTTCTGTGGGTTCATCATGGCAGACTTGCCCACCTTCCTCTGTAAACTAGGCTACATGAGACACACTTGGAAGGCACCCGAGACAGATGCAAGACAGCAGACAACAGCCATTGCCACGTGTGACTATTTTCGCTTTGTCTTTGGGAGCTTTCTCTTCCCCAGCCCTCTTCTTCCTATTTCATACCCAAGGCTAAATCCTGTTGGCTTCTCTCCAGCCCCTAAAAGAGAACAGCTCACTCAACATTTGTCACCAGGGTTTGCCTCCTGAATCTAGCCTACAGAAATGTTTACTTGCCCCACAGTGGTGGTCATCACTGTTAGAGATGTAAAAAAGAAGTAGCTGCCAATAACTGGGAAATGTAGATCTGTCATAAAAATCTAGATGTCCATTACTTTCAGAAAAGGAGGTCCCCATAGCTTCAGACCAGCAATCAACCAGAACTGAGCAATGGCTCCCTCTCTAGACATTTTCCAGTCTGCCTCAGTCCCTATCATTCCCTATTGTCTACCTGATTCAGGAGCCAAGTGACAGTTACCCTCATGTTGTTGTTTTCCATTTAGCAGCATTAAGAGAGAGAGGAAACACTTTTGTATGCCCCAGATCACTTCTCTTTCATTTAGGCTTCACGTCTGACCCCACAGACATCTGAATTTACTCAGACTCTGCTAGCAGATCTCAACTTTTCTTTCCCAGTCTCAGCAACTACTCCCTGTTAACCTGGAGGTTCCTACCTACCTACCTACTCTCCTGTCTTAAAATTTGGTCAAAAGCAATCTTGTAGCCTCGAGAAATCAAAAGAGGTGAGGCCACAGATTCAAAGAACAAGGTTAAGGAGAATGCAAAGAAGGGAGGGGGGCTGCTGCTGGCATCCTGAAATACGGTACTTATATCCCAGTGGAAGGGCCTGTGCCTGATGAAGCTCCAATACTTCAGCCACGTGAGAAGAACTGACTCATTAGAAAAGACCCTGATGCTGGGAAAGATTGAAGGCAGGAGGAAAAGGGGATGACAGAGGATGAGATGGTTGGATGGCATCACAAACTCAGTGGACATGAGTTTGAGCAAGGTCCATGAGATGGTGAAAGACAGGGAAGTCTGGCATGCTGCAGTCCACGGGGTCGCACTGAGTAACTGACGACAACAAAGGGCCTGTGCAGTCAGGGATGTGGCTTTAAACCACTTTCTAAAAGGCAGCTGTACAGAAGTGGCTAAGAACTCAAGATTCTGGAGTCTATCTGCCTAGATTTAAGTCCACGCTTTGCCACTTCCTAGGCGTGTGATCTCAGGCAATTTACTTATCATAACAGCTCTCTGCCTTAGCTTCCTCAGCTGTAAAATGGTGTACCCCAGCCATGAGAATTAAATGTAGTAATTCATCTGAGTTAATACAGTATGCTTAGGAGAGTGCCTGGCACATAGCAGGTGCTCACTATTTGCTATCATTCTCAGCTGTGTGGCCCTGGACTGTGACTTCTCTGATGGAAGAGGCTATTGTGAATTCTCAACTCTTGCCACAGTGTCTAACACATAACAGAGATCCCTATGCTTCTTGAATGAATGGACTGGAAGGATGAATAAACGCAGGAACTAGTTTCACCTTTCTAAGGTTCCTTTTCCTCATCTATATAATAGAAATGTTGTGTGAGCATAAAAAATAACTTTTTTTAAGCATTGACTTTGCATCCTTTCATACAGCAGGCATTTAAAACAGTTTCATTCACTATAATAGTAAATACTATTTACAACCTACTTACCTAGACTACTTAGCATGCGTGCGTGCTAAGTTGCTTCAGTCCTGTGAGACTCTGTGTGACCCTATGGACTGTATAGCCCACCAGGCTCCTCTGCTCATGGGATTCTCTAGGAGTGGGTTGCCATGCCCTCCTCCAGGGGGTCTTCCCAACCCAGAGATCAAACCCATGTCTCCTACGTCTCCTGCATTGGCAGGCAGATTCTTTACCACTAGCACCACCTGGGAAGCCCACTTACCAAGTATAACAGGTATTAATTATACTTACCAAGTATAACAGGTATTAATTATACTAAAGCACTTTACATACATACTGTCTCATCTCATCCTCATAATATCATACCATAGATACTCTCTTACTTCTATTACAGATGAGAAGGCTGAAACACAGAGAGGGTAAGAGGCAAACCTGGGATTAGAAGCTATATTCATATTCATCTGACCCCACATCCTGTCTCTCCTCTACACTCCATCCACTGCCTTTTCCTCTCTGCCAATCACCCGTAAACGACCATAACCATAAAGTGAAGCGACTGATTTCCTAGCTCCCAGAAGCAGTCTTGGTGATGTTAGCCTCTTAAGCATCAGCTGGTCCCACACCATTTTCTTTTAAGCCAAATACTTCTAAATTTGCACTTCCAACAAGGGGCCTGGATCTCCCCAGATCTGACATAATCTGAGACCAGCCCTATTGTTCCTACTGTGTATGTATTTTCATTCTGTTTCTTTCCCTTCTTTTTGCCAGTGTCCACACTGTACCAGGGCTCTTATTTGAGTGTAATTAGAGCATGTTCCAGTCGAATTCCTGAATATTACAGCTGGGAGGAACCTTGGAAATTGTCCAGTTCAGCCTGTTTGCTTCTTAGAGGTTTTTTTTGTTTTTTGTTTTTTGTTTTTTTTTGACAGTGCCATAATCTTTTTATAATGTAATCTCACAAGTCACATCCCACCATTTCTGCCCTATTCTAAATACCTGCCTGCCAGTCTTTAGCTGGATGTTATGTAGCTACTAAGTAAAAAGTAAAAGTAAAAAGTCACTCAGTCGTGTCCAACTCTTTGCGACCCCGTGGACTATAGCCTATCAGGCTCCTCCGTCCATGGGATTCTCCAGGTAAGGATACTGGAGTGGGTTGCTATTTCCTTCTCCAGGGGAGAAGTTACTGCTGCTGCTAAGTCACTTGTCGTGTCCGACTCTGTGCGACCCCATAGACGGCAGCCCACCAGGCTCCCCCGTCCCTGGGATTCTCCAGGCAAGAACACTGGAGTGGGTTGCCAATTCCTTCTCCAATGCATGAAAGTGAAAAGTGAAAGTGAAGTCGCTCAGTCGTGTCTGACTCTTAGCGACCCCATGGACTGCAGCCTACTAGGCTCCTCCGTCCATGGGATTTTCCAGGCAAGAGTACTGGAGTGGGGTGCCATTGCCTTCTCCTTCTTAGAGGTTTTGAAATCCCCCTCCCAGCTAGCGGAGAGGGACAACTTGTAGAAAGCCAGAGAGAAGTCAGCAGAGCCAGGATCAAAGCCCCAGCTTCCTGCCCTTCTACACAGCTTTCCATTATGCTAGTCAGTGGGCAGGCAATATAGATGAAGGGACTTAGGGAGTTAAAGCAAAAACAACATACATACTACGCTGCACAAATATATGTAGCAAACATAGCAAATATCATCTTCAGTTTTTCTTGATAACACAAGACACAGTGAATTCCCCTTCCCAAGTAAAATAGTTAAGACAGTGGAAAAAAACCCTGTTTGCATTTTGGTATGGGATTTGATCTTGGGATCTTCCAAGCAGAGGTTGCCAACCAAAGCCTAGTGACAGCATGAAAATGACTTCCATTGGCCACCAGGGGGAGGGGATGAGCACTGGGAGAGCTCCACACAAGCAAACACAATGCAGGTTACTTGGAGAGACCCATTTCCACTTCTCAAAGACTACACATGTTGACTACCCTTGGCCCGAGAGGTGCTACAGAAGGGTGGGAAATGTTTAGTGCTTTCCTTTGCTAGGCTGAATTAATACGTTTAGTTGCTCAGTCATGTCCGACTCTGCGACCCATAGACTGCAACCTGCAAGGCTCCTCTGTCCATGGGGATTCTCCAGGCAAGAATACTAGACTGGGTTGCCATGCCCTCCTCCAGGGGATCTTCCCAACCCAGAGATTGAACTCAGGGTTCCCACATTGTAGGCAGATTCTTTACCGTCTGAGCCACCAGGGAAGCCCGAGAATACAGGAATGGGTAGCCTATCCCTTCTGCAGGGAATCTTCCCAACCTAGGAATCGAACTGGGGTCTCCTGCATTTCAGGCAGATTCTTTACCAGCTGAGCTACCAGGGATTAATATGGGGGTCTGTAAAAGGGAGGAAAGAATCATTTGGTTGTTAAGTGTTTCAAATGTTAGCCTAGTTTTTTTAACCCTGACCTTCACAACCTAGGCTTTTCTTTTGGTCTGTAGGAATTCATTCAGCACTGAAGAGTTTTCCTACTGTGTCTGCCTGTGATTTCCTTCTCTTCTTCCAAATAATAGGTTTTCCTGCACTCCACTCACCTTTTAATCTTTTGGTCCTCATTCCCCTACCAGAAGCATAGAATGCCTCTGCTAGCTCTTAGAAAAGATAGAAGTAGATAGGGCAAAAAAGATATGGAGTAAGATCTCTGGATCTTGCTTTTAGCTTTGCCTCTTTGACATAGGGTATATTTAGAAGCCAGTGCTTATATTCTCCCTCATTTCCTATCTTTTCCATCATTACAGAATCACCAAGAAGATAAAAGCTTAATATCCAGGAAAGTGCTTTGAACTTTGAAGCGGGCAGAATAAAATAAAATGCCTACTATGGTCCTCCACCTCTTCCCCTACTCTAGCAAGGTTATTTTTTATGCCTCTTGTTACCAGAGTCAATTTGAGCACTATTTGGTCTATATTTTAGCATAAAACTATGACTTCAGAAAGGAAGGGCTTCCCTGGTGCCTCAACTGGTAAAGACTCTGCAATGTAGGAGACCTGGGTTCAATCCCGGGTTGGGAAGACCCCCTGGAGAAGGGAACGGCTATCTACTTCAGTATTCTGGCCTGAAGAATTCCATGGACTGTATAATCCATGGGGTCACAAAGAGTTGGACACGACTGAGAGACTTTCACTTTCACTATGGTCTTTTGGCTTTTCATTCTATCCACTCTTTGAATTTCAGCAAAGGGCCTTGAAGGGACCCTTAGCAAAACCCAGACTAACAAGGGAGGCACTCAACTATTCAAGGGTTTTGCCAATAATTGCTGAGAATAACTGGCCACGTTCCCTGCGAACAAGAAACGTGCTGACTCAGATGCCATCTTTTATTCTGCTAGAAATCAAGGCATTCTGCAAGACTGGAAGATGCAATTTTCAGGCAGGCTCATACCCAGTCATTTTCTCCACATTACGCAGTCGGACATGACTGAAGCGACTTAGCAGCAGCAACTAGCAAAGACAGATTGCTTCTGGACCCAAACCCCACCTCTACCACTTACTATAACAGAAGCGTGACTGTGGATGAGTGATTCTCTCTGTACCTCAGTTCCCTCGTAAGTAAAATGAAAATAATATTCACCTCATGAGGTTGCTTTAAAGATTGAGTTAATATATCTAAAGCTCTTAAAGTAATGTTTGGTTCAAAATAAGGGCTATTGTAAAATGAAAATATAATTGTGGCACTGGTGTACACAATAAATAACTTAAGTGCCTAGCACATACTAGGGTTTAGTAAACTGTTAACTCCCTTCCCACGTTCATTCCTATTAATAAATATGTTACATTTTTCCCTAGGGTTCAAGTCCCAAAGAATTTTCCTCAAGCCTAGAAGGGTTTTCCTTCAGGAAGGTGAGAAATAACGCCTAGAAGTGAAAGAAAAAGGAGATGGGTTATTTGCTGCTGCTGCTAAGTCGCTTCAGTCGTGTCCGACTCTGTGCAACCCTATAGACGGCAGCCCATCAGGCTCCCCTGTCCCTGGGATTCTCCAGGCAAGAACACTGGAGTGGGTTGCCATTTCCTTCTCCAATGCATGAAAATGAAAGTGAAGTAGCTCAGTCGTTTCCGACTCTTAGCGACCCCATGGACTGCAGCCTACCAGGCTCCTCTGCCCATGGGATTTTCCAGGCAAGAGTACTGGAGTGGGTTGCCATTGCCTTCTCCGAGGTTATTTGCAGAGGGCTGGAAAGGAGGTAGGTTATTTGCAGGGGGCTGCGCTGCCACGAGAAACTGAGTGTCTTTCTGTAAGGATTCTCCAGACAAAGGAAGAAAGGTGGTCAGGAGAAGGATCCGAGGATGAGGAATGAGGAAAGGGACAGAGTTGTGCGATTCCTAGGGATCTCTGGTATCTCAGGGACAGCTCCCTGGGGGCCTCGGTTTGGGGAAATCGAGGGAGGGCAGGAAGTGAGGGTGCGCACAGAGGGCGACCCAGGTTTGGGAGGAAAGGTAGGTTAGGAAAGAGTGAGGAGCTGGGAAAAGAATGGCTGGTGTGTGATAAAGGTCCTGGCATGGGGTCCTGAGGATGAGAAACGGGAGTGAGAATATTTTAGCAATGAACTGAGTATGGGGCGTGGAAGAGGGCGAGCGATACCTAGACCTGCTGAGAAGAGGTGGGCTACAGGAGAACCGAGAGAAAGCAGGGGCGTGCAGGAGGCTTTTGCCACAGAATGCCACCAGGGAAGGGCAGAGGGGTAGCTTTGGGAAACTGGGCACCGTGGGGGACGAGGGGGACATGTAGAACCCGGTTTTCACTGGCGAGGCACTAGGAGGCCGTAGCCTGGGGGCAGCAGCGGGCTTTGGGGCGCTCTTACCCGCAATTCCTATTCCCCTGTCTCGCCCCCGCTCTGCCGCCCGTATAGCTCGCAACCACACTCTTGGTCGGAGACACGCTCCCTCTGGCTGCCAGACAACCCCTAACCCCAACCCTAGCCGCTCCTAATTTGGGGTCCGCCCGGCCCCTATTTGCATATAGGGCTTTCCAGGGCTTCGATTGGCCCCTTCGGTAGTTGGCATGCCCCCCGCCTCCCGAATCCAGTTAACCGCTCGGAGAGAGAAGCGCCCGAGGTCGTCCCGGGAGACGCCGAGGACGCTGGGACGCGGGGCCGCGCTCCAGCCGCGCGAGGCGCAACTACCGCTTGCCCTCCGCGGGTCCCCGCCTTACAGGATCCGCCCAGCCCTCCCCGATCCGCCCCGCCCCCGGGTCCTAGGCTGACCCAGCCCGCGCCGTCCGGGCGTCGTGCGCAGGCGCGGCTTGAACGTCGGGGACCGGAGCGAATCAGAACGTCTGATTCTGGAGCTCCAGGGGCGTTAGTCGGTCCGAGCGAGGGGCGCCTTGGGCCTTAGGCACTCTGTAGAGGGTAAACATCCACTAACCGGAGCAGGAAACACCGAGCGGAGAGGGCTAGATTGAAACCCAAGTCGAGATCTCAGGTTTCCTGTGTAACCTCGGACAGCCGACGTGACCTGGGACTTAGCTTCTTTAGCAGTAAAATGGGTACCACAAGCCTGTGACGAACCACTCAGGCTTATTGAATCATGATACCTCAGAGGGTGGGAGGAGGGGCCGGAGGGGGGGGTTCTGACCCCGCCACTGAACTGGCCAATAAGAAAGAGCCGCCCAGGGCTCAGGGGTTTTGACTTCTCAAAACAACACCTTGACTGTTCTCAGGTGGAGAATCAGAGTAGTGGCTGGATTCAGGTAATTGTGGTTTCCTAAAGTTTCCAGCTGTCTGAGCTTAGAGTCCTGCCTGGAAAGGATTGGCAGCCAGTAAAGAATCGGACACGACTGAGAGACTAAGCACAGCACAGAGCTGTTTTTGCCTGGGTTAATTCAGATTGGTGAAAGATTGAACAAAGGATTGATTTTAAGTCTTGAATCATAGCGATTTTGAGAAACTCCCTTAACGGATTGAACCGAGGAGGGATATACATCCCTCTTCGTTCTTGAAATTTTTCCAGATGCTTGACTTGATGCCACTGAAATGTAGCTGCTCCTGTGAAAAAAAGATCGTTTAGTCCCAAGGAGTAAGATTTATGTACGACTTGGATCATTACTTTCTTTTCCAGCAATTGAAGGGAGACATGTAAGAAGGAGAAGACCTCCTAAGAAAACCTGTGGTCAAAACAACTAAGGGAAAAGACAAAATCCACATCTGTGATGTGAAGCATGCTGAAGTTAGTCCAGGAGCTAAGTTTTAGCAGGTTCACTGGGAACTTTGTACCCAGGACTTCGTACCATGCTGTGATAGAATACTGGAGAAACAGCAGGTGAATGGACTTAAAAAAAAAAAATCTTCAGAAGAGTTTTTACTTTTAAGTTGGAAGTATTTGGGCTACAGCCGATGCAGAAAGAAATCCAATTTGAACTTCCCTGATATAAATAAACCAGAGTGTTCCAAACACCAGTGGTCACAACCTGGCAACCCCCTCCACCCGCCCAGGAAGGTCTCCAGTCAGGCAGGCACCACCCAGCCATTTGGAATGTCCATTTTCTTGGACATTCCAAAAAGTTGTGTAAACAAGTCTCATTAGAGACTTCCATCCTTTGAATCCCTAATCACCCCCACTCTTATTAAACTGATGTCTAAACCTTAATCCCTAGCTATTTGGGGTAGTTACTCACTCCTGAATGCTCTGGTGTACATAAAAACTTTGCTACCTTTCAGACCTAAATTGGTAGAGGAAAAGTTTTCCTGCCAACCCAGGACACCACCCCTTTACCTGCTGATCTGCTCAAGCAGGAGGCTAGAGGCAAAGGCATAGCATAACCTGAAGCAGACACTAAAATCCTGCTACTTGGTGCTTAAATTCACACTGGAGGACCCAAGGTGCACCCTTCCAGAAGCCTCTCTGCCATCCTGTTCTCTTCCCTCTTCCCACCAGGTGGCCCTAGGCCATCTTGCCCTTCCCCCTCTCCAGGGCCTTGGGGATCCAGGTGACCATCATCAACTGGCCACCCAACAGATGCTTCCCTAAGACCAACTGTCCCAGCTCTGTTCCCCTCCCCCATCCCGCCTCTTTCTTTCCCCAGTGTCCTACCAATCTGCTCTGGCAAGCTCACGCTTTGGTCTCTGGTCCCTCTGGAGTAATATTGTGATGGAAATGAGAGAGAGGATGCAGGAGGGAGCCACAAAGATTTACAGCTTCCAGAGGGCTTCCATTAAAATCCCTGACAACGGGTTATTTATGAGAGGGTTGGCCGCAGTGGGAGCTAATAGGCCAGAGCCTGGCACTGCTGTCCTTTCAGGGGTAATGACAGGAACAAACACAGGGTGAACAGTAGAGCTGCCCCCACTGGAGAGCAAAGCAGGGTTCAACCCCCTCAGGCATCGCCTCCAGGGCCAGAGAGTGACAGCCAGGAAATCTGAGCATCAGCGATTTGTAGCAGACAAACCAGAAACAGGAAAACCCACATGACAAACACTGGGGTTTCCTGAGCCTAGGTGTGAAGGTTAAAGCAGTGTGTTAGAGGGTCCTTGCAGTCCTCCAAAAATGTAAACTATGTCCCCTCCTCTGAGCTCCAACTAAGAAGCAAGAGTGTGTGAAAAAATACAGGTCTGAAGCTGTTGTTTGTACTGTCTTTTTGTTCCTAAGGCACCCACCTGACTAAATAAATAAAAGACAATAACAGAACCCTCAGAAGTTTATTTACAGTTGACACACACTCTGTTTCCCAGTTTGAGACACTTCCTTTAAGTAATTAACGTAAAAAGATAGAGTGTCCTGCTTTTGGTCCCCTGACCCAAGATCCAGCCTAGAAGCCCCTTCTTCTTGTGCCAATCAAAAGAAAGTACTGGTATATGTACCAGGGATGAAGTAGGAAATAGAAATGATGTAATGTATTAGGAAATATTATAGAGGTATGTCGAATCACAGAAGTCTTATTAAATCAGAAGAGATCTCTTATTTGCAGATGAGGAAAAGAGAGGCCCGGAAGAATATGATGCCTTGACCAAGGCCTTGCAGGGTTTCATAGAGAACTCCTTCCTTCACACACTTCTTAGTACTGTTATTGGTGAAATAGTAACAGAAATTGCTGTCCAGCACCTCTTCTGATGTCTCCCGTTTTGGTATGTATCTGATAGGGCTCAGAGAGGCCCAGGGAATAGGGCTGCTTGCCCAGGAGCAATGGAGCTTCCAGCTTCTGTTTTTATTTTGTCCTTTCTCATCTTCCCTCTGCCTTCTGGGGGAAACAGCTTTCCCTGAAAGGAGCTATTATTCATGATTGTTTTTACGGCACCCTTTTTTTTTTTGGTGCAGATGCTTTTAGAAACAAATTCCATAGAAAGTGGCCTTGACTGCAGAGGAAATAACAGGCACATTACTTGAACACTTTGTGTGTGCAGGGCATCTTGCTGGGTGCCTTGGAGACACCAGATGCATGCACTTGTAAGTGAGGTGAAGTCGCTCAGTCGTGTCCAACTCCGTGGACTGTAGCCTGCCAGGCTCCTCCGTCCATGGAATTTTCCAGGCAAGGATACTGGAGTGGGTTGCCATTTCCTTCAGGGGATGTTCCCAACCCAGGGATCAAACCTGGGTCTCCCACACTGAAGGCACTACATGTAGCGAAAGGATCCTGTATGTTTAGAGTTACCTTTTTATTTTCCTTCAAATTGTTTGGAATACTCATTTCCCACTAATACTTCTTTTATAGACTCCATACTATGTACCCATGTATGTGTGTGAAATGAGTATATAGTATGGAGTCCTCTCACCTACACATTGACATCATTTTATATGGTAAAAATAGTAATGAGGGACTTCCCTGGTGGTCCAGTGGTTAAGAATCCACCTTGCAATGCAGGGGACGGACACAAGTTCCATCCCTGGTCAAGGAAGTAAGATCCTACATACCACAGAGCAACTAAGCCTCTGTGCCACAACTAGAGAACCCACATGCTGCAGCTACTGAAGATCATGTGCTCTGGAGCCCTTGTAACACAGTTACTGAGCCTGCTCACCACAACTAGAGTCCATACACCGCAACGAAAGAGTCCACATGAGGCCACGAAGATCCAGGATGCAGCAGCTAAGATCTGACAAAGCCAAATAAACAAATAAATAAACAATTATTTATTTATTTATTTAAAAAAATAGTAATGATAGTCAAATTCAAGAATTTCAGAAGGAGTTAAGCAAATGCAGAATCTTTGCTTTTTTAAAAGTTGTTTTGGGAATTCCCTGGTAGTCCAGTGGTTAGGACACCATGCTTCTGCTGCAGGGGTGCTGGGTTCAATCCTTGATTGAGGAACTAAGGTCCTGTATGCTACACAGCATGGTCAAATAATAACAATAATAAATAAAGGTTGACTAACTTAAATATTCAATGGTTAGAGAATAGGGAAGAAAGCTGTAGTAAAATCACTTATGTAACAACAACCAAAAAAACTCCCAATCATTATGAAGTTTTATAGCAGTATACAAAAGTTTTTTACCTGATAATAGTAAGTGAAAAAAAATTTATAAAGACTATGACTACAATTATGTCAAATATGTATTTGTATGCATTAAAAGTTTAAAATATTAAGAAAATGTTCACCAGAAAAGGTAAAACCATGATTCACACAGGTATAAAAGTGCATTTGAACTCATGTTAAAGGTTTTATTTAGCTCATTCAGTGAAGATAGATGGTTCAGCTAGTTCAAAAAAAGCAGCACAATTTGTCTGATTAAAAAGAATTGCCAGTGCAAATAATCAATAACCAAACTATGATAGGAATAAAAAAGAGTTATATTTGAGCCAACCAAGAGACAGATAACTCTGAGAAAATTCTCAGATAACTCTGACAAACTTCTCTGGAGAAACACAGTTTTATATCTTTTCAGATCAAAAAAACATCAAGCAAATCACGGATACATTCCTTCAAGGTTAAAAAAAAACAAACACACGAATATCAGCATGCACACAGCAAATCAGTATGACCTTGGTACCTGGGAAGGGAATCTTCTCATCAAAGGAGTACCAGCATTGGTGTTCCAGGGACTTTACTTTTAACACGTGTTGTGCTTAGTCGCTCAGTCATATCCGACTCTTTGTGACCTCATGGACTGTAGCCTACCAGGCTCCTCTAGGAAAATAATAATAATACATGCTGCTGCTGCTGCTAAGTCGCTTCAGTCGTGTCCGACTCTGTGCGACCCCATAGACGGCAGCCTACCAGGCTCCCCCGTCCCTGGGATTCTCCAGGCAAGAACACTGGAGTGGGTTGCCATTTCCTTCTCCAATGCATGAAAGTGAAAAGTGAAAGTGAAGTTGCTCAGTCGTGCCTGACTCTTAGCGACCCCATGGACTGCAGCCTACCAGGCTCCTCTGTCCATGGGGTTTTCCAGGCAAGAGTACTGGAGTGGGGTGCCATTGCCTTCTCTGATAATAATACATACTATGACAATAAATCAGATAATTGTCTATGAAGCAAAGTGGAAAAATTGACTATTCCTGGGGGGAGTCAACTAGACAGATCATTTAAAAAGTCAGTTTTTCTTGCATCTTATAACCATTTTGCCTTTGTGGGAAAGACTGCTGAGAACCTAGGAGTTTCTAAATTCTGGAGGGATCAAGTAAAAAGAAAAGTGCTTTAATTCTGCTTCAATTCAGTTCAGTTCAGTTCAGTCGCTCAGTCGTGTCAGTTGCTCAGTCGTATCCGACTCTGTGGACTGCAGCACACCAGGCTTCCCTGTCCATCACCAACTCCCGGAGCTTGCTCAAACTCATGTCTATCAAGTCGGCGATGCCATCCAACCATCTCATCCTCTGTTGTCCCCTTCTCCTCCTGCCTTCAACCTTTCCCAGAATCAGGGTCTTTACCAATGAGTCAGTTCTTTGCATCAGGTGGCCAAAGTATTGGAGCTTCAGCTTCAGTGTCAGTCCTTCCAATGAACATTCAGGACTGATTTCCTTTAGGATTGACTGGTTTGATCTCCTTGCAATCCAAGGGACTCTCAAGAGTCTTCTCCAACATCCCAGTTAAAAAGCACTAATTCTTCAGTGCTAAGCCTTCTTTATGGTTCAGCTCTCACATCCATACATGAATTCTGCTTATAAAGGTATAATTTATCAAATTGCTATAAGCCATAATTAGTTTAAGGAGAAAAGTTCCCTTATATCTGGAAAACAAAGATTAGAAGTCAGCAGTATTTCAGACAAAAAGTCACAAAAATCATAATCATATTTACCAGTTAGTCAAATCCCATGTAGCTGATTTTTTTCCTGCTTGAATTTAGTTTTTCCTTTAGTTTTGTTGAACTTGTCTGGTGATTGAGGATGATAGTAACAGTAATGATTTTAAGAAGTTTGTGAGGTCTTTTTTAAGACTCCTATGTTGGAAATTCTCTAGCAGTCCAGTGGTTAGGGCTCTCTGCTTCCACTACAAGGGGCACGGATTAGATCCCTGGTCAGGGAACTGAGATCTTGCAAGCTGTGCAACACAGTCAAAAATAAATAAATAGAATAAAAAAGAAGACAACTATGATTTTCCCAGTGAAGTAGGTGCCTTCATCACTGGAAAAAGCATACTCCACATGGAAAATACATTTTCTAACAGTTTCTTTGTCACTATGAGAACGTCAGCCTTGCAGCAAGGGAAGAGTTTAACCCATCAAGCAAAAATGTGGCTTGCCAGGGAACCAGGAAAATCCGAGCAGCTGTATTGGGTTTCCCATAGCCTCAATTGTTTAATTCATAGCTATTGTTTACCCATCTTAATTTCTCTGATTTGGGAGCAGACCGTTGTCATGTTCCAAGGACATCAGGATGGCAAAAGTTCAACAATGAAGGGTTCATTTTTACGAAGGTAGAATGGACTTTATCTATAGTGCCAGAACCTTTACAGATTATGTTGTCTTCGCCTTTGTGTGAAAGTCATTTCCCTAATACTTGGGTTCAGTCCCTTTAGTGCAAGCCTTAGTTTTGATGACAAATGGCATTTGAAAAAGTCTTTAACTGTCAAATCTGAATGAGCTCCTCGCTGGGTAGAGTATTCTTGGTTGTAGTTTCTTCCCTTTCATCACTTTAAATGTATCATGCCATTCCCTTCTGGTTTGTAGAATTTCTGCTGAGAAATCAGCTGATAAACTCATGGGAGTTCCCTTGTATGTTATTTGTCATTTTTCCCTTGTTGCTTTTAATATTTTATCTTTGTCTTTGATTTTTGTCAGTTTGATCACTATGTGTCTCAGTGTGGTCCTCCTTGGGTTTATCCTGCAGGGGACTCTCTGTACTTCCTGAACTTGGTTGACTACTTCTTTCCTATGTTAGAGAAGTCTTCAGCTATTATCTCTTCAAATATTTTCTCAGGTCTTATCTCTCTCTCTTCTTCTAGGATCCCTGTAATGCAAATGTTGTCGTGTCCCAGAGGTCTCTTAGGTTGTCTTCATTTTTTTTCATTCTTTTTTCTATATTCTGTCTGGCAGCAGTGATTTCCACCATTCTCTCTTCCAGGTTACCTTTCCAATCTTCTGCCTTATTCTGCCATTGATTCCTTCTAGTGTATTGTTCATCTCCATATGTTTGTTTTTTAGTTCTTCTGCCGCTGCTGCTGCTGCTAAGTCTCTTCAGTCATGTCCAACTCTGTGCGACCCCATAGACAGCAGCCCACCAGGCTTCCCCGTCCCTGGGATTCTCCAGGTAAGAACACTGGAGTGGGTTGCCATTTCCTTCTCCAATGCATGAAAGTGAAAAGTGAAAGTGAAGGTCTTTGGCAAACATTTCTTGCATCTTCTCCAGTGGAAGTGAAAAAATGATTTAAGGGGCCTAGATCTGATAGATAGAGTGCCTGATGAACTATGGAATGAGGTTCGTGACATTGTACAGGAGACAGGGATCAAGACCATCCCCATGGAAAAGAAATGCAAAAAAGCAAAATGGCTGTCTGGGGACGCCTTACAAATAGCTGTGAAAAGAATGGAAGCGAAAAGCAAAGGAGAAAAGGAAAGATATAAACATCTGAATGCAGAGTTCCAAAGAATAGCAAGAAGAGATAAGAAAGCCTTCTTCATCTATCAATGCAAAGAAATAGAGGAAAACAACAGAATGGGAAAGACTAGAGATCTCTTCAAGAAAATCAGAGATACCAAAGGAACATTTCATGTGAAGATGGGCTCGATAAAGGACAGAAATGGTATGGACCTAACAGAAGCAGAAGATATTAAGAAGAGATGGCAAGAATACACAGAAGAACTGTACAAAAAAGATCTTCACGACCCAGATAATCACAATGGTGTGATCACTGACCTAGAGCCAGACATCCTGGAATGTGAAGTCAAGGGGGCCTTAGAAAGCATCACTACAAACAAAGCCAGTGGAGGTGATAGAATTCCAGTTGAGTTATTCCAAATCCTGAAAGATGATGCTGTGAAAGTGCTGTACTCAATATGCCAGCAAATTTGGAAAACTCAGCAGTGGCCACAGGACTGGAAAAGGTCAGTTTTCATTCCAATCCCAAAGAAAGGCAATGCCAAAGAATGCTCAAACTACTGCACAATTGCACTCATCTCACACGCTAGTAAAGTAGTGCTCAAAATTCTCCAAGCCAGGCTTCAGCAATACATGAACCGTGAACTTCCTGATGTTCAAGCTGGTTTTAGAAAAGGCAGAGGAACCAGAGATCAAATTGCCAACATCTGCTGGATCATCGAAAGAGCAAGAGAGTTCCAGAAAAAACATCTATTTCTGCTTTATTGACTATGCCAAAGCCTTTGACTGTGTGGATCACAATAAACTGTGGAAAATTCTGAAAGAGATGGGAATACCAGACCACCTGACCTGCCTCTTGAGAAATCTGTATGCAGGTCAGGAAGCAACAGTTAGAACTGGACATGGAACAACAGACTGGTTCCAAATAGGAAAAGGAGTATGTCAAGGCTGTATATTGTCACCCTGCTTATTTAACTTCTATGCAGAGTACATCATGAGAAATGCTGGACTGGAAGAAACACAAGCTGGAATCAAGATTTCTGGGAGAAATATCAATAACCTCAGATATGCAGATGACACCACCCTTATGGCAGAAAGTGAAGAGGAACTCAAAAGCCTCTTGATGAAAGTGAAAGTGGAGAGTGAAAAAGTTGGCTTAAAGCTCAACATTCAGAAAACGAAGATCATGGCACCTGGTCCCATCACTTCATGGGAAATAGATGGGGAAACAGTGTCAGACTTTATTTTTTTATTTTTTGGGGGGCTCCAAAATCACTGCAGATGGTGAATGCAGCCATGAAATTAAAAGACGCTTACTCCTTGGAAGGAAAGTTATGACCAACCTAGATAGCATATTCAAAAGCAGAGACATTACTTTGCCAACAAAGGTCCGTCTAGTCAAGGCTATGGTTTTTCCTGTGGTCATGTATGGATGTGAGAGTTGGACTGTGAAGAAGGCTGAGCGGCAAAGAATTGATGCTTTTGAACTGTGGTGTTGGAGAAGACTCTTGAGAGTCCCTTGGACTGCAAGGAGATCCAACCAGTCCATTCTGAAGGAGATCAGCCCTGGGACTTCTTTGGAAGGAAAGATGCTAAAGCTGAAACTCCAGTACTTTGGCCACCTCATGCGAAGAGCTGACTCATTGGAAAAGACTCTGATGCTGGGAGGGATTGGGGGCAGGAGGAGAAGGGGACGACAGAGGATGAGATGGCTGGATGGCATCACTGACTCGATGGACGTGAGTCTGAGTAAACTCTGGGTGTTGGTGATGGACAGGGAGGCCTGGCGTGCTGCGATTCATGGGGTCGCAAAGAGTTGGACATGACTGAGTGACTGATCTGATCTGATCTGATCTGATCATTATTCTGAATTCTTTTTCTGGAAGGTTGCCTGTTTCCACTTCATTTACTTGTTTTTCGGATTTTATCTTGTCCGTTCATCTGGGACCTAACCTTCTGCTTTTTCATTCTGATTAACTTTCTGTGTTGTGGTTTTTGTTCTAGTTGCTGCGGGATTGTGGTTCTTCTTGCTTCTTTTGTCTGCCCTCTGATGGAGGAGGCTAAGAGGCTTGTGTAAGCTTCCTGATGGGAGGGACTGGTGGAGGGAAAAACTGGGTCTTGCTCTTATCTGTTGATGGGTGGGGTTGTGCTCCCTCACTGTTAATTGTTTTGCCTTAGGTGACCCAGCCCTGTTTGCCTTAGGTGACCCCCTAACAGGCTCTGTGGTAGAGTTAATGGAGACCTCTAAGAGGACTTAGACCAAGGGGCACCTTCCAGGACTACTGCTGCAGTGCCCCCATCCCCATGGAGAGTCACTACCGACCCACACGTCCACAGAAGACCCTCCAACACCAGCAATGTCTAGTTCAGTCTCCTGTGGGGTCACTGCACATTTCCCCTGGGTCTTGGTGAGCTCAAGATTTTGTCTGTGCCTTCCAAAAGTGAAGTATGTTTCCCTCAGTCCTGCGGAAGTCCTGTAGTTAAATTCTGCTGTCCTTCAAAGTCAGATTCCCTGGGGATTCCCAGTCCCTTTGCTGGATTCCCAGGCTGGAAAGCCTGATGTAGGGGTCAGAACCTTCATAACAGTGGGAGAACTTTGGTATTATTGTTCTCCAGTTTGTGGGTCACCCACCTGGCAGGTATATGGGATTTGATTTTATCATGATTGTGCCCCTCCTACCATCCTGTTGAGGCTTCTGCTTTGTCTTTGGATTGGGGGTATATTTTTTGGTAGGTTCCAGCATCTTCCTGACAATGGTTGTTCAACAGCTAATTGTGATTTTGGTGCTCAGGCACCAAAGTAGAAGGCACATATCCTTCTACTCTGTCACCTTGGAGGTTAGTTTTTTGTTACATTTAGAAACATTTGATTTGTATGTGCTTATGCTGAAATCAAGTAAATACAGGTCTTTTATAAATTAGATAATATTATCTGGAGATAGAAACATATCATATTTATAATACACACAGATATACACATACATCCAGATAGACACACAGAAAGATCTCATAGTGTTCTTCCTTGAGTTTAAAAGGCTTCCCTCTCCCACTTTCTTTTTTCAATTTTCAGTCAGTTCAGTTCAGTTCAGTTGCTCAGTTGTGTCCAACTCTTTGCGACCCCATGAATCGCAGCACGCCAGGCCTCCCTGTCCATCACCAACACCCAGAGTTTACTCAGACTCACGTCCATCGAGTCAGTGATGCCATCCAGCCATCTCATCCTCTGTCGTCCCCTTCTCCTCCTGCCCCCAATCCCTCCCAGCATCAGAGTCTTTTCCAATGAGTCAGCTCTTCGCATGAGGTGGCCAAAGTACTGGAGTTTCAGCTTTAGCATCTTTCCTTCCAAAGAAGTCCCAGGGCTGATCTCCTTCAGAATGGACTGGTTGGATCTCCTTGCAGTCCAAGGGACTCTCAAGAGTCTTCTCCAACACCACAGTTCAAAAGCATCAATTCTTTGCCGCTCAGCCTTCTTCACAGTCCAACTCTCACATCCATACATGACCACAGGAAAAACCATAGCCTTGACTAGATGGACCTTTGTTGGCAAAGTAATGTCTCTGCTTTTGAATATGCTATCTAGGTTGGTCATAACTTTCCTTCCAAGGAGTAAGCGTCTTTTAATTTCATGGCTGCATTCACCATCTGCAGTGATTTTGGAGCCCCCCAAAAAATAAAAAAATAAAGTCTGACACTGTTTCCCCATCTATTTCCCATGAAGTGATGGGACCGGATGCCATGATCTTCATTTTCTGAATGTTGAGCTTTAAGCCAACTTTTTCACTCTCCACTTTCACTTTCATCAAGAGGCTTTTGAGTTCCTCTTCACTTTCTGCCATAAGGGTGGTGTCATCTGCATATCTGAGGTTATTGATATTTCTCCCAGAAATCTTGATTCCAGCTTGTGTTTCTTCCAGTCCAGCATTTCTCATGATGTACTCTGCATAGAAGTTAAATAAGCAGGGTGACAATATACAGCCTTGACATACTCCTTTTCCTATTTGGAACCAGTCTGTTGTTCCATGTCCAGTTCTAACTGTTGCTTCCTGACCTGCATACAGATTTCTCAAGAGGCAGGTCAGGTGGTCTGGTATTCCCATCTCTTTCAGAATTTTCCACAGTTTATTGTGATCCACACAGTCAAAGGCTTTGGCATAGTCAATAAAGCAGAAATAGATGTTTTTTCTGGAACTCTCTTGCTTTTTCGATGATCCAGCAGATGTTGGCAATTTGATCTCTGGTTCCTCTGCCTTTTCTAAAACCAGCTTGAACATCAGGAAGTTCACGGTTCATGTATTGCTGAAGCCTGGCTTGGAGAATTTCAATTTAAAAATTTTCAATTTTAGGTTCTACTAATTGAGCCAATGTGGCTCTCTTGGTGGCTCAGATGTTAAAGAATCTGCCTTCAATACAGGAGACCCAGGTTTGATCTCTGGGTTGGGAAGATGCCCTGGAGAAGGGAATGTCTACCCACTCCAGTATTCTTGCCTGGAGAATTCTGTGGACAGAGGAGCCTGACAGGCTACAGTCTATAACAGCCCATGGGGTCACAAAGAGTCGGACACGACTGAATGACTCACACACATACTTAAGTACTTGCAAGTACTGGCTCCACATCAATTGTACATGAAGCCAACAGTTCAGCGGGTGGCTGTCTGTCCATGAGTTGATAAGCTTTAGAAGCATAGTTTTTCATTTTTAAAAAAAGTTTAATTTTACTATAACATATACATCTTTCCAATTTTAAGCCACACTTTTTTTAAAAAAAAAAGGTCAACCAACCTAGTTCATTCCAAAGTTTCTTCCAGGTCTTTCCTGCCTAGAAATTCCCCCTTAGTCCCTGCCTAGGAGTTTCCCCCATATCTTCTGTCTAGGAATTCTCCCTAGGTTCCTTTCATGTAGGAAATGAACTGTTACCTGCTTAAGACTACAGATTTTAAGATAAGAGCTCAAATAAAAGTCATGGACTATCATTTAATAAAAGGATATCCAGATATCAGAGAAAACTCACCAAAGCATCTGAAGAGTGCTGTGAGGCAGAGGTGGGGTGGGGATGAGGGTCCTCAAGGGGCTTGGTACCAAGCACCAGCCTGAAGTAGGATACAGGTGACCTCAGGCCAGCTTTTCTGATATCCTGTGAACTACCCCAAGCATTGTCAATATAAATAATTAATAACCAAACTGTAATAGGAATAGAAAAGAGTTATAGTTTAGCCAAATTGAGGACTATAACCCAGGACACAGCCACTCAGATAACTCTGAAGAACTGCTCTGGAGAAGCATGATTTTCCATACAGTTTTATATCTTGTCAGAACAAAGAATATCAAACAAATCATCAGGGATACATTCCTTCAACTTAAAAAAAAAAAAAAAAGCAGATCAGCACATACACAGCAAGTTGGTATGGTCTTGACACCTGGGAAGGGAGTCTTATCATCAAAGGAGTTCAAGCATTGGTGTCCTAGGAAGGGAGGCATTTAATTTTTATGGACATTTTAAACTTCTGGTCACTATACCATTTTCTTTGATGGCAAAACAGATATATAATATATGTTTGATAGGCCACAAAGCATAAAATTCAAGTTAAATCATCTAGAAGCCAGAATGACCTCCCCATACCTCAATATGTGAAAATGTCTTCCATTAGAATATTGAAAGGAGTCGCAAGCAGAGGCAAAACTGATTTTTTTTTCCACAAGAAAAGGAGGGAAAACAATCAAACCTGTATCAGACAAGTCAAAATTACCTGTCCACAAATTACTTACAATTTACAGAATTGTGAAATAATTCCTATTGAATCGATTTGAGTTAGCTAATTAAAGGAAGAGTGTGCAACAGACACATTTTTCTCTACAGATGGCAGTCTTGAAAACATGAGTGGAATTAAAGAAAATTTTTTTTTACTTAATGTACTTTATAAACACAAATATATGCCTCCCAAATTTTTAACAGGACATTCCAAAGCACCCTTAAATATTAACATCCCCTGAAGTTCTAAGTAGGTGATTGGTTTGCCAGCACATTTTAGAAACACCTGATTAATGTGAGGCATGCCTGGTTCTGGTTTCTCTTGAAGTTTATGAAACACTGTACTTGACATAGTTTTTAGTTGCCTTCTTGCCATTGATTACTCCTTCTCTTTCTCAAACCTGGACATACAAGCTATCTCCACATTGTAAGTCATCAAACTGTAGAGTCTCTAGATGGTTACAGAGATAGCAAGCTTCAGGGATAAAATTCCTCTCACCCTTCCCTTTCCATGGAGTTGACAGTCCAAAGGCCAGAGGAGTCACTGGTTTCTGGGTAGGACTGGGCAGGACTAGAGCTGAGGGTGAAGGTGAAAGCAGCAGGAGCTAGTTGGGCACCTTCTCTGAGGTTGCCCCTGCTTCTACTTTCCAAAGTCCACAGCCCTGTCACCCAGCTCCAGCAGATCTGCACTAGCTGGGACAGTGGTCACATAAACCTAGTTAAATTTACATTAAATAAAAATCTGGTTCCCAGTTGAAATAGCCATATTTCAAGTGTTCTATGTGGTGTACATGTGGTGAATGGCTCCTGGACCCAATAGTGCAGATAGAGGACATTTCCATCATTACAGAGAATTCTGGTAATGGCACCACCACTGTTGGCCAATGGCCACTCCCTCCCTCCATCTCAAATTCCCCTCCCATTCCTTTTTCTGCCTGCAACATTTGTTATTCACATAAATCAAGCATCTGACAAACACTCTCTCTTTGACCAAACTTTGCTTAGGCTCCTCTGAGCCCTTTTCTCAACTCGGCCTCATACTTGGGCTTCTATGTCTATCCTTGCCAAGTCCAGTTTCAGCAAAAACCCTAAGTTGATTCAGAAAGAATCCTCCACCCTGATATCTAATCAGTTCCTAGCCTGACCTCGGCAAAAATCCTATTAAGTCAGTTGAGCAAGAAGCCTCATTACCCTTGGTATCGAGTCCTTTTAGCAGTGTTGCATCTACTCACCCCCTCACTCTGCTTAATGCCTATGAATTCCTATGTGTCCTTATTGTATTTGGAGTTGAGTGCAATCTCTCTCCCCTGTTTAATGTTTCTATTGTAATAGCTCTGAATAAAGTCTTGTTAGCATTTTAACAGGCTATGGACATGAGTCTCAGTGAACTCCGGGAGTTGGTGATGGACAGGGAGGCCTGGCATGCTGCAACTCATGGGGTCGCAAAGAGTCGGACACGACTGAGCGACTGATGTGATCTGATCTGAGAATAACTTTTTCTTTAATACTTCTTTGAAAGCTTCCTTCTTGGCCCTAGGAAAAACCAATTTTGTTTTAGCACCATAACAATTCTCCTAAAGCCAATATCATGGTATTAAACTCATTTATGTGTTTGTTTGTCTTCCCTTACTGAACTCTCATGAAAAATGCAGTGAGTATAGTGATTGAGTACACTGGAGTCAGAATGCTGGGTTCAAAGCCTTCTAATGGCACTAACTAGCTGTGTGACCTTGGGGAAAGTAACTTGATTCCTCTAAGCTTCAATTTTATCAACTATAAAATGGGGATAGTAAAAGTGCTTCTCTTATAAGGATTAAATGAGATAACCCACTGTGTCAGGCACAGAGTAACCTAATCTCCAGTCTTAGTTAGCCCCCATATCTATCAGTTGAAAACAGAAGTGGAAGATTTTCTTTGTAGGTCTAAATATAAATTCTCATTTCTTTAATATTCAGTTATAAAGGATTGTACTTGCAGCCTTCCCTTGACACTTATATTGGAAACATCAGACTGATCTTTTTCTTCTATGCTGTCAAATTTAGCTCCCCAAACTATCAACAAAACAACCAGTTGACAAGATATAACTGAGTTTATTCTTACCGCAGTAAGGAAGACTACCACCTCAACGGTAAGCTGTGTGTGTGTAGGAGGTGTCAACTCTTAGTGCTTTCCAAAAGACTAGTAAGTAACATTAATGGAAATACATCCAGGATTCTGAGATCAGAAAACAGTAGACAGAGTTTTAGATAGAAGAGTATTATTTTGGTAACTCAGAACGTAATTAGAACTTTCAACAGAAACCCCACTCCCGGGTTTACTCATCATTTCCCACCATCCTTTCATCTCAGTTGAGTGCCAGGACTCTTGTGAGAAGGCAGAATTGGAAACACTCATTCTCCTGCCTGAAGCCTCAAGTGGCTACAGGGGCATAAGTTCCCTCGTTAAATGACACAGAAAAGTTACCTTTCAGATTTAGACAGATGCTGCACCTTGGAGAAGGGGCATTTCTGATTTTAATCTTCCATAGTCAGCATGTTCCGTGTTAAGAAATAATTATCCTGACATGATAAAAGAGGGACTTTATCCAGGACTATTGCAATGGGTACATTACACTAAAGGAGAGAGATTGAACTAGACTCCAAATACAATAAGGACAAGTGAATGGAAAATTACTAAGAAAAGACATCAAGGTGAGGGGATTGTTGCTAAACCTACTTACAGGATTCTTGCTGAAGACAGGCCAGGGTTTCATCAGATATCAAAAAGTGGGGGAATTTTCTCTAAACTGACTTAGCAGGAACTCTTGCTGAGTTTATTCTTAACCCAATTAGCAAGAGCACTACTTTGACAG